>NW_022631053.1:6014304-6762358 GCF_010015895.1 Lontra canadensis
ATCCAGTAGTGCAATGGCAGGGAAGCTCTATTTTTAATTTCTTGAGGACTCTCCACACCGTTCTCCAAAGTGGCTGCATCAACTTGCAATCCCACCAACAGTGTAAGAGGGTTCCCCTTTCTCCACATCCCCTCCAACATATGTTGTTTCCTGTCTTGCTAATTTTGGCCATTCTAACTGGTGTAAGGTGATAGAGGAGACAAGATGGCAGGGAAGTAGGAGGAGGCGCCTTTTCAACCTGTACCCTAAAGTGAGCTAATAACCTACCAAAGAACTCCGATCACCCATGAAATCAGCCTGAGATCAGAATTAAAAGTCTTTTAAAAAAACAGAACAGCTGAATATGTAAAATGAATATGTATATCTGTGCACATATGTATGAGGACTTATGTGTGATTATATGAGTATGAGGAAGTGATGAAAGAAAATATATTCAGTTAATGGGTTTCTAGAGAGGGAGGTAGTGGTTGAAGGAAGAATAGAAATTGGGGAAAGGAGAGGTAGGTGAAGAAAAAAAAATAAGATTGGACCACCATGAAGCACCTTACATGAAATAATCTCATTTACATATTCTCATAAAATTATATAGGTATCTTTATGTGTAAAAATATTTTAAAATTATTTTTTAAATGTCAAGTCCACTCCTTGCTTGAACATACTTAAAATCATTTCCCACAAATTATCTCCACAGTTTAGGAACAGGAATTAATGGACTATTGTTTTAAATGGAAATTTCCTAATTTCTTTTCTGGATCTTCATTCCACCCCAAGTTCTGTTAATTTTGGATCTTGGAAACTAACAGAGTAACAAGAAGGGAAGGCATGAGAAGAATCGTGTGCTTTTGCATTAAGGGAGGAAGAAGCTGGCTGAGGGAAGTGCAGTAGGTGTTTTTTTGTGTTTTTTTTTAAGTTTTTTTTTAAGTCATCTCCATACCCATAGTGGTGTTCAAACTCACTATCTCAAGATCAAGAGTCACTCACTCCATCGATTGAGCCAGCCAGATGCAGCTGCAGGAGTGTTTCTTAGTTGTTTGGAAGTTTGGTACTCTGAGAACTCAAATTCTGCTAGGTATCACTACAATTCCCTAATTTTACACATGCAATCCAATATGATAGTTAATTCTAATAAGATTATAATTCAGTAAGCTAGAGAATGAACTTCTAAAAGCTTGGCTTTAGATTTTCTCTAAGCCATAAGTAAGGTCAGAATTTCTAGATTTGAATTTGTCTTGCTTAAAATTATCCCTGAGTATTAATATTCTTATCCCCAACATCCAAGATGAGAGCAGCTGTGTCTTAATCATTATAACTTCATTATCAATGGATGCATAATTTGAGGTGATCAGGGTGGTAAGTACACTCACCTTTGAATACCATGGTGAGAATATAAGAGAATTATAAGGGAATATAAATAGATTTCCTGTTTTTTGCAATTCCTTATATATTAATTTTAAAAGCCCACACATTTTACTGCAGCTCAAGTGAAGAACATAGCTTACTTTTTAGTGCCAATTTGAATACCAGTTTGGATTCTTTGGTTCCAACCAATATAATTTTAATTTGGTTCATGCTAGTTAAGAAAAGGATGTTTTGGGCACCTGGGTGGCTCAGTTAGTGTCTGCCTTTGCCTCAGATCATGATCCCAGGGTCCTGGAATGAGTCTCACATTGCGCTCCCTGCTCAGTGGGGAGTCTGCTTTTCTCTCTGCCTCCCTACCACTTGAGCTTGCTCTTGCTCACTCTCTTTCTCTCTATCGTGTGTGCAAAAATAAATAAATAAATAAAATCTTTGGCAGGGGAAAAAAATAAAAGAAAAAGGTATTTTGCAAAGGATACCAGACTAAGAAAGCATTTGTAAACATGGACTCTGGATTCAGACTGGTGAAACAGGAATAATAGTACTTAGGTCATATAAGGTTGATGAAATAATTAAAGTGGATTATATGTATAAAACATTTAAGTTAGGGTGTGTCTTTATTTTTTCATTTTTTATTTTTTTAATATTTTATTTATTCTACAGAGAGAGCAAGAGACGGAACAGAAGCAAGGCAAGTGGGAGAAGGAGAAGCAAGCTTCCTGTTGAGTACAGTGCTGGATGCGGGGCTCAATCCCAGAACCCTAGAATCATGACCTGAGCTGAATTCAGACATTTAACAACTGAGCCACACAGGCTCCCCTTTTCCTTTTTTAAAAAGATTTACTTATTTTAGAGAGCGCGACAGAGAACATGTGCATGCGTGTGAGTGGGGGGAGGGGCAGAAGGAGAGGGAAAGAATCTCAAGCAGACTCCCCACTGAGCATGGAGTCTAATGCAGAGAGAGAGAGAAAGAAAGAGAGAGGGAGGGAGGGAGAGGGGAAAGAATCCTAATTTTTAGTTACAAAATATCTTATTGCAAAGTAGTTTAGCTTCTCCATAGTCCTGTTTCTCTGTGTGAAAGAATTAACATATCTTCGTAACATTCTTCTCAAGGCTGTCTCCACTTCCTTGTTCTGCAAAGTGTAAATACAGGGTTCAGCATGGGAATGACCACATTGTACTGTAAGGAGAACATCAACTCCAATCATAAAACATAAAACTGAACCATAGAACAAGATCACAGTAATGAGGTGAGAAAAGCAAGTAGAAAAAATCTTGCTTCTACATGAAGTGGAGCTGATGCTCAGGATGGTGGAGACAATGCAGGTATAAGAGAAAACAATCATAAGGAAAGTTCCAAAGAAATTCAAGACAGAGGAGCAGAACAGGAATATGAATTTGGTGGAGGTTATCAGAGCAAGACAGAGGGAAGAGAGAAGACAGCTCACAGCTGAAGTGAGAAATAGTTTGATCCTCACAGTAGTCTAAATTGACAGCCAAGAGGATATTGATGATCAGCAAAGGCCCCAGGAACCTCACACCACTCCAACACAGAGCTGGTTGCACATGACCTGACCACAGAACAAAGGGGAGATGATGGCTACATGGCAGTCATAGGTCATCACAGCCAGTAGATAGGCCTCAGTATCCCTGGTGGCAAACAAAAAGAAGGCCTAAGCCAGGCAGCTCTCTACAAAGATGGTTTTGCTTTCAGAAAATAGATTCTCCATCTTCTTAGGGACTGTGACAGATGAGTGGCAGAGGTCCAGGAAGAAGAGATGGCTCAAAAAGAAGTACATGGACATGGGAGAAGTACATGGGAGATGGGAATCAGCCCTAATCACCAGCAGCATCACCAGGTTCCCCATCAGAGTGAGGAGGCAAATCACCAGAAATAACATGAAGAGCAGAATCTGGGTCTGAGGGTCAGGAGACAACCTAAAGAGGATGAACTCACTAAACATGCTGTGGTTTTCCCATAGTGATAAAAATATTTACCCTGGGAATCCAAGAGATACTAGAACCCCTTTTGTGCCTCCCAATTACCCTCACTGCCTTAGCCCTTCTGATCTTGTACATCCTTTTACAAATGTACTGGAAACCAGGTTCAAATATTTCCAAGCTGACTTCCTAATCACGACAGTAAATTTGATATTCTTGGATGAGAGTCCACCACCCCTTATCAACTCCTTATGTAATTTTGTAGACCCTCATCTTATGCCTCTAGAGGTTCCATTCTTTATTTTTAAGATGGATAATAACACAGAGAACATTTTTTTCAATATAATTCTTTTTATTAATTTCTTTTCAGCATAACAGTATTCATTGTTTTTACACCACACCCTTTGTATATTTTGTGGAAATAGAGAAAATTTGATGATGTGGCAAAGTAAAAGGTAAATAACAGAAGTAAGATCCTTGATAAAGGGACAATAAATGATCCAGAGCACAAGTGTTTTTGTCCATAGGTAGGAGGAGAGGCCCTTTATCTCTTGTAAATAAGAAGTAAGGTAAAGAGAGCAGTGACTGAGGCAGCTAGCTTGGTAGATTTTATGGCTGGAATATGAGAGACTTTCTAGCTGATCACTGCAAAGTTTTTGATGAAATATGAGATGCAATTGTGAAGAGAGTCTCCTTATCTATCTGACTATCTATTTATCTATCTATCATTTGTGTGTATATATGGTGTGTGCTTTTAGTGGTGAGGGATTTTGATGACCTAAGAACACAAAACTCAGGTACATCAAGTAGAAGACTAATTTACGAAGGAAATGCAGTAAGATTAACTGTGATATATTTGCCCATTTGAGATTTGGGGACTAAGTAGAACAAGTATGTGATTATCTTCAGTAATAGTTAGCTGCTTAAGCATATGCATGGAACAGAAAGTGATTTGGTATTATTTTTTTAATTTAAATTCAATTAGCCAACATACAATATATCAATAGTTTTTCATGCAGTGTTCAATGATTTCTTAGTTGCATATAACACCCATTGCTTATCACATCAGGTGATGTTATGTCCATAATGTCCTTAATGACCATCACCCAGTTTACCCCATCCCCTCACCCACCTCCCTTCCTTAACCCTCAGTTTGTTTCCCAGAGTCAAGAGTCTCTCATGGTTTGTCTCCCTCTCTGATTTCTTCCAATTTAGTTTTGGTATTAAATGGGGTTTGTTTTTTTCCAAGAACATGCAGGGACAAAGAAAAAAAAGGTAAGAAAAATAAAGCATGTTTTCAAAGTGAATGGATCACAGAAACAAGGCTATATAAAGAATTAAGTGGGGAATGTTCAAAGGATTATGGCTAGAGCAAAGGCAGTAAATCCATTAGTTTGGGTCCAAAGAACTGCTTCTGCTTCTGTAGGAACACTAGGGTAAGCAAGTTATAAATTTTGGAAATAGTGGTAAGATAGAGGAAGGTCTGAAATTCAGATTTCGTAGGTGTAACTATTGAGATGACGAAGTGATGGGTGTTATTTTGAGATCAGGAAGCTAAGATGGGGTAAAAGATTCAGTCTCTGGCACTGTAGAAGACAAAGTCTAGAGTGCTGAATTAGCATGGTAAGAATTTTTGTTTGTTTGTTTCTTAAATTTTACTCTTATTGCCTTTAATAAAGATTAGTTTATTTTTATTTTTTTATTATATTCAATTAGCCAACATATTTAGATTTTGTTGTAGTGTTCAAAAATGCATTAGTTGCATATAAAAGCCAGTGCTCATCACCACACATGCCCTCCTTAATATTTAGAATTTAAAGAAATTCAATGAAAAAAATTCAGCCCAAGATAATCAGTCAAGTTATAACCCTAGTGTGCTATTGGATGAAATGCCCTACTTGCGTTTGATCAGAGAAGCTGTTCCCCTGGAACAGGATATCTGGTTACATATCCCATGCTGAGCTTAAAGCAAACTCTGTTCCTGTCAAAGTCTCAGCCAGCTTGGAAGTCCACATGCTAACCCAACCCACATTTTCACACTCTAAAACTTGCCCATGTTCACTTGCTTTGTTCTAACAAACATGCCTTGAAACCTCAGACTCAGGATAACTACTGCTTAACGCTGCCCAAGTCCACCCCCCTGCCCCAGCCTTTCCTTCTAACTCAAGACAACTAACTATATTCAGTTGATCAAAGACTGATCTCTCTTCTCTTGACTGTTAACCAAGCACTGGATGACTAAGTTTAATTACCTATCTGAATAACCAGTAACACCAAGTGTTACTGGCAGCTATACTTTGAGATTCACTGACAAATTATTCATACCCAGGGAAAATAATTCAGCTTTTTCAGGTAGTACTGAGAATCCTGTATTAGGGGAGATTGGGGAGGACTTCTGGGGGAAACAAACCATGAGAGACTGTGGACTCCAAGAAACAAACTGAGGGTTTTAGAGGGAAGGGAGTGGGAGGATGGGTGAGCCTGGTGGTAGGTATTAAGGAGGGCACCTATTGCATGGAGCACTGGGTGTTATATGTAAACAATGAATCTTGAAACACTACATCAAAAATGAATGATGTACTGTATGGCAACTAACATAACACAATAAAAAAGAGAAAATTCATATTTGTAGTGAAATATATGTTGGCAATAAGAGATGATGAATTGTGTATATTATTTTTCCAATATATGCATATTTATTTTCAGTTACTTGAGGAATGGGTTATGAAGAGTAGGAAATATTCAAGGGGAAGCTAAGCCTCTTAGAAAGAAAGAAGAGAGGAAGGGAGTGAAGGGGAAAAGGAAGCACCTCAAGGAGTAGGTTAGGAGGAGGCAAAATCATCAGAGGATTCAGAAGAACATTTTCATACTCTTGAATTCTCTTAGTGGAGAAAGTGTCCTGAAGTTTTGAATCAATAGGTTAAAGGATCAGGGGTCAGGTGATACTCATTAATGTAAGATGTACTACAACTTCCCGACTCTGGAATTAACATTTTGCATATTTTCCTTGTAACTCTAAATATTTTGCTGATAGTATTATCTGAACAAAGGACTCTGATGCCCCACCAATCAAAAGACCAGTTGGTTTAGGCTGAACTAAGGACCACAGGGGACTGGCTCAATAATCTATATTCCTAGGAGTTACAGCTTGAAGCTACAGTCTAAGTTGCTAAAAAGCTTGAACTTTTAAGAAGACATTAAGGAGGGCATGTATTGCATGGAGTACTGGGTGTGGTGTATAAACAATGAATCTTTGAACACTGAAAAAAAAATAAAATAAAATTACAAAAAAAAAAAAAAGACAGAAGGCATTAGGGATTTTCTCACATGTGACCTTTGCAACTTGTAAACTGAAGCAATCAACTTGAACTCCTAGATGTGCTTTCCTGCTAGTCTCCTGGGAACTAAAGAGAAGCAGGTTTAGAAAAGAGAATTTAGAGTTTTTTCCCTCAGGCACATAGAACATACAGGCCATATGGACCCTCAGAGAATTCACTTGGGATCTGAAAAGGGAATCACAGCTAAGCTCCAGATTATCCTTTCATGTGCGTATGAGATGATTTTATTCATTCAACTGGGTTTAACATTTATCAAAATTAATATTAATCAAGTGCAGCTAATTTTTAACATTTTAAAATAACTAAATACTAATTTGTATCTTATGATACAACAAATAGGTGGTCATGGTAAAGTATATAAGCAGAATGTAAGTTTCAGTAGCTTTCCTGTGATCCCTCCTATTCTTCAGGGAAACAGAAGGGGAGGAGTGGTTAAAGATATCTGGCCTAATTATACCTGGTAACTAGGGAAGTATCCATAGGAATCAGTATGGTATTGTCTGTATATGTCTTAATCTGTGTGTGTTTGTATAAAATGAATTTTATATATATGGATATGTGTATGTACACACATACATATATATATAATTTAGTTTTTTAAAAATATTTTAATTATAAAATAAAAATAAAATGATTACATATTGGAGGATGGAGAAAACAAACAGGATGGGGAAAACAGGGAAGAAAGTTATGCTGTTTTTAATGTAACTTGTTATACAGTATTGACTTCTGAATAATCTATTTAACCAAACAAAAAAGATTAAGTTATTTAATATTTAATCTAGATTTTAAAAAGCTTAAAAAATAAATTCAAAATCCTAAAAAACAGAACTAAAACAAATGAGCCTAGCCATATAAAAAAGAAATTATATAATCACCATAGAAAATAATTATTTCAACTGACCTTAGATTATAGGATTTTGAGTAGGCTGCTTCAGTGAGAAAGACACTTCATTCAATAGTCTTATTGTTAGTAATAATGTTGATATTGTTTTTTGAAATTATTATAGGTATATTTGAAAGATAAAACAAATATTATGCTAATATGGTTAGAAATATTTATTCAAAGAGCAAAGGAAGAAAATATAGAATCAAAGAAGCAAGAATTTGTGATCTTAAATTTGAAATTGAAGTATTTATGAACTTGTTACCTTTTTTTCTGCTTTAAATGGCTCTACTGAAAAAGTCTGGGCATATTGTAAGGTGGTAATGATCACCTATGGTGATCCATTAAGGAACCAGAATTCCTTAGGAAAATGGCTGGTTACAGGTTTAAGGATAGGTTAAGGGCACTTTATGGTTATGGGCACTTTAACCATTAAGTGCCCATAAAAAATTTGGGATTTTTTTTGTTCCAGAAAGTAAGGAAAGCATCAAAACCTATTATGGTCACCAAAAGGACACATCAATAAGCCCACAGGTCAAGAATGGAATATTTTAGTAAAAAATAGTTACTGAAGTTGATTAAAACACATTGGATATGTAAAAGAGATGATTTCATGACAATGCACAGTTATTCAACCAATCAATTGATAAAGGACAAATGACAGTTGTACATCAATAGAAGCTACACTGGAAATTTCTAATTAAGGGGAATGAAATAAAGTAGTTATTATATTCCTACCCTATATTTGTAGGGTAATCAAAGAAACCCTAATTGTTATGAGAACTTAAGTAAATATATATTAAGTAAAAGAAGGTTGAAGAACTCTACAGTAAAGAAATACAAGTGTCATCACCTGGACCCACCAATCAATCTTGTCATCAAAAAAGTGGGACAACCAGACATCATGTTTCTCTTGATGTAAGCAACATGAAGATCACAACTCCACTTACAAAGATTTTCCGAAAGGACTCAAGTCAAAGTGTGGGATCAATGGACAAGGCAGATAACACAACTAGGAAGCAAGTTGGCTAAATCCAGAGTGTAGATATTCCACAGGAATACTGTATGGGTTTCTTCAGCAAATCAATGGCAGTCACAATTTTCAGATATGCTCAGGAGCTATGAAGACTCCTGCCTTGGCAGTGGAGAAAGGTTGTTGTAGCATACATGACAGACCTGGTTCTTCTTTTGGGGAGGATGATTTCCTAAATTCATCATTTTTTCTAGCATTTAGCTCTGCTCTCAGGAACGTTCCTTGTCCATTATCCTGCATGGCCACATCTGAGATAAGCAATGGAGAGTATGTCTTCCTTAGCATCTTCATAACTTTCACTGCCTGCTTTTTAATTGGGCTTCAACATGTAGAATTTTCTTTAGGGATTGATCAGACTCTGGTTTTTGCAGGGCAGGCTTCTAGTCAGTTCTCTGTGTAGGAAATCAGAGCCTAAAAACTTGAATAGCCTTGAATTTTAAGTCTGAAGACCCTATTATGTTTTTATTATTATTAAGATTTATTTATTCAAGAGAGAGACCATAAGCAGGAGGGGCAGAGGGAGAGAAAGAATCTCAAGCCGACTCCGTGCTGAGCATGCTCTGCACTCCCCTCACCTCTATTTAATTAGACCACTTTGAGGCTATCTGAATCAATGGATTTGAGTGAGAAAGTAACACTCAAAACCTTGCTTTGCCAGTATGTTTTTGCCTTTGCACATGAAAGGAATTTAGCCTTATCTCCTATTATGGCCTTTGCATTAAAGCCAGTGCTTACAACTGTATCACTTTCAGATACAGAAGCAATCAACATTTCACTCCCATAAGACTAAATTAGAGAACCCCCAGCTAATATAGAGTGTTAACCATAGGCAAAAATGAACTCAGTAGACTATTTCTTTCCATTTCTGCTTGTGGGCAGGAATTCTAGCCATAATTTACCTCTCATTAGACTCTGCTAAAATAAAAAGAAGGCAGTCAACACCCCCAACATCCTGTATTTTTACTATCATTTCCTCTAATGTTATGTTGTCAGTAAGCATGTGGTCTGTCTTTCAAGGTACCACATATGAGATTTTGATAAAATAATTTATTATAGCGATTTGTATGTCTTCGTTGGAGAAGTGTCTGTTCATATCTTCTGCCCATTTTTTGATATGATTATCTGTTTTGTGTATGTTGAGTTTGAGGAGTTCTTTATAGATCCTGGATATCAATCTTTTGTCTGTACTGTCCTTTGCAAATATCTTCTCCCATTCCGTGGGTTGCCTCTTTGTTTTCTTGACTGTTTCCTTTGCTGTGCAGAAGCTTTTGATTTTGATGAAGTCCCAAAAGTTTATTATAGCTTAACTAGGGTGCTGGATTTTGTAGTATTCATGGTTTTTTTGTGTTTTTGTTTGTTTGTTTGCTGGCTCCACACCCAGCATGAAGCCCAACACAGGGCTTGAACTTATGACCCTGAGATTAAGACCAGAGCTGGATGGCGGAGAAGTAGGAGGAGGCGCCTTTTCAACCTGTACCCTAAAGTGAGCTAATTACCTACCAAAGAATTCCGATCACCCATGAAAAGAGCCTGAGATCAGAATTATACATGTCTGGATATCTACAGGGGCAGAAGACGCCAGTGGGCAGGTAAAGTGGAGTGGGAACTTCAGAATGATATCAGAAGATAAACAAAACGGGGAGGGAGCCACCAGAGGCAACCGATTGGAAAGTAATACCCCAATCTGAGAGTGCCCTGCTTTTGGGGAGCAGCATTAACTTGGAGTCTGGTTGAAAGCACTCAAAGAGAGCAAAGGATCATGGCCGGCGGGGGAGGGGGGGGCGCGGATTGCGGGAATCGGGCAGCTAGGGACAGGGGCTTAAGTCCCTGGACCCAGGACAGCCTCCCCTGGCTCTGAGCCAGAGAGAGTGCGGCAGAGAAACCAGGTCTTGGTCCTGAGCCGCCAGCGCGCCCAAGATCGTGTGGGGTCCCACTCCTGTGAGAGGCTGGGAACCTCACCAGAAGGCAGAGGCTCCAGAGCCAGAGGGCAGGTGCTACAGAGCCTGAGATGCCCCCCCTACCCTGCACGCTCTTAGACCTGCTTCATTCCACCAGAGCCTGAGACGTGCACGCACGCCCCACACACTCCCCTGAGAGAGGTGTGGAAAGGCCCAGACTGGTGTACTCTGACTGGTGCCATTCCACCAGAGCCTGAGAGGTGCACGCAAGCCCGGCACTCTTAGACCCAGAAAGACCAGGCACTCCCAGCCCAGGCCAGCAGGAAAATCTCAGTGTGCGATCATTGCTTGGAACCTCACTGGCAGTCTGGAGCTGCCCAGACAGCCGCTGCTGCCGTGGTTTTGGGTACAACAGAAGATCCTGCGTCCCCGGGGACCGCGACTCAGAACCTGCTCTGCTAGCAGCCAAGGGGGAGTTTATTTGGGCTCTGCCGCCAGACTGACGCTTCTCTCTCAGAGGGAGGTCAGGGTGCAGTTTGCTTTCCTCTAAACCTACAAAAACCATCAAAAGTGGTCAAGGCAAGGAAAAAAAAAAAAAGTGAACAAACATAAAAACCTCGAGAGAACAAAAGCCTGAAAAAAACAGTTTTCCTCAGAGCCCACCCCCTCGAGGGGGACTGGAGGACTTAACTCAGGGAACATCAGTGACTGAAAACCCACATGGCAGGCCCCTCCCCCAGAAAACCCACCAGGAAAGAAAAAAAAAAAAAAAGACAAGAGAACAACCACCACTACTTCATAAGACATTTATTTTTAACTCGTTCCCACTATTCTGGTTCATTTTTTTATATACATAATTTTTTAACCTATTTACCATCACAGTGAGATGTCTAGCACATCAAATTCCATAATAACCTTCTAACTTGAACTTTTTGATTCATACACCTGTGTTTTTCTTTTGCATTTCTATTTTTTTATTTATTTTGAGTTTAGTTTAGTCTAGTTTATTCCTTTTTTATTTTTATTTTCTAATATTCATATAGAGTTAAACTTCAAGGTAATCCCCTTTCCCCAATCAATGCTACCCCTATAGGTAAACCAATTTTTAATCCCCCTTTATCTTAGGAAAGTTGAGTCCTTTAACAAAGATATCAAGATACATCCAGGAAGAATCAAAACAAACTTTCTCACCCACACTGAGAATTTATAACCACTCTCCCATCTTTTTTTTCCACAAGTGTTTCTGTGTTTTTGTGTTTGTCCTGATAGCATATAAATCTTATACTTGGGGTTCTTTTTGACGAGGTTCTTCCTTTATTTGCATATATATTTTTTTTCTCTCTTGTCATATACTTTTATCAGTCTTTTTATTTATCTGTTTTTGTTTGTATACTTCCTAAATCTTACCTTGGGGCCCATTTGGGCTGAACCTTCTCTTTTATCTTCCCTTTATTTCCTGTCTTTCTCTCTCTCTCTCTTTTTTCCTTTTTCTTTTCTTTTTTCTCTCATTTGGGTGGGGAATCCTGATTGCTCAGAAGCGTTCCAGGGTGCACCTTGACTGCATCACAGTCAATACATCCAGCTACATCCGTTCAGACATCTCTCACCAAAATGACTAGGAGGAGGAATGCCCAGCAGAAGAAAAATACAGAGGATGGGCCTTCTGCAACAGAGCTAACGGCTATCAACATAGACAATATGTCAGAAAGTGAATTCAGGCTAACAATTATCCAGGCAATAGCTAGGTTGGAGAAAGCAATGGATGACCAAACGGAATTGATGAGGGCTGAACTGAAAGCGACCAGGGAAGATGTTAACAATCTTATGGCTGAGCTGCAAGCTACCAGGGAAGAGGTTCACAATGCTCTCAATGAGTTCCAATCTAATCTAAATTCTGTCAAAGCTAGGGTAACTGAGACAGAAGATAGAATTAGTGATCTGGAGGACAAACAGATAGAGAGAAAGGATCAAGAGGAAGCCTGGAACAAACAACTTAGAAGCCACGAAAACAGAATCAGGGAAATAAATGATGCCATGAAATGTTCCAATGTCAGAATTACTGGAATCCCTGAAGGGGAGGAGAAAGAAAGAAGTCTAGAAGATATAGTGGAACAAGTTCTTCATGAAAATTTTCCCAATCTCGTGAATGGAACCAGCGTTCATGTACTAGAGGCCGAACGGTCTCCACCCAAGATTATAGATTCCAGAAAAACATCAAGGCACCTGATAGTCAAAGTGAGGAATCATAATTGTAGGTATAATCTCTTGAAAGCCGCTAGGACAAAGAGGCTCCTTACTTAGAGAGGAAAGCCCATCAGAATAACGTCAGACCTGTCCACAGAGAGCTGGCAAGCCAGAAAGGACTGGCAAGACATATTCAGGGCACTAAATGAGAAGAACATGCAGCCAAGAATACTTTATCCAGCAAGACTGACATTCAAAATGGATGGAGAGATAAAGAGTTTCCAAGACCGGCAAGGCTTAAAAGACTACGCAACTACCAAGCCGACACTGCAGGAAATATTAAGGGCGGTTCTATAAAAGAGGAAAAATCTTAAGAATAGCATTGAACAGAAAGATAGAGACAATATAGAGAAAGAAAGACTTCAAAGGTCTTTGATGTCAATAAAATGTATCTATCAATAATCACTCTCAATGTGAATGGCCTAAATGCACCCATAAAACGACACAGGGAATCCTTTGTTTTGATAATACTTTCAGGTACTTAGAATGGTCTGAAATCTATTTGGGGGTGGGGTGGGGAGTGAATGTATGACTGGGAATGAAAAACATGAGATTGGGTTTTCAAATAATTACCTGGAGAGAATTGTAACTTGTTTGTTTGTTTGTTTGTTTGTTTAAGTAAGCTCCATGACCCTGAGACCAAGAACTGAGCTGAGATCAAGAGTCAGATACTTAACCAAATGAACCACCTAGGCACACCTAGAATTGTAACTTCTTGATTGATCTTGGCTCTCTTCAGAGTACACAGTCCAAGTTCAGAAATGCTTCTGAATATTTTGACTAGGGATTCCTGTAACCTTAATCAATATGGTTCTCTTTTCTCACAAATTATTTCCAGGAAGAAAAACAAAAACCCTGTTTGTCCCCATGATTTGGATAGCTAACTATATGCAAGGTTTCCTGATATCAGACCTATTCACCCATCAAGGCAGAAAACCTGTTCACTCTTTCAATCTGCAGAAGATAGAAGCAAGCTACCATCTCGCATTCTCCTGGCTATCTGCCAGATGTTAAATAACAAAATTCAAACAAGTAAATTTGAAGATCTAATTGGTTAATCATGTTGAACATTTTTTCATGTGTCTGTTAGCCATTTGTATGTCTTCTTTGGAGAAGTGTCTGTTTATGTCTTCTGCCCGTTTTTTTTTTTTTTTTAATTTTATTTTTTTAGTGTTCCAAGATTCCCTGTTTATTCACCACACCCAGTGCTCCATGCCATACATCATACATGCCCTCCTTAATACCCACCATCAGGCTTACCCAACCCCTTTCTCCTCCCCTCCAAAGCCCTCAGTTTGTTACTGAGAGTCCACAGTCTCTCATGGTTCATTGCCCCCTCTGATTTCCCCCAATTCACTTCTCCTCTCCAACTCCCAATGTCCTCTGTGTTATTCCTTATGCTCCACAAGTAAGTGAAAACACATGATAATTGAGTCTCTCTGCTTGACCTATTTCACTCAGCATAATCTCCTCCAGTTCCGTCCATGTTGATACAAAAGTTAAGTATTCAACCTTTCTGAAGGAGGCATAACATTCCATTGTATATATGGACCTGGCGATTCACAGACCTGTACCCCTGGGGATAAAAAATGACTCAGCAATTCAACTACTGGATGTTACCCCAAAGATACAGATGTAGTGAAAAGAAGGGCCATATGTACCCCAATGTTTATAGCAGCAATGTCCACAATAGCCAAACTGTGGAAGGAGCAAGATGCCCTTCAACAGACAAATGGATAAAGATATTGTCCATATATATAATGGAATATTACTCAGCCATCAGAAAGAACAAATATCCACTATTTGTATTGACATGGATGGAACTGGAGGGAATTATGCAAAATGAAATAAGCTACACAGAGAAAAACAATTATCATATGGTTTCACTTATATGTGGAACATAAGGAATAACATGAAGGATATTAGGAGAAGAAAGGGAAAAATGAAGGTGGGGGAAATCAGAGGGGGAGACAAACAATGAGAGACTATGGACTCTGGAAAACAAACTGAGGGTTTCAGAGGGGAAGGGAATGGGGGGAAGTGTTAGCCTGGTGATGGGTATTAAGGAGGGCATGTATCGCAATGAGTACTGTGTGTTATACGCAAACAATGAATCATGGAACATTACATCAAAAACTAATGAAGTATTGTATGGTGACTAACATAACATAATAAAAAGGAAAAAAAGATCTAATTGGCTTCAATAAATGATTCATGAATCAGGCAGCACCCCATCTAGCATGTAGAGGCACTCTGAAGACTTGTACACAATGGAAAGTTTATATAGACAGAGGGTGGAGACATGAAAATTATTAGCAAAAGAAAAGGATTGTTCCAGAGGAGGACTTGGCTAGGGGGAAAAGCAAGGTGTCTTATCATGCAGATGACCTTTCTTTGGGGATGGAAAGGACTCAAGTGAGAGACACACTGGCCCTAAGGGAAAGAAAAATTTTCCTAACTGACTGGTTAATGCCACATTTCTTGGGAATTTGAAACTGTAACTAGATGGGGTATTAAGCTCTGGTTTGGAAACTCGGTCTAAGAGATGCCATTTTTAGCCTGCAGTTTTCATTTTTTAACACAAAGTTGCTAACTTTTCTTAATTCCCTCCTCTCTGCATATTTCACTTGCTGGCTAGGGCGCTTTCTTCCTCTTTGAGTCCTCTAATTATCTAACTTGCAGTGACACTTGGCTCACACAGCAGACCATTAACCCTACTCTTGCTCCTTACCTGCTTCTTAGGACTCTGTTCCCTCAGTTCTCTATATCTCTGTAGAGATACTGAACAATTAAATTTAGAATGGTGAACAAATTTCAAATATATGACTGAAGATGTGTTTAACTAGTGCTGAACATTATTCCTAACTAAATCATCACGTTCTAACTAAATCCTCACATTTTGCCAAGAATATTATTACTCCTGTGGTAAATGTGGGGGGATAAAGAGGGATCAAAACCTTTCCCAAATTCACACATTGAAAACATAGTAGAAAGAGGATTGTCATATCTTTACCCAAGCCAATTTTCATTTCCTATGCCTTGGTCCTCTTAACTCATTTCTGGAACATCTTTTTATATTGTGTATCCATTAACAAATTATTGTATATATAGTTTTTTTTTCTTTCAACTTTTATGCTAGACTTAAAATTATAGTAGGGGAGAGAGATTGAATTCTACTGAAAGAAAAGGCAGTCGAGTTTTAAATAAAGCACAAATATTATATGACTTCACTTATATATGGAATCTAAAAACTAAAACTAAAACTAATGAATTAAAAAAAAAAAAAAGACTCTTCTTTGAGGAACCTCCATGCTGTTTTCCAGAGCAGTTGTACCAGCTTGCATTCCCACCAACAATGTAGGAGGGTTCCCCTTTCTCCACATCCTTACCAACATCTGTTGTTTCCTGACTTGTTAACTTTAGCCATTCTGACTGGTGTGAGGTGGTATCTCATTGTGGTTTTGATTTGTATTTCCCTGATGCTGAGTGATGTGGAGCACTTTTTCATGTGTCTGTTGGCCATCTGGATGTCTTCTTTGCAGAAATGTCTGTTCATGTCTTCTTCCCATTTCTTGATTGTATTATTTGTTCTTTGAGTATTGAGTTTGATAAGTTCTTTATAGATTTTTGATACTGGCCCTTTATCTGGTATGTCATTTGCAAGTATCTTCTCCCATTCTGTCAGTTGTCTTTTGGTTTTATTGACTGTTTTCTTTGCTGTGCAAAAGCTTTTTATCTCGACAGAGTCCATATAGTTCCTTTTTGCCCTTGCTTCCTTGCCTTTGGTAATGTTTCTACAAAGAAGTTGTTGTGGCTGAGGTTGAAAGTTTGCTGCCTGTCTTTTCCTCAGGGATTTTGATGGATTCCTGTTGAGGTCTTTCATCCATTTTGAGTCTAATTATGTGCATGGTGTAGGGAAATGTCTGGTTTCATTTTTCTGCATGGGGCTGTCCAATTTTCCCAAAACCATTTGTTGAAGAAACTATCTGTTTTTCCAGTGTATGTTCTTTCCTGCCTACACATAGAACAGAGAACAGAGAACATAGAGCATAGAACAGTAACCTCTTCAATATCAGCCACAGCAACTTCTTTCAAGACACGTCTCCAAAGGCAAGGGAAACAAAGGCAGAAATTTGGGGACTTCATCGAGATAAAGCACAGCAAAGAAAACTGTCAATAAAACAAAGAGGCAACCCATGGAATGGGAGAATATTTTGCAAATATGACACTACAGATAAAGGGCTGATATACAAGATCTATAAAGCACTTCTCAAACTCAATACCCCCAAAAAACAAATAATCAAGTCAAAAAATGGGCAGAAGACATGAACAGACACTTCTCCAAAGAAGACATGCAAATGGCTAACAGGCACATGAAGAAAAATGTTCCTCATTATTTTGAAGTTCTAGAGAGGAGACAGGGCTAGTGCTTGTGGTATATGTGGTGTTTAGAAATATTATATGATTGGCATAGAACATCTAAGGAAAATAAACTGAAGAGGAGGTCCTGGGAGTAAGCTCTGGAGCACTCTATCATTTCTAGTTCAAGTTGAAAATGATCCAGCAAGAGAAACAGTAGTACCAGCTATTGAGTAAGGAAGAAAATCAGGTAATTTTTGTATCAAAAAGCCAAGAAAAGTGTTTCAAGGAGGACAGAGAAGTCAGTTGTATCGAATGCCACTGAAAATTCAAGTGAGGAGAAACAGAAAAGCTACATTGGATTTTGCAAATTTGGTTTTGGAAGTAGTTGGTATCAACAAGAGAAGTTTCAGCGAGCTAGAATAAGATGAGGAGTGAATGTATGAAGAGAAACCACAGATAACTTCATTGACAAGTTTTGCTATGAAGGAGATTTAGAAAATAGAGCCATAGGTGTAGGTGATATGGAGTAAAGGGAGTTTTTGTTTGTTTTTGCTTGTTGCTTTTGGGTTTGCTTTGTTTTTACAGTGAAAAATACTAAAACATTTAGGTGTTTGTGGAAATGGTAACATAGGCAGTTTAATATCAGGATTTTAGGCAGGATAAAGACAAACAAACTTTAAATCAGTTTTAAAATAGCTAGCTGGTGGAAGAGAATTCCTGAAGAAGTTCTAAAAGGCTGGATGAACACTTATGGAAGATGCTGTGTAGAGTTCATGCTTCAGGTTGAGGATTGAAATAAAATGATCCATCCATCGAATTCACACCATCGAATTCCGTGATTCTAGAAGTGAGGCTCGTTTGTAAGAGAGCATAGGTAGGACTATGTGTGCAAGCAAAATGTATAGTGAAGATAAAGTTCTGCCAAACCTGAGGAAACCCCAGGCTACTCTTTGCCTAGTAGAAGCATTTGCAGGCCCTCAGTGCTCACCCTTTACTCCCACTTACCCAAACTATAGTAGTGGCAAGAGTGCCAGAGGTCCAGATAACTGACTACTGCCACTTCCCCCATGAATTCAGATTAGCTCCCTGGAGCCCTCATTACTCACTCTCCCTCTCTAATGGCCCACCTGCCATATGGGTACCAAGTAGGAAAAGATTAGAAAAAATGATAAAATTCATACAAACTGGTCAGAAGCTCTCCTCAGAATCAAAAGAGATAAAGAAAGAAAACAAAGGAAGAAAAAAAGATTCCCAAAGCCTCTTAACAGGTAATGGCTCAAACCAGAACCCATGCATATCAACACTTAAGCCTTTATCCAAAACTTAACATAAGGTGACTTGCTTAACTGTTTTAGACACACAGTTTCTAACTTGTTGGGAAAGGAAACCAGTTTTTCCTGAGACCTGAGTTATTTAAGTATCCTGCGTCATTCATCTCTCAAAACAAGGCAGAAGGCAGCAATTCAGGTCTCCAAGGAAAAGCTAGACTCAACAGGCCTTCTCAATCTTCTCTATCCTATAGATGTGAGAAATCTTACTAGGCATCTGTTTCAGATCTTTCATTGCAGAGCAGAGGGAACTGAGCCCAGGAAGAAGAAGCAAAAGTACCTTCCCAAATTCACAAAAGATCATGACTGGGTTGAGAGGAAATATTTAGGAGGTTGAGGAGTTTGTCACTTTATTAATCCATAATCTGTCATCCTCCTTTATCAGATTCAAGACAAAAGGCTGAGATTCCTATGGGATTGAATTGGGAGATGGCAGTTTAGCTATCAGGTGGGTAGCTGGATAGAGCATTTTTGATTTATGGGTGGCAGTGAGTTCAGAGTAGTCTCATTTTCTCTGGTGGGGAATTTCTTAGCTAAATGCCAGGATCTTAAGCTGAAGTTAATTTGAGAGCTCATTTAGCTCATGGCCTCATCTCCAAGCAAGACCAAATATGTAGAAAGCACAGTCTAATTGTGCAGTTCCTCAGAATTTTTTGTATAATGTTAATGTTAGTCATCACACAGTACATCATTAGTTTTTTATGTAGTTTTCCATGATTCACTGTTTGCGTATAACTTTTCAGAGATGAAGCAAAATCTCTAACTTTCCTTTACATTCTTGTTAGAGAAGAAGATTTTTAAAAAAAGGTTTCATTACCTAAAACACTGATCACCTTGTGTCTCCAAAGATTTACTCAGGGAGACCACGAAGTTTACAACTAGAGTGAGAAATGAAGAAGTGAGAATATCCTTGATACCCCTTTCTTTCTTCCCACTCTGCAAAAGCATAGCATCCTTTACTTTAAGACACTCTCTTTCCTTAAAACACTTTTTCTGGGGGGAGGGGTGGTAGTGTGGTGGGGAGTGGAAGGTTTCTCTACCAGGGAACTTTCAATGCAGAGAAGCTCTATCCTTCAACCTTCCCAGTGGCCTCAGGGACCACTTTTTCCAGCCAAGTTTCCTAGACCATGAATTGGGGATTGAAAAAGCAGTAGGCAAAAGGCAGAATAATTAACAGGAAAAATCAGACTACTGAGTCATTTCCATTCTCCATCTGAGCAACTAAGACTCCTTCTTAAAGAAATGGCTTTTTAGATCAAATTCAATTTTGTTACAGAATGTGCAAGGCAGAAATAGAATGGGAAAAGAAAGAGGTGTATATTCTTTATTGGAATTGGGTTTAATTAAATGCTGAGTTTGAAGCAAAAAGGTACAGTGTGGCTCAAATATTATTCACCCCAAAATATATTTTTAATTGAAAGTATAAAAAGCATATTTTTAATGTAAAAATCAAAGCAATTGTCCATTCTCTTACCACCCTAAAAGCTGTTTTTTTTCTGTTTTTAACTTCATATAAAACCCTACTCTGTGCATATTTTCACATAATCTAATGTTTTATAATAATTGTATATTCTGATCTTTTTACTAAACTATGTATTATGGATATTTTGTTTCTGACTCTCTGTAATTATTTTCATCATTAGATAATATTGTCTTGTGTTTCTACTGAAATGTAGCAACTATTCTCCAATTATTAGATCTTTAGGTTTGTCCTAGTGGTAATGTCTTGAAAACAACCCTGGAATATACATTTTCATACATAGTTTTTTTTTCTCTTCTTGTGAAGCATGTATTTAAGATAATTTCCCAAAAGAGAGATTTTATATTTCATATTGCCAAAAGTATTATACCAACATATAATGCTACCAACAATGTAAAAGGGCATATAAGTCTCACCAAATCTTAACAGCACTGGCTATTTTTAGTTTTAAATAGTTTGTCTCCACATAAATAGGTGTAGAGTCATATCATCATCTGGTTTTAGCTTGCAAGACTTTGATTATAAGTAGAGAGGAGATTTTTCATCTCTATCATCTAACTGTCTGTCTACCGCTCTATCCTATATGCATAAGATTTCAGGCTATTCCTGCCACCAATTGATTTTTTTTATTTGTCTTTTATTTTGTTATGTTAGTCACCATACAGTACATCATTAGTTTTTGATGTAGTGTACCATGATTAATTGTTTGTGTATAACAACCAGAGCTCCATGCAATCCATGTCCTCCTTAACACCCATCAGCTCATCAATCCCCCCATTCTCTTCCCTTCTAAAACTCTCTGTTTGCTTCCCAGAGTCCATAGTCTCTACTGGTTCATCTCCTACTCCTATTTCTCCCCCTTCATTTTCCCCTCTCCTAATATCCTCCATGCAATTCTTTATGTTCCACAGATAAGTGAAACCATATGATAGTTGACTTTCTCTGTGTGAATTATTTCACTTAGCATAATCTCCTCCAGTCCCATCCAAGTTGAAGCAAAAGTCCTGGCACCACTTTAATTTTGCCCAAGGAATTACAGCAGCTGCAAGTCAACACAGAATGGGGAAAACTACATACAGAAAAGCCACTAATAAGGCTCTGGAGTCATTGAATGCTAGATGATGACTCCAAAGCATAAATACTATAGGAAGTTATTAAAAGGGGATTTTTTTTAAATAATGAGGAGACAAAAGAGTAACAAAACATGTTAGGGAGAAATCTGGGAGACCACCCTGTGCTCAGAATCATGTTTAGAATAAACCAAGAAGAATCAATGGACTTTTTAAAAAAATTTCTTTTCAGTGTTTTAGAATTAATTGTTTGTGTACCACACCCAGTGCTCCATGCAATACATGCCCTCTGTAATGTCCACCACCAGGTTCACCCAACCTCCCATGCCCCTCCGTTCCAAAACCCTCAGTTTGTTTCTCAGAGTCCACTGTCTCTCACGGTTTGTCTCCCCCTCTGATTTCCCCCAACTCACTTCTCCTCTCCATCTCCCCATGTCCTCCGTGTTATTCCTTATGCTCCACAAATAAGTGAAACCATATGATAATTGAGTCTCTCTGCTTGACTAATTTCACTCAGTATAATTTCCTCCAGTCCTGTCCATGTTGATACAAAAGTTAAGTATTCATCCTTTCTGAAGGAGGTATAACATTCCATTGTATATATGGACCGTATCTTCTTTATCCATTTGTCCGTTGAAGGGCATCTTGGTTCTTTCCACAGTTTGGTGACTGTGGCCATTGCTGCTATGAATATTGGGGTACATATGGCCCTTCTTTTCACTGCATCTTTATCTTTGGGGTGAATACCCAATAGTGCAATTGCAGGGTCATAGGAAGCTCTATTTTTAATTTCTTAAGGAATCTCCACACTGTTTTCCAAAGTGGCTGCACCAACTTGCATTCCCACCAACAACGTAAGAGGGTTCCCCTTTCTCCACATCCTCTCCAGCACATGTTGTTTACTGTCTTGTTAATTTTGGCCATTCTAACAGTGGAAAAAAGACAGTCTCATTCTAACAGTGGAAAAAAGACAGGAATAAATGGTGCTAGGAAAATTGGACAGCTATGTGTAGAAGAATGGAACTCAACCATTCTCATATACCATACACAAAGATAAACTCGAAATGGATAAAAGACCTCAACATGAGTCAGGAGTCCATCAGAATCCTAGAGGAGAACAAAGGCAGTAACCTCTTCAACATCAACCACAGCAACTTCTTTCAAGATATGTCTCCAAAGGCAAAGGAAACAAAAGGGAAAATGAACTTTTGGGACATCACCAAGATCAAAAGCTTCTGCACAGCGAAGGAAACAGTCAACAGAAAGAAACTGAGGGTTTTGGAGGGGAAGGGGGTGGGAGGTTGGGTGACCTTGGTGGTGGGTATTATGGAGGGCACGTATTGCATGGAGCACTGGGTGTGGTGCATAAACAATGAATTCTGGAACACTGAAAAGAAATTTTAAAAATAAATAAATAAAATAAAACTAATCATGTAGTATGTGTTGGCTAATTGAATTTAAATTAAAATATCATTATTTCAGAGCAAAAAATAAATAAATAAAAAGCATGTCACCCATAAAGACTTCATGAACCACCAACATAGACCCCCAAGTGCCTGTGTGACCTCACAGTAACCCACACTTCTCATGGTAGTTCACCTCGATGGAGCATATTCCTTATTTAGGCAGTGAGGAGTTCATGGGATTTTCTCCCCTCCATAAAAATTACCCAGGATGTGAATAGACTCATGGTAAAGACTGTGTTTTTTAAAAAATAATCTTTCTACCATCTTGTCACCACTCACATGATTGAGAACGGCTCAGCATGTAATTGAATGTTCAGTGAAGCTTCCTGTTTTTTTTTTTCACTAAAGATGGCCTCTGTCTCCTTGTCTCCCCACACTTCTCCCAAAAAAAAAGGTTTTTAAAAATTATTAAATATTTGAATGTTTCTGGCAAAAGAAAAAAAACAGGCTTAAGCTTTACCCCTTCTTTGTTCACCAGGTCATTCAGAGATAATTGATTATATTTGTGCCATAACTGTATCCTATGCATTATGTTTTATAGCTTTATTCTGCTTCTTTACATGTCTCTCTGCCCCTATTAAATTTTAAGCCCTTTGAGGGCAGGAATCATGTCTCAAGCAACTTTGTATCTTCAGGATCTGGTACAGTGCCCAGCACTTGGATACTTATTAAATATTTCCTGAATAAATTGGTATTAAAATTCAAAGAAGCAATTACAGAGGAAGTACTTTGGAATGCTGCATGCCAACAGAATTGAAGTAATAATGGGGGTGATCCAAAGGGAAACTTCTTGACCTCATAGTTTTTTTATTATACCTTTAAGCTGGAAGTCACATTTTTTTTTTTAAATAGGAGAGACAATCTTATTCATCTGAGATGACAATTGCATTATGTTTCTTTCTAGGGCCAGCATCTTTAATCATGAAAAATGTCACCATCATTACCAAGTTTGTCCTCATAAGATGGCCCAGAAATCCTCAGATCCAGACCATGCTTTTTGCAGTGTTCCTGGTGATTTACCTCTTGACCCTGATGGGGAACCTGATGATGATCCTGGTGATCAGAAATGATTCTCACCTTAAAACACCCATGTACTTCTTCCTAGGTCAACTGTCTTTTCTAGATCTCTGCCTTTCTTCAGTAACCATGCCCAAGATTATGCAGAATTTATTAAGTCAAAGAAAACCCTTATCTACATGGGGCTGTGTGACCCCGAGTTTCTTTCTTATATTCTCTGGGAGCACAGAGGCCTGCCTGCTGTCTGCTATGGCCTGTGACCACTATGCAGTCATTTGCCACCCTCTCCTCTACAGTGTGGTTATAATAGGCCTCTGTGTGTTGGAATGATAATTGCAGCATGGGCAGTGGGGTTCCTAAAATCCTTGCCAAACACTCTTTTAACCTACAACTTACATTTTTGTGGCCCCAGTGTCATACCTCACTTTTGTTGTGAGCTTCCTTCACTCTTCCCTCTGTCCTGCAGTGACCCTACTGCCAACGAAGCCCTTCTTGCTGGGTCATGTGCATTGTTGGGATTTGTGACACTTCCCCTGATACTCTTCTCTTATTCTAGAATCATCTCTTCCATCCTAGTCATCTGTTCTTCTGGGGCTCAAGGCAAAGCCTTCTCTACCTGTTCTTCCCACCTCACTGTGGTGCTTTTATATTATGCCACAGCCTTATTCAGATACATGACCCTCCTCTCAGGCTCCAAGTTGGAACAAGCGGTCTCCATTCCATACAATGTGATCACATCTTTGCTGAACTCCCTCATCTACAGCTTCAAGAACCAGGAGGTGAAAGCAGCTCTACATAAAATGTTGAAGCAATAACTGTGTCTCTCTTTGTATAAAAGATTCATACTGTATTTGGTTTGAAGGCAATGAAAAAATGGGTGATGAAATATATTGATAATGACTAACTTGATCACTTCAAAAATTTTTCCATTTGATGAAAATAACCTCTTGGATCTTGGTAATAGAGGTTTAAGTGTGTGATTGCTTATTTTAGTGTATTTGGCAAGAAAATTTAGTGAAGACTGAGAAATAGTACTAGGATGGAGTAGTGTAGACAGACTAGGTCAAAATCTGTTTGTTTTGTTAAAGAGTTTTGGAATTATAGAGCTCAAAGTGGTGTGTGTGTGTGTGTGTGTGTGTGTGTGTGTGTGTGTTTAAAGATAGGAGTGTCAAACACATTTTAAAGTGGAAACTAGTTGCTAATTAAAGATGATATTGAATGAAGTATTTTTGTCCACCTAAACCGGAGTAACCTAAAAACTTGATATGCCTAGTTGCCAGAAAGCAAAGATAGAGATTGGTGAGGACCTGCCCTAGACCATTCAAAAGAAAAAAAAATGTTCAGATTTGCTGGTGGTGACCAATGTCTGGGATGAGATCAAGATGTTTGGCAACTAGAATAGAGAGACCTTGTTGGAATTCAAACTGGTGAATGTCTATACAGTCTCAAAATGATGTTTTCACTCAACCCTCAGGATATCAAGCCAGTTAATTCATTCAGTATCTGATGGTCTCACTCAGCCAAACCCCTTCTGAGTCTACTTCTCATTGTTCCTTTGACATATATTCAAGCAAATAAATTTTTGTAACAAAATATTCATGGGGTGGAGAGCTCACAACCCAAAGTGTAGGCTGACTCATATGACCCCTTTAATGAAATGTTTAATATGAAACATTGTGTTTCTACCCTTATAAGAATTAACCAAAAGTAAGGTGGGTTTTTTTTTGGCATTTTCTTAACTTCTTACAAATCAAAATAACAAATATTGTTTGTTTGTTTCACATTTTTATTATTATTAACTTTTAATATTAAATATATAATAAATTCTATAAAAATTAGGAGAAATGTATAGTGGATATATAGAGAAGTACTTTATAATTTTTAGAGATGTAAATATGTAAAAATCATTTTTTCAGAAAAATATACTTCAAAATCAAGTATATTATACTTCAAATGAATATACTTTAAAATGAAGTATATTATGGATAATGGTTTATATCAATAATTATTACCCCTTGCATCAGTTATTCTAAGGATTGACATCATCTGATTTTGTCAAGGAAAACAGTGTTTAGTACAGAGCATAAGTAGTCTACCAGGTACCTCATGTGGAACATGGTTCTCCTTAAGTGATCTAAATTTGAGATATGGTAGGAATAGAATTAACATGACTTAATGACTTTTTAAATAAAGAAATAGTTAATAATATCATTGTGCTCCCCCACCCTGACTTTTTAAATATTCTTAAGAGAAACTTTCCAAAGTGTACATATTTAGATATAGTTTATGGGCATAACAGGAAGGGCATCCTTATCCAGTTCAAACCCTAATAAAAGATAAAGTGAAGTCACATAAACTGATGTAAACATGATGCAACCATTCTCTTCCTCGCCTGCTTCTTTGAGAGATGGATCCACAGACCAATCTATACTCAATCTCCCCTCCCTTAGAAGACTGAGATAGTTATTGGCATACACTTACATGTGTGCTTGCTGCCTGCTCCTTTATTTTGAGTTCTTACTGCAGGCCCTTATAGATCCATAGTGGAATAAAATCCATAGTGGACTTCCCCACTCACCTCCCATATATACATTATATGTATGAATTGTGTTGGTGAAAGCATGGCTTACACTCAAACTGTAATCCCTTATCTTCTCACTTACATTTCCACTCCTATCTTTGTGCTATAAGTATTTTATGATCTTGATTTATATTGCCATATGCTTGCATAAATATTTGCATTAATTTATAGCCAAACCAACAGAATATTAGAGTGTCTGACAATGTTTATTTGCCAGGCCTGAGAACAGTTTTTAAATTATATTTTAAACCCTTCAAATTGTTTTTCAGAGTCCATAGTCTCTCATTGCTCACCTCCCCTTCCAATTTCCCCCAACTCCCTTCTCCTAACTCCCCATGTCCTCCATGCTATTTGTAATGCTCCACAAATAAGTGAAACCATATGATAATTGACCCTCTCTGCTTGACTTATGTTTGAAGAGGTGGGGGGGTGGGAGGTTGGGGGAACCAGGTGGTGGGTATTAGAGAGGGCACGGATTGCATGGAGCACTGGGTATGGTACAAAAACAATGAATACTGTTATGCTGAAAATAAATTTAAAAAATGATTATAAAAAAAAGCATCAGCAAAACAAATAAAAAAAAAGAAAATTGACCACATAATTTAATTGACAACATATAGAAACATCTACAAAATTTAACAGTGTGAGGTATATATAAGGTAAAAAATAAATGTTAGTCACATCATAAATTTATTATACCATGTTCATTATTGTAAAACAAACATTAAAGAATATATGAAGGCAAATTCAATAAATTATATGAATTGGTAATGTCCAGAATTATCTAGTTCTAACTTTGGGTCAAAATCATTACAAACATCTTTCCATTCACTTATGAAATAAGATAGGCTAGAAGGTGAAAAGCAAAAAAGAAAGATACATTTACAGAAATTAATTTTTAAAATGATGAGTTTATATCATACATGCTATTCAAGGTAAGATGTATAAGTTTTCATTGTATTAAAGTAAAATAAAGTAAATGGAAGAGAAACAAGAAAGAGGTGGGACTTTGTTAAAGATTCTTTTACTTGAAGTGATATTATTTCCTGGAAGATTCCTCCAAGATTAAATAAATAAACTTGAAAAAACAAAAACAAAAACAACAACAACAACAACAAAATTATATTTTAATCTTTATCAATTTGTTGGCATAAAATCCTACTTCTTTCATGTATTTGCATTTATTTTTCATCATAAATAATATTTAACATTTCTCAAACGTTTGTTAAACATTGGTATTTCCTCTTTTTTATCATTAGCATACCATTTTTCTGTTTGTTACTGCATTCATAGTATTTTTTTATTTGAATGGTGTATTTAAATAAGTTCAGATAGAACTCATTATTTAAGTTAATGGCACCATAATTCATCCAAAACCTGAGAGTCATCTTTTGATTCCTTTTTTCTCTTTCTCCCAGCATACATTCAACACATAAACAGATCCCATTTGTTCTGTTTTCAAATATATCCTGAATCTGGACACATCTCCTCACCTCCACCTCTACCAACCTAGTTTAAGCCATCATTTTCTCCCACCTAGATTCAGGACTGGTATTCAAAATAGTTAATAACCAGTAAGGCAAGAGTACAGAACAATTAAAATGGATTCCCAACAGATAAAAATGGATTTTGGTTTTGTTGTCTGTCATGAATACTAGCTGAATATTAGCTAGTAATAAGGCAATACCTTCCTAACTAGTCTCACTGCTTCCATTACTGTCCCTTAAAGCTACAAAGAAAACAGACTGATCAACTTTTTAGAAAAATCATAAAACAGATTATATCATTCCCCTAAAGAGGTAAAGAAGAAAAATCTATAGCTTCCTACCACATTTAAAATTCACACTTCCTTGATCTACAAGACTTACCAAATTTGGCTTTTGTGGGCTTGGTGACCTAATTTCTTTCATTTCTCCCTCCTTTACTATACTCCAATCACACTGGCCTTCTTACTGTTTCTCAAAGACTCCAGATTTCTCCCCATCCAAGAGTTTTGCACTTGATGTTTCCTCTGCTGACACATTTTTCTCTGTATATTCACATGGCTTATTCCTTCTCTTTATGCAGGTCTTCCTCAAGAGTATTCTTCTCGCAGAATTATTTCCTGACTACCCTATGTTAAATATTCTACCCTCCCCCATTCTACCATGCATCACCAACTAACAATATTTATGTATGTTTGTATCTACATTCTGTCATCCCCAATATAATGTAGGTACCTTGAGAGCAGAGATTTCATCTGTACTTTATGCATCTGAAACAATATCTAGCACATAGGAGACAATCAAAACTACTTGATGGGATTTCCATGACTAGCTGTATGGAGTAACTGATGCCAGCTTTGTCCTTCTACCCATAAATAACTAGAAAAATGAACAAAATATCTGGGGGAAAAAAAGATCCTGTTTGCCCTTACTGGAAAACAGAAAGCTTAGGACTTTGAGTCCTGAGATACAGGAAACAGATAAGGTGAGTCCTACCTTTCCCACTGGAGGCACTTTTTAAACCATGATACGAGAGGAGAAAAAAGCAAACAGAAAATGGCAGTGTTGCTGAGTTTAGGAGAAACAGATTGAGTTCAAGAAGAGCAAAGAGTGGGATTTGTGGGGTAGAGCTAGAAAGAAGAGATACATAGATAAAGAATTCCAGAAATTTGAATATAGATCTCCATGAGCCTTTGTTTCACATCATGCTGTGCATGAATCATTAAATGAAGTTGAAGTAAGCCAAGTAAGCACCACTACTGCAGGAAGCTGTGAGAACAACTCTACTAGGAGATTCCACATGACTGAGAGCTACTAAGTAATGACCATCCAGAGTACAAGAACCACATCAAACACTTGAGAATTTAAGGGCCCATAAAAAGGTCACACTTTAGAAGTAGGATTATCCTAGCCTGCACAAGAATTAATACTAATTCTTCCCAAACTCTTCTAAGAAGCAGAACAAGAGGGAATACGTCCCATCTGATTCTATTAGGCTAGTATTACCTTGGTACCAAAACCAGACAAAGACATCACAAGAAAACTGCAGACACCTAGGGAAAATGCTTAGGTAATGTTAAACTTAATGGTGAAAGATTAAATACTTTGCCCCTAAAATAAAGAACAAGAAAAGAATGTCCACTCTTGCCACATTTATTCAACATTGTCCTGGAGGGTTTGGCTGAGACTACTATGCAAGAATAAGGAATAAAAAGAATCCAGAAAGGAAAGGAGGAAGTAAAACTATGTTCATTTCCAGATGACATAATGATGTACATAGAAAAACTTAATGGGGGTTGTATGGGTGGCTCAGTTGGTTAAGTGTTCTACTCTTGATTACAGTTCAGGTCATGATCTCAGGGTCCCACATCTGGTTCTATGCTCCACACATAGTCTGCTTGAGATTCTTTGTCCCTCTCCCCCTCCCCCTGCTTGCTTGCTTTCTCTCTAAAATCATCCTAATCATCATTGCCACCACCATCATCATCATCATCATCATCATCATCATCATCATCATCATCCCTGGACCTGGAGATCATGGCCTGGGCCAAAGGCAGACGCTTAACCATCTGAGACATCCAATTGCCCTTCAGTCACTTCCCTTCAAATACTTTTACTTTTAAATCTAGCAATACTAAATTTAATATAGCCATTTCAAATTTATTTTGTGAAAAGTTAGTTTATGTATTAATAAACAAATAAGTAAATTCTAATGCTATATGTAATACTTCTAAGCCTGATATCCCTAAACAATGTGAATTGATATTTACATGTTTATGCTATGTTTATGCAATGTAATTACTTGTAGTCATCCATTATCAACTGGTGTCCTACAGCTTATAAGAAAGGTATCCATCACTAATGGAAACTACTCTTCCTCCTAATCTTATCCTGTTGAGGAAGAATTCCAGACTCCTTCTAAAGTAAGGCCTTAATAAAGGGCTGTTTTCTTGATGACTCAAAAAAAATCATCACTTCTTCTCCCCAACTTTTTCTTAACTATGCACAGTCCAGAGATGAGATGTTTAGGAAACCCTAGAAAATGAGGACTGAAATGTAATGTCTCTTACATCCCAGTATCAGTAGAAAAATTCATATTGGTTGTAGAAGTCACTAGCAACATGAGAGAAAAGGAATGGTGGATACAGAATTCAGAAAGTTGTGGAATGAAAAGTAAAAATGCTTGGCAGGTAATATAGTGAAGTTAGACTTTCAGTAGAAGTGGCTGTGGGAGAAGTAGAGTAGTAAGTAATGAGATATAAAATCAGTTCAACCCCAGTGAAAAATGAGGGTCAACTGGATACTTTTAAATATGAGGCATATTTTAATATGTTTGTATTCTTAGTACAAATGAGTAATAGAAAGAAACTGATGATAGGGTGGCTCAGTTGGTTGAGCATCCAACTCTTGATTTTGGCTCAGGTCATGATCTCAGGGTCCTGGGATCGAGCCCCATGTCAGGCTCTGAGTTCAGTGTGGAGTCTGCTTGTCCCTCTCCCTCTACTCCTCCCCCAATTTGCATCCACTCCCTCTATATATATCTCAAATAAATAAATAATCTTAAAAAAGGAAAGAGAGAAAGAAAGAAAGAGAAAGAAACCAATGATAAAAACAGATAATTAGCATGGTTGAAGGAGAAGAACCCAGAGGCTCAGGATGAAATGGGTGTTAAAATACATATACAGGTGTTAGTCTTGGATACAAGGCAGATACATCTACTAAAGAAAGGTCAGAGAAATACATTTTTAAATGGGAAATCAAGAAAATTAAGAGTTCCTGCCTCATAGCTCTAATTGCTCTTGCGAGGCCATGTGAGGAGAATGTGATGGAAAAAACATTACACATCTGAAGACAATAGAGTTTAGAGTATATCCAAAAAAGAAAAGAGAAAGTTAGACTTTATATGAGTTTGTAGGGGTGTATGTGTGTGTCTGTGTGTGTATATGTGTGTGTATGTGTGTGTGCGTGCGTGCTAGCAGGCACACTCATGCCTCTCTGTGCACCTACTCATATAGCTAAGGTTGAGAAAACCTAAACTGAGTTTTATTTGTCAGATTCTGCATCATACCTTGTGCTCCTCTTGGAAATGTTTCTGTACCCTTACATCCAAATTACAGCCAACATTTCAAAGTCAGCACAAGATCTCAAATGACTCTGATACTGCCCCATGGGCAGTGAGCAGGTTCCCTGGGGTATTTCCTCATGTTCATCTTCCAGGGTTATCTTGGCAAAGAGATAGCCAAAGAAAATCAGGCTGGAGAAATATAAGACTCCTACAAACTGGTCAGGAGCTTTTCTCAGGACTCAGGTAGGTTACTACAAGAAGACTGACAGGAACTGGTGGCTTTTAGCAAGGCCCAGAAAGTCCCAGTGCAGAGAATGCCAGCCCTTTAGGTGTTAGCTAGAACTGACAGCACAGGGTCTGATCCTAGAAAATATCAGGTTATAAAATTGACTTTGCCCAAGACCTAGTTAAAGCACTGTCTCATCCCACTTGCCTAACTGTGCGAAAGTCCAATTTTCATAGGTTTGCATAACTGGGAGGAATTCTGACTTCATGGTATTGAAAAAGAAGCAAAATCAAGCATAAGAGAAATATCTTGTCTAAAGTAAATAGTAGACCAATTTATTCCCCGCCCCGGGTGTAGAATTTTGTGAGATTTTGGTCTATGTGCACTTCTGTTCATATGGGATCTGTCTCCTCTATTCATGTTCCTGGTTCCTGACACTAAAGCAGGTCTTCTTTTGGCATGGAGGAGCTGTCAAGAGGGCATTCAGATGGAAAACAGGACAACATTCTCCCAAATGGGTGTTATAGGTAAACAATGAATCTTATAACACTACATCAAAAACTAATGATGTATTGTATGGTGACTAACATAACACAGTAAAAAAAAAAAAAAAATGGCAGGAGTAAAGGAAACAGAAGGAGTCCTTCTCCTGCCCTCTTACCTGACTTTCACTAGTGTTCCAAGATCTTATGGCTTTAGGGATAGCAAGAAATCATTAAGCTATATTCCTTGTCTCTCAACAAGAATAATGGGCAGAGAGGAAAGACTGGTAGTTCAGTCTCTTAGAAAGTTTCAGAGGTGGATTTCTTCCAACAATGCCATTGCTATGATTGAGAAGTTTTATGATTGAGAAGTTTTCTTTATCTTAAAAGCAATGCCACTAGCCATAAATATTCCCAAAGAAGGGCAAGGCTCACCCATTTCTTTCTATCCCTTTTTTTTTTTTCATTTTTTAAAATTTATTTTCAGCATAACAGTATTCATTGCTTTTGTACCACACCCAGTGCTCCATGCAATCCGTGCCCTCTCCAATACCCACCACCTGGTTCCCACAACCTCCCACCCCTCCACCTCTTCAAACCCTTCAGATTGTTTTTCAGAGTCCATAGTCTCTCATGGTTCACCTCCCCTTTCAATTTCCCCCAACTCCCTTCTCCTAACTCCCCATGTCCTCCATGCTATTTGTTATGCTCCACAAATAAGTGAAACCATATGATAATTGAATCTCTCTGCTTGACTTATTTCACTCAGCATAATCTCTCCCAGTCCCGTCCATGTTGCTACAAAAGTTGGGTATTCATCCTTTTTGATGGAGGCACAATACTCCATAGTGTATTATGGACCACATCTTCCTTATCCATTCGTCCATTGAAAGGCATCTTGGTTCTTTCCACAGTTTGGCGACCATGGCCATTGCTGCTATAAACATTGGGGTACAGATGGCCCTTCTTTTCACTACATCTGTATCTTTGGGGTAAATACCGAGTAGTGCAATTGCAGGGTCATAGGGAAGTTCTATTTTTAATTTCTTGAGGAATCCAAATGTCTATACTGCCTAGAGCAATCTATACTTGTAATGCCATTCCAATCAAAATTCCACCGGTATTCTTCAAAGAGCTGGAGCAAATAATCCAAAAATTTGTATGGAACCAGAAGAGACCCCAAATCGCTAAGGAAATGTTGAAAAAGAAAAATAAAACTGGGGCATCACGTTACCTGATTTCAAGCTTTACTACAAAGCTGTGATCACCAAGACAGCATGGTACTGGCATAAAAACAGACACATAGACCAGTGGAACAGAGTAGCGAGACCAGATATGGACCCTCAACTCTATGGTCAGTTAATCTTCGACAGAACAGGAAAAAATATACAGTGGAAAAAAGATAGTCTCTTCAAAAAATGGTGCTGGGAAAACTGGGCAGCTATATGTAGAAGAATGAAACTCAACCATTCTCTTACACCGTACACAAAGATAAACTCAAAATGGATAAAAGACCTCAACGTGAGACAGGAATCCATCAGAATCCTAGAGGAGAACATAGGCAGTAATCTCTTTGATATCAGCCACAGCAACTTCTTTCAAGATATGTCTCCAAAGGCAAAGGAAACAAAAGCCAAAATAAATTTTTGGGACTTCATCAAAATCAAAAGCTTCTGCACAGCAAAGGAAACAGTCAAGAAAACAAAGAAGCAAACCACGGAATGGTAGAAGATATTTGCAAATGACAGTACAGACAAAAGATTGATATCCAGGATCTATAAAGAACTCCTCAAACTCAACACACACAAAACAGATAATCATATCAAAAAATGGGCAGAAGATATGAAGAGACACTTCTCCAAAGAAGACATACAAATGGCTATCAGACACATGAAAAAATGTTCATCATCACTAGCCATCAGGGAGATTCAAATTAAAACCACATTGAGATATCACCTTAAACCAGTTAGAATGGCCAAAATTAGCAAGACAGGAAACAACATGTGTTGGAGGGGATGTGGAGAATGGGGAACCCTCTTACACTGTTGGTGGGAATGCAAGTTGGTGCAGCCTCTATCCCTTCTTTTAGTAGTCAGTTCCTTTCCATGAAAGCTCCTCAGAATGGTTTCTTCAGAAATTTGTCTTTAACCACTGAAAAGCCTTTTTAATAAGTTCAAGTCAACCACATGAGACAGATGTAATTGTTCCATTTTAAACATGTGAAAAATTGTCCTTCAGGAGGGTTAAATGACTTGCTCAAGTTCACATAGCTCTCAGGTCCAGCTTTTTAATTTTAAGCATAGTGCTATATTTAAGACACAGCTATATAGTCCTCTAAGCATACTTTAAATGACTCAAAAAATATGTCAAGCGTACTTTAAATGACTCAAAAAATATGTCATCCCGCTGTGTTGTGTTGGAAAGAGCACAGGACTGAGAACAGAGTGTTCTGTTTAATTCTTGTTCTGCTGATAAATTGCAATGCAGAGAAAGTCATCTCATCTCTGTGAGCTTTCATATCCCTACTCTGAGATGCTATGAGAACTTGACCTCCTGGGCTTGAGGACAGAGCAAGCTTTTCTGGGGCATGTCCACCCATTCCCACGAACATTTCTCCAGCTTTGCCAGTATGGACTTGAATAGACAGGGTATCCTTGAGGGATCTTGAAATGTTTGGAAAGTCCCATACAACCCCCTACTAGCATTTTCCAAGTCCCCTTTCCACATCTTTATCCAAAACTCAGACTGTCTACAATAGATGGTCAGTTCTGTAGTTTTTGGCTTTGTAATCAAAACCTAAATATGAAAAGACTTGCAACTAAATGTCTGTTTTCTGGAACAGTTTCATTTGAAGTATGCTGTTTATTTGTTTTCATAAGTATACTCTCAAGGGTCAAAGAATGTAATTTGATTTAGGTTCCAAGATGTTTGCTATATTCACTGACAAAATTAATGAGATCAGTTGGGAAGGGCCAAGGGGCAGAAATCTTGAACGTTACTGTTAATAGTTGCCTAGAGCTGTTATAACAAAGTACCAAACACTGGCTTAAAACAATAGAATTTTATTGTCTCACAGTTCTAGAGGCTGTTACTCTGAAATCAAGGTGTCAGTAGGACTACTTCCTCCTGAAACTTGTATGGAAGAATCCTTCCCTGCCTCTTCCTCGCTTATGGTGGTGGCTGTCAATCATTGGTATTCCTTGGCTTGCAGCTGCATCACTCCAATCTCTGCTTGTTTTGTCACATGGCTGTCTTCCCTTTGTGTGTCTGTTTTCACATGGTGCTCTCCTCTTTCTTATAAGGACCTCTTTCTTATAAAAGCCCACCCTATTCCAGTATGGCTAATCTTAATTTATCACATCTGCAATTATCTTAGTTTCAAGTAAGGTCACGTTGTGAAGTACTGAGGGTTAGGACTTCCAACATATTTTTGGAGAGGAAGGGATACAGTTCAACCCATAGCAGTCACAACTGGAAACACTCAACTTGTTTACTTTTTATATTTTTAAGCTGAAAGGAGTATTTCTTGAAAAGTTTTAGGGTGTGGGAGTGATATTCTGATTACTAGAAACTACTCAGATTCTGTAATACAGTTGATTCCTTTCTAGGAATGGAATTTATAAACAACCATGAACAACTTCACTTTCTTCACTGAGTTCATCCTCCTTGGGCTGTCTGCTAACTGCCACATCCAGACTCTGCTCTTTGTACTGTTTCTGGGATTTACCTCCCGACCCTGATGGGGAATCTGGTGATGATTCTGGTGATCAGAGGGGATTCTCACCTCCACATCCCCATTTATTTTTTTCTTGGACACCTGTCCTTCCTAGATATCTGCTTCTCTTCAATTACTATGCCCAAAATGCTACAGAACTTCCTATCTCAAAAGAAAAGCATCTCAGTGTGGGGCTGCATCACCCAGAGTTTCTTTTTTCTTCTCTCTGGGTGTGCTGAAGCCAGTCTTCTCTCTGCCATGGCCTATGACCGCTATGCTGCCATCTGCCATCCCCTGCTCTACACCATGGTCATGAACAAGCCTCTCTGCATGGTAATGGTTAGTGAAGCATGGGTAATGGGTTTTCTGAACTCACTAGTAAATAATCTTTTCATCCACAAGTTACATTTCTGTGGGTCCAACATTATCTCCCACTTCTGCTGTGAGTTACACTCACTCTTCCCTCTGTCATGTACTGATCCCACTGCCAACAAATTCCTTCTGTCAGGGTCCAGTGCATTTCTGGGACTGCTGACACTTCCCCTGATCCTCTTTTCTTACTCCAGAATCATTTCTGCCATTCTGAACATCCACTCCTCTGAGGGCCAAGCCAAAGCCTTCTCTACCTGCTCCTCCCACCTCACTGTGGTGCTCTTGTTCTATGGGACAGCTCTTTCAGGTACATCAGCCCTGCCTCAGGCTCAGTGTTGGAACGAGTGGTCTCCATTCAGTACAGTGTGATCACATCCTTGCTGAAACCCCTCATCTACAGCCTCAAAAACCAGGAGGTGAAAGCAGCTCTGCAGAGGATGCTGAGGCAGTGAATGTGCTCCTCAGATGAGGGGTTCTATGTGTAGTATTCAGTCAGAGAATGGGGAAGATAGATCTTCAGAAATACCTTGAGAAGATAAAACATTTGAGGTCAGTGGTTCTCAAACTGTCATCTACAAACCAGCAGAATCAACATTATCTGTGAGCTGGCAAGAAAGGCAGATTCTCAGGCCCAATCACTAATCTACTGAATCAACAGTAGAGCTCACAATCTATGTTTCAATTAGTCAGCCAGGTGAGTATGAGAAGTATGAGAAAAAATGTTCTAGGGCAACTAATGTCTGAGAAAACTGTGTTTGGTGAAAGATACACTTCTGACATCTCAAAATGAAGAATCTCTTAAATGAGAGAGTTGATCTGTCGGGTAGTCAAAATGAGAATATTTGACTGTGTGATCTTATGATCACATCCTCTGCAAGACTGTAAAAGAGAAAAATAAAAACCTCCACTATTTTAAGACATTGGGAAGCGGGAAAGTGCTGGACCGTCTACTGAAGGCCAACCAGCCCCTTCCTCCTATTGCCATTTGGAAGCTAAAAGATTCTCCAGAAGCCAGCACAGCATGAAGCCAAGGGACAGATGTTCCAGAACAGTGACTCACAAGCTTCCTTCACCTTACCTGAGAGCACTTGAGGCCATCAAACAGCCAGTATGCCTGGGTAGTGGTCACTAGTTTGTCTTCGGAAGTGAAGACAGCCTGAGGCTATGGCAGAAGTAACAGACCGGATGAGATAGCAGTTCCTGTGCAAGCACTTTCTCTGAGAGCCTCTGCTTCCTCACCTGGTTGCCTGGGCCATGCTGTCAGGAGCCCAGGGGCTGAGTTCTTGCTTCTGTATGTTTTGTCACAAGACTACCTTTATTTTTATCTTTCACTTAAGAAATAGAGCATTCCCAGAGCCTTAGAAGCTCCATGTGTAGCCCTATCATCTCACCCTTTTTCTCTCCCCAGATGTAACCCCTGTACTGAATTGCAAAATACTCATTCCTCTGCTTTTATCCCTAAATAAATTTTTTAGTTTTACCTGTTCTTGAAATTTGTATAAGTAGAATCATACTGTAAGTTTTTTTCTATGACTTGCTTTTTTCACTTAACATTATTCTGTATTTTTAGGTATGCCTTTGTAAGCAGCACAGGGCTGCATTTTGATTATTTTATTCAGTCTGAAAATTATTTGAAGAGAAGAGTTTAATCAACAATTATTACAGTAATTACTCGTGTGTTCAGATCCATTTCTTTTTTTTTCCTTTTCAACATAACAGAATTCATTGTTTTTTTGCACCACACCCAGTGCTCCATGCAATCCATGCCCTCCATAATACCCACCACCTGGATCCCCCAACCTCCCACCCCCCGCCCCTTCAAAACCCTCTGGTTGTTTTTCAGAGTCCATAGTCTCTCATGGTTCACCTCCCCTTCCAATTTCCCTCAACTCCCTTCTCCTCTCCATCTCCCCATGTCCTCCATGGTATTTGTTATGCTCCACAAATAAGTGAAACCATATGATAATTGGCTCTCTCTGCTTGACTTATTTCACTCAGCATAATCTCTTCCAGTCCCATCCATGTTGCTACAAAAGTTGGGTATTCATCCTTTCTGATGGAGGCATAATACTCCATAGTGTATATGGACCACATCTTCCTTATCCATTCGTCCATTGAAGAGCATCTTGGTTCTTTCCACAGTTTGGCGACCGTGGCCATTGCTGCTATAAACATTGGGGTACAGATGGCCCTTCTTTTCACTACATCTGTATCTTTGGGGTAAATACTCAGTAGTGCAATAGCAGGGTCATAGGGAAGCTCTATTTTTAATTTCTTAAGGAATCTCCACACTGTTCTCCAAAGTGGCTGCACCAACTTGCATTCCCACCAACAGTGGAAGAGGGTTCCCCTTTCTCCACATCCTCTCCAACACACGTTGTTTCCTGTCTTGCTAATTTTGGCCATTCTAATTGGTGTAAAGTGGTATCTCAATGTGGTTTTAATTTGAATCTCCCTGATGGCTAGTGATGATGAACATTTTTTCATATGTCTGATTGCCATTTGTATGTCTTCATTGGAGAAGTGTCTGTTCATGTCCTCTGCCCATTTTTTAACATGATTATCCATTTTGTGAGTGTTGAGTTTGAGGAGTTCTTTATAGATCCTGGATATCAATCTTTTGTCTGTACTGTCATTTGCAAATATCTTCTCCCATTCCGTGGGTTGCCTCTGTCTTGTTGACTGTTTCCTTTGCTGTGCAGAAGCTTTTGATCTTAATGAAATCCCAAAAGTTCGTTTTCGCTTTTGTTTCCTTTGCCTTTGGAAACATATCTTGAAAGAAGTTGCTGTGGCTGATATTGAAGAGGTTACTGCCTATGTTCTCCTCTAGGATTCTGATGGATTCCTGTCTCACGTTGAGGTCTTTTATCCATTTTGAGTTTATCTTTGTGTACGGTGTAAGAGAATGGTCAAGTTTCATTTTTCGACATATAGCTGTCCAATTTTCCCAGCACCATTTATTGAAGAGACTGTCTTTTTTCCACTGTATATTTTTTCCTGTTTTGTCGAAGATTATTTGACCATGGAGTTGAGGGTCCATATCTGGGCTCTCTACTGTGTTCCACTGGTCTATGTGTCTGTTTTTATGCCAGTACCATGCTGTCTTGGTGATCACAGCTTTGTAGTAAAGCTTGAAATCAGGTAACGTGATGCCCCCAGTTTTATTTTTCTTTTTCAACATTTCCTTAGCAATTCGGGGTCTCTTCTGATTCCATACAAATTTTAGGATTATTTGCTCCAGCTCTTTGAAAAATACCGGTGGAATTTTTATCAGAATGGCATTAAAGGTATAGATTGCTCTAGGCAGTATAGACATTTTAACAATGTTTATTCTTCCGTTCAGATCCATTTCTATGTGCCCCACTTATACTGTAACTTCCTCTTATTTCTCATTCCTTTTCCCTTTCCATTTTTTCCTCTGCTTATCTTTTTTTTTAAGATTTTACTTATTTCTTTATTTATCTGAGAGAGAGTGAGAAAGAGAGAGAGAGAGAGGAAGAGAGAGAGAGAACTTGCACGCGCACAAGCAGGGGAAGTGGCAGGCAGAGAGAAAAGGAAAAGCAGGCTTCCTGCTGAGCAAAGTGCCTGATACGGAATTCAATCCCAGGACCCTAGGATCATGACCTGAGCCAAAGACAGATTTTTAACCAACTGAGTAACCCAGGCATCCCTACTTGTCTATTTTTGTGATGGCTATCCTAAAGTTAGTACCTTTCTAACTAAAGTTTCTATCTAATTATCTAAAGTTAGTATCTTTATCCTCTTCCAAAACAATATAAAGATCATAAAATACTTTAAGAAACAACATCCCAAATTTATACGCCACTTAAAACCAGTATTTTAGTTCTTCCCTTTTCCCCCACAAATTAGACGTTATCATTACTATATTATTCAATCAATCAGTTTTTATTTAGATTTACCCAGGTGAGACATTGGCTCATCATGTCCTTTTTTACAAAATAATATGGTTGTTATTTATATAGTAGTTACAGTATGCTGAGGAAACTTGATTTATGGAAAGTATATTTATGAAGGTACAATTATAGACAAAACACAAGATTATATATAGCATTATAATGATATTTCATAACTTATAGAACAAATACAGGAAATTTCAAATGTTTTGTATTTTCCCTATACATTCTGTAGATCACTATACCTTACTAAATTACAAAAAACTTTGTATTACAGTGTAAAATTAGAGGTTATCCATATCAATATTGCCTTTGTATGCCAACAAAACATTTTATAATAGAATTACCAACTACAAATATTGAATTCTCTGATAAAATTTATCATTACTTTGGGGATTGTTTTATTAAAACATAGCACTTGGGATCTTTTATTAAACCATAGTACCTGGAATCTTTTATAGAAGGGACTGAAAATATTTTACAAACATTGAATATCATTTTGAGAATCAGTGACAAATTACACATTAATAATTGATTCCAATGGTGTACCCACCAGCCCACTTACTCTTGAAACCTTAATGAAATGCAGGCAAGTTTACCATGTCTTTTTGCATCTCAGATCTTTCATTAGTGATCATTTTCTCATGTCCATATCTGATCCTTTAGAATTCTCTGTGTCAGTCTGTTTGTGATGAATTGTTTTTGTTTGCCTGAAAATTACTTTATTTCTTGAAAGGTAATTTTTCTGGCCATGAAATTCTAAATTGTAGCTTAAGTTCTGTTCTCATAGAAAGGTTATCTATTTCCTTCAGTTACCTTTGAGTTAGCCCCACTTTAAATTAAATTCTCTGCTTGAGGTGTTTCAGACCACACACACAGACAGCATGAATTCAGACTTCACACTTGTCTGAGCACCAGCTGTAGTTATGAATTTGCAGGAAATATCCCTTTCCCTCTTTACCCAACTCCAATGTCAAAAGGGCCAATTTTCTCATGGCCCCATCCCCATGGTAGATTATTTCTTATTTATGTTCACACTGAGATTGTAGCACCTTATTTCTAATAATTATATAATTCTTGCTATGTACCAGGCATTCTAAGAACTTTATGTATATTAACTAATTTAATGCTCTGAACAACTCTGTGAGACAGATACTATTATTTTCATAGATACTGTTAAAATTTTCCTCATTTTACAAACTTAGAAACTTATGCACCAAGAGGAAAAGTGACTTTCACAAAGTGAGTGGGAGAGCTAGGATTTAAACCCAGGTAGCTTAGGTACAGAGTCCATGCTCACATGCTAGGCAATGTTGCTTCTGGGATTTATTCCAATGAATGTTTGTCAAATTCATTATTGGAGTTCTCTTACTGGAATTATTTCTATTAGGATTCTTCTATTAAACTCCCTAGCCTAGCTGGTTTCTAGATTTAACTTTTACCCTCCGTATCAAGCTGGTTAGAGTACTTGCTTAACTCCTAGGATTTCTTCTTTCACTTCATTTGTGAGCTCTGAAGAGCCAAAACTGTCATCTTGGTAACCCATTAAGCTTTTTAAATTTAGTATGTTAATTATTCAAGCAAAGAATACTGTGAGACAATTAATCAGTTATAATGGTCAGAAGTAGAAGTCACCTCCTTAGTCAACAGATCTTGATAACTTCCATGTCTACCAGGCCAACCCAATTTCTGACCCAAGCCTCTCCTAATTTCCAAACTTGTTATCAACATCTCGAGTGTTTTATGCTTTATTAAGATATATCACTGTGTTTTCAAAAAATTTTTTTCAATAAAATGTAGAAGTTAATAACTGCATTATATTGAGATATTATGCTCATATTAATTATTTAAAAAATAAAAAATGGGGTTGACTGGGTGGCTCAGTTGGTTAAGTGGCTGCCTTTGGCTCAGGTCATGATCCCAGGGTCCTGGGATGGAGCCCCGCATCAGGCTCCCTGCTGGGTGGAAAGTCTGCTTCTCCCTCTCCCACTCCCCTGCTTGTGTTTCCTCTCTCACTGTCTCTCTCTCTCTCTGTCAAATAAATAAATAAATAACATCTTCTTTTAAAAATTTAAAAAGTTAAAAAAAAATAAAAATGTACTTTGGAGTAAGCTCCTGGTTTATTTTGGAAGTAGCAAACTGTTTGATTACTTCAGAGAAAAAGGGTCTTGGTAAAGAACACAACCAGCCACATGTCTCATTTAGAATATCTGGTTTCCCTAGAACTTCATCTTTAAGAAGCTAACATCTCAGATATATTTACAAAGTAGAATTAAGAAACTTGGTGACCTATTAAATCTTATGAACAAAGGAAAAGCAAGAATATGATTTCATTTGATTTGGGTTAATATGAATTATTTCATAATTATGGAATAGAATTTTTGTAAGGTTTTTCAATTATAAATAATTGTAACCAACATTTTTGTGCCTAAACACTGGTCTTCATTTTCAGTTGTTTCATTAGGAAAGTAGATTCACCTGGTCAAACTGTATTAATGTGCCATCCTTACTGCTTCTGGCCATTCCAAGACTTGAAAGATGGAGTCATAACCAAAAGTATCTGGGGAAGGAGACTCACTTTCATCAGCTACTATTGGATGTTTGTTCCCTTCCTCATGAGGGGGGCCTTTATTTGTGGGAAACCCCAGAGGTATTTCTTTGTTTTTAAAGCATATCTTTTCAGTTTCCATAAGCTGCTAAGAGCACTTGCATGGGAAATACTGAATGGCCTTAAACAATATCACTGATGCCTATGACTGGAAAGAACTGGGTGTGGTGCATAAACAATGAATCTTGGAAAAATGAAAAAAAAAAAAAGAACAGATATTTTTGCAACAGTCAGGATTTGGATCTAGGAAAATGAAACCTCTATTTGCTGAGATTTTCTACTTGGGAAACGTGATTTTTCTTTAAACTGATTATGTTCCTTCTTCAGGATTAATCTTTTTTTTTAACAGATAATGTAAATGAAATATCTTTTCCTATTATATATTTTAAAGTATTACTGGCAAAGAGAATATATAATAATGAAAATTATGATGCACATACCACATATATGATATTTGTTATCTATTAACAAGTAAATATATGCTGGAAAAACACACTGTGTTTTCTTTCACTCTCATACTCACAACACTTCCATAGCCAGAAGTGTGGATTTTTTTTCCCCACACTGACCAATTCTCTGCCATCAACTAGGTGTACAATTCAATTCAGTTCTGACTCTGGGGTTAGCACGGACTTTGGAGATGAAAGGCTTAGTCTGGCCCCCTTCCACAACTTCAGAAACTAATCACAAGTCTAGTTGTTACCTGTGCTTCTGACAAAGCAGCTATAAATCAGAGGTTCCCACAATCTCTCCTTGGGTTTGGTAATTTGCAAAAGCAGCTCAGAGTGCTCAGGAAAACAATTTACTGACTAGATTAGCAGTTTATTATAAAGGAACAAAACTCAGGAAGAGGCAGATTAAAGAGATGTATGGGGAAAACTATGTGAGAAGAGTTACTGAGCTTCCATTTGCATTCTGGGGCCACACTCCTGGCATCTCCACAAGCCTGGTAACCTGGAAGCTCTCCGAACACCATCCATTAGGGATTTTTATGAAAGTGTCATCACATAGACCTAATGCATTCACTTGCTTTCCAGCCCCTCTCCCCGCTCCAGAGGATGAAGTGTAGGACCGAAATTTCCAAGTCTCTAATCACAGCTTGGTTTTTCTAGTAGCCAGCCCCCATCCAGGAGCCCACCAAGAGTTGGTATGTTTTATCATTCAGGACATTGTAAGGGACTTAGGAACTCTGTGTCAGATGTTCTTATCACTCAAGAAATTACAAAGATTTAGGAGCTATGCATCAGTAACCGGGGTCTAAGACCCAATACTAACAGAAACAAGGAGCAGAGACCAATATATCTATATATTATTTCACAAGTAAGTATCTCACGCACAACACCACACACACACACACACACACACACACACACCTAATTCAAAAAGTGTATATACCCTTTTAAATTAAAAAAAAAAAAAACCCATTGGGGGTGCCTGCGTGGCTCAGTGGGTTGGGCCTCTGCCTTGGCTCGGGTCATGATCTCAGGGTCTCTGCTCAGCAGGGAGCCTGCTTCCCACCCCTGCCCCTGCCCCCTCTGCCTGCCTGTCTGCCTACTTGTGATCCTTCTGTCAGGTAAATAAATAAAATCTTTACTGAAAAAAAAAACACCCTTTTAATATTATCAATATTCTCTTAAATTATTTTATTATAACATCAAAAAATATTTTTAAACAAGATGTAACTTCCTTACCTTTATGGCATATAATACACTGTGAAATCAAGCTTATGAATTAAGCATGTACAATATTACAAAAGTTAAAAAACTGTAAACTAACCATGATAATAAGATAGATACTATCATTTGCTGTTAAAATATTATCTATGTTTGGTTTAGTAATACAAAGCTATATTTGTTTGCTTTTTGTTTGGCTGATTTTATCTGATTCTGAGCATAATGGATTATCTTTTGAATCACTGTAAATATCACTGTTGTTTATTTTTCTTTTTAGCAATTGACCCTTTTTATATACCTTGTGCTATTTTAATTTTTCAAAAGATTTTATTTATTTATTTGAGAGATAAAGAGAGAGAGAGTGAGAGTGAGCACAAGTTGGGGATGGGCAGAGGGAGAGGGAAAAGCAGACTTCCCGCTGAGCTGGGAGCCCTACACAGGGCTTGATCCCAGGACTCTGAGATCATGACCTGAGCCAAAGGCAGACATTTAACTGACTGAGCCACCCAGGCTCCCCTACTTTATGCTATTTTTAAAAAATATTTTATTCATTTATTTGACAGTAAGAGAGCACAAGCAGGTGGAGTGGCAGGCAGAAGGAGAGGGAAAAGCAGGCTCCCCAAAGAGGAGGGGAGGGCCTGATGTGAGACTCTATCCCAGGACCCTGAGATCATGACCTGAGCTGAAGGCAGTCACTTAACCAACTGAGACACTCAGGCGCACTGTCATATGCTATTTTAATGAAACAATTTAATGCTATTGCAGTAAAATACTTTTTAAAAATTGTTTAATAAAGTCTTTCATTTATATTTAATAATGCAGTTACTGGTGATTACCTTTAGTTCTTTCACTGCATTTTGATATCTCCACTTAGCCCAAGAATTGATTAGTCTTCAAAATTTTGTCTTTTGCCTGTAACAATTAAAACGGCCCATCACTGTGGAAAGATCTTTTAACTGTAAATTATCACTGCAAAAGAGAAATTAATTCTAACTAGTAACTATTAAAATAATTAAGCATGAATAAAACAATAGAAGATAATTGTAGGATTTCTACATTAGAACTGCCAACCTAATTGCAGCCAGACAGCTTAATGCATCAAATTTAACTTCCATTGTTATTTCTTCTCTGATCTGTGAATATATGAAAGTATTGCTTATTTTGCAAACATTTAAGGATTTCCTAGCCTTTTTTTATTGAAATACTGAAATATTGAACTATTTCTACTTAGAAAATACCATGCTCTGTCTGACTTCAGTTCTTTAAAATTTACTGAGATTTTTTAATGTCCTAGTATGTAATGAACTTTAGAAAATGTTTCAGGTACATATGAATATGTGGGATACAATGATTTATGTATACATCTGTAAAGTCAAGATATTACTCATGTTTCTCTAATCTTTCATATATTTACTGATTTTTGGTCTACTTTTTATATATCAGATGGTTATCAAGGGTGCATTTTGTCCATTTCTTTTAGTTTAATTTTTTACTTTATATATACTGAGGCTTTGTTAGGAGCTCTCTCAGTCAACTACTGTTGCACAATAAACCACCACAAAATCTCTGTGATAGCAGTAACTATTTAGGTGTGTCATTTACAGGCACACAAATCAATTGAGATAGCTAAGCGGTAGGCTGAGGTCTCTGCAGATTGGCTAGACTTACTTCCCGGCTGTAGTGTTCCACGTGTCTCATTCTAAGTAGGCAAAGCCTACCCAGGGTCGTTATTCTCGTCATGGAAGTTAGAAACTCTCCAAAAGACAAACAGGAGCACGCAATGCCTCTTAAAGCCTAGGCTCAAAGCTGGCAGTCTGCCACTTGTGCTTATATTCCATTGGCCAAAGCAGTCCATTGACACAGCCTTAGCATTCCCAACTTCAGTGGAATGAAGTGCATTTCTCCATGAAGGTGATGGTGGTGGGAGAGGGAGTTAGTGGATATTTGTTAAACAGTGATCTAATCTACACATGCTTACAAATTTAAAATTATTATGTTCTTGTTGGATTGATTTTTCTGTCATTATTAAATGTGTCTTATGTCCAGTTTTTTTGTTTTGTTTTGTTTTGTTTTTTCCTTCAAACTTTGGTATTAATACAGTTTCACAAACTTTCTTTTGGTTAATGTTGATTTGCATATCATTTTCCATCCTAGTGTCATCCTTAAGTGTCTTTATATTTCAGATATGTCTCTTATAGGTAGCATATAGTTGGGTTTCTTTTTAAAGATTTTTATTTATTTATGACAGAGAGAGATAGCGAGAGAGGGAACACAAGCACGGGGGAGCTGGAGAGGGAGAAGCAGGCTCCCCGCTGCTTCCTCCCTGACCAGGGAGCCAGATATGGGGCTCGGTCCCAGGACGCTGGGATCATAACCTGAGCTAAAGGCAGATGCTTAACAACTGAATCACCCAGGAACCCCAGTTTTTGTTTTTTAATCCAATATGATTATCTTTACCTTTTAATTGGGTTGAGTCGCTTTACATTTGATACAATTATTCATATATTCTGGTTTACATTTACCATCTGACTGTTTTCTAAGTCCCATCTGTTCTGTTCCCTTTTTTCTCCTTTCCTGCTTTCTTTTGAATTTACTAAGAATTATTATTCTATTTTTCCCTTCCACTAACTTGTTTTATATTTTTAAAAATATTTTTAGTGGTGGCCCTAGAGATTACAACATGCATTCTTGTTTTATTGAAGTCAAATATAAACAGTATTTTTGCTACTTTCTAAACAGTGCAAAGACCCTAGAACCATTTAACTCTATTTTCCATTCCTATCTTTTGTGCTATGGCTGATATGTATTATATAGACACACACATTATTCATAAAAGACATTGTTTTTATTGTTCTATACAATCAATATTCTTTTGGACTTACCCAGACATATACATTTTCTTGTTGATCTTCATTCCTTCTTGCTTCTCTGCTTCCAACTCCAAATCATTTATTTCCCTTTTTCCTGAAGGACTCTCATTAATATGTGCTGGTAATGAATTCTCTATTTTTTGTTTGTTTGTTTGTTTGGGGGGGGATTTTTTGGTTTAAATGTATATTTAACCTCTTTAAATTTAACTTCTGTTTTTAAAGATCATTTTTACTATGGAATTCTTTTTTTTTTTTTTTTTAAGTAGGCTCCATGCCCTGTGTGGAGCCAAACATGGGGCTTGAACTCACAACCTTGAGATCAAGACCTGAGCCAAGATCAAGAGTCACACGCTTAACCAGCTGAGCCACCCAAGCTCCCCACTGGCTGTAGAGTTCTTGACAGTTCCTCATGATTTTGTCTTTCAGCTTCCATTAAGAAGTTAGCTGTAAATTTAATATTGCTAATTAGAAGGTAATATATATATATTTTTTTTTCCCTAGATTTGCCTACTATTTTTCTCTTTAAAATCTATTTCATTATGATAGGTTGTGGGATTCTTTGGTTTTATCATGCTTGGACCTTGGAGCTATTCTTCAATCAGGAGCTCGATGGCAGCTTTGGTCAGTTTGGGATAATTTTCTTCAAATATTGTCTTCGTCTATTCTCTCTTCCCTCTCCTGTGGTTTCAATTACTTGTGCATTATATTTTCACCATTACCTACATGCTTTTTATGCTCTTCTCTATATCTTCTATCCTATTTTTCTCAGTGCATCAGTCTGGATGCTTTCTTCTGACCCATCTTCATCAAACTTCTGTTATGCTTGATATGTTGTTACATACATCCATTAAGTTCTTAAGTTGAGATATTTTTGTTTTTCACTTCTAAAACTCTCCTATGATTCTTTTTTAATAGGTTCCAGTTTATCCTGAAAAGGCCTACATACTTTGTCATCAAACTCCTTTTTAAAAAATATTTTATTTACTTATTTGAGAGAGAGAGAGAGCACAGAGGGAGAGGAAGAGAGAAGAGCAGACTCTCCCCTGAACAGGAGCCTGATGCAGAGCTCCATGCCAGGACCCTGAGATCACGACCTGAGCCAAAGGCAGCTGCTTAACCTACTGAGCCATCCAGGCACTCCTGTCATCAAATTTCTTAAACTTCTTAATTAGCAACATGGGAATCCATTCTGATCACTTCAATATCTGGATCTTGCTTTCCAATCATGTGGTATTGCCTTTGGCATGCCTGTTTTATATATATATATATATATATATGAATTGATTTTGTGTAACAAACTGTAGAAATCATTTTAACCTATAGGTGTCTTCTTCCTTCAGAGAGGATGTAGTGAAGAAGATGAAAGATAACCTTAATCCTGACAATCTTTCATGAGAACTGGTCTATTTTCAGTTTACCCTTACCCCTAGGGTGTATAGCTCCTTGGAGGTCCCAACTAAAAATTTCAAGTGTTTATCAGATCCCCTCTTTTTTGGTGGTCCTGAGTTCCAGTTTTTGTCTCCCCAGACCTATAGAACTGCCAGCTTCTCAGATGCTGCTTACTACTCAGCTTCTTAGCCATTCTGCTTCTGTTTTTGCTTTCAAAATCAACAGATCCCTTAACTCAGAAAGCAGTACCAAATACTTCCCTTCCTTTGATTATATTAACCCTTCAAATTTCAGCTGTTTTGCTAAATCTCTGATAACTTCAATGTTCAAAAAACTGTATGCTTATATATATATATTTACATTTTGTTTAATTTTTTAACTTTTGGAAAGGAGATTTGGTCTGCAACAACACTGCTTTGCCATTACCAAATAAGACATCAAATTTAATTGCTTTCATTTTAGATGATAACTTGGCATCTTCACAATGATAGATCAGAATGCAAATTCAGGGGCTAAAATCAAATGCCAATATCAGCTCTCCTATCCTTATCCAAGGATGTAGAATTCAAGTATTTTTTTTTTACACACTGTCTTTGGAGTGAAAATGTGCTACTAAAATTGTCATAAGGAAATACAGACATGACCACTAGACCACAGAAGAATGCCAGATTTGGGAGCTACTGATAGTAACACTCCATTTGAAATGGTGATTAAATAAGGTAATCAGGTTCTCTTAGCTTGAGGAGACTAAAGAGAAGAGGTAAGTCAAAGACTTAATATTAGAGAGATAATGTCCATGAGAAAAGTGGATGAAGATTGCCTTCAATCTGAAAGTACTCCAATTCCAATTCAACAACCCCTCTTTTATTGTCTTAAGCTGATCTGAGATTCTCTTTGCTTCTAAATAATCCTAATATGGTATATATTTTTATAAAACTGCAAGTTGAATATCCTTCCTTCTCATCCTTAAAATTTTTATTTATTATCCATATATTTTAACATAAGCCAATAATTCCATAATAGTAAAAAAAGTAATAGTTTGAGCAGGCATTTTTGTTTTGTTCCTAATTCTAATAAAAATGCATCTTGTCACGTGCCTGGGTGGTTCAGTTAGTTAAGCATCTGACTTTGGTTCAGGTCATGATCTCAGGGTCCTGGGATGGAACCCTACATCAGTCTCCCTGCTCAGCAGGAAATCTGCTTGTCCCTCTCCTTCTGCTCCTCCTTTCTCTCTCTCTCTCTCTCTCTCTCCCCCCACCACCAAATAAATAAATAAATAAAATCTTTTGAAAAATAAAAATGTATCTGGCAATTCACTATATATTAGATATCAGTTGTGACTCATATTTTTTTCACATTAGAGCTATCTGTTTTTGTTTTAAAGAAATACTGTTGGGGCACCTGGGTGGCTCAGTGGGTTAAGCCTCTGCCTTTGGCTCAGGTCATGATCTCAGGGTCCTGGGATCAAGCCCCACATTGGGCTCTCTGCTCAGTAGGAAGCCTGCTTCCCCCTCTTTCTCTCTGCCTGCCTCTATGCCTACTTGTGATCTCTGTCAAATAAATAAATAAAATCTTTTAAAAAAATAAAGAAATGCTATCAAAATAGGTATCAAATTTTATAAAGTAGACTTCCAACATTTACTGAGATTATCATATGTCTTTTTATTAGAGAAATTATAAAATTTCCTAAAATTAAATGATCATTACATTCATACAAAAACCTATTGAAGGATAATACATCTTTTCAAATAACATTAAATTAAATCAAATTAACTTGTATTTGGGAATGGATCATATATATTATAATTAATAGTGATTGTTATTTAGGTTTCAGGATCAAGTTTGTGTTATCTTACTGATTATATGTTCAAATCTTCTGCAGTATTGTTGATTTTCTCTCCATGTCATCCATCAAAGACTAAAAACTACATATGTACATATTTTTATGTATACTTTGATATATAGTTATGTGTATTTGATATAGATATGTATTTGTTATATAGTTATGATATATATATATGTATATGTCATCATAATTTTGCTTCTGGCTATATTTCCACATTTTTGCTTCATTCATTTTGAAATTATACTATGTAGCATAAAAAGATAGCTTTGTCTTTATTGTGGATTATACCTGTTATAAAATGGAACTCTTTTTTGGCTTAATGGTTTTTACTTGAATTTCAGTTTCTGCGATATAAGTATTACCACTTATTCTTTCATTTTAACTTTTTTTATTTGGGCATAGTTGACACACAATGTTACATTTGTTTCAGGTGTACAACATAGTGATTCAACAAGTTTTACATTATACTATGTTCACCACATGTGTAGCCATCTGTCCCAGTACATAGTTATTACAGTATCATTGACTACATTACTTATGCTGTGTCTTTCATGCTGTGACTTTTTCCTTCCATAACTGGAAACCTGTATTTCCCACTCCCTTTCATCCATTTTGCACATTCCCCCACCCACCTCCCCTCTGGAAACCATCTGCTTGTTCTCTGATTCTGCTTTTTGTTTATTCATTTGTGTTTTTTTAGATTCCCCATATGGTATTCGTCTTTCTCAGTCTGATTTATTTCACTTAGCACACGGTACCACCACTTTAGCTTCAGAAAGCTTGCCAGAGCACTCCCCCCACCCCCAAAACATTCCACCCTCCAGTGCAAGCGCTCAGGAAATCCTTGGCTGATTGCTTCAGATCCCGCTGCCTCATCAGGGTGTCCCCTGCTTGGAGCACTCTGGGAAACTCAGGTCCATGCATTCTTCACTTTCAGCCAACCTACAAGGGCACCCCCCATGCAGAGTGCCCTGGAACACTCCTGCTTGTACCAGCCTCAGCTTCAGTCAGCCTAGCCAAGGCACTCCTTGTACTGAACACTTGGGACACACTGGCTTGCACTTCAGCTTCCACCCTCAGTGTGGAGAGCCCCAAGACAACCTGGCTTGCAAACACTCATTCTTTCTTTTTACGTATTTTCACTATATATATCTTTGTCTATCACTTTAGTTTTAACAATTCTGTATTATATTGTTGTATGTAGTTTATCTTTAAGCAGGATATCATTAGATTTTTGTTTCTTAAACCTGTGCCTTTTAATGAGAATACTTAAAACTTCATATTTAATATTACTGTAATTTTTACACTTATGGTCATAAATTATGGTTTACTTTATTTTTAATGTCTTTTGCAATAATTTTTGTTGCAAGCTTCCTTTCTCTACTTTTATTTTTGCCATAAAAATGGACATGAGAGCTAACATTTATCAAGCTGTTAGCCAGGACAGTTCTGGTATACTTTAAAATAATCTTATTTATTCATTACAGCAATCTTATAAGGTAAAAGGGAAGGTCCCTTTTTATAAATGAAGAAACTGAGGGTTGCACAGAATGAACTTACCTAAGGTTACTTAGCCAGTGAGTGATGAAGTCAGGATTGACACCCGGGAATTGTGCACTACGAGTCCAAATTCATGACCATTGTGTTTCCCTCCCTCTCCCTCTCTCTCATTCTCTCTCTCTCTCCCTCTCTCTGCCCTTCTCTCTGTCTTTTTTTTTTTATCACCTCTGCTGAGTTGAAAAATAAAAATTTCAACCTGATTTTAAAGGGTTTATTTAGTACATAATGCAGTCTCTCTTCCAAGAACCAAACTCTGGAAAAATATAAAAGGGACTATGTGTAACCTCTTTTTAATCCCACATAGAAGGAGTACTCAGAAATTTCATTATAGAAATAGTAACGTACTTGCTGCTAAAAACATTGGGGTACAGATGGCCCTTCTTTTCACTACATCTGTATCTTTGGGGTAAATACCCAGTAGAGCAATTTCAGGGTCATAGGGAAGTTCTATTTTATAATTTCTTGAGGAATCTCCACACCATTCTCCAAAGAGGCTGCACCAACTTGCATTCCCACCAAGAGTGTAAGAGGGTTCCCCTTTCTCCACATCCCCTCCAACACGTGTTGTTTCCTGTCTTGCTAATTTTGGCCATTCTAACTGGTGTAAGGTGGTATCTCAATGTGGTTTTAATTTGAATCTCCCTGATGGCTAGTGATGATGAACATTTTTTCATGTATCTGATAGCCATTTGTATGTCTTCATTGGAGAAGTGTCTGTTCATATCTTCTGCCCATTTTTTAATATGATTATCTGTTTTGTGTGTGTTGAGTTTGAGGAGTTCTTTATAGATCCTGGATGTCAATCTTTTGTCTGTACTGTCATTTGCAAATATCTTCTCCCATTCCGTGGGTTGCCTTTTTGTTTTTTTGACTGTTTCCTTTGCTGTGCAGAGTCCCAAAAGTTTATTTTGGCTTTTGTTTCCGTTGCCTTTGGAGACATAACTTGAAAGAAGTTGCTGTTGCTGGTATCAAAGAGATGACTGCCTATGTTCTCCTCTAGGATTCTGATGGATTCCTATCACACGTTGAGGTCTTTTATCCATTTTGAGTTTATCTTTGTGTACGGTGTAAGAGAATGGTCGAGTTTCATTCTTCTACATATAGCTAACCAGTTTTCCCAGCACCATTTTTTGAAGAGACTGTCTTTTTTCCACTGTATATTTTTTCCTGTTTTGTCGAAGATTAACTGACTATAGAGTTGAGGGTCCAATGTTTATAGCAGCAATGGCCACAGTTGCCAAACTGTGGAAAGAACCAAGATGCCCTTCAACAGACGAATGGATAAGGAAGATGTGGTCCATATACACTATGGAGTTTTATGCCTCCATCAAAAAGGATGAATACCCAACTTTTGTAGCAACATGGACGGGACTGGGAGAGATTATGCTGAGTGAAATAAGTCAAGCAGAGAGAGTCAATTATCATATGGTTTCACTTATTTGTGGAGCATAACAAATAGCATGGAGGACATGGGGAGTTAGGAGAAGGGAGTTGGGGGAAATTGGAAGGGGAGGTGAACAATGAGAGACTATGGACTCTGAAAAACAATCTGAAGGGTTTGAAGAGGTGGGGGGGTGGGAGGTTGGGGGAACCAGGTGGTGGGTATTAGAGAGGGCACGGACTGCATGGAGCACTGGGTGTGGTACAAAAACAATGAATACTGTTATGCTGAAAATAAATAAAAAAAAAAAGAAATAGTAACGTACCTGACTATGGGATACAACAGAGGTGTTATATACTATGTTGTATATACTATGTTACATAGAATATAGCACCTCTGTTGTATGTTCCATATATATCTTTTCTAAAGGATTGACACAATCTTAGCGTTGTTTTAAAATATAGATGGTTGAGAGTAAAATTTTCACTAACTTGTACTTTCCTTTGTGTCTAAAATGGGAAAGCATCTAAATCTGTATTTTTACATATAGAAGTCTTTAAAAGGAATTGACTTCGTTATTCATGGGAGGGCTGTAAATTTCATTATATCTTTAAGACTACTTATGGAAGAGAGGGTTACTAATTGTCCTTGTTTTATTTTAAATAACATATTTACAATAAACATATGTAGTTTTATGTATATATTGAGTGCAAAATCTTCATGGATGGGAGAGACAACAGTAGAGAAAGAGCATGGTTGATTCAGGGAGATGCTCAAAAAGAAGGGTCAGGCTGTGATCCAGAGCAGAGAGAGAGGCACTGACCATAGATGAAAGAGGGCCTTTTCCTCAGACTGAAGGGGAGAAAAAAAGAGTAACTCCATGTGTGGGGATTAGAAAGTCAGAGATCACCTGTAGCAAGAATAGAACATTTCCTCTGGGAATTATCAGCTGAAAGTTAGGAGTGTCATGTTAAAGGAGTAGGTAACTTCAGGAAAGTAATGAAATTATTGAACTAGTCACACTGGGAAAGATTATATGTGCTTGGGCAGAAAGAGTGAGGGGGTGGGGACTATTAGAGACTAGAGAGTCCCTCAGTAGAGTCTCATACACCAGAGTTCACCAGTATGTATATATGTATCCCCTGTTCCCCTATCAGCAAAGCAGTTTGTAGCCAGGAGCCTTCTGCACTCTTGTGTCCTCATCCAGCCACAACATTTTTAGCTTGTCCATCTCTGGACAGAGGACTTCTTTGGTTCTGACTACTGCTGCTTCTCCTTTGAGCAGTGAAGAGTGAACAGTTCCTGGCTCCCAGGAGTGCCTACTCAACATCCCTCTCCAGGGCCCACCTGACACAAGATTGCCAACAAGGTGTTGAAAAAATATAAGTCATGTGAATTGGGCCTAAGCTCTCCTCAACACTTAGGAGACAAAAGAAGACTAAAATGATAGAGGGGTACCATATTCTTTTAGCTGAAACCAAAAGACTCAAAAAAGCATCAGTTAGATGCCTGAACACTTGATCTTTTCCTAGAAGTGATCTTGAAGTGAGCTGTTTTGAGTTTGAATTTGACTCTGGACCTAGCATTGATTAGGAACTAAGCCTGCTCTGTGCTGAATCCATCTGGAGCCCTCTGCAGAAGACCCCTACTGCTAGAGTTTCTTTCACATGTTGGAGCCCTACTTTGGAGGTTTTAGACTGTCTGGTTCAAAGTGCAGGGTATATTTTGGGCCCAGGACAGGTCTGCTCAGTGGGAAGGTTAGTGAGTCAGAAAAACACCGAACCAGAAGGATGTGAATAGGGACTAGTTTTAAATTTTTTAATAGAAATAGAAATTGAACCTAAGATGGGGAAGATTATGGCTCAAGTCACAAAATGAAGTAGTAATTGTCCTGCAACTCTGAGGTCTTCACCTACTTGCATGTTTGGGATTTTGTGTTCTATTTCTTCATGCACAGGATCTGGACAATCACTCATGAATACGGAAACCAAAGAGGGAGTTTTTCTCCCTACTTCTGTTCAAAGACTCCATAAGTCACTTGTTTTCAAAGCTATTTTATTAGCTAAATATTTTTTTCATTGAAGAAAAAAAAACAGTAAATGAGGAGCTGTAGTGACTATAGAACAGGTGGGTGGAGATGGGAAAATGCCACATACTTGACTAGCCTCCAGAAAAGACTCCAGAAAACTTGTAGTAGAGTCTAGGATCCTAGGGATTGCTAAGGTTCTTTGAGGTCAGTGCCTGCCTCCAGATGGAATCAAAACATAGGAAAAGTAGCTGTTGGAAGAGTGTAATGAAGGGTGTGGAAGATTTTTTGGCTGCTGTTTTTAGGAAAGAGAACAAGAGAATTCCTCTTTGAATGAGTAAATCCTAATCTGTCATGTCGACAGTTACTTGATGTGTCACCATCAGGACTTCTTCAGATGCTTCAGGTAGGGGAATGAGGGAAAACCAGAAGAACCATCTCTGATACACTAATTGCCCCACCTCTGTAGATTTCTGCTTCTTTCAGCCTTAATTATTCTTAGTGCTCAGTTTAGCTTTTCCTTTAGTTTTCTCTTCTTGGAATTTTCCCTGGCCCAGAGTCCCCATTTCTGTTCCAAGAGTCATATCACTGATACCTGTATCTCTGTAAGTATTGAGACATTCTGGGTAAAGAGAAATTCCAGACATAGTCAATGGCCCAAACTCCGAGGACCACCTAATTCCTGTCTGAGTTGCCATGTTCCCCCAGGAGAAAGCAGTCTCCAAATCAGGAAAGACTTACCTATAAGCAAACTGCTGCAGTGTTGCAAAGTAGGAAACATGTAGGAATTGGACTCAGAGGGCCTTGAGTGAGTCCCAACTCTACTTACTTTGTAAGGCCCATGACTACATCACTTAATATTTCTGACCCACAGAAATGGGGTCAGTAATACCTATGTTACAAGGCTTTGTAAGGGTTAAATGAGAGCAAGAGCACATATAGAACTTGTTACAGTACTTGGCATAAATTATGCATTAAATAAATAATAGTTATTATCCTATGAGTAGGCGTAAGTAAGTGTGGGTGGGAAGGAGAATGTATGAAATGACTTTGGGGGAAGGAAGGAAAGAAAGAAGGGAATTAAGGCTTTTCTCAATGGGGTGCAAAATAAAATGCAAGAGGTAAGTTAGTGTATCCTGGCAGGGAGGGAGAACATCTGAGGAGAAAAAAAGATGAAAAAGTCTTAGAAATCAGGCTGGGAGGGACTGGGAACCAGAAAGTACTTTTCCTATTAAAAAAAAAATTAGTAAAAATGTAATTTAATAGCATAGGTAAAATATTTAATTGGGAAAAGTACATATAAACTTGACACTCAACAGATTACAATTTTTTATTTGTCATTTTTCATTTCAGTGTTCTGCATAATAGAGTTTTTAAAACTTTTATAAAGCATTTCCTAGATTATAAAAACTATTCTCACATATGACTTCCTTTTTATTCCCATTTTGTGTTTGAGAAGGTTAGGTCTTGACTAGGTTTCACAGCCAGTAATCAGCAAGAACTTTCTGACTGAATCTAGTGCTCATTTTACTATCACAGAAGCTGTTTTAGAACCTTAGGGCATATTGAAAACTCATAGGATCAAGGAATATTGGGGTCACTCATCCTCCCTCCATTCACATCAGTCTCAACCCCAAACTCCTTAAATCCACATATATTTATTGTCTTGTGTGAATCACTGGAAAGAGAATCGGATGTAAAATCAGAGCACCTGGGCTCGTCTTAGTTCTGAGACCATCAAGCTATGTGAACTTGTATAAGTCATGTTCTGTGTGAAGATTCTAAATGTACTTTGTTAGATACATTTTAGGTATTCAGTGTTTGCTGATGTGCTTAAAAATGGCATTTTTATTTCATTTTGGAAAGTTTGCTTATTTATAAAAATACAAAAATTTAATTTTTATATATTGATACTATTAGTGCCAAACTTTCTAAATAACTTACTAATTCTAATAATTTACCTATAGCTTCTTTTGACTTTATCTTGAGAGATGGCAGTTTTTGTCGCTTACAGCACTTACACCTTTTATTTCTTTTTTCTTTCTGCTTCAATTTTTTGAAACAGCTTCAGGAGAATAGGTGTTATTTCTTCTTTGAAAGTTTGGTAGAAGTCCCCAGGGAATCCATCAGGTCCTGGGCTCCTGTTTTTTTGGGAGGTTTTTGATCACTGCTTCAATCTTGTTACAAGATATCGGTCTATTTAGGTTGTCGATTTCTTCCTGGTTCAATTTTGGGAGTTTATAGTTTTCCAGGAATTTCCATTTCATCTAGGTTGCTTAGCTTATTGGCATATAACTGTTGATAATAACTTCTGATGATTGTTTCTACTTCCTTGGTGTTAGTTGTGATCTCTCCCTTTTCATTCATAATTTTATAAATGTGGGCTTTCTCTCTTTTCTTTTGGATTAGTGTGGCCAATGGTTTATCGATCTTATTGATTCTTTCAAAAAACCAGCGTCTAGTTTCATTGATACGTTCTACTGTATCTCTGGTTTCTACCTCATTGATCTCAGCTCTAATCTTATTTCCCTTCTTATGTGTGGAGTTGGTTTGATTTGTTGTTGATTCTCCAGTTCTTTAAGGTGTAGAGACAGCTGGTGTGTTCTGGATTTTTCAATTTTTTTGAGGGAGGCTTGGATGGCTATGTATTTCCCCCTTAGGACAGCCTTTGCTGTATCCCATAGGTTTTGGACCAAAGTGTCTTCATTCTCATTGGTTTCCATGAATTGTTTCAGTTCTTCTTTGATCTCCTGGTTGATCCAAGCATTCTTAAGCAAGGTGGTCTTTAGCTTCCAGGTGTTTGAGTTCCTTCGGAACTTTTCCTTGTGATTGAGCTCCAGTTTCAAAGCATTGTGATCTGAGAATATGCAGGGAATAATCTCAGTTTTTTGGTATCAGTTGAGTCCTGATTTGTGACCCAGTATGTGCTCTATTCTGGAGAAGGTTCCATGTGCACTTGAGAACAATGAGTATTCTGTTGTTTTAGGGTGGAATGTTCTGTATATATCTATGAGGTCCATCTGGTCCAATGTGTCATTCAATGCTCTTGTTTCTTTATTGATTTTCTGCTTTGATGATCTGTCTATTTCTGAGAGAGGCGTGTTAAGATCTCCTACTATTAATGTATTCATATCAATATGACTCTTTATCTTGATTAACAGTTTTCTTATGTAATTGGCTGCTCCCATATTGGGGGCATAGATATTTACAATTATTAGATCATCTTGGTGGATAGTCCCTTTAAGAATTATGTAGTGTCCTTCTGTATCTCTGACTACAGTCTTTAGTTTAAAATCTAATTTATCTGATATGAGAATTGCTACCCCAGCCTTCTTTTGAGGCCCATTGGCATGAAAGATGCTTCTCCATCCCTTCACTTTCAGTCTGGGTGTATCTTTAGGTTCAAAATGGGTCTCTTGTAGACAAAATATGGATGGGTCCTGTCATTTTATCCAATCTGCAACCCTGTGCCATTTTATGGGTGCATTTAGGCCATTCACATTGAGAGTGATTATTGATAGATATGTTTTTATTGACATCTTGTTACCTTTGAAGTCTTTCTTTCCCTATATTGTCTCTATATTTCTGTTCAATGCTATTCTTAGGATTTTTCCTCTTTTATAGAACCCCCCTTAATATTTCCTGCAGTGTTGGCTTGGTGGTTGCATAGCTTGCCTATTGCACTGGCTAGTATCTCTGATATAATGTTGAAACTGTAATAGCAGACATCCATGTCTCATTCTCAGTCTAAGAGAAAAAGTTCTTAACATTTCATCATTAAGTTTGATTGCTATAGATTTTGAGGACATTCATATCAGAGTGAGAAAATTCCCTTATATCTTTAGTTTTCTGACAGGTTTTAAAAGTGAAAGGGTGATATATTTTATCAAATAATTTTTCTGCAACTATTGATACTATCTTATTATTTTTTCCTTTATTCTGATTGATTTTTCAGATGTTAAACCAATTTCTTTACAAATTCGACTTAGTAATATTGAATTATAATTTTTATATTTACTGGATTAGATTTGTTAATATTTTGCTTTAGGGATTTTACATCTAGGATCATTAGAGAGACTGACCTGTAATATTCCTTTTTTAAAAATTTTATTTATTTGACAGAAAGAGGGAGAGAGTGGGCATAAGGTGGGGGGACAGAGACAGAGGGAGAGGGGACAGAGGGAGAGGTAGACTCCCCACTGAGCAGGGAGCCCAATGAGGAGCTCAATCCCAGAACCCTAGGATCATGACCTGAGCCGAAGGCAGACTTTTAACTGATGGAGCCACTCAGGCACCACTGTAATATTCCTTTCTTATAATGATTTTGTCAGTTTTGGCAAAGTTATTTTGGCCTCATAAGACAAGTTGGGAAGTGTTCCTTATTTTTAGTCTCCAGAAGAGTTTGGTAATACTGGTATCACTACTTCTTCTTCTTTTTTTTTTTTTTTAAGATTTTATTTATTTATTTGACAGAGATCACAAGTAGACAGAAAGGCAGGCAGAGAGAGGAGGAAGCAGTCTCCCCACTGAGCAGAGAGCCCGATGTGGGGCTCGATCCCAGGACCCTGAGATCATGACCTGAGCTGAAGGCAGGGGCTTTAACCCACTGAGCCACCCAGGTGCCCCTGGTATCACTACTTCTTTAAACGTTTTGAATATTCACTGGTAAAGCCATTGGGCCTGGAGTTTTCCTTGTGAGAAGACACTTAATTCCCACCAATGATGACAAGATATAAAATTTTTGTCTCTTGTTATCGTCTTTGTTTTAATCTTGTTTGGGGCACCTGGCCTACTCAGTCAGAGGAGTGTGCACCTCTTGATCTCGGGATCATGAATTCAAGTCCTTTGTTGGGTGTAGAGATTACTTAAATAAGTAAAAACTTTTAAAAAAATCTAGTTTTTCTGATACAAGTATTGCTACTCCAGCTTTCTTTTGACATCCACTTTCTTTTTTTGTTCTAAAGATTTTATTTATTTATTTGACAGAGATCACAAGTAGGTGGAGAGGCAGGCAGAGAGATAGAGGGGGAAGCAGGCTCCCTGCTGAGCAGAAAGCCCAATGAGGGGGTCGATCCCAGGATGCTTGGATCATGACCTGAGCCGAAGGCAGAGGCTTTAACCCACTGAGCCACCCAGGCACCCCAACATCCATTTTCTTGATAAATGTTTCCCCATCTCCTCACTTTCAATCTGCAGGTATCTTTAGGTCTAAAACGAGTCTCTTGCAAAGAAGGGCACTGTATCATATTAAAAAGGACAATCCAGCAAGAACATACAATAATTGTAAATATTTATGCACCCAACATGGAAGCACCCAAATATATAAAAAAATATATAACAAAAATAAAGGAACTCATTGATAATAATAAAATGTTAGGTGATGTTAACACCCCACTTACACCAAATGGACATATCACCTAAACAGAAAATAAGCACCGAACAATGTTTTTGAATGATATATGTGGCCAGATGGACTTAACAGGTATATTCAATACATTCCATCTGAAAACAGCAGAATATACATTCTTTTCAACTGCACATGGGACATTCTCCAGAATAGATCATGTATGAGGTTACAAATCAGACCTCAACAATACAGAAAGATTGAAATCATACCATGAACCTTTTTTGACCACAATGCTTTGAAACTTGAAATCAACCACAAGAAAACATTTGGAAAGACCACAAATACATGGATGTTAAACAACATGCTACTAAAGAATGTATGGGTCAACCAAGAAATCAAAGAAGAAATTAAAAGTAAACATGGAAACAAACAAAAATGAAAACCTGTGTGATGTAGCAAAAGTTGTCCTGAGAAGGAAGTATATAGAAATACAGGCCTACCTCAAGAAGCAGGAAATACCTCAAATAAACACCCTAACCTTACAGCTAAAGGAACTAAAAAGGACAACAAACAAAGCCTTAAGCTAGCAGAAGGAAGGAAATAATAAAGATCAGAGCAGAAATAAATGACAAAGAAACTAAAATAAATAAATAAATAAAACAATAGAACAGATCAATCTGGTTCTTTGAAAAGATTAATAAAATTGATAAACCTCTAACCAGACTTGTCAAAAAGAAAAATGACCCAAATAAATAAAATCACAAATCAGAGAAATGCAATTATAAGAGAAGATTATGAAAAATTATACACCAACAAATTGCACAATTGGGAAGAAATGGATAAATTTCTGGAAGCATGTAAACTACCAAAACTGAAACATGAAGAAATAGAAAACTTGAACAGACTGATAACCAACAAAGAGATTGAATCAGTCATCAAAAACTTCCAACAAATAAAAGTCCAGGGCCAGATGGCTTCACAGGTGGATTCTACCAAATAAAAAAATAGGAAAGGAAGGGTAACTTCCAAATTCACTTTATGAGGTCAGCATTACTCTGTTACAAAAACTAGTTAAAGACTCCACTAAAAAAGAGAACTATAGGCCAATATGTCTGAGGAACATGTATGTAAAAATTCTCTATAAAATACTACCAAATGAATCCAATAAGACACTTAAAAAAAAATCATTCACCACAATCAACTGGGATTTATTCCTGGGTTGCAAGTTGTGGCTCAATATTTGCAAATCAATTGACATGATAGACCACATTAATATAAGAAAGGATAAGAACCATATGATTATTTCAATAATGCAGAAAAACATTTGACAAAGTACAACATCCTTTCACGATAAAAACCCTGAACAAAGTAGGTTTAGAGGAACATACCTCAACATAATAAAGGCCATATTTGAAAAACCCACAGCTAATACCATCCTCAATGGGGGAAAACTGAGAGCTTTTTCTCTACAGTCAGGAAAAAGACAGGGATATATACTCTCATCACTGTTGTTTAACATAGTACTGGAGGTCCTAGCCACAGCAATCAGACCAAAAAAAAAAAAAAAAAAAGGAGAGAAAGAAAAGGCATCCAAATTGACAAGGAAGAAGTCAAACTTTTACTATTTGCAGATGATTTGACACTCTATATAGAAAACCTGAAAGACGGCCAAAAACCTGCTAGAACTGATAAACTAATTCAGTGAATTTGTAGGATACAAAATCAACAGAAAAAGTCTGTTGCATTTCTGTACACCAATAATGAAGCAGCAGAAAGAGAAAATGAGGAATCTATCCCATTTACAATGGTACCAAAATCCATAAGATACCTAGGAATAAACCTAACCAAAAAGGTGAAAGATCTCTACTCTGAAAACTATGAAACACTGATGAAAGGGTGCCTGGGTAGCTCATCTATTAAGCATCTGCCTTTGGCTCAGGTCATGATCCTGGGGTCCTGGGATCAAGACCTGCATCATGCTCCCTGCTCAGCAAAGAGCCTGCTTCTCCCTTTCCCTCTGCCTGCTGCTCCCCTGATTGTTATCTCTCTCTCTCTCTCTCACTGACAAATACATAAAATCTTTTTAAAATTGTTTAAAAGAAAAACACTGATGAAAGAAATTGAAGGTGACACAGGAAATGGAAAAATATTCCATGCTCATGGATGGGAAGAACAGATATTGTTAGAATGTCTATACTACCCAAAGTAATCTAAACATTTAATGCAATTCCTATCAAAATACTGAAGGATTTTTCACAGAACTAGAACAAAAAGTCCTAAAAAATTACATGGAACCACCGAAGACCCCAAATAACCAAAGCAATCTTGAAAAAGAAAAGCATGGCTGGAGACATCACAATTCTGGACTCCAAATTATATTACAAAGCTGAAGTGATAAAACAGTATGATACTGGCACAAAAATAGACACATTGATCAATAGAACAGAATAGAAAATCCAGAAATGAACCCACAACTATATGTTGGATTAATCTTAGACAAAGCAGGAAAGAATATCAAGTGGGAAAAGGTCTTCAACAAATGGTGTTGGGAAAACTGGACAACTACATGCAAAGTAATGAAACTGGATCACTTTCTTACACCATACACAAAATAAATTCAAAATGAATCACACCTAAATGTGAGACCTGAAACCATAAAAATCCTAGAGAGGAACACAGGCAGTAACTTCTTTGACAGCAGCCATAGCAACTTCTTTCAACATGTCTCCCGAGGCAAAGAAAACAAAAGCAAAAATAAATTATTGTGATGCCCCTGGCTTTGCTTTTCTTTTTCAAGGTTGTTTTGGCTATTCAGGGACTCCTTTGTGGTTCCATACAAATTTTAGGATTGTTTGTTCTAGCTCTGTGAAAAATGCTCGTGGTTGGGGCGCCTGGGTGGCTCAGTTGGTTGAACAACTGCCGTCAGCTCAGGTCATGATCCTGGGCTTCTGGGATCGAGTCCCGCATTGGGCTCCCAGCTCCTTTGGGAGTCTGCTTCTCCTTCTGACCTTCTCCTCTCTCATGCTCTCTCTCACTCATTCTCTCTCAAATAAATAAATAAAATCTTTTTAAAAAAATGCTGTTTGTATTTTGATAGGGGTTGGATTAAATGTGTAGATTGCTTCAAGCAGTATAGTATATAGTATATATATAGTATAGCAGTATAGTTGATGAGTACCAGGTGTTGTACGGAAGTGTTGAATCACTATATTGTACACCTGAAACTGATATTATGTTGACTAACTGGAATTTAAATAAAAAGTTAAGGGAGCCTGGGTGGCTCAGTGGTTAAAGCCTCTGCCTTCAGCTCAGGTCATGATCTCAGGGTCCTGGGATCGAGTCCCGCATCGGGCTCTCTGCTCAGCAGGGAGCCTGCCTCCTCCTGTCTCTCTCTGCCTGCATCTCTGCCTACTTGTGGTCTGTCAAATAAATTTTAAAAAAAAAATCTTTAAATAAAAAGTTAAAAAAAGGGGCACCTGGGTGGCTCAGTCATTAAGCGTCTACCTTTGGCTCAGGTCATGATCCCAGGGTCCTGGGATCGAGCCCTGCATCAGGCTTCCTACTCAGTGGGAAGTCTGCTTCTGCCTCCTCCACTCCCCCAGCTTGTGTTCCCTCTCTCGCTGTATCTCTCTCTGTCAAATAAATAAATAAATGTTAAAAAGAAAACTTAAAAAAGAGTAACTTAGCTATGCTTATAAAGATATATGAAACACAACCCCTCAATATTTTACAGTTGTTTCTCAGTTGCATAGATTTCATGGACTTCTTCCTGAACATCCCATAAATCATATTAAATATAACCACAAAATTCAAAAGATAAAAAAAGGCTGCTCCATAAGGCTAAGTCCTGGAGTAAAGACTATGTACTAACAAAGGCACTGCCATCTTAATAGACATATAGCATCAGAATTGAATCATTATTGTTGTTAGCCACTGAAACTTGGGGTCACTTGTTATCACAGCATAATTTGGCCTAGGCTGACTGCTACATTCAACTTCCCCTTCTGTAGGTCCATTAGCCTCTCTTCAATTCTGAACTGCCTCCACTCCTCCTTCATCCAATATGGAGCTTACGGTTAACAGGTAATTTTTGTGAGGTCATTTCCATATGTGGGGCTCATAAAGTATCCCTAAGCCTCTTTTCCTAGTCCAGAATATCCTGGGCATCCAGTCTTCTGGGGGTCGAGGAAAAGCCTTCACTGAGTCCACCAGTGTTCACCAATCAACCACAGTCTTTATGTCTCTTGTGGGCTTCTGAATATAGTAGGTAGATTGTCCCCGAGGGCAATAGAGGTAACAGAAAAAAAGGTATGATGGTGGGCTGAGAAGTGAATGAGGAGGAGACTACAGTGTAGAGTATACTCCTACCCCCCAAAAAAGAAAAATTGGCTACAAAGAGAAAAAAAAGATAAAGAAGTTCTTGGGAACTCCACCAGCCTGATGTCTTATATGCTTTCTTATATATTCCAGAGAGTTACCTTCTCTTTCATTCCCTATTATAGAGGAGTAAAATCTAGTTTGTAGAGGTAAGCCAAAGTTTCCATTTAATCTTTTCTTCTGACTGTACTCACCACCTGCTTCCTTAGCAGAGTAGGTCCTTCCCTGCTACAGCACGGGCCCTAAGGAAGCTGACTTCCTCTGGAGGAATAAGGAATATTAATTCTGCCCACTATGTTTTCAAATGGGAATGACTTTAGCAATAACAATGCTAAAGCTCCATAGAGAGCAATACAATAAAATTAGAGAAAGGAACACTTTCTCAATGAAGTAGGAGGCAAGAGCCCAAGCTGAAAGCTAGAGAAGCAAGGGTTGAGAAAGGAGTGTCTTTATAGGAGTGATGAACTTTTAAATTGTATAGACCTGGTTATTTGTGTTGTGCACATTTTCACTTTCAAAATCCAAGAGCTGGGGCACCTGGGTGGCTCAGTGGGTTAAAGCCTCTGCCTTCGGCTCAGGTCATGATCCCAGAGTCCTGGGATCGAGCCCCGCATCGGGCTCTCTGCTCAGCAGGGAGCTTGCTTCCTCCTCTCTCTCTCTGCCTGCCTCTCTGCCTGCTTGTGATCTCCGTCTGTCAAATAAATAAATAAAATCTTAAAAAAAAAAAAAAATCCAAGAGCTGTCAGAGACAAAACAAATCCTTTACAGAGCCTCCTGATCCCCTGCTTCTTAGTTAGTAAAGCAATTTGTGACCAGAAACTTTCTGCACTTCTGTACTTTCAGCCAGACTTCTTTTGTCAATAGCCATGTTAGTAGCCACTTTGTCCTACTACTGGTGACACCTTTGGCTCTGGTTAATGTTCCCTTCCCCATGAGCAGTGAACAATTCCTGACTCTCCAGAAGCTCTTCTCATCACCTCCCCAGGGCCTGCCTGGCACAAGACCCCAGAGATTTAATGAAAGAAGAAATACAGGGTGCCTGGGTGGCTCAGTGAGTTAGGTCTCTGCCTTTGGCTCAGGTCATGATCTCAGGGTTCTGGGATCAAGACCCGCATCAGGCTCTCTGCTCAGTGGGGAGCCTGCATCCTCCCACCACCCCCACCTGCCTGTCTGCCTAATTGTGATCTCTCTCTCTGTGTCAAATAAATAAATAAAAGAAAGAAGAAATACAACTCACACAAACTGGCCAGGAGCTCTTCTCAGTACTCAGGGAAAAAAGAAGAGAAAAATCCAAGTCTTAAGAGTCACCTCCAGAAAGACCCGCACCAGAATACTTTGGCTTTTAACCACACCTCTCTGTATCTGTCTCTGCTCATATTATTGGCTGGAAAACAAAGTCTACTTTTCATGGGACCTGGCTTGAGGTATCTCATCTCAAGCTGTTGGAACCACATCTCCTTCCAGCAACAGTGTCCTGTGGCAAGGCAGCCTGGCTGGAAAACCAGATGTTACATCGGACCAAAAGCAGTCCTGCTCAGTAAGGTTGGTGAAAGCCTTAGAGGCACATTGGTATATGTATCTGGGGAAGATCTAGTAGACAGACCTCTGGCCCAAACCCCTCTAATTTACACAGGACCTAGATTAGGGTAGTATCTTTCTCAAAATAAGACATAACTACTTCTCATTAGAGATGAGCTGTAAGTTTAAGTCTTCTGCCCTTTGTCCATGTGGGGTCTTCCTGTTCTCTTTCTTTATGTATCAGGTTCTGGACACACACACACACACACACACACACACACGTTAGGCTTTTATTTTAAATGGGAATGTGTTACTGGCTACAAAGCCAGCTGAAGAGTTGGAAAGTTTCCCCAGGGGATTAAAAATGAAAAGGGTGAAGAATAGTGAGAGATTCCTAGTGCTTCTGGCAATGGAATCCCTAGTTCACTGTGTTTTAGAAAGCTTTTTGTGATAAAACCCTTTGCTTTAGTGAAATCCTACTACCAAATCAAGTATGATAAATAAATGAAAGAAGAAATGAGGCAATTGAGACAGATGCAAGGGCCCAAAGATGCCTCTAATTCCTTACCACCGCAACACTTAGAGTGGCCCCTAAGGCACTACAATGGAATATATAGAGTTCCATTCAACAGACTTTGAAAACACAGCCCTCGTAGTGTTCTGGGATCCAAGGTATGAGGGATTTCAAGGGGGTATTGTTTCAGTCCATGTACCCAAGCAGAACCAAACTACTGAGATGCCCAGCAGTGATGGGGAAGAGACCACAAAACAATTTGCTCTGTAGGAGTTCAGCTTCCTTTGCCCTAGGTCTTCTCTCTCACTTCAATCCAGTTTTCTCTCTGCCATCCTCTCTGGAGAAAACAAAGCTGGCTGAGAGTTTCCTGAAATTCTCCAAGTCATTTCTTTACAAAAAGAGAAGTATGCAGTGGAAAAATAATTTTACAACATTAGAAAACGTTCTTAAAAGAAAAAAGGCCATAAGGAATAACATGGAGGATATTAGGAGAAGGAAAGGAAAAGTGAATTGGGGGAACTCGGAGGGGGAGATGAACCATGAGAGACTGTGGACTCTGAGAAACAAACTGAGGGTTTTGGAAGGGAAGGAGGGGGGATGGGTGAGCCTGGTGGTTGGTATTAAGGAGGGCACAAATTGCATGGAGCACTGGGTGTGGTGCATAAACAATGAATCTTGGAACTCTGGAAAAATAAAATTAAATTTTAAAAAAAAGAAGAGAAAACAGGCCATAAGCATACTACCCAATAAGGACATCTTTACTATTTCTCAGTACTCTGTATCAATCTTTATTCTTACATACAAAAATTTTATTTTTGCACAGCATGTTATAAGCTATATGGTTTACAAAAGTATTTGTTTCATTTACTCAATATCACAGATGAATACAGGAAGGCTTAAAGAAACAGTAACTTTTAACCAGATGATGCTATTAGATGTTAGAGCTGAGACTCAAACTAAGATTACTACTTTAAGACTAGTTCTTTTTCCACTTCAACAGCAACTGACATACAACTGTAGAGACCACTGTCTAAGTACTAGAGCCAAGAAATATTGAAATATATTTTAGGTGAACTCCCTACTAGAAAATTTTCTTGTGACCCAGAACCACACAAAACTCAACTTGTAACATTCAATTCAAAACACCAAGTGTAGTGCATTGGGAGCATACCGGACTAGTTGAAATATCTGGTCTAGTACCAACCCAACATCATTTTGCTATGAGACCTTAGGCAATGCATTCTGCCCATGTGTAAAATAAAGGCTTTAAAGTCCACTATGACACCACCCTCCCTTACTGTGAGTCTATGACCTTACTATTCTGAAGAGGAACCACTTGTCCATGGACCTCCTAGTCTTTAACCATAAAAGGTTTTCCAGGCTTAACCACGGGGGCTCTTCTCCCTTTTGATTCCAGGACATACCTGACTTACACATGCATGGTATTTTTATTAAAAGAGTGATGAAGTAGGGTGAAGGTATAGAGATCATGACAAGACAGTGCTACTAGTTAGAAAAGAAGGGCAAGTGAAGAAATTTTATTTGAGAAGATACTTCCTTATCCTGAGTTTCCTTTTTTGGTCCATAGGTGAGGAGGTATATTGTCTGTGAGTAGAAAACTCCTGTTCACTGAGAAAGACTCAGATCAATGTCTTCCCAGTGGAAAAATCATTCATTTCTTTAAAGGGACTGAATCTCTAAACAACCTTGAAAAATGTCAGTATTATTACTGAGTTTGCCCTTCTGGGATTGTCTAGTAACCCCCAGATCCAGACCATGCTCTTTGTGCTGTTCCTGGGGATTTACTTTCTTGACTTTGCTGGGGAATCTGGTGATGATCCCGGTGATCATGGTTGATTCTTGCCTCCACACACTCATGTACTTCTTCCTCAGACACCTATCCTTCCTGGATCTCAGTTTCTCCTCAGTCACTGGGCCCAAAATGCTGCAGAACTTTCTATCTCAGAAGAAAAGAACCTTGGAAAAGAAAAGAACTTCCTTTTCACTCTCTCTGGGGGAACAGAATTTCATCTGCTTTCTGCCATGGCCTATGACCACTATGCTGCCATCTGCCACCCTCTGGTCTACACCATGGTCATAAACAGACCTCTCTGTATTGTGATTGTGAACATAGCTTGGACAATGGGATTTCTGATTTCCTTGATGAATAGTCTCTTCATCCATAAGCTACGTTTCTGTGAGTCCAACATCATCCCCCATTTCAGCTGTGAGCTACCTCCACTCTTTCCTCTGTCTAGTACTGATCCCATTGTCCATCAGATTCTTCTAGTAGCGTGCATTTCTAGGACTGCTGACATTTCCTCTGATCCTCTTACTCCAGAATCATTTCTGCCATTCTGAACATCCGCTCCTGTAATGGCCGAGACAAAGCCTTCTCTACCTGCTCCTCCCACCTCACTGTGTTGCTCTTGTTCTATGGGACAGCTCTATTCAGGTACATCAGTCCCACCTCAGGCTCAGTATTGGACTGAGTGATCTTCATTCAGTACAGTGTGATCACATCCTTTCTGAACCCCCTCATCTACAGCCTCAAGAACCAGGAGATGAAGGCAGCTCTGCAGAGGATGCTGAAGCAACAAAAGAGTGCCTTAGGGTAGAAAAAAAAAGCTGTTTGATTCTGCTCAGGAAATAGAAGAAAATTATCTCTAAAGAAGATAGATTTTGATAGGCCTAGAGCACTTGGAGAAATTGCATTTCAGTTAAATTCAAGTATTTGTCTGGACTTCAAAGCAAATAAAGGATCACAAAAATGGAAGCTGGGGGAAAAGAGTTTGATGTATAGGCTCCTACTTATCAGCTCTTTGCAAAATATTTTGAGAGGGATCTTGGTTTCATCTGAGAAGATAGCAAGTGAAGTGTATTTGGAGCAGAGCAGGTGTCTGGCCAAACTGATTATTTCTGGGTGTGTCTTTGAGGGTATTTCCAGAAGAATTTGAATCAATGGTGTGAGTAAAGAAGAGTGCCCTCACCAATGTGGGTGGTTATCACCCAATCTGTTGAGGGCCCAAATATAACAAAACTGCATTGGCAGGGTGAATTTGCATTCTCTGCTTGACATCCATCTCCTGCCCTCAGACATTGGTGCTCCTGTTCTTGGGCCTTCAGACTCAGATTGGAACTTACACCATTGGCTCCTCTGGTTCTTATAGACTTTTAGGTTTGGACTAGAATTACACCACTGGCTTTTCCTGGTGCCCAGCTTACAGACAGTAGAGCATGAGACTTCTCAGCCTCCCTAATCATGCCAGACAATCTGTCATAATAAATCTCTTATTCTATTCTGTTCTATTCTATTCTATTCTATTCTATTCACTCTGTTTTCTGGAAAAGTGTGACCAATACAGCACAGAAAATTAAAAAATAAAAATTAATAGACTGTAAGACTGAAAGTCAGTATATTGTGCCTATTTTATTTTCCCTAAACTCTCTTGCCTGGTGGATTACATCTAAAAATATAGTATGTGCATGTGCTTCTGTGAGTCACTATTTTTGTATCCTTTGAATAAATATTTAGTAGTGCAACTGCTTATAGTAGCACTATCCACGATAGCCAAAACATGGGAAGACCCCAAATGTCCATCAACTGATGTGATATGTATATACACTGGAATATTATTCAGCCATCAAAAAGGATGAAATCTTGCAATTTGCAATGATGTGGCTGGAACTAGAGTGCATTATGCTAAGCAAAATAAGCCAGTCAGAGAAAGATAAATGCCATATGATTTCATTATTATGTGGAATTTAAGAAACAAACCAGATGAATATAGGGGAAAGAATGGAAAAAGAAGATAAAGACACAGAGGGAGGCAAACCATATAAGACTCTTAAATATAGGGAACAAACTGAAGCTTGCTGCAGGGAGGTGCATGGGGGATGGGATTATTGCATGATGGGCATTAAGGAGGGCACTTGATGCAATTAGCACTGGGTTTTTTTAATGCAAATGATGAATCGCTAAATTCTACCACTAAAACTAATACTACACTATAGGTGAACTAACTTAAACTTAAATAAAATTTAGAAAAATATAAATGTAAATATAAATATGTAATACATGAAGTTGATCCAAATACACATTGTATACCAGTATATGGAGTGGGGGATAGATATGAAACATTCTAGAAGCAAAATTAAAAGATCAGGAAGGTACTCTTTGGATCTACTTAATAAACATAAATATATAACAGCAGCTTACTGAGAAATGTTATAGAGGAGCTAATTAAATGGAACTAATATACTAGGTATATGAACTAGTAGACTGGGTTTTTTTTTTTTAAGATTTTATTAATTTGCCAGAAAGAGAGAGAGAGAGAGTACACACAAGCAGGCAGAGAGGCAGGCAGAGGCAGTGAGAGAAGCAGGCTCTCCGCTGAGCAAGGAGCCCGATGTGGGACTCAATCCCAGGACCCCGGGACCATGACCTGAGCTAAAGGCAGCGGCTTAACCAACTGAGACACCCAGGCGTCCCTAGACTGGGTATTTTAAAGATGTCAATTGCTCCAAATTGATTTATATATTCAGAATAATGTCAGTCAAAAATCTAGAATAGTATTCTAGACAAGGTACCCTTCTTATAAAATTTAAAAAGTTGATTGTAAAATTTATCAAGAAGTAAAATGGTCCAAAAAATGCCAAGCTACTCTTGAGGCTAAGAATAACAACAAGATAGATGATCTCGTTCTACTAGATATCAAGATTTATTATAAAATGATTTAATTAAGGTTTTCTATTACTAACACAGAGACAGACAAATTCAGCAATGGAAAAGGCAAGAAAACTCAGAAATGGGCCCCAAATACTGAAATGACAAGACACGTCAATTTGTTCAGGGTAGACTTTTCAGTCATTACAGATGGATGATTAGCTCTTCATGTATAAAATTAATGAAATTTTATCCTCACCCACCATATGCAAAAGACAATTCCCATTAGACTAAAGTACTAAATAAGAAAGGGGAAACTATAAATCTTTTATAAAATCATATAGGACAATGTATTGATTGTAAAGAAGGATGTTTAAAACAAGATATGAAAATCACTAACTACAAAACAACTGATAAATATAATTGTATATATATGTACTTTATATATATAAAGTTATATTAAAATTATGAATTTTATTAAAAATCTCATAAGAATGAAAAGACAAGCCACAAAAGTAGGAAAAATATTTGCCACACGCATGAATAGTGAAATTCTAATGTCCTACGTATAAAAAAGAAAAAAATTATTTTGACAGGAAAATGAACAAAAGAATAGAACAGGAACTTGACAGAAGAGGAAATCCAAATCTTTAAGTACCTCAGCCTTAATAGTAATCATACAAATTAAAACCACAATGAAAAGAACCATTAAAGCTGTATCAGAATGGCAAAAATTAAGAAGTTCAATAAAATAAAGCATTGGCAGTCATGTAGAAAAATTAGGACTCTCATTTTGGGAAAAGTTTTATCTACCCATTATGTGGTAAAGTTACTTCAGCCCAGAATTCCATACTAGGTATTTATCCTAGAAAATCTCATACTCACTGCACCAAAATAAATTTACAGGAATGTTCATGGTAGCATTGTTTGTAATAACCAAAATCAGGAAATAACTCAAATGGTCATGTGAAAAAGAAATAGTAAGATAAAATTTGATACAGACATACTATGAAGTGAATATAATCAATGAAAGTGAACAAACTATAGTTATATGGAATAGCATGAATGAATTCCAAATATTGAACAAAATGATATGTAATAAATTACTCTGTTCATATAAAGGTCAAGTAAAGGCAAACAGAACTATATTATTTAGAGATGCATATATAAATGGTAAAACCAGGAGGGGAGTTAAGGTAGTGGAATAATAGTGGGACCCTATGTTTGCCTCATCCCTTGAACATAGATAGATAAATATCAAATCGTTCTGAGCACCCAAGAAATCGATCTGAAGACTGGGAAAACAAACTGCACATCTACAGGATGAAAAATAGCCACATTGTGGAAGGTAGGAGCTGTGGAGAGTTGATCTGGGAGAGAAAAGAATTGTGGGTACTGCAGAGGGGAGGAAGCCCTGATCACAAAGAGAGGAGAGAGGGAGAGAGAGAGGAAACAACAGATATTGGGAAGGATGCAGATATAGGGGAACTCTCTTACACTGTTAATGAGAATGCAAACTGCTGCAGCCACTCTGGAAAACAGTATTGAAGTTCCTCAAAAAGTTAAAAATAGAATTTTTTCTATTTAATTTATTAAAGCACAACCCTGTGGCCTGTAAGTACTTTTTCCCAGCTTTAAGGCTTATCTCTACATCATTGCTTTGCTTCTTGTTGATGATCATATTGATCTGTTTTTCTCAATCTCCCTGGGTAGCCACTCTTTCTTGAAGTAATCCTGTTGGAAGCCTCCTTGAGTGGCCAGAACTGACCCTTTTCACCTTTCACTTTATCCTGACTTTGAACCATTCTGAAGGTGCTCTTGGCCTTCCCCCTACTCTCTACGATTAGGCCTCCTTAGGAGGCTGCTATCCTCATTTCCTACTGGTGCATTTATTGTGTTAGTGAACATCCTACTACTTCTAAGTGCTCAACATTCAATGAACTCTCTTTGACACAAAGATAGTTAATGAACCAAACTCTGCATCCTTCCCCAGATCTTCCCCAGAGTCGAGATCCCTTTTCTGTCTTGAGACTCATGTGCCACTAAAGGGCATGGTCTTATGACACAGTTAACCTTCAAAGGCCGGATATGACCAAATGTAATGGAATCAATTACAGCCCAAACTGTGATTCTTTTACTTCACCTCTGATCTTTTACTTTTCTCCAGTACCCTGCATCCCTAAGTCATGTGTTCAAACTTGGAGTCCTATATCTCCTTTTATCTATTACAAGCTTAAAATTTTTTATATTTTTCCAGAAATGTAAATACCCTTTTTAGGTGAGGCAAATGTGAAAAACAAAGTTTGGGCGATTGTGATTGTGATCAACAATTCCACAAACCATTGCCTTGTATCCAAAAATTTTGCTAAACAGAGATGAGTTCTAGAAAATTGAGGCCTTAGCCCAATGCCCTTTGGAGCCCTGTGAGTGTTAGAAGACATTAACAGATGAAGAACTTGAACTGGACTGGGCAGCTAGACAGGCTATGCAGGTTGGGTCACCCCTGGTTACCAGTTTTGGTACATAATCACCTGAAATCTAAAATATACCAGTGAAGTGAAAATATACCAGGGAGAAGTGAAGTCAAAGGGTTTCATGTAGTTAACTAGTTAGTGACTTTGTGCAAGTTATTGAAACTACGTGATCCAATATTCTTATTTGTAAAATTAATAGAGGATAATTCTATTTTTGCTTTCATTATCAGTACAGTTCTATGTTAGACAGCTTCAGTTTTACAGATGAGAAAACTGAGGCTCAGAGGGGTTATTTAATAGCTTATTTCTATAAAGCAGAACTAGGACTAGGTATTTGGATCTCAATACCTGTGTTTATCCTGACTTTTATTTTTACCACACTTTCATTTCTAAGACCCTGATCATCCCCAAAATATCTACTGCTTGGATAGAATTCTTTTTTTTTTTTTAAATTTATTTTCAGCATAACAGTATTCATTGTTTTTGCACCACACCCAGTGCTCCAGGCAATCCGTGCTCTCTCTAATACCCACCACCTGGATCCCCCAACCTCCCACCCCCTGCCCCTTCAAAACCCTCAGGTTGTTTTTCAGAGTCCATAGTCTCTCATGGTTCACCTCCCCTTCCAATTTCCCCCAACTCCCTTCTCCTCTCTAACTCCCCTTGTCCTCCATGCTATTTGTTATGCTCCACAAATAAGTGAAACCATATGATAATTGACTCTCTCTGCTTGACTTATTTCACTCAGCTTAATCTTTTCCAGTCCCGTCCATGTTGCTACAAAAGTTGGGTTGAATTCTTGGTAATTTTTTTTTTAATCATTTTTTAAAAATTTATTTTCAGCATAACAGTATTCATTGTTTTTGTACCACACCCAGTGCTCCATGCAATCCGTGCCCTCTCTAATACCCACCACCTGGTTCCCCCAACCTCCCACCTCCCCACCTCTTCAAACCCTTCAGATTGTTTTTCAGAGTCCATAGTCTCTCATTGTTCACCTCCCCTTCCAATTTCCCCCAACTGCCTTCTCCTAACTCCCCATGTCCTCCATGCTATTTGTTATGCTCCACAAATAAGTGAAACCATATGATAATTGACTCTCTCTGCTTGACTTATTTCATTCAGCATAATCTCTTCCAGTCCCGTCCATGTTGCTACAAAAGTTGGGTATTCATCCTTTCTGATGGAGGCATAATACTCCATAGTGTATATGGACCACATCTTCCTTATCCATTCGTCCTTGGTAATCTTTTTATTTTAAAAATACCTCATTGTTATTTTGGTGATATTGTAATAACTCAAATTTGGGGTAGTTGAAAACAAAAAAGGGAAGAAGGAAGGAAGGAAAAGAAGAAAGAAAGAAAGAAAGAAAGAAAGAAAGAAAGAAAGAAAGAAGAGAGAAAGAAGAGAGAGAGTAAGAAAGATGAGAGAGAGAAAGAAAAGAAAGAAAGAGGGGGAGGGATGGAGGAAGGGAGGGAGGGAGGAAGGGAGGGACAGAGGAAAGAAGGCAGAAGGAAGGGCGGAAGGAAGGGAAGAAAGAACTGCTCCCAGAAAAGTAGTTGTTATATTTCCCATATTTAAAGAAAATAAATATTGTAAAATAGCATTAAATAACAACATGGTAAAATATATTTGAGATTCATATTTTATACTTTTTTCCAATTATAGGTATTTATTTTATTTTTTTTATTTATTTTTATTTTATAGGTATATTATTTATGTCATATGAGTGACAACACTTTGTCAATGTCCTACTGCAGCAGTTCTCAAATTATTTGATATGAGGACTCCTTTTATATTCTTAAAATTATTGAAGACTCCGGGCGCCTGGGTGGCTCAGTGGGTTAAGCCGCTGCCTTCGGCTCAGGTCATGATCTCAGGGTCCTGGGATGGAGTCCCTGGGATGGAGTCCCGCATCGGGATCTCTGCTCAGCAGGGAGCCTGCTTCCTCCTCTCTCTCTGCCTGCCTCTCTGCCTACTTGTGATCTCTCTCTGTCAAATAAATAAATAAAATCTTAAAAAAAAAAATTTAAAAAAAATTATTGAAGACTCCAAAGATCTTTTAATGTGGGTTATACCTATTGATATTTATTGTTTTATAAATTAAAATTGAGAATTTAGGAGCACCTGGTGGCTCAGTTGGTTAAGCATCTGTCTTTGGCTCAGGTCATAATCTCAGGGTCCTGGGATCAAACTCTGTGTCAGGCTATCTGCTCAGTGGGGAGTCTTTTCCCCCCACCTCTTCATGTGTGCTCTCTCTCAAAAGTTAATTAATGTAAATTGAGAATTTAAAAAAGTTTATCAATTAATCAAAAAATAACAATCCACTATATGTTAACATAAGTAGCATTTTTATTAAAATGATTATATTTTCTGAAACAAAAAAATCTGAATCTGTTTTTATTGAAGTATATGAAGAAGAGCATGCCTTAAACAGAGACATTATTGGAAAGGGAAGAGCATTTTCAGATCTGAAACAGTATCAGTGAATTATCATACTCTGTTAAAATCCACTGGTCTATACTGTACTTTGAGTGGAACTTTCATCCTGGCATGATTTTTTTTTTCCCTCAGATGTAAAGATCTTTCTTTTCTTTTCTTTTTTAATTAACATATACTGTATTATTGTTTCAGGGGTACAGGTCTGTGATTCATCAGTCTTACACAATTCACAGCACTCACCATAGCACATACCCTCCCCAGTGTCCATCACCCAGCTACCCAATCCCTCCTACTCCCTTCCCTTCCAGCAGCTGTGAGTTTGTTTTTTGAGATTAAAAGTCTCTTATGGGGGCGCCTGGGTGGCTCAGTGGGTTAAGCCTCTGCCTTCAGCTCACATCATGATCTCAGGGTCCTGGGATAGAGCCCCATGTTGTGCTCTCCACTTGGCGGGGAGCCTGCTTCCCCCTCTCTCTCTGCCTGCTGCTCTGCTTACTTGTGATCTCTCTCTGTGTCAAATAAATTAGAAAAATCTTTTTTTTAGTTAATTAATTTATTTTCAGCATAACAGTATTCATTGTTTTTGCACCACACCCAGTGCTCCATGCAATCCGTGCCCTCCATAATACCCACCACCTGGTTCCCCCATCCTCCCACCCCCCACCGCTTCAAAACCCTCAGATTGTTTTTCAGAGTCCATAGTCTCTCATGGTTCACTTCCCCTTCCAATTTCCCCCAATTCCCTTCTCCTCTCCATCTTCCCTTGTCCTCCATGCTATTTGTTATGCTCCACAAAGAAGTGAAACCATATGATAATTGACTCTCTCTGCTTGACTTATTTCACTCAGCATAATCTCTTCCAGTCCCGTCCATGTTGCTACAAAAGTTGGGTATTCATCCTTTCTGATGGAGGCATAATACTCCATAGTGTATATGGACCACATCTTCCTTATCCATTCGTCTGTTGAAGGGCATCTTGGTTCTTTCCACAGTTTGGCGACCGTGGCCATTGCTGCTATAAACACTGGGGTACAGATGGCCCTTCTTTTCACTACATCTGTGTCTTTGGGGTAAATACCCAGTAGTGCAATTGCAGGGTCATAGGGAAGCTCTATTTTTAATTTCTTGAGGAATCTCCACACTTTTCTCCAAAGAGGCTGCACCAACTTGCATTCCCACCAACAGTGTAAGAGGGTTCCCCTTTCTCCACATCCCCTCCAACACACATTGTTTCCTGTCTTTCTAATTTTGGCCATTTTAACCCTGATCCCCAAACTAGGCAAAGACCCTACCAAAAAGGAGAATTTCAGACCAATATCACTGATGAATATGGATACTAAGATTCTCAACAAGATTCTAGCAAACAGGATACAACAGTGCATTAAAAAGATTATCCACCATGACCAGGTGGGATTCATCCCTGGGCTACAAGGATGGTTCAACATTCGCAAATCAATCAGTGTGATAGAACAAATTAATATGAGAAGAGAGAAGAACCACATGGTCCTCTCAATTGATGCAGAAAAAACATTTGACAAAATCCAGCATCCGTTCCTGATTAAAAGACTTCAAAGTATAGGGATAGAGGGAACATTCCTGAACTTCATAAAATCTATCTATGAAAAACCCACAGCAAATATCATCCTCAATGGGAAAAAGCTTGCAGCCTTCTCGTTGAGATCAGGAACATGACAAAAATGCCCACTCTCACTACTCTTGTTCAACATAGTATTAGAAGTCCTAGCAACAGCAATCAGACAACAAAGAGAAATAAAAGGAATCCAAATTGGCAATGAAGAAGTCAAACTCTCTCTCTTCACAGATGACATGATTCTTTATATGGAAAACCCAAAAGACTCCACCCCCAAACTACTGGAACTCATACAGCAATTCAGTAACATGGCAGGATACAAAGTCAATGTACAGAAATCGGTGGCTTTCTTATACACTAACAATGAAAACACAGAAAGGGAAATTAGAGAATCGATTCCATTTACTATAGCACCAAGAACCATAAGATACCCGGGAATAAACCTACCCAAAGAGGTAAAGGATCTGTACTCAAGGAACTACAGAACACTCATGAAAGAAATTGAAGAAGACACAAAAAGATGGAAGACCATTCCATGCTCTTGGATCGGAAGAATAAATATTGTTAAAATGTCTATATTGCCTAGAGCAATCTATACTTTTAATTCCATTCCAATCAAAATTCCACCGGTATTTTTCAAAGAACTGGAGCAAATAATCCTAAAATTTGTATGGAATCAGAAGAGACCCTGAATCGCTAAGGAAATGTTGAAAAACAAAAATAAAACTGGGGGCATCACGTTACCTGATTTCAAGCTTTACTACAAAGCTGTGATCACCAAGACAGCATGGTACTGGCATAAAAATAGAAAAATCTTAAAAAAAAAAAAAAGTCTCATGGTTTGTCTCCCTCTCTGGTTTCGTCTTATTTCATTTTCCCCTCCCTTCCCCTACTATCCTCTGTCTTGTTTCTCAAATTCCTCATATCAGTGAGATCATATGATATTTTTCTTTCTCTGATTGGCTTATTTAGTTTAGCATAATACCGTCTAGTTCCATCCACATCATTGTAAATGGCAAGATTTTGGGTTTTTGATGGCTGCATAATATTCCATTGTATATATATACCACTTCTTCTTTATCCATTCATCTGTCGATGGACATCTAGGTTCTTTTCATAGTTTGGCTATTGTGGACATTGCTTCTGTAAACATTCAGGTGCACGTGCCCCTTCAGATCACTACATTTGCATTTTTAGGGTAAATACCCAGTAATGCAATTGCTGGGTCGTAGGGTAGCTCTATTTTCAACTTTTTTAGGAACTTCCATACTGTTTTCCAGAGTGCCTGCACCAGCTTGCATTCCCACCAACAGTGTGGGAGGATTCCCCTTTCTCCACATCCTCGCCAACATCTGTCATTTCCTGACTGGTTAATTTTAGCCATTCTGACTGGTGTGAAGTGGTATCTCATAGTGGTTTTGACTTGGATTTTTGACTTGGAGTGATGTTGAGCACTTTTTCATGTATCTGTTGGCCATTTGGATGTCTTCTTTGCAGAAATATCTGTTCATGTCTTCTGCCCTTCTTGATTGGATTATTTGTTCTTTGGGTTTTGAGTTTGATAAGTTCTTTATAGATTTTGGACACTGGCTCTTTATCTGATATGTCATTTGCAAATATCTTCTCCCATTCTGTCAGTCGTCTTTTGGTTTTGTTAACTGTTTCCTTTGCTGTGCAAAAACTTTTTATCTTGATGAAATCCCCATAGTTCATTCTTGCCCTTGCTTCCCCTGCCTTTGGCAATGTTGCTAGGAAGAAGTTGCTGCAACTGAGGTTGAAGAGGTTGCTGCCTGGGTTCTCCCCAAGGATTTTGATGTAATCCTGTCTCACATTGAGGTCTTTCATCCATTTTGAGTCTATTTTTGTGTGTGGTTTAAGGAAATGGTCCAGTTTGTTCTTCTGCTGGTGGTTGTCCAATTTTCCTAACACCATTTGTTGAAGAGGCTGTCTTTTTTTCCATTGTACATTCTTTCCTGCTTTGTCAAAGATTAGGTGACCATAGAGTTGAGGATCCATTTCTGGCTCTCTCTCTGTTCCATTGACTTATGTATCCATTTTTGTGCCAGTACTTTATTGTCTTGATGATTACAGAGCTTGAAGGCTGGAATTGTTTTTTGGTTTTCTTTTTCAACATTCCTCTGGCTATTCAGGGTCTTGTGTGGTTCCATACAAATTTTAGGATAATTTTTCCATTTCTTTGAAAAAAGTTGATGGTTTTTGATAGGGGTTGCATTAAATGTATAGATTGATCTAGGTAGCATAGACTACCTACAATATTTGTTCTTCCAATCCATGAGCATGGTACGTTTTGTGTCTTCCTCAATTTCTTTTATGAGTATTCTATAGTTTTCTGAGTACAGATTCTTTGCCTCTTTGGTTAGATTTATTCCTGGGTATCTTATGGTTTTGGGTGCAACTGTAAATGGGATCAATTCCTTAATTTCTCTTTCTTCTGTCTTCTTGTTGGTGTATAGAAATGCACCTGATTTCTGTGCATTGATTTTATATCCTGATACTTTATTGAATTCCTGTATGAGTTCTAGCAGTTTTGGGGTGGAGTCTTTGGGTTTTCCACATAAAGTGGCATATCATCTGCAAAGAGTGAGAGTTTGACTTCTTCTTTGCTGATTCAGATAGACATGTGTTTTTAAATACTATACATTAATCATTTGAAACTACTGGTTTGTTGATGTTCCAAATATTAACACATTTATTATATATTATACATGTTGGGCTGGCAGAAAGAAAGGGCTACTTAAGATGACGAAAGTTCCCGCCACAAAACCTGAGCTCGGACAGGAGAACAAAGACCCAAGCAAGAATCTGAAACACCCCCACCCCCCACCCCCCCACCCCCGCCCCAGGTTCCCGTGGACCAATGGGACCCTGACAAGCAGGCGAAATATCCAAATAAGGGAAACTTGCCAAAAGACCCCTGAACTCCCCTCGAGGCCCCTTAAAAGCCCCCTTCTCCCTGCCTTGGGCGCGACTTCCACCACTCTGCTTTCCAGAGTCCCGACCTCACCTCGCATGAGGGTGCCCACCTCCTCCCGGTGCAACTTTCCTGGCTCCCCTTCTCCTGAGCCCTGAAATTTGCAGGAGAGTGCCTTTAATAAATCTTGCCTTGCACCCACTTTGCCTGGTGTTGTGTTTATCTCGCCGGAAAAACTTTACAATACAGATGTTCCAAATATTAACACAGTTAATTACATAACGTAAAAGATGACATCCATTAACATCACCACAAATCTCCATCATGATTTTATCACTGGCAACAAAAAAAAGTCAGTATTTTTTTCTGTCATGCTCATTTAAGTTGGTTTCAAGAAAAATTCTGCCAAATATGTTTCAATAACTATAGTCTGCCAGGCATTCTTTCAAGTATAAGTGCTGTTCTATTTTTTTTAGAAAAGTAATCAGTTCACAACTAAAATAGTTGTACAGGTGTTTTTCCTTGAGACAATCATCATGGTCTGGTTTGTAGCACAAATGATTTATACATGCTTCCATTTTGTTACACAGAATAGTAAAAAGATATATACTTGAGTTTCAAGATTTAATAAAATTAACATTTTGTACCATTTCACCAAGATGTTCTCAGTGTTGTTGAGCTATCTTCCTTTGTTTTCTTCTAAAGACACTAGGAACAATTTGGAGATCACTGACATGTTAATAATAATGAGTCTTCCAATTCATCAACATGGTATATCTTTCCATGTATTTAAACTTCTTCAATTTCTCTCTGTGATATTTTCTAGTTTTCAGTGTACAAGTCTTAAACATCTTTTGTTAAACTTATCCCTGAGTATATCATACTTTAAATATCATAAATTGTATTGTTTTTACTTTTATTTTTCAGTTGTTTGTTGCTTGTATATAAAAATATAACTGATATCTTTACTGACCATGTAGCCTTCTTGAATTCACTTACTATTGTCTAGTAAGTTCTTTGTAGATTCCTCAAAATTTTCTATGTGTATGAAAATGTTACTTTCCTAAACTATGTGCATTTTATTTTTTATTTTTGCCCCTTTTTTTCCACTGGTTAGTGATTCCAGTACAGTGATATAAAGAAACAGTGAGAGCAGACATCCTTGCTTTGTTTTCAATCTTAGGATAAACGCATTCAGTTTTTCACATTTACTATGTCTGCTATAGGCTTTTCAGAGATAAGTTTTTTATTCCTAGTTGTGAAGGGGTGTTGCATCTCATAAGTTGCTTTTTGGTATCAGTTGAAACCATAAACATTTCCTATGTTGTTCTGTTTATGTGATATATTGATTTTCAAATACTAAAGCAAACTTGCATTCTTAGAATAAATCCCACTTGGTCATTGGTTATATATTGCTGTGATCAATTTGCTAAAAATTAGTTAAAGATTTTTTCATCTGTGTCCATGAGGGTCTGTAAATTTATGTTCTTATAATGTTGTCAGTTTTGACATCAAGGCTATATATATATATATTAGAAGTATAATGTCTTGGTCTGGTTTTAGTATTAGGATAATTACAGCCTCTTTAAATGAGTGAAGAAATGTCCCCTTCTCTCTTTTCTCATAGGTTTTTTTGTTTTTTTGTTTGTTTGTTTTTTGTAAGATTAGCATCCTTTTGTTTAAGTTTGATCAGATTCGCCAGTAAAACCATCTGGACCTTGAGGTTCCTTCTGATTTATGATTACAAATCTAATTTCTTAACTTGATATAGTGTTATTTAGTTTTTCTGCATTTTTCTATAATTTGATAATTTCTGTCTTTCAAAGAATTTGTCCAGTTCACCCAACTGTCAAACTTATTGGAATAAAATTGTTCATAACAATCTCTTTATTAGCTTTTGAGTCTATCAAGAATCTGTAGTGAGGCAGTCTTTTATTCCTGATGTTGGTAACTTGTCTTTTAAATTTTTCTTTTAGTCTAGTGGAGATTTATTAACTTTTTTGTTTTTTTTAAACAGTTTTTGCAACAACTTTTCCCATTTGGCATTATTGTATAAAGGTGAATATTCACATATTCTACGGTTCAACAATTCTAATCCTAGAGAAACTCTTAAATGCACCAGAAGTAATTTACAAGTTGTTCACAGTAGCATTGTTCAAAAAGATAAAAATAGTGTAAACAGCTAATTTCCATGTATAAGAAAAAAATGTAGTTGCATACACAATCATAAATGTAGTTGCATACACAATCATAAAAATTAAAATGAGACACATAGTGTACTCATTTTCTATTGTCACATAACAAATTACTGCAATTTGGTAGCTAAAAACAACACAAACTTATTATCTCATGGTTTCTCTGTATCAGAAGTCCAGGCATGGCTCCAGTTTAGTACTCTGCTCAGGGTCTCATCAGGCTAAAATCAAAGTATAAGCTATATTATGATCTCATCTGACTCGTAGTCTTCTTCAAAGATAATATGGTTGTTAGTAGAATCCAATCTCTTGTGGCTGTAGGACTGAGATCCCCACTTCCTTGCTAGCTGACAGCCAGGGACTACTCTGAGCTCCTATGGGCTGCCTTCACTTCCTAGTCACATGGCCCCCTCACAGCATGGCAGCCTCTAATCTCTCTGATTTTAGGGAGTGCCCACTTCCATGGGCTCACCTTCTTAAGTCAGGGCTATTCAGGATTATCTCCCTTTTTATTAACTCAAAGGCAGCTAGCTGATCAGTAGCTAATCATGGAAATTAAATCCCACCATATTCACAAGTCCTACCCATATTCAAGAGGAGGGGACTATGCAGGACATGTACATCAGGGGGCCAGAATGTTAGGGAACATCTTAATATTCTTTCTACCACAGCCATATAATAGGAAAATAACTTTAACCTGATGGAAAAAAACTTTGAACATGAATTATGCCAGCTATTATACGCTATAGACATTTATAATCTCAAAAGAAATTTTAACCCAGTCTAACTCTTTCTGCCACTGGGTATTAGATGATGCCAGGTGTTTCTCTAAAATGATTCAACAGTCTGGCCTACTTAAAATATAAATTAAGAGCCAGAGAAACAGAATTGAAAATTAGATTTTCAGTAACTTATAAATAAAATGTGTTGTAAATAAACAGATAGCTAAATTAAGAAACTGTACTATGTCATTGAGAAGTCTGCTTTGAGTAAGTTTTTGTACTATTAAAAAAAAAAGTGACGGTTTGAGATTACACAACTCCAAAGCTATCCCAGTGTAATATGATATTTCACAAGTGCTGTTTTGACCCAGTCTTAATGTCATGGCTAAAACTCTCAATTCCCCTTCACTGGCAACTTATCAAAGCCCCACCCTAGTTACATCCCTTATCAGGGTCTAACACTCCTGGGTTACAATACACACATACCCAACTGCCAGAGGCCCCCAGATACCTACACTCAGGAACAGCTCCTTCTTTCTTAGGCCTATTCAATTATTCAAAATACCCAATCCCCAGGAAGCCTGGGAAATCTACCTAATTCTATCCTGTTTGCCATATATAAGCACCTCCTACAGTTCCAGCCTACTGTTACCCTGTACTCATGTGTAACTAGCTATATGGCCCTACACAAGAGACTTCTCTCTTTGGAGCTATAAGTAACAAAGAGTTCTGCCTTTCATCTATTTGCCTGAATTGTGCCTCATCATCAAAAATCTCTTTAAATCTTATAAAACATCTAGTCTTACCCTGATTGCAACACCAGCTGTCACTAACTGACAGCTGCTTGCACTTAGTCCACTATTTGCACTGACTACAAATTGTTTCTGCCAAGTAATGCCCATTGCCAACATCTTGCCTTTGAATAGTGCTTTATAAATTTTATACCATATGCCTATATTTTTACTTAATTTATTCCTCAGAACAGCTTTTAAGAAAAAGAAGAACAACATTATACTAATTTGATAGATGAGGTTAATGCTCCGATTTATCACCCAGAGGCACAGCCAGAATTAAAAAGCAAATCTTTTGGTTCTTAGTTTAGTGCCATTTCTAGCATATCTTTGTGCCCACTATTTAACTTAGCACAGTCTTTTTAATTAAAATTTTCCTACTTAAAGAATACACATGAAATCATTACCTCCTTGTAAGGCCACACCTTCCCTCCCCCTCAGCATCAAGGACAGCAGGATTTAAGTGTAAGTCACAGAACTCCTTAAGCCTTGAAACCACTACCACTCATTGCTAACCTGATTTAAGGGACCCTCAGAGCCTTGGCACTTCTGGAAAGACAGTCCCTCTAGCCTTAACTCCTCCACAATAGAACTGAAAAACGGTCCACAGAGCTCAGCACAATTCTGTGAGACCCTCATTCTACCACACACACTTCATCTACTCAATCCCAACCAACACTTAAACCTCATCCCACCATGGGCAAACTAAGAGACCAGTTCCAAGAAGGGGGTTATAATTAGAACTGATTATCCACTTCCCCCTGAGAGAATTAATCCCATTATGTCCTATATCTCTGTTTACAACACTCACCATAAGAATCCTTAGGGTCCAGAAGATCCTTCAAAATAGAGATTCTTACCCTATTATAGTCCCCTACATTGCCTAATTTGAATCAGACCTTTTTTTAACTCTCAAAACAACCTCTAAGTCCTTCCATTGTAACCTTTGGAATTCAGGGTCTGTCATCAACAAAAACCCCCTTTCTATAAACTGAAGGTTTGTGTCTCCCCAAAATTCGTATGCTGAAAACTAATTTCCAATGTGATGATATTTGGAGGTGGGGCCTTCAGGAGGTGATTAGGTCATGAGGACAGAGTGCTCATGATGGGATTAGTCTCTCTTCTAAAAGAGACCTCCGAGAACTCCCTCACACTGTCCACCATGTGAAAACACAGTGAGAAGACACCTGAAAGCAAGTTCTCACCAGACACTGTCAGCACCCTGATCTTAGACTTCTCAGCCTCCAGGACTGTGAGAAATAAATATTCATTGTTTATAAGCCACCTAGTCTACAGTATTTTGTTACAGCAGCCAGAACAGATTTGGACATCCATATATCCTTCAGCCTCTTTGATAATTGTTTCTTTCTTCTCCTTTATCTAGTCAAAACTTGGTGGGTGCCTGGGTGGCTCAGTGGGTTAAAGCCTCTGCTTTCAGCTCAGGTCATGGTCTCAGGGTCCTGGGATCGAGCCCCACATCGGGCTCTCTGCTCAGCAGGGAGCCTGCTTCCCTCTCTCTCTCTCTCTCTGCCTGCCTCTCTGCCTGCTTGTGATCTGTCAAATAAATAAATAAATCTTTAAAAAAAAAAAACTTGGCTGTCTCTTAACAAAGCATGCTTCCCATGCAGTCATTTCAAGAGCTGGTTATTTTTATTCCTACAACTCACATACCAATACTTTTCCAATGATAAGCTTCAATCCATTAGTGGATTGTAAAATCAATTTAGTGGGTAGTAAATAGAAAACTTTTTTTAAATAAGGTAACAGAAGAGAAATCAACAGCATATACTGCATATAGTTAAGGTATTATTTTCATGAAACTTTTAACTATATAAATGATGGTTTTACACTATCTAGGGCTAGAAATAAAGTATTCTCTTTGCTCTTCATTGCTGCCTCAAGTACCATTTCCCTCCTTCCTCCATAAAGTGCCTTTGAAGCACTTGCCATTAGAGCATTCTAACAGAACCCTTCCTTCTTATCACCTAACATATCCTGGTCATTCTCCTTCTTTCATTAAAGCCTCCCTTTGCCCATTGCCAACATCTTGCCTTTGAATAGTGCTTTATAAGCCTCCTTATAAGCCTCAGAATATAAGCCTCAGAAACACCCTCCATAGCCCCATCATTATTCCTGGTGACTTCAATATCCATGTGGACAATTCCATCTTGAGCCCTGGGTTATACTGCACAAGTGTGATTATGAAAATCCTTAAATATTTTCATAGTCACTGGTGCCTCCAGAACAAACATTACCAGCTACACCCATTTTGATGGATCCATGTCCATGCTAGTATTGATAGTTAAATACTTTGAATACTAATAATTCAAATACTTTGAGTACTAATCTTGCTGACACAAGGAGCCCCTTAGCTCCTTGGCTTTCTCTTACCTGAAATGACCTTGTTCATTATCTTGGCCACTCATTCTCACAGTCACACTCTATACCTAGTTATTACCAACAACTGCAACCCCTTTCTATCTCCAATTCAAGCACCCCACTCTGTGACCGACACCTTCAAATCATTCCATTCCAACCAATCTGTCTACCTCATTAAGATTCTGGAATAAAACTGATCTTTCATCCTATCTTTGCATTGTCTATCACTCTCCCAGAGTTCTCTTTTTACCCATTATGCAGCTTCAATTCTTAGGTCTCATAATTTATTGAATTCTTACTATGCATTAAATTGCTGATACCTCATCTCATCCTTCACAACAACCCCACCAAGTAGGTATAATGGCATTCATTTTATTGATCAGGAAACAGGTTTATATATATAAGTCTGCCCAAGATGATAGAAAGGGGGAGTTTCTATAATTTTTTTTAAAGATTTTATTTATTTATTTGACAGAGAGATCACAAGTAGCCAGAGAGAGAGAGAGAGAGGAAGTAGTCTCCTTACTGAGCAGAGAGCCCAGTGTGGGGCTTGGTCCCAGGACCCTGATTCATGACCCGAGCCTGACCCAAGCCTGACCCAAGCTGAAGGCAAAGGCTTAACCCACTGAGCCACCAGGCGCCCATAGAGGTTCTATAACTTAAATGCTTATTTCCTTAACCATATACTAGGAATAAAGAGACTTTATCTCTGTGAGTTGTGAAGATCACATATATAAGAAGCACTTTGCAAACTGTAAATTGCTGTCCAAATGTTAGTTACACTTATTAATTACTGACCAGGGGGCCCTTACCCTTTTATTCCATGGGATACCTAATCTGAAACTTCCCTCAATCTTTCTCTTGCCTTTCTTCTTTTCCTATGTAGGACATAGAAGAAGTAAACAACTCCACTTCCCTGTTGACAGAAATTTCATTTCTGACATAAAGCTTCAAAACTTTGAATGAAAGGAAAGCAGTGTCATAAATGGTGGTAGATTCTAGTTAGCAATTGAAGATATGGTTTCATTATGGCTGAACAGGCTTTTATAAGGCAAGCTGATAATTCATTACATTCAACGAATAAAGGAACTTATAACACAATCTTAATTGATGAACACCTGCATTGCACTTTCTTGTTCAAGCCACAGCAGAACAGGAGTTGAGAAAGGAAGAAGCCAAGGCTGATAGACAAGAAACTGAGTCTCTAGAGGTTTTTCAAAGACCTATAGAGACTTGAAACCTTAAATGTCTGAGAATTCTCCCTGAGCCTCAGAAAGAACATTGCTGTGTCCTAAGGAACTCTGTATTCCATACACTAGAATCTGGCTATGGGCCCAACTCATCCCATTCTTTTGTTCTGAACTCTTATCAATAGGACAGCCCCAGACCACCAAATTTCCTTAGAATGACTTAACTAGAACCATCAGGTATATCACTTCCTTATAACACTAAGTATAAAGACTCCAAATTACTTGACATGACAAATAAAAAACCCACATTCTGATCTTTCTATCAATTTCCCCATCTCATTTCTCCTCTACTCTATATAGACATCTCCACATCTGTGTTCTTCATCCCACAGGATGCGATAACCTATCCATTTCTGCCTACTGATTCTATCCAAGATATTCTTCTTACATTTTGCCATCAAAACTGATGAAAGTTTTCCACCAAGAAGTCTTAAAAAGATGGAATTATCTACTTGCTGCTCACTGCATATTTAATTACTCTATCTTATAACATTATATGGAGTTTGGACTTGTCCATATATTACTGTGAAAGGTAAGGTACTACTCTGGTGCACCAGGTTATAAGTCTTAGGCGAAGGCTCAATTCCTAATTTTGCTTTTTGGTTCACTTAATACTCTTGAACCATGCTGAGATAACATCTACACTTTACAGTTTGTTTACTGCTAGGTAAAGAGGTGGTGCATCAAAGCATAATACAGAGGTATTTTACACTTTTCCCTTGTGATGTTTAAGGCAAGGTTCTGGCATAAAGCACGTTTACTAAATATTAATGCCCCACTATCATGCCATTAGGCCAAAGCCTATTTTACTTCCCCTCACCCCCCACCACTTTTTTTTTTTTTTTTTTAAGGATACAATCTTACAATGATTTCTTTCCCAAAGAAGAAGATGGAGAGCCTGGGCTGCCTCTCTCATCTATCTGCCAGCTTTCCCCAAATATCTCTTTTAAATAAAGTCAGGTGTAGGTGCTTGGTTAAGTTCAATTTAACATTGTATGGCAGAAGCAATGTAAATGTTCATTAAACCCCATTTCCTTTTCTACTAGGCATAAGCATTTTACTTCCAAGCTATCCCTGCAGTTGGGTGACTGGTGACTAGAAAATGTGACTACACACCTGAATTTGGACTAAAAGAATGGGGTAAAAATGATGCATTCCACTTCCAGGAGTGGCCCCTGATATCTCCAAGTCCACTACAGCTCTCCTCCCTTATCTGAGGCACATAGATTAGATGATTCCAAGGCAACCAGTGATGGTGGAGCCATAAGATAGTAGCCATGTCCTACGATTGCAAGGAGCAGACAGCTTACCCACTGGCCCCAATTAACCCACTATACACAGACTTGTATGAAACAAAGCCTTTATGGTGTTAAACCACTGAGACACTGGTTTCATTAGCCTACCCTGCTTAACATACCTTGTATTTATCAACAGTGGTAACATAAATGAAAAGAACCCCTAGACTTAGTTCCAGGACCTGAGATTTAAATCCTGGCTGTACCACTCCCCCACATGTCTTATTATCGGTTCTAGAATATACTCTATTCCCTTTCCCAACCTTATGTCTAGCACATTCTCTTCTTTCTCATTAGGGAGCTCTCTCCACTTTCCTCCGCCTCAAGACTTCTGTGAGGCATTCTCTGACTTCCCTCCCATACATATTTATTTCTTTGTTTCTAGCGCAAAGTATATTCCTCCATTTTAGCATCTCTTACATCTGATTGCAAATATTTGTTGACTTGTTTTTCCAAAGACTGAGTCCTTGAATCCACAGACAATTCCTTTGGGATCTCTGACTGCCATCATTTAGTTACAGCACATAGCAAAAAAATAAATTTTTATTAAAGGAATGATTGTCACCTATGACCTTAAGTGAGTCATTTACTTTTTAAATCTATACAATTTTACGAAATTGTTGTGATAATGAAATAATGTGATTTGTAGATTATAAACAGATTCTAATGGTATCATGGTTTCTTCTGTTTTGTAGTCCCTGCTCATCTTTTTTTCAAATTCATCTTAATGCTTCGCTCGAGGTAGCTCTATCAATAGAAAAATAATGCAAGCCACATACATAATTTAATAATTTCAGTACCCATATTTAAAAAGTGAAAAGAAGTAGGTAATTAGTTTTAATAATGTATTTAACCCTATATATGCCAAATAGGCTTATTAGCTCTTTGACATTTTTGTTAATCAGTCTTCTAGACCAAGTGTTTGTGTTACAACACATCTCTGTTTGGACTAGCCACACGGCGAGCAATGAGCAGCCACATGTTGGCTAGTGGCTCCTGCAAGCCGGACCACGGGGCTACAAGGCCTACTTCAGACAGCACCTTCTCCGGGAGGTCAACTGACTATCCCTCGAGCGGAACGGGTGGCTCAGGTGGCTCGTCCTCAAGGCTCCTCAACCCCCCTATCCCTGCTATCTGGAAACGTAGCAGTCAGTCAAGCTCTTTGAGGAATTCCAGACTGTTGCCTGAGAATTCGTTCTCACAGCGACTGTCCGGCATATAACGAGCGGTTATTAAATGTCGGGGTAATTAATGATCCCGTGTGCAAAGAACCCCATGGGAGGCCGAGTGGCCGGGACCGAAAATGTCAGGGAGCAGGAGTGGGAGCAGGCGGGGGGCCACCGTAGGCGGGTGGCCACCGTAGGCGGGACCCGGAGGCCTGGGCCCGCAGCGTCCCTCGGCAGGCGGGCGCCCAGATCCGGGGCTCCGCGGGCAGGGGCGCGGGGGGCGTGGGGGCCGCGGCCCGCCCACGCCCCCTCCCCCACGCCGCCGCCGCCGCTGCTGCCGCCGAGCCCCGGAAGCGGGCGGGGATTTCCTGTGCCCGCCCCGCCCGCGCCCGCCCGGCCGCCGTCTCCGCCCGTCGCTGGCTCCGCGGCCGCCGGCTCCGACCAAGCCGAGGGCGGAGGGGAGGGGCAGGCGGCGCCCAGGAGGGAGGCACGGGCCGCAGGCCAAGCGGACCGGGGTGAGTGGAGCCGGGCCACTGAGAGTCGCGGCTGGAGGGAGGGACGCCAGGCTGCCCGGGGCGGCGGGTGGGGGCCCAGTCACCCATGGGGCGAGAGGAGGATCGACGCGGCCTCCGGGTCGCAGCCTTAACCGGGGGTCGGCCCCACTGACATTCTGTGCCCGCCCCTCGGCCCGGCTTCCCGGTCCCCGGCGTCGCTGTCAGGCCCCGCGGCTTCCCGCCGCTGTCACTCGCGCACAGGTTACCCCGTGGCTCCTTTCTCTTGACTTGCTCTTGCCCCTGTTCACGGGAAACCTGTTTTCTGACCTCACTTCTGCCCCGGCTCTGCCTCTCTCGGATTCTCTGAAATTTGACCCTCTCCAGGGGCACTGTGACAAGAAGAAGGGGAGCGGCAACCTTACTCCGGAGCGGGCGCCCGTCCCGCCCATGCCCCACCCGGGGCAGAGGGCAGGGTTCCCCGACGGAGCGCGACTCGCGCCCGTGCCCTTGGGCTGCTCTTTTCACACACCCTCCTTCCCTGTCCAACAGCGCCCGCTGCAAAAACTTCTTTCAGCAGGTGCCCTGACGGTATGTGAGGAAAAGTGGGAAATGGAAGCCCTAGAACCCAGACTCCGGTAGGCCTGGAAACATCCTGGAGCTAGGAGAAACCTGGTTAGGGCTGACACCCTTATAACTGTCCAGGTGCTGACTCTGAGAGAGTGAACATCTTAGGAAATGCAGTGTGAGTATAAGTACCCACTCCCTTGTTGCTGAGATTTTTGCCAGCCCTAACACAGGTTTTCTGTCAGTGGTCTGGAGAGGCTCACAGCTAGCCCAGTACACTCTGCAGAAACAGGCTTCCCATCAAGGGACTGTGCTGCTGGGGAGATGGAGAAATGAGTTTGAGACAGGTGTTCAGGTATTAGATGTAGGTAAACCCTGAGGGAGGATGTTCAAAGGGAGCTTGAGAAGCAAAAAAGATCTCCAGTGAAGAGAGGGAATTGGTGCCTTATATGTTAAAAATATGGCAAACCCAGGGGCTGGAATTCAGAAGAGAGAGCTAAAATGGAGGTTTCCCTTTATTGCTTTATTGGGAATTTTCCTTTCTCATGAGAAGTCTCTAAAAAGGAAACCTCCTAAGCCGGGAATCAGTCCAGGATGCTCCCATGAGGCCCTGAGACTTCTTTGGACTTCTGAGATGAAAGGGTAATTTGTTCCCTTCCTGTGCATTGGTCTTAGGGTTGCCACATACCTCTTCTGTCAAAGACAAATAGGCAAGAAAATAAACAACTTGACATCTGTCATTACCTGTCCAGGGCTTCTAGGTTCTTGCAAATGTTACTGAATGAATATGAGTGAGCCAGGATAGTTAACCAAGGTTCTGACCTGTTTTGGGAAGCCTTTCACTGGCTCTGACTTCTTGAGTACTTTAATAATAATAATCTCTCTCTCTCTCTCTCTCTCTCTCACACACACACACACACACACACACACACACACACAAACAATGTTGCCAAGCAGAAAGGACTCTGTGCAGTCTCATAGACTGTTTCTCTGCGAGAAGTCAGGGAAGCCCTTGTCACAACACATGAGACCTGTTCTGACTCCTAAGATTTTCAGAGAAAAGTCCACAACCTGGTCCTGTGCACTACAGGATTATTAAGACTTTTTTTTTTTTTTTTTTTTTTTTTTCATCTAGAGGTGCCTGGGTGGCTCAGTTGGTTAAGTGTCTGCCTTAGGCTCAGGTCATGATCCCGGGGTCCTTGGTTAGAGCCCCTGCTTAGCTTCTCCCTCTGCCCCTCCTCCTGTTCATGCCCTCTCTCGCTCTCCCCCCCTCCTTCTCTTTCTCTAAAATAAATAAAATCTGTAAAAAAAATCTTTATCTCATCTAAATCTCTTCTCTTGCAATCAAGAGAATAGATCTATACAGAGCTATAAACCATTTCTCTTTCTTGGTAGCATCATTCATCAGCTTTTTTTCTCTAGACAGGAGAAAACTATGTCTATTGTTTTTAACTTTTCCCCAATGGCCATATTTCCCATCCCTTTCTCCACTTTTGTTTCTTCTGATGAAACATATTCTGGCTTCTTCATTCCTTTCTTTAAAACTGAATGTATTTTTCTAATAAGACCTGAATAGTTCTTTCCTGTGTCTCAACTCACAGGATTGTTAATTCACACACTGAGATCATGTTAGCATCAACTATTTCTCCTTTATCCAGTCTGGTTCAAACCCTTTCTGTTCTTTTATTACTTTTCTCAATTAGACATCAACTCCTCACTGACCAACAATTTAGGGTTTCTTTGGATTTTTATACCTGCTTTCTGAGTTATTGGTCTTTCTACCACATTTCTTACCAGTTCTCATTTTCTGCATCAAAGTGATAGGTTATTTCTCTTTGTTGAGACTTAAGTGAGGTGTCATTTGGTTCAGTCTTATAAAGGAGGGGTGTACTCCTTACACACACACACACATACACACACACACCTTTGACTGGGTTTTCTACATTCAGTAATTATTTCATTTTGAACTAATTGATGAGAATGGGATTTGTGGCAGAAAATCTTGTATGTGATTATATCCATTTTTGTTGAGTGTAAATCAGGGCACATCACATCCTACATGTGTCCAGATTGCTTAGTTTATTGTATTTTCAGTGGTTGAAATTAAATGAATAGCTTTTCTAGGATTGTTCTTTTTTTTTTTTCAAATGAAGTTCATCCAGCCATCAGAGATATTCTGTTTCTGCAATGAAGTCCCCAGAATAACTATTAGTAACTTTGCTGTTTAGCACCTGCTCACTTCTGAGTTCCCTTAGGAAGCTTGGCCCAGGCTTAGTTGATTGGAACACACCAAACTTTTAAAGTTCATCTGCCATCAAGCTCCTCTTATCCAGTTTTATCTTTTTATCCCTGAGGCTGTTCTCCATAACTCTCTTAGGAATATCACCCCTTTCCATCTTTAATGGGAGCAGCTGATAATGAATTTGTTCCAGGTCACAATTTGGGTTTGCAGCAAAAATGCTCTCAGAACAGACAGCAGTCCTGGGGACAGGATGGGAGTCAATGAATGTCCAGCTGGATGGAGCAGAGCCTCAGGTGGAAAGGGGAAGCCAAGAAGAGGGGCCATGGAGAATAGCACCAGGGCCACTGGAACACCTGTGCTGCGACCTTGAAGAGGAACCACAGTCCCTTCAGGAGAAGGGTGAGAGCCTGAAGGGTGTATGTGTGTTTGAATACTGTAACCAGTACCAGGACTAGTCCATTATTCCCAGCTTCCTGGGCTCTGGTCATAGGAATATAAGGAGCTCCTGGATACTGTAAACCATAAAACTGGGCTTCTCCCATTTCTTGCATGATCACTCCCTCCACATGCTACAAGTGCATGGTTAGCGGTATTGAATGTGGGAGACAAAGGAAGTGACAACAACTCCTATTACTGTTGAGAACACTCCCAGTACTGTGCACTTTACTAGGTGAAAATTTTCTTCAAATAATATCAATTCAAATCACAGCTAGTCTAGTAGAGATGGCTGACATATAAGCTTTACTAAAAACCACCTAATACCCTCACAGAACATTTTGAGTGAAGGTCTCTTCCATTATGTGTGTGCATTTGAGTTTTACCAATGGGCATAGATATAGGAAAATGTGACCCTTAAGCTCCTCTAACATGGGGCCCAGGCTTTCACCGGGAAAGGGTGGATGGTCCATTTCTAGTGGTTCCTCTTTCTTCTTTCCAGCTCAGTCAGCTCCCTGGGTTCCTGCCATTCCCCAGGAGGGGAGCACCGGAGATTGGGAGATGGCAGCTGCACTTCTTGCGGCAGGATCACAGGTGGGCTGCCTGCTTCCCTTGGCCTCTCCCAGGGTCTCATCACTGCTGCCTTTCTGTAGCCTCAGCATCATCCTATTGATTTGTTATCTCACATGTTTACTAATGGTATCTTTATCTTATAACTGAACAGATTCTTTCCCTTTCTGGGCGCTTATAATATCCTTGAAAAAGTAAGTGGCATGACAAGAAGAGGGGAATTCCTAGAGGTTGTTTTTAATGGATGGCTGTCCCATCCCTAGAGGGATTTTAAGAACAATTTATTAATGTCCCTTAAGAAAAAAATCTGGAAAGATTAGGAAAAGAGGATCTGAAGGAAGCTTGGAAGAGCATAAAGTAGGCAAGACTACTGGGTGGATAATGGAGCATTTATGGAAAAGAAGAGAAGATAGAAAGATGGGGCAGAGCCAGAGAGAAAAAATAGGTTTAGATTCAGGAGGCAATGGGAGACCCATGGAAAAAAATATAATAGTAGTAGTAGCTACACTCTCAAGAGTGCTTACATGCTTGCGGTTCTCTGAATGTTTTAGGTATATTAACCCACTCAACCCTGAGAGAAACCCGATTATGCCCATTTTACAGATGAGAAAATAGGGTAGGAAGAGATTAAGACACTTGTGTAAGAACAGACTGCTAATAATGGCAGAGCTATGAGTCATTTGGCTCAAGAATCTGGGCTCCTACCCACTACACATGCTGTCTCAAAAGGTAAAGGTGAGGCACGATGGGCAGAGGGCAAGAAATAATGTTTTATCTATATCATTTTGTGATAATAGAAGAGGAAACGTCAAGTGGTTAAAGGAGAGGCTAGTACTCAATTTCTGCAATTAAAAGAATAAGGCAAGTGAGAAACTCTGGGCAGATACCTGTAGTTAAACAGAGGGAGCAATGAGTTCATCGTCCTTCCAACTTCCCATGGTCCTAGTGGGAAACTCATCAAGAGACATTATCTTCACTCACTCATTGACCATACTTTTGCCCCTCTGCTTATTTATCTTTCACCAAAACTATATGCCTTTTCCAGGGACCTCTGGGAAATTCTTTCTCTAGATGTTCTCATGCCCTCTCCTCTACTACTTCAGCCTTTTATACTAGGATCACATTTTCATTAAGGAACACTTACTAACAGATGATGCTACATTTTGTTTCAGGGCCTGGTAACCATCAAGGATGTGTCATTGTGCTTCTCTCAGGAGGAATGGCGGAGCCTGGACCCTTCTCAGACAGACTTTTATGGAGAATATGTCATGCAAGAAAACTGTGGCATAGTGGTCTCTCTAAGTAAGCATGATCTCCCCTAGCCACTTTTTTTTTTTTTTTTTTTAAAGATTATACTCTGGGAGGATCGAACCATCTGCTCCAGAGCTATCAGATAGTTTCTACCTAGGGTTCTTGGCTGGAAATCTAAGCTTTCACCAGAGAAGGAGCATTAAGGCTAATCCAAAGAGAATGGAAATGAGGTGTCATTTCTTAAAAACAATAGCAAAATAATGCTGAATTTTGGAGAAGAGAACTTTAGGCTCTTCTTGGTTGGGAATTGGGAGGTTCTTACAAAGCAGAGAGAAGGGGGTGCCTGGGTGGCTCAGTGGGTTAAAGCCTCTGCCTTCGGCTCAGGTCATGATCCCAGGGTCCTGGGATCGAGCCCCACATCGGGCTCTCTGCTCAGCAGGAAGCCTGCTTCCTCCTCTCTCTGACTGCCTCTCTGCCTACTTGTAATCTCTGTCTGTCAAATAAATAAATAAAATCTTAAAAAGGCAGAGAGAAGGACATTTAAGTGATAGAACTGAGTCCCTGGAAACTCAGCAAGCCATCTAGGGTAAGATGGGAGTGGGGGTAGGAAGCTGTGGTAGGGCTAGTTAAGTGAAGTTAAGGACAGTTGGACTGGAAGTATTTGAAATTTGAGTGGAAGGGAATAGACACACTAGAGAAGAGAATATGATTATCTAAAAGAAAGAAGAGGGAATTTACAGAAATGGGGACATGGGAAAGGCCTGTATCTGGCCTTCTTTTATCTTCAGTTCCAAGGAGTAATCTAGGAAACAGCTTTTTTTCAGAAAGAGAATTATAGTTGAACTCATTGACATCTCTGTTTTCCTTCTCTATGGGCAGGATTTCCAATTCCCAAACTGGACATGCTTTCTCAACTAGAAGGAGGGGAAGAACAGTGGGTCCCTGACCCCCAGGACTTGGAGGAGAGGGACATCCTGAGGGTCACATACACAGGTAAGCATCTGGAATAGACTTTCAGCAGCTGCTTTCAGCCCTCTTGGAGTGTTAACATTATGTGCCCATCTAATCCCTTCTCTGCTCAGTGAGTTACAGTTTACAGATCTTTTTCTCCAAAGGCAAGAGAGTGTAGCAGAAAGGTTTAGAAGGCAGGCTATAGAACCAAACTGTGGACTTGAATCCAGGACCACACCTGGGGACCTTGGAAGAGTAATTAACCCCTGTTTGGTTTCCTCATCAGAAAATTATTGTGTGACTTAAATATGTTAACAGAGTAGAACAGTACCAGGCACATAGTAAGCACTCAATAAATGTTAGTTGTTATTGTTCAACCTCCCACCATTGTGGCGATGCTTTCCAGAGTGTCTCTAGTATTGCTGACAGGTGATCACTCATCCAGTAAGGATTGCAGCACATTTCTTAACTCTCTCCATCTATGCTTAGGCAGGAAGATGGAAGGAATTGTAATAAATAAATAAGAACAATAGCATAGACCATTTACTAAGTGCTCACGATGTGCAGGTATTATGCTATCTATTTTATAACATCTGTCTTACAATTACTCCCATTTTACAGAAGAGGAAATGAAGGCTTACAGAAGTTAAGTGGGAAAGCTGAGGTTCAATATTGGGAAATCTGCCTCCTAAGCCTAGGTTTTTAACTTCTACACCTCTTGTACTATCTTGTACAACATTAGAGTCTGTTCTCCCAGCCTTTGTAGGGTGAGGTTTAGGCCCTAACAGGAGTCAGACAACCTTACCTGTGACTTGGGTCCCGGAGTACTCTCTTGTGACTCCCCTCTTGGGGTTGGTATTTTCCCTTCTCCACAGGAGATGGAAGTGAGCATGAGGGCGATACCCCTGAACTAGAAGCAGAACCTCCCCGAATGTTATCTAGTGTGTCTGAAGATACTGTTCTCTGGAACCCAGAACAGGATGAGAGCTGGGATTCCATGCCCAGGAGCTCCAGAGGAATGCTCCTGGGCCCACCTTTTCTTCAGGAAGATAGCTTCTCAAACCTTCTATGTAGCACAGAGATGGATTCCCTTTTAAGACCGCACACATGCCCCCAGTGTGGGAAACAGTTTGTGTGGGGCTCCCACCTTGCCAGGCACCAGCAAACACACACTGGGGAGCGGCCCTACAGCTGCCTCAAGTGTGAAAAGAGCTTCGGGCGAAGACACCACCTGATCCGGCACCAGAAAACCCACCTACATGACAAGCCCAGCAGGTGCTCAGAGTGTGGCAAGAATTTCCGATGCAACTCCCATCTGGCCAGCCACCAGAGAGTGCATACGGAAGGCAAATCCTGCAAGGGTCAAGAGGTTGGAGAGAGCCCAGGGGCTAGGAAACGGCAGCGTGCCCCACCAGTGCCAAAGTGCCATGTGTGCACTGAGTGTGGGAAGAGCTTTGGCCGACGGCACCACCTGGTGAGACACTGGCTGACCCATACTGGGGAGAAGCCCTTCCAGTGCCCTCGCTGTGAAAAGAGCTTTGGCCGTAAACATCACCTGGACAGGCACCTGCTGACCCACCAGGGACAGAGTCCCCGGAGCAGCTGGGACAGAGGGACATCTGTCTTTTGAAATCTGTTTCTGCTGCAGCTGTGGTCACATCTATCAGCAGCTGGTGCTACCAGGAGTCTCTGCCAGAACTGCCCCTCTCCTGCACCCCGATGGCCAGAATCATGAACCCTGGCTCCATCCCTAGAAAGAGGAGGTTCTAACATTGGCCAGACATTTCTCACCAGTTCTGTGAGATATCACATAAAATGGAGTTCTTTGTGCAAAACTTTTAGGAAACAGTGCTTACTGCATGGGCTGATATTCAGCCCTAGCCCATTATCAAGGGTACCACTTGAGAATCTGCACTTTATTGCTGTGGTCCATTCTAAGTGGTTGGAACCTATGCCATACCAGTTAAATATTTGAGTAACACCTTTGTGTACTGTAACTATTCTATCCTCTCTGTATATAGAGAGGAAGACCATATTAGTATATTGAAGGCGCTAAGAACTTATGTGTACAGAGAATTGTTAAACACTTCTAACACAGTGTTTCCTAAACGTGTTTGACCTCAGTGTCCTTTCTATCTCACATCCCACAGAACTGGTGACTCCACAAAACACACTGGTGAACACTGGGTTAGAGAGTAATGAGGAAACAGGAAAGATATAGTGAGCCCCAGAGCCCCCTTTTTTTTTTATCCAAATGAAAGCTGAGGGGCAGACCTCATTCCTGTGTGGGTCCATCACACTTACCCTGATCATCCAAATATACATCCAAACCTCTTACTATCCCCTACTGAAAAATAGAAATAAGAACCTTTTCACCCTCTTTTTCCAACTCCCTTCATCCTCCTCATACATATATCTAGCTGAGAGATCACACTACAATGCTAAGAGATGAATTTATACCCCTCAAGGAACCTAGGCCCACACAGAAGAAAAAAACTTTATCCCTTGAACAGACCCCTCTCCTCTTGACTGTGTCTTTTTGTGTCTATGTGTATTGGTGTGCAGGGTCGTTGAAGAGAGCATGCAAAGTGCAAAGTGTACAAGCTAGATTTTCTAGGGGCTGTTTTCTGGGGATGAGGGTAGTAGGGATTGTATGGGATTTTTGTTTTGTTTCAAGATAGGAAGTAAACTGAGCAATTAAGGGAGCCCTCGTGGAAAGGGTTAAGTGATGGGTTAAGTTGTGAAAGTTGAAGTGTAAAGCCTTCCCTGGTGTAAGTGAGATCAAGATAACTGTGGATATGTATGTCTAGATCCAAATCTCTGGGCCACAGATTCTTTTTGCCTGGGAAGAGAGAGAAAGACATATCCTCAGAGAGGTGAGCTGTTTCTTGTCGGTTTCAAGTAAGATGCATATAGAAGCTTTGTGCTTAGTGGGTTTCTTTGTCTTGTTTTAGTGCTGAGAAATTAGGACAGGAATCACAGTGCTTGGAGGTTGTTGTCCTCACTCTTATTTGACCTTGATTGCCTCATCAAGGAAGCAGTTTTTCTTGAGGATCTCATTCTCCCAGAAACAGAACTTTAGGGAAAATGGCTGTGGTTAGCTTTTAAGCTGACAGTGGGGAGAAGTAGTGTTTTGGGTTTTCTTCCCAGCTCTGGGAAGGAATCCACACTAAGACTCTTAACTCCAGGAATTGTATAAGTATTCTAGCATCTGTTGGTTGATGAGTTGTCATTGTTTTGCTTTATTGATAATGTGTTAATACCAATCTTTTAAAAATTTTCTTATATATAAGAGCAGTTTGGGGTTAGGAAGAGAAAGGAGCAAAGCAGATGAAAGTGGGATAATTTCTCTTCAATGCTTAGATTCTGGTTTTTCCTTAACACACTTATTTCTCAACCACAATTGGTGGAATTAACCAGAGAGACAAGAGGAAGCAAGCTGCAACAATGTAATTTAGTGATTGTCCCATTTGCTTAGAAAAAACTGGGTGAATCACAGCTCATCAGAATTCTGGACCCAAATGGAGCTGAAAATAGGATCATTTTGTTGACTGGGCTTCTTAGAGTGGATATGACTCAAACAACCCAGCCTATACCTCCATTTTGCCACTCAGAGCAGCTTTCCTTCTTTGCCTGGAATGCACTTCTCTTGCTTATGTTCCTGCATATAGAGCAAAATGGCCAGCCCTTTGTAAGGTCCTCAGAGACAGGAGCATTTTAGGATTAGTATTGGGAGATACCCCAGGCTGTAAGAGAGTATTGGATTCCAGTGGGAAAACCGGACTACACCATTTCTTTTACCCTCTCACTGTGCCTCATTCATTAATGCAGATCAGCTCTGTGTAAGCAATGGTTCAGAACCTGTTTCAGATCACAGACCCTTATGAGACTCTGATAAAAACCAGAAACTCACTTTTGAGAAAAACAGACATTAGCAACTCACTCTGTTTTATATATACACAGTTAGCAGGTTTAGAGCCCATCCATGGAATCAATAAACGGGTCATGGGGAGTTACCGTGACCCAATATGGTCATTTATATACTTGTGTCAAAAATTACAAGGCAAAGATCACTAAATATTTTAAGGACTAGATATGAGAGGAAGTAGGGTATAAAGACAGAGTCTAGTCTTTAATGACTAAAAGAGTATTGCTGACATTCTACTCTATGTTTTTTCTTAAAAAAAGATGACATGCTGACAAATGGAGCTCCTCACAAACCTTGTTTTAAAGACTTGTGGGAGGTGACTCTCCGTACTATCAGATCACACATCTTAATAACCAAATGTTAACCTCCAGCTGTTGATCTGTTTTAGTAATTGTAAGGATAGCAAGTGAAGCCCCCAAGTGTGAGTGCTGTCATAGCACCCAAATGAAAGGCATGATGAGTCTAAGAGCTTTCTGCAGAAAGGGCATCCCTTTAGGTCATTTCTGGTATACCACTGTCTTCTCTACCTCGGTCCAACACCACTTCCCTTGGACGAAAAATAAAATAAGCAGCAGCCATCAGATGGGTGAATAGATTTGAATGATTTTTCCCACAGGGAATCAGCTTCAAACTCCCATCTTTCCCATAACTGGCTTTGCCACATGTCTACCCTACCCCCTTTAAATAAAAAAAAAACTGTCTCTGTGTTCTCTCTGGGCAAATATAAAATGGAGAAATCCATCTTCAGGAACCCGTTATCTTTTCCTTCTGTGGTGCCTCTACTCTGTTCAGGGCCCAAATATCCTCCTCTTTGCACCCCATCAAAGTATATCTGCAGAGAATCCCTTCAAAGTGTTAGCTTTTCCAAGTTATTTACATTTTAAGCCTTAACACAGATGTAGAAGTGGAAGGCAAAAGGTTTCCCTTGTCAAAATGATGTTATACCTTCGGGGAGCTAAAGGGGTGATAATTTGTGACAAAAATCCTTTCCTTTCCTGCACTCCTACACTTAAACCACTGTTTCCTCATTTCCATCAAGGGCAAGGTGAGTCCTGACTCAGAACCAGAGGTGCCAGAGGAATGTTTTTTCCATCTCTGTTCAGATAAGTGGTGGATGGGGATGAGTGGGGCTGGGCAGTAATAGAAAGGTGAAATCTATTCCTTTAGACCCCATAGAAATCCTGAGCTGGCAAAATTTCCTTCTGTTCCCTGGAGCGTTATATGAGGTCTTAGGTCTCAAAATATGGTCTCTGTACCAGCAGCATCTACATAACCTGGGAACTTGCTTTAGAAATGCAAACTCTCAGGCTCCACCCAGACAAGCTGAATCAGAAACTCTGGGAGTGGAGCCCAGCAATCAGTCTTCACTTGCCTTCCAGAATATCTGATATATGCTAAAGTTTGAGAATCACTGGCCAGGAGATTCAAATTCCACTTCAATCAGTGGTATCTTACCTTCTTCAAATGGAGAGAGAGGGGAATCTTTATGCCCTGTGGTCAGATTTATTTTCTGCAACCCTTCAACGCTAGTTTCTCCTCAGTTCTGGTTCCATTGAGTCCCCACCCTCAAATCAGTAAAAGGAGTGGGTTAATCAACAATTTTAGAGACTGTGTTGGAGCCATGCCAGACTGTTGTAACTGATTGGGGCTAGAGCTTCGACAATGGACACTAAGGATTCATGGGTCCAGAAATCTGAAAAGACAAAAAGGAGCAGATATCTCAAAGGGGAAAACCATTGTAAAACTGAAAAACCAACATCAAGGAAATGGTCCTCCTTTGCTAGTTAACCTGGTCCTTCTCCTGGCCTAGTAAGTTGGCCTGGAGGCATGCAGGGTGAACGTTTAGCTCAGGATAAGCGAGTAAGGCCAACTCTCCCAAGCCCTTAAGGAACCAAGTTTTCTAGCCTCAGGATTGCATTGAAGATCAATGAGGTACCATGCAAGGGATTCCAAACCATGATTTGGCCTACCCTATGGGCAAGGGCAATGGAAGCATTGGAGAGCCACACAAGAAAGAACGAGGCTCATTTAGTAATATGTGACACAAGCGAGATTTGAACCCAGACTCTGTGCACCAGGTAGAGTTGTAATCATTTAAGCCATGGCACATATGTCAAAAATGCATTTCCTCCTTTGAAGATTCTGTCCATTCAGGCTGCAGGAGGGGACCTGTCTTGCAGACCCTGGTTGCTTTACCTCCTCTAGCTCCTCTCCTAACCAAACCCACAAGGACAGACTGAACTGACTGTTACCAACCCACCACCCCTGTGGGGCTCTCCCAAGATCAAAAGGTTGGAGTTTGGGAGAGGTCATCAGCCCCTCTCCTCCAGATGGAGAAACTTGGCTATAGTTTTCTTCAGCTACAGGCCTCAGGGGTCTCTCTCTCTTGCATTTCCAGTCACTGCCTCCATTTTCCCAATAAATGGAGCTCCTTCTCCACTCTTTGCTCCCACTTCTCTTTTTCTGTTGGTTTGGTTTGGGTTGGGTTTTTTATTTTGTTTTGTTTTGCCTGGGGAATGCCTCACCTTCCCAAGGTTATTGTTCTTCTACTCACTATCCTTCTCTATCACAGTTAACTCTCTTCAAGCTTCTAGCCAATTCCATTCTACCAAGCCCCCTGTCCCTCTGCCTGTTGTCCAGTTTGTCAGGTTTAAGCCTACAAAGCAGGGTCAATGATTCATACTTCCCACTTTCTTCCCTCAAATTCTTGGCTTGGCTCTAGCAGCTCAGCTGCCATCTTACCACTCTGCATCTCTTCCTCTCTCTCTCTCTCTCTCTTCCTCATGCACCCTAACCTGTCCAATGGGTTGTCTATACTGCCAAGTCTAGGCCCTGTACTCCATTCCTGCAGGCTCTTTTTCCCTTGATGTAGCTTCCAAAGTGGATTTCTACTTTTTGCTACTTTGATTTACTCAGTCCCTTCCTGTCTCTTGTGGTTTCTGAGAATCAGTCTCAATTCTATAAACCATTTTGGGCCATCTCACTACATGCCAGGCACTGGCTCTTCCAAGCCTGGGAGATCAAGTGTGACCACAGTCCCTGTACTCAGCATGTTCCTCAGCCGAGCCCTTCCCTGGCACCACTTTCCTGCCATGCCTCACAATACTGTCACCATGGCATCTCATACAGGAAGCTTTGGAGGTGTATGCCCATTTGCTCTCCAGCCCAACTACTCTGTGCCTGCCAGATTTCTAGTTGTTGTCTGACTTGGTTCCCTCTGATGGACTGTGAATTTCCCATAGGTTACCCCATTGGGGACCTTTGTCTGCATCATTAGGGCCTCTAATATGTTCCTATGGTCCCTGTCAGTTGAATAAACATCGTATCACCGATTTCCCCTCTCAGTCTTCCCCTCTCCTTTTCCCTCCATTCTCAGCTTTTCTCTGGTAATCAAAAAGCTACAACAGAATGGGGGACACCAGACAGCTCTGGGGGTATTTACACAGCCAAGCATGAGCACTTTCACTGCCGCTCCCAAAAACATAAACTTTGAGATGCCACAAATTAGGCCTCCCCATTTCCCTCTTGGTGTCCTAACTTCCAGACAGCCCTTCCCAGTTAGCTGGTCTTAACCCAGTCTGAAGAAGGGGGAAGGAGAGTGCTGAACAGGACTAGGCTCAGGTAAGGCATGTAAGGGCCTAGGGAGCAAATTTAAGGAGGTCCTCCATCTCAGGGTCATTCGAGTGCTGACCCTGCTCTTGGGAGCCCCTTAAAGTGGTAAGTGGAGTCTAGAGACTGAGGTGATGGCAGTGACTGTGACTCGACACCCCCTAGGCAAATTTACAATAATTGGAGATGTGGGGGGAGCCAGAGGAGGCATGCACAGTTGGGGTTAGGCAGGAGGTGGGTCCACCAGATATACCTTTGTGAGTAGAGGAAGGGCATATAACAGAGGATATGAAGAGAATAAGGTAGGAGAAAAAAAATAGTGTGGGAGAAAACATGGGAAGCTGGCATGGAAACTGCCAGCTTCTGATCCACTGACACAGCCTTCCACCTGTGGAGCTTCCTGGGGTGTGGGGAAGTGGGGAAGGAACCCCTCCTCGGGCCTTGAGTGCAACCCAAAGGCTTTGCTCTTCCTCTGTGGGAGGTGCCTTCATGGAATTTCAAGCCTGCTGGTTAGGGGATGAGCCGCCTCTACAGCTCCCTGAGCACCAGCCAGGCTGTTCTGGCACCTACCTCGGTGCTTCATATTTCCCTTTGTTCTTGTGTTCACTCCTACTTCCCCCAGTCACCTCGAGTAATACTCTTGACAAGTCTGGTCTTTACCCTAATCAAAAAGGGGAAGGAGTAACATAGTGGTGATTGTTCACTGAGGCCCTTGTTCTTTTTTTTTTTTCTTTAAATTCAATTAACATATAGTATATTATTAATTTCAGAGGTAGAGTTGTCACTCATCAGTTGTATACAACACCCAGTGCTCATTACATCACATACCCTCCTTAATGTCCATCACTCAGTTACCCCATCCCCTCACCCCATTCCCCCCTCCAGCAACAGTTTGTTTCCTATGATTAAGAGTCTCTTACGGTTTATCTCCCTCTCTGATTTCATCTTGTTTTATGTTTTCCTCTCTTCCCCTATGATTTCCCCTATGATTTATGTTCTCCCTCTCTGATTTCATCTTGTTTTATGTTTTCCTTTCTTCCCCTATGGTCCTCTGTTTGTTTCTTAAATTCCACATATGAGATCATAGTGTAATTGTCTTTATCTGATTGACTTATTTCGCTCAGCATAATACCCTCTAGTTCTACTCATGTCGTTGCAAATGGCAAGATTTTGGGGGTTTTGATGGCTGCATAATATTCCATTGTATATATATACCACATCTTCTTTATCCAGTCATCTATGAATGGACATCTGGGCTCTTTCCATAGTTTAGCTATTGTGGACATTGCTGCTATAAACATTGGAGTGCATGTGCCCCTTCAGATCACTACATTTGTATCTTTGGGGTAAATACCCAGTAGTATAATTGCTGGGTCATAGGGTAGCTCTATTTTCAATTTTTTGAGAAACCTCCATACTGTTTTCCATAGTGCCTGCTCCAGCTTTCATTCCCACCACCCCTGTTCTCTCTGCCATCTCCAGTGGTGTCTGTTGAAATCCTGACTTTCTCTTCTTGCTCCCTTCTATCAGTTCCTTTCCCAGCCCCATCCAATGCTTCATGCTAACACCCCCTCAATCTTCAGTTCCTCTCTTCCAAATCCTTTGGCTTTTTCTCTTTTTAAAGCCCCCCATCTGCCATGGTACCCCTATATTTATTTCCCAGAATAATTTCCTGTCCTTGCCAGGCATTTAGGTTGTGGCTAGAGTGATCTCCAGCCCAACCTCATAGCCTTGGTCATCACAGAGCTCCCCAGAGGACGGGGGACAGAAGAGAGCTACTACTGCTTTGAGACCACTGACAAATGGAGATGTTTGCATGCTCTGAAAATATACCCCAAATGTGTTTGAGAATACCCTCCCCCACAAGAAACCTCAGACTTTTAAAACACTCAATGTAGAAATGAATTCTAACTTCTGACCTTTACCTACATTGAAAGATGTCTCAGAGAGTCACTGAATGGATGGTGAGGCCTTCTTCAGCATGGATAACTGTAGACAAGAGCGCACTGGAATTCACAGTTAAAAGCCAACTTCTAAAGTGCACATTTTCCAAACATTAGCTTTTTCACTTAAGATCTAAGAGACTGAGGTGAAAATGAACTTAATGTATGCAAAAGTACAAACCACTTATTAATGAAAAAGCTATACCTGAAATTGCATGGAATTTTTTACCTTATTTTCGAACAAGTTACAATTTACATAATTCTGAAAACAAATACAAAAAAAAAAAGATAGAAAAAAAGTCTCATTTCTATGTATCCTTTATAATTCCCATCACCTTCCCCTCCCAGTAGAGAACCAGTTAGTTTTTTTGTATCTTTGCAGAATTTTATACAATTACACAGAGGTATATTTTCCTTCATTTCACACAAAAGATAGTATGGTATACTTAATGTCCTGAATTGTTTTTTCACTTACTGTATCTTTGGGTGTTTGTTATAATAATACGAAGAGAATCTCCTCCTTTTTACAACTGCCTGCAGTTTCACTGTATGGAACTTTCAGTTTAACCAGTCCCCTAGTAACATTTAGATTATTTCCTTTTCTGTTACTGCAGTGCTGACCTGAATACCTTGGACATAAGTCTTTTCACAAATGCATTTACATCTAAAAGATAAAATGGTTCTGCTGGGTCAAATGACATTTGCATTTGTAATTTTGAAAGACAGATTCCTTCCATTTACACTCTCACTGGCATTGTGTGTGAGTGCTGGATCTCCCTCCCACAGTCTCACCAATGGAGTGGGTTCTCAAAACCTTTGAATTGATTTAAAAAATATTATCTTACTGTTTTTAATATGCACCTCACTTATGAGTAAAATTGTACCTTTTTCATATTTTTAAAGGCCATTTGTATTTCTGTTAACTTTTATCAACAACCATTGAATATCTGATGCTAAAGGATATCTAAATTTTGTTACAACTCTAAAGTCCAACAATTTTCTGATCATCATCACATGAAGCAGCTGAGATAAAAGGAAAGCAAAGAATTGAGGTCAGGAATGTTCCATTTGCTCTGACTAAAGTTAAATGCCCAAACACGCCACTAGAATGTGAGCAGTGAAAAGTGGGGATTACGCTTTATCCATCTTCATTCAGCAAAGTGCCCAGAATTTTGCAGCCATTTAGTCATTAGGGAATACTTGGGATGAGATTAACTGTTCTTGGCGCTTCCTTTCACAGAAGTACCCAGCTAGCATTATGATCTAGATAATGCAGATAGCTTGCCAACAAGGTAAAGTCTTTTCTTGTATTTCACTGGAGTACAGCCACCCTAACTTTAACCAATGAAAAATAATCTAAAATGACCAGTTAGCTGTATACGGTCAGGGTCTGACACTTAACAAATCTGCCAGATTTACTGACTGACTGAACGGAAGTTTGCTTAAATGAAGAAATCATCTCAATACAAATAGAACTGTGATGATTTTTAGGAAATCTAGAAAAAATTTTTCCAGTGTCCTTCTCATCCCATCTTAGGAGAAAAGGTTTCTAGTTTTAGACCATCTGATCCTTTAGGTAAAAAGCTCCCAGGACCATAAAGGAGCAATACATCTGGATATCATAAAAACATCTGATTAACTTTGTTCTAATTGTGCTCAGTAGCCAATATTTCCCACTACCTTTTTTCAGATGGCTCCCTATTCTCTTATTCTATTTGATTCATTCTGCTACTCACAGACAATTTAAGTGCACAGTGACCCTAATTACAGCAGGGGGAAGTTTCAAAGTTCAGATCCTCTATAGATGAGATGCATGGCAAGCATTTTGCTAGTCGCTCTGCATAGGTTTAAAGCAGTGACTCCATTTAAGGGGGTGAGAGGGCAAATATTAGTATCATTAAGCTTTTTTCCCCTCCCTCCCTCCCTTCCTCCCTTCCTTCCTTCCGTTTTTGTGTGTGTGTAAATGCACATACCCTGTTCCCCCTTGTAGAAGATATCAGACTCCTGGGAAAAGTTTGGTCAGATACACTGAAAAAGCTCCCCAAGGTTGTTCCAACACATTTCCACCTCCCACCATCACTCTCATCTCTTTATAAGAATGAAAAGCACCTTCCCAGTACTTTCCTTTGCCCTACTCCTTTGGCCTCAGCTAGAAACAGCAAGTCATTTCCCTGAACCAGCAACTCTGACGTTTTTACTTCCCTAGGAACCATTTCTGTGTCCTGTCATGACCTTTAGCGTGAGAACTATTCCCGTGCTGTTCTTAATCTCTGCATTCAGAATTAAAAGAAATCATGTATTTGCTCTATATTTGATATATGGTGCTCAATACATGTTGTTTTTTAAGAAAGCAAAAGACCTAGCTATTCATTAGTTAGCCTTCATGTCTCCTCATATTTTTGATATACATTCTATAAATCTTAATAATTTCCTCTGTAGGAGTTAGTATTTTTCCCAGTTGAAAATTCCCTCACTGCATTTGTCAAACAAAAGCCCATGTCATGATATTTTAAGTCCTTATTTTACTAACACTTAAAATCACCTAAAACCATCCTTACCTTATTCCAACATTTTTTTACAGAGAAGGAGATCAAGACTATAAACAGTTAAGAAACAACTCAGCCAACATCAGAGTGGCAGAACTTTGACTAGAATCCTGATCTCATTAAGCACTGATCCAGTATAGTTTTCTGCTATAGCACATTATCACACCATCACAAACTATTTATACTCTTAGTTAACTCTCAGTAATGAACACCTACCTTGTGCCAAGCCCTGTGCTAGATGTTTTCACACACTCATTTAACTTACGGTTGTCATAATAAGAAAGTTTTACAGTTAAAATAATATTATCAAGTCAGGCAAAAACTACGAACCCATTACAATCAATTTTGGGAAAAGAGCCTTTTTCCTAAAAGGAATTTCAGTTCAGAGGGACTACTCAGCTTAAAGTTGTCTATTCTTCTCTTCCCCCAACAATGGCCCAACTTCTCTCTTTACATACCTTCTCCCCGAAACTCAATTTGGATTTGATTAGGTGTCTAACATTAATTCAACACTTACATCTAATGCCCCTTCCCCAAGTTGCTGCTTTTCTTCTACCTGTTTTTTTTTTCCTTCTGAAAGGCATTGTCCTGGGGCCTGAAGCAGGAACAGAATCTCCGCATCTTTCTGTCTCTTCACCCTATATGCCCGTTATAGGTCTCCCCTCAACACCCACCCTTTCCCCTCCAGATGCGGCAAAGAGGAAACGGACACAATGTAGTGGAAAGGTCTTGTATATAGTTTTGTCCACTTGGGTTTGTGAGAGCTGCTCTCATTAGAGCCTAGGGGAAAAGGCATCTGTGCCTGGAGGAAGGGAAATTGCTCCCACACTAGGAATACCCGGCTGCATTCCGAAGACTTTCAGATTTAGTGGAAGTCTTTGTGCGAGCAGCCCTTAGGTCATGAGTCTTCCCCTGACTGCTAGAATTTTGGTCAGTTTTAACCAAGGCTGTCTTCTGGATGGTGCGTTTTGCCGGCTTCACCGGGTCCTGCTGTTTCTCTTCCCTGGGCTTCGGGCCTGACCTCTGCTTCTCCTCTCGGGTTCTAGGCCTGATGTCTTCCTTCATGGCCCGTCCTCTCCCCTCATCCATCGCCTTGGCCCTCACTTCCTCCCTGGCTCTGGAATGCACCGACTCCTTGGCTCTTGGCCTTATCTTCCTCACCCTTGTGTTTGCCTTCGTGCTTCGTCTCCATACTTCCCTGGCCTTCTTGGCTGCCCTGCGATGCGTGCAGCGCCTCCGTGGGCTCCGCGGCCCAGGAAGGGTCCTCCTCGAAGAGCGCACACTCTCCGCCAACCTCGAGCGTCCTGGCTTTCTCTTGGGCTTCGGAACCTTCCAGATCCTGAAGTAGCCAGAGGCATCGCTGCCACTGACCCGGAGAAGCGTTCCCTTAACATCAGACCTGGGTGCTTCACCCAAGTGGCGACAGCACTTCCTGCGCACTTCGTAGCCAGCGTTTCCAAGCTCCTTCTTGAGAGTGGCAAGAGTCAGCCCTTTGTGCGCAGTGATGGCTCTGAGCAAAAGCTGGGACACTTTGAGCAACGAGCGCGGGGCCCGCCTTAGCGGCGCCGTGAGGGCTTTTTCCGTGGCCGGCTGGGTTTTAACTTCAGTGCCTTTGGATTCACCAATGGGCCCAGCCACCTCAGCCATGGCCCCGCTCCCGCTTCTGCGGGGCCAGTGCTTTGGGCCTCCCCCCACCAGGGCGCGAGCTTAAGCTGAGGCTGGCTGGACCACGTCACAATGGCAGGCCCAGCCTAGTCTTTCAGGTCCTTGTTGGGGAGCTGTCAGATCCCACCCAGGTAGGTGGTCCAATCAGACTCAACTTCCTTATTGGTCTAAACCAATCCAGATCTTGGCACCTGTGCACCCCTAAAAATCACCTTTATAATCTCCAGGGTTTGTCCTGGCCCTTCTAATGCTCTCATTTCTCATTGACCTTGATGTCAACCACTTTCTGACGTTCACTATTTTTCCGTGGTCCTAAACACCATCTACCCACATTTCCCTAAGATGAAAGAAGCTGCTCTCAACTATCTAAAACAGGTAATACAATGCCTTTAAAAAGTAAGTGTGATAGTCTATCAAACAAAACCTGACCGAGAAACTCCTACCTTTATGCCCTACCAGCTAGAGATTACAGTCATGACTCCCTGACTCTCCACATGGTGGGTTCTGTGCAAGAATACAAAGGAAAGAAGGAACCACTGTGGTCCCTCTACCCTAAACAATGATTCCCACACCTGGGAAATTCCGATGCCTCATTCGGTTGGATTGAAACGACCCAGTTTCCAAATAGACCAAGAACTCTGGTCTAATCATTATTCTTTCACCAGACTTTGCTTTTCTGCCTCTTGTCCCTCTTCTTGGATTGCTCATCTCCTTTCTCTGTCCAGGTATATTCTGCTCATCTTTCAAAGTCCTGCTAAATCCTTCCCTCACTGAAGCCCCCTCCCTCTTTCAAATGATTTCTCTCTTTAACTACCACATTAAACTTTTGCAATCCTATACCGCATTTTCTTTATTTTAAATTAATTTGGTACTAGAGAGTATAAAGCAGCACAATAGTTTTAAAGAGAAAACAGCCTGGACTTTGAGCTGGAAGACAGGGACACATACTCCAGGTTTTTAACAGCCATATGGCATTGACAAATCCCTCCATATCTTTGAATCTGACTTCTTTATCTTAAAAAAAAAAAAAGTCTAATAATCCCTTCCTCCCAACATCACAGAATTATTGGAGAGGTTCAGAAGAGGTGATGGTAGATGACAAAGAACTACCCAAATATAAGATTTAAAATTAATTTTACTCTGAATGTTTATGCCCTTCCAACTAAATAAAGTTTCCTGAGAGCCAAATAGCCTTTGAATTTCTATGGCCCCTGCTGCACCTAACACTATTCTTCATTATACACAGCAGGCATTTAATTGAGTCTGTGTAAGCTTCTCCCTGGTGAGCAGGATTTCTCTGGATTCTAGGGAAATTTCCAGGAAATCAGGAGAAAGGAGCAGGATGAATCTCAAAGGATTGAAAATGAAAGCGACCAAGGAAGCTAGTTACTCAAGGACTTCTTATTTTGGACACATTTTAGTTGGTAATTATTCAAAGAATACTTCCAGTTGCAAAAGTACATCATACTTCTGTAAAGGACATTCACATATATTAGCAGTCACAGGCTGGACTGTGACATAGTTTCTTCCAGGAATAAAAGTGCCAGGAAGTAGCTTAGACCAGTGCTTCTTAAACTTTAGTATGTACTTCATAAAGTACTGATTCTAGTATGTTAGGTCCCAGATGGGGCCAGAGGTTTTACCTTTCCAACAAACAAGCTCCTAGCTGTTCCCATTTAGTTAAAACACAACTGTTGGGGAGTGGGTGTTAGGGTCCATAATCAAAGGAGCGAGACTGATACAAAGTGAAGGTCAGGCAAAGCTTTATTTCGCACCAAGCATTGAGAATTAAACTGACCAGTCAGGGCCGTCTCTTGCAAAGAGGCGACCCCTCCCAGTCTCACGAACCAACTTTTATAGAGGTAGTTTAGCCGGGCTATACACAGGTGGCCAATGAGATTGCAATACACAGAGAAAACTACACAGTCATGCTAAGTCTGCCACACACAGAAAAAAAATCTGCTAGGTAACACACAGGTGGCCAATTGAATTTCAATTTACCCTAGTAGATATATGCGCGCCCAACTGATTGGATGTCTTCACCTGGCCTGACCCGCCCCTGTGTCTAGGCTTTGCAAGTAAGTTCCTCTGGGAGAGGCAGGGTCAATCTAAGTTTACTGCATAGGGTCAATCTAAGTTTACTGCTTAGGGTCAATCTAAGTTCACTACATAAACACAAAATGACTCTCTCTGGCCAACCAGGCCCTTACATTCCCCCCTTTTCTTTGGAGATTAGTCAAATCCTTGACTTTTCAGCCAGTTCTATGTTCTCTGGTTGTAAGGGGTTATATTGAGCATGTTAAGTCTAACATTTTTATCACTCTAGTTTTCTTTTGTACAAATGACACTAGTGCACAGTCAGCTGATGAGTTAGCCATTTACTGCTTCATAGAACCTTTTCCATTTTCTTCCTAATTTCTTTCATCTAATTTCCTACCTATACTTTACATAAACAGGTAATAATAGGAGCAACAATATACTCATAGTCTTTTGAGTCTTAGCTTTAGTCCATGGTCTAAAGTCCAGGGTCCATTGGCTGAGGCTTCCACCTCTGGGGGGCGTCTTCGTCCTTGGCTCGTTTGACATGACCAGCGTGAATCCAGGCCCTGATGCCTTCTACTTTTATCGCTGTGGAGGTGGTCAGGATGACAGTAAACGGTCCCTTCCAGCGAGGCTCCAAATTTCCCACTTGATAGTGACGTATCCAAATCAAGTCCCCGGGTTGGTAAGGATGTGGTTCCACCTCCATCTCCGTCCCAGTGTGGGCAGTCCGGATCCCTGCATGGGCTTTTTTTAAGACTGTCTGTAATGCCTGCAGTGACTGGAGTACAGACTGATCAGTAATTTCTGCTAGGGCAACCTCTTGTAGCCGAGGACAGAGTGGGGGGGGGTGTCTCCCAAACATTATTTCAAATAGGGTCACCCTATTTAAGTAGGGTGTACATCGTGCTCTGAGGAGGGTGAAAGGAAGGAGATCCACCCATCCACCGCCAGTCTCCAGAATTAGTTTTGTCAAGGTCTCTTTAAGAGTCCAGTTCATTCTCTCTACTTGCCCAGAACTCTGGGGCCGATAGGCACAATGTAGTTTCCAATTTGTGCCCACGGCCTTGGCCAATGTCTGCGAGACTGAGCTCACAAATGCAGGGCCATTGTCTGACCCAATCACGAGAGGCAGCCCAAACCTAGGAATTATTTCTTCTAGTAGCCTTTTTTGCCTACCACTCCTGCCGTCTCATGTTTGGTGGAAAAATCCTCTACCCAGCCTGAAAAGGTATCTACAAAAACTAACATATACTTGTGCCCATATTTCCAGGTTTCATTTCTGTAAAATTATTTCCCAATAAATTCCTGGTTCCTTACCTCTTTCTCTTTTCCCTCTTCCCATCTTAGTTCTTTCCACATTAACTGCCTGGCATTGAGCACATCTATCAACTATATCCTGAACTATACGCCCTAATTTAGAAACCTGGAATTGCTTGCCTATAAGGTCCTTAAGTTTGCGTATCCCCAAATGAGTACCCTGATGTGTCTGGTCTACTAAATTCTTACCTAGTCTTCGAGGAAGAATTATTTTTCCTGCTTTAGTCTTAGCCCAGACCCTTCGTAGTCTAATGTAGCCCATTTTTGTAACTACTTTAAATCTTCCTCTGAATAGTCTGGTTTTTCTGGTAGGGCTAGAGCCTGGAGTGTAACCAGCTCTTGCACTGTTTCTTGGGCTGCTTGCTTTGTGGCTTGATGTGCTAACTGGTTTCCTTTTGAAATCAGATCAGTCCCCTTTTGGTGTCCCGAGCAATGCATAACAGCCACCTCTTTTGGGTCCCAAATAGCCTGGAGGAGAGCCAATATTTCTACTCTGTTTTAATTCCTTTTCCTCCTGCTGTTAATAGGCCCCTTTCTTTATAAATAGCCCTATGTATATGGAGAATAGCAAAGGCATACCTGCTGTCCCTATAGATGTTGGCGGTTTTACCTTTGGCCATCTGCAGTGCCTTAGTGAGTGCAATCAGTTCCGCTTTTTTGTGCCAAAGTTCCATGTGGCAGGGCTGCTGTCCAGAGTTCCTGCTCAGGAGAAACCACCGCAGCCCCCGCATACTTTTTTCCATCGACCATGTAGCTACTCCCATCTGTGAACAGAGTCATCTTGGCATCCGGGAGGGGAATGTCTCTGAGATCCGGCTTTATTCCTGTGACTTGGGTTAGGACCTCCCCACAGTCATGTGGATGGTCAGCCAGCTCCTCTGGCAGCAGTGTGGCTGGGTTTAGCACCACTGGGGCCTGGAAGGTCACTCTTGGTTCATTGAGGAGGAGGGCCTGATACCCTGTCACTTGGGTGTTCATCATCCATCAGTCGGGTGGAGTCCGGAGAAGGCCCTCGATAGCATGGGTGGTGGTCAAGATGAGATTTTGACCCAAATTCAGTTTACTCGCATCCTTGACCAGGAGGGCCATGGCAGCAATTATGCAGAGGCAAGAGGGGAACCCAGCCACTACTGGATCTAGTTTCTTATTAAGATAGGCTACTGGCCTTTGCCAAGGCCCCAGAGTCTGAGTTAAAACTCCTTTGGCCACCCCTGCTTTTTCATCCACATACAAGTGGAAGGGCTTGGTAACATCTGGGATGGTCAATGCTGGGGCACTCAGTAAGGCTGTTTGTAATTCCCGAAATGCTCCTTCTGCCTCAGCTGTCCACTCTATCATAGTGAGCCCTCCTTTTGCCAGTTCGTAGAGAGGTCAGGCAATCTCCGCAAACCGCGGTATCCACAGCCTACAGTAGCCCACCGTCCCAAGAAACTCCCTCACTCATCGGGACATGGTGGGGCAGGAGTATCGGGTGATCACCTGTTTCCTGGACTCAGACAGTGAACGCACTCCCTCGTGGAGACCAAAGCCTAGATACGTGGCATGGCTCTGACAGAGCTGTGCTTTCTTTGCTGACACCTGATACCCTTTTTCCTGCAGTCTATAAGAGAGCTCTCATCCCCTGCAAACATGACTCATAGTCCTCAGCGGCTACTAGCAAGCCATCAACGTACTGTAACAGAGTGACTCCTGGGTTGGAGGTTCTGTATTCACGCAAATCCTCATGTAGGGCTCGTGGAAGATAGTAGGCGAATTCTTGAACCCTTGGGGAAGTCTTCTCCAGGTGAGCTGGCCTTGGAATCCTTCCTGTGGGTCAGACCACTCAAAATCAAAAAGGGGCTGAGATTCCCTTGCTAAAGATATACATAAAAATGCTTCCTTGAGATCTAAGACGGTATACACAGTTCTTTTGGGACCCAGGAGGGAGAGTAGGGTATAGGGGTTAGGCACCATCGGGTGGATATCTTCAACCCGTTTATTAACTTCCTGCAAGTCCTGGACAGGTCGGTACTCCCCAGTCTCGGCCTTTTTGACGGGCAGCAAAGGTGTGTTCCATGGAGATTTGCAAGGAACTAGGATCCCGTCTCCTCGGAGGTGGTTAATGTGTTTTCTGATCCCTTCTTTTGCTTCCCGGGGAAGGAGGGTACTGCCAAACACAAACAGCCATGGCCTTTAATTGTACCACACTGGAGGTTGTTCCTTGGCCACTCCAGGGGGCTTCCCTTCTGCCCAGACCTCGGGAAACTCGTCCTGTAGGATTTGGAGAAGGCTCCCCTCCTTTGTCTCCTCTGGTTTTGAGACTGGCTCATAAAGGAGGTGTTCATCTACTGCTGCCATAAGCACTTGTACAGTGGGTTGTGTCAAGGTTACAGTCATGTCTCCTTCCAAGAACTGAATGCCAGCTCTTAACTTGTGGAGGAGATCTTTTCCCATTAAGTTATATGGGGCATTAGGGAGGACCAAAAATTGATGTTTAACTACTCCCGAGGCCAAATTTAAAGTCCTTTCTGTTGTCCATTTATGTTTCTCTGTGCCATTTGCTCCTTGTACCCAAACTCCCTCTCCAGATAGTTTTCCCATAGGTTTAAGTAATGATGAAAATTGGGCTCCCGTGTCCACGAAAAAAATCAACTGATTTCCCCTCCACTTCAATTTTCACCTGAGGTTCAGGGAGGGGCTCCGAACCATGGCCCCTTCAGTCTCTGGTGGTAAGCATTGCTGTCTTCCTTTTGGGGCACTCCCTGGCCCAATGTCCTTTTTCCTTACAGTAAGCGCACTGATCTGAATCTAAGTCTTCCTGCCTGCCTTCTCTGTGCTTAGGCTTTTCCTTCCATTTACTATCCCCTACCGTCTCCTCCCTGCCTCATGTAATGCCAAAACCTTAACCAGTTTTTTGGTCTGTTTTTCATCCTTTTGTGCATCCCTGTCGTTAAACACTTTTTCTGCTATTCCCACTAACTCAGTCAGATTCTTCCCTTCAAAACCTTCAACTTTCTAAAGTTTCCTATATCTGGGGCTGACTGACTGGCAAAGCAAGATCGTCTAAATGAGCTATCGTGCAACTTCCCTGAAGTTTACCTCAAGTTGTCTAGCAAACATTTAAAGACAATCAAATCTAGAATTTAACATCCATAAAGGTGTGTTATTAAAACATAATTTTTCTCTCTAAAATAACCCTCATTTTCAGAGGTAGCCAAATCAGGACTAATTTATTTGAAAAATAAGTCCAGTTTTAACAAGCTTAGCCTAATTATTTACATAAGCTCAGCAAGAACAGTGAGGGATCATATAAATCTTTTAGAATCTGCTCTGCTGGAACTTCTTGTAAGGAATCTCTAGGTTGAACTTATGATAGCCTCTCCAGGCCAGAAGCCAAGCTACATACTTGCCATCGGACATGCCTGCAATACCTGTCGATTTGGGCAAATTCCTCTTCCTGAGGCCCCCAAAGAATCCTGAGGTTCCTGCACCTGCCAGGAAGTAACACCCTTTACTCACCTAGTGAGGGTGCTGGGAACTCTGTAAGCAAGGTATCAGGCCAACAGTTCCAAAGGGCTTTACGGTTCCAGGTTTTATAAAGTCAACCTTAGTTCCTTTAAGCTGTCCAGTCATATCTGAGTCTTTTCAAATATGACATTCCAGTCAAAGCCATGGTGAAATAACCAGTGTTTCCAATGGTGTCCTGTTACAAGGAGAACAGATTCTTATTGAACTTATGCAAATGACTGATTGCAGAAGAAAGAATACTTGCTGAGACCTTTTGGTTTCAGAGGGTTCAAATAGAGAGAAAGAGTTGAATACCTTGATTTGTTTACAAATGACTACATTTTTATCTCTGTAAGTTACAGATAACTTAAGAAAAAGTTTCCCTAGTCTGGAAGAGCAAACATAAGACAAAACATCAAGAGATACAACATTACAATCTTTCAGTTCACCTAGTCCCATGTTAATAATTCTGGTTTAGTCTGAATGCAACTTTTAATTCTGTAAATTCTTACCCATTTCAATTCCAGGATTTCAACATATCAAAGACCTGTATTTGTCCTGAAAGTCTCCCATATGAATTTTCTTTGAGGTCGAATATATTTTACAAGAGAATTAAAACAATTACAAATGACAAAAACTCAGAATAGATATGGTAAAGAGCTGGTGAGATGAGAATTTACAATGTAACTGGCAAGAAAATCAGGTTACTTCTGTGACACGTAACATTTCCATAATCACAATATCAAGTGATGATCTATCAACATATTAAAACTTTAGGAAATGCATAGCATTTTCCCAAATGTAACCCAAGGTTTATCATTGGCTTAAATCTTGTCAACAATTGCTAAAACCTTAGAAAGTTTTAAAACACATGCCTAAATATAATTAGGGATGTTAAACACCTGATAAAACAAAACATAGAAACTGAATTTTCTGGGCAGGCAAAGAGAAAACCATAACAGATCAATTAACTTTAAAAAACTTTGTCTTTTTAAACAGAGAGAAAACCAGCTTTTCTATACCAGTGTCTTTTTTTTCTTTTTAAAGTATGCAGATAAGGAGTTTCCTAGGTTTCCCTCCCATCGTGAATGATGTCGTAGACAAAGGGAGGGGGATCTTTCAGATGCTGTCCTGCTTGCGTCCCTCACGGAAACTTAGGAGCGTCTTAACTAAGGTCTGTCCATATAAACCCCGGACCAGGCTACTCCGTGGAGTAGATGACCGCTATGCCATATGACGCCCCGCGAGACTCAGGGTGCAGCCCACTCAGACTCCGTAGCAGAAGCAGTGGAGCCATACAGACACATTCACACAGTCAGGCACTCTTCAGATTCAAAGTTTTACATATCTCCTACTTTTTACATACAGAGTTGCTTTTCTCATTTCCATCAGTCTTAATTACACTTAACAGAATTTTGTACTCTTAGAAATGCCTTAACCTCTACTGAAGACTAAATATAAACCAATTGTGAGTTGTTACAACAGAATTCTTTAGATGGCAAATTTATCAATCAGTTAAGCACAGAACGTGTTCACCAGCAGATTTCAAAAGCACAAACCCAATTCCAGCAGCCAACGCTCTAGCATTTTATCCCATTTGGTTAAGACCTACATGTCCAACAAATTTAATTCCATTTGTCATTCAAGCAACCCTTCACAGTTTCAGGTTACCAAAGACTTCGGAAGCCACTTTAAGAATTACCCATTAAAACCCCGAGACAGACAAATAACCATCTCCACTTCAGATGCCATGCTCTCCCGCCAGCAAGGGGGAGGGGCTAGGCAGTCTACATCGGGCCAGAGAAGCAAGGAATTCCCTGAAACAAAGGGAGTTTCGGCAGCTGCTTGGGAATATTCCTTAAAGTCTCTGTCTCGAGGTCGGTTCATCCCGCAGTGCCAGTTCTGCTTACCAAAAGTGGCCCACTAGGCACTCATATTCCACGCCCGGCTCCAATGAGCATCAGCATTGGGCACCTTAACCCGGCATTAAACTAACCCCAGTTGGCTCCAGTCATAGCCCTTAACACACGAAATGAGTGAGTGAGAAGCCTCACATCTATTATGAAGAACAGAGAGATGAAAGTCAGAGTCCCCTTACTCTCTGCTTGCCCCATTCCTTCAATCATAACAAACAACACAACAGACAACAAAAGGACCAGGCAAAGACAACCGCAGGCCCAACTATTCTTACCCAGAACCTGCCACTGGTGGGGGCTTTCTTTATCTCCCGACCGCCTAGGGGGACTCAAACCCCTCAACCATCCAGCGGGACTCGAACCCCCCGATGGTCTAGGGGGACTCGAACCCCCCGATGACTGCTGACTGCCCAGGGGACCTCGAACCTCCCGACTGCCCAGGGGGACTCGAACCCCCCATCGATCTACCAGCAGAGGGATGGGGCGTCCCCGCATCCATTCCAGCCCTGGGGAGCATGGGTGTGTCCAGCTTCTCCCCGGTGGGCCATACCCTGGAGCTCCAACCAGACAGACAGATAGGATCCCGTGATCTCACCTCCGGAGGCTTTTCCCAAAAATTCCGATGCTGGCTCAGTTCTCATCGTTTGAATCCGGGTGCCCCCTCCAATGTTAGGGTCCATAATCAAAGGAGTGAGACTGATACAAAGCGAAGGTCAAGCAAAGCTTTATTTCGCACCAAGCATTGAGAATTAAACTGACCAGTCAGGGCCATCTCTTGCAAAGAGGTGACCCCTCCCAGCCTCACGAACCAACTTTTATAGAGGTAGTTTAGCCGGGCTATACACAGGTGGCCAATGAGATTGCAATACACAGAGAAAACTACACAGTCATGCTAAGTCTGCCACACACAGAAAAAAAATCTGCTAGGTAACACACAGGTGGCCAATTGAATTTCAATTTACCCTAGTAGATATATGCACGCCCAACTGATTGGATGTCTTCACCTGGCCTGACCCGCTCCTGTATCTAGGCTTTGCAAGTAAGTTCCTCTGGGAGAGGCAGGGTCAATCTAAGTTTACTGCATAGGGTCAATCTAAGTTCACTACATAAACACAAAATGACTCCTTCTGGCCAACCAGGCCCTTACAGTGGGGAGTATACAATGAGAAGAGAAGTGGCAGGAGATTAGACTGGAAAGGTAAGTTAGGGCCAAGGTGTGAAGGACACATAACATAATGACACCCTGTAAGTAGTCACACAGCAGTAAGAGGTAGAGTGTAGATTCATACCTAAGTCTATTTAATTCTAAGGCCCGAGTTGTTAACTACTGAGCTAGGTTTCCTTTTCTCCAAGGTTGACCCTCTCCAAACCTTTATGTGTCTCCACTACAGGCAAGAGGAAGTTTTTCTCCACAATCACAACTCAACATCAGAAGGATCTACAAGCACTCACTGTACCTTCTCTCAGTCTTTAAATTAGAGCAGGGTACTGTGGATCTCCAAGAACAGGAAACTAACACATCAGCACTGGGACAGAGCCCCAGTGAAGAGCTGCCAGACTGAGAGGCAGAAGCACATGGAGCAGGATTTCTCTCATTTGTGTAGTCTCTTGGTCTGGCTATACTTCCTGGTTGGTAGGCTACTGGCCATAGAATGGGACAACCGTCAGAGAAAAAAAGACAAAACTGTTTGCTTTGTTTGAGAATAAGAGGAAAGTAAGTGAAGTCTGACCTTCATATCACCTGACTCCAGATAAATTAGGTTGGCTGCACACAATGGTATCATGATGAAAGAAAGATAAGAACCAAATTAGGGGTGGTTCATTCAGTTAAGCAACTCTTGATTTGGGCTCAGGTCATGATCTCAGGGTTGTCATATTGAGCCCCACATCAAGACCCATGTCAGGCTTCCTGCTGGGTGTGGAGTGGAGTGGCTTAAGATTCTTCTCTCCCTCTTCCTCTGCCCCTTCTCTGGATCACTTAAAAAAAAAAAAAAAAAAGAACCACATCAAATCACCATGTTTAGTGATACCCATGTGATGAGAAAAGAGGCCAATTAAAAACCTTTGGGAAAGGCTGAACTCAAAGGAAAAGAAATATATGGGGGAAAAAAAAACATGGCAAACAAAACAAAACATTTTTATTTATACATAACCATTCATTTCTATATAGATTTCTGTATAAATATACTGTAAGTAATAGAGGAATAACAAAAAAATGAGAGGTAGGAAACAAATGCCCCACTACCACTCAGCTGGCTTAGAGGACAAGAACCCTAACTAGCTGACAGAAACTTTCTGCTGCACCAATCCCTTAGAGTTCTTCTGTTCTGCTTTGGAATAAATCTACTTGCCAGCCCTCTTCTTCTGATACCCCGAAAGAAAAAGACACTTCAGGAAAAACAATTTCTTTAGGAAAAGAGTCAGTACAAACCAGTGTCATACCTCTAATCAGGTGACACTCCAGCTCCAGAAAGACAAGACTGAACCATCCCTTCCAATTTTAATCATCTATGATTATAAACCAGACGTTACCACCTGGTGCCACCCTGTTGTGAGAAAGATCAATGGCTCTTAATTTACGGAAGCCTTGGTGTTGGCAGGGGTGGGGGGTTGGGGGAGGCATATATGGAGGAGGAAAAAGGATACTTGGGAATAATGTTTAGCCTAAATCTGTTTCACATTTCAGAGCAAGATCATATTGTTCTTTGTTGGTATCAAGACTCTTCTGTGGTGGTCATGACTATGAGGTCTCCAGGGAACTTGGTTGACTTAGGCATAGCAACCTTTAATTACTATACAAAATTGCAAGAACATCGAGGTTTTATTAATCTTACTCCCTCACATAGAGTTATGCAGCTCTAACTTCATTAAGAATAGCTCCATGTAAGAGTACAGCAAAATTTAGTAGCATACTCTGATTTAACCTCAATTTATTGCCCTTCCTTGATCCACAGTTCTGGGGCCCCAAGGTTCTAGGCCTTGCTGACTCAATTATTTTGCATTGATTTGATTTATCTCTCCCAAAACCAAATGATATAAACCTGTTCAACAATCTATTACAACTCCCCAACTTAACCTTAAACTGCTAGTTGTTTTTCCCCAAAAGACTCTTTCCCTCTCCTGAACCACTTCGTGCCTTCCACTTTAATGCAAATAACACCACAACAGTCATTTCAGCAAATAAACCCACTAGTCAACTCATGGCTTTTGGGAGAACTAAAGTGGTTCACACAAAGGAATGTGAAAATAAAAATATTAAAATTCTATGACAGCATGGAGACAGACTAACAACTGGACATTCATCCCTCTAAACCTCGGCGCAATTGTTCAGAAGTTAAGTCTAGAGATTCCAGATTGAGAGGATCTTATTGAAGGACCAGGCAAGTTTCTCAGCAATTATCCCCAAAATATGAAGATCTGGTCTCCCTGACTCCTCCCAAGAAGCTCTAAATAAATACCCAGCATAACACACTCCACCACAAATATAAAATCTATACTCATCCCTCCAAAGATGACAACAAGAGAGAAATAAGGGGTTTGTTATCAGCAAAATCCTACCCAAGTACTTTTTTTCACCCACAGGTGTCTATATACATTAAATCTCATAAATTAAATTAAGCATTGTTAATAGCTAAGTCTTTCCATGAGCCCATAATATGGGGCCTCTAAGAACCATTCTGCTACAATCAGTTAAATCTCAAAACCCAAAACCCATTTCTCTGAGGATTTTTACTTTCAATATGAGGCTCAGGACATCCCAAGACACAGACAAGCTGCAATCTTACAATAACACTACATTCTGGACAACATTCAGTTCTGTTATAGTAACTCCCAGCTATCCATGCCCTTGCCAATTCCCAGAATATTGTACAAATGAAGCCAAAGCAGAAACACACACACAAAAAATGGCAGAGTAGAAATTATTTACCATTTATATGTAACTCTTGTAGTCAGAATTGAAATATCCCAGACCTGCGACACCCTACAGAGAAGCTTATTTCTAGCCTAATCACTACAGATCTAAAATTCCAGAAAATCCAAATTCACTAACTAAAAATTGCTTTCCTTCAAATTAAATGGTTTAAATAAATGCCCATACTTGGGAATATAACCAAGAGCAAGCTTTATTTGCATTCTCAATTCATAATACACATTCTGAGATTATACTGCATAATAACTTTCCTGATTTTTCCTTCAAAACTGCGATTCTAAATATTTCATTTCAAAAAACACTTACCTCTCCATTTCCTGTTTAAAAATCACATCTAATTTTCTATTTTAATCCTACTCTTCTCCCTTGGCTTTTTCTCAGCTTTTGGCCCATCTAGAGAAGAAGAGCTACTATACATTTATTGATGGCCTATGGATCAGATATTGTGTATAAATTATCACTAATTCTTTCAACAACACTGAAAAGTGGATAATATTATTCACATTTACAGATGAGAAGGTAAATGGAGTACTGAAGGAAAAGTTTGGAATGAAAATTCTCTGTATCTCCCAGGTAAACCAAACAAGGATTCTTATTTTTCACCTTCCACTTAGAGAAAAGAAATTTCCATACCACCTCTATTCTTCTATCACTTCACTAGTCAAAGCTCTGAGCAAGAAACTCAGATTCTCTTTCCATACTGGTTATGCCAGTTACCAATTTATTGCTTTTGTTACCTGAAAATGGATCTGGGCTTTTTAAATATTTTTCCTTTTTCAGCTGACATGATGTTAAGCTTTGTAGTAAAGGGTACTGTAGCAACTCTGCAGGAGGAGAGGGTTTTCCCTCCTAGTTCTGGTTCTCTGGTCTGTCCTTTACCAGGTTGGATAACTGTGGCCCATGGACCCAAACTGGTCTGCTGCCTATTTTTGTGTGGCTTATAGACACAACTCAGGTAGAGTAGTACTTTGAGTTGCAGAGAACAAGACATAATGTCCCCATATCTATTTCATGCTCCATTCCCAACATATGCCTGCCTCCCTGGTCTGGTCCATGTCTCACCACTCTCCAGGGCCTATGCTGGCTACCACATATAGTCCCCAATTCTCCACTGGTGGCACTGAAAAACAAATATCTTTAAAATGAATTCCAATCTGGGGCACCTGGTTGGCTCACTTGGTAAAAGATGTGACACTTTTTTTTTTTTTTTTTGAGAGACAGAGAGAGAACATACGTGTGTACAGTGGGGGATAGGGCAGAGGGAGAGGGAGAGAGAGAATCTTAAGCAGGCTCCACACCCAGCCTCATGGAGCCTAATGTGGAGCTCAATCTCATGACCCTGAGATCAAGAGCTGAGCCAAAATCAAGAATCAGACACTTAACCAACTGAACCACCCAGGCTACCCAAGCATGCAACTCTTCATTGTGAGTTCAAGCCCCACATTGGGCATAGAGCTTACTTGTAAATAAATAAATAAATAAATAAATAAATAAAATTCCAATCCTTAAAATCACTTTATATTAAAAAAAAAAGTCCCTGGAGTCATTAGGCCTAACTTTCAACAAGTTAGGAGTAATTTTTAATGAGAAAAATGTATAAGATACAATAGTTAATAACTTGAAAATTTTTGAACACAATACTTATGTTTCACCAAATGCTAATAAAATTAAGAGGAATCAAAGAGTTAAACATAGAAAATGAAAGCAGGGAAATGTTTATGTATTTATCTGATTTTAGGAAGAAGAAAGATTTTCTAATCATAAAATTAGTGGAAGAAATCACAGAGGAAATTAGCGACATGATTATATTAAAAACCTTAAAATTTTGTACATTAAAAAATTAAAACAAGAGTAAAAAAGCAAACAGGAAAAAAATCTGCCAAAAAAGACTATGAGTTATTCCACAATTAAGAGTAAACCCCCAAATTAAGCAATGTAGAAATGAAACTAATGGTTAATATGTGAAAAATAAGCTCTTCCTTTGCCTATAACAAAACTACAAAATAAGTAATAATTGTGGCCTATCAAGGTAACAGATTATTTTCAATAAAAACAGAGATAAGAGACTTCTATTTCTAAATATCTATTTCTAAATAATCACCCTCCACTCAACCTCTCCTACAATTAAAAAACCTTGGACTATAAAATATGTAAAACAACTACAAAAAGACTCTGAAAAGCAGCTACAAGCAGGCTAAGGGTCTCAGGACTTGGGGGACAAGGTAGATACAAGTTCCTTGGGTTTTCTTTTTGCCTCATATATATCCCTACCTGGACACTAGAGCAGCCTAAAAACCAGAACTTTCAATGGCCCAGACAGGTAAAAAAATTAAATAAATAAAAAGGAAGAAGAAGAGGAGAAAGAAGGAGGAGGAGGAGAGGAGGGAGAGGAGGTGGTAGAAGGAGAAAGAGAAGATGGCAATGATGGACATGACTCTATTTTCTAACTGTAATAGACTGGCAAGTAGGAAAGGAAGGGCTGTGGGAAGGAATCTTTCTGATTTTTACCCGTCCTACTCCAGGTGGTTATCCCCAAATTAGCAGCACTCCTTCCCCCTCCTCACCAGCAGTGAGGTAGCCCCTGAAGAGCAAAGCCCTATTTCAGCCTTCTATTCTATACCAGGAAAGCACTAATAAAGAGCAGAGCTAGGGGCACCTGGTGGCTCAGTTAGTGTCTGATTCTTGGTTTTGGTTCAGGTCATGATCTCAGAGTCCTGGGATTGAGCCCCATGTCAGATGTCAGGCTCTGCACTAAGCACAGAGCCTGCTTCAGTTCTCCTCCTCTCCTTCCCACTCATTCTCTCTCTCTCAAATAAATAAATAAAATCTAAAAAAAAAAAACAAAAAAACAGAGCTTTTTTTTTTGCTCCCCACTGTGCAGCAGTGGCAGATTCTGCATAACAGAATGCTGTAAAGCAACACTGTAGGGACTCAGCAGAATGGAGATGACAGATGAAAGAGTCACTGAGCTTGAATATAAAACATATTCAGTATAAACAAGAGAAGGGGAAAAAGAATGAAAAGAATTGAAGTTACTCTTACAGACCTGTAGGACAATATCAAAAGGAACAATATTCATGTCACAGATGTCTCAGAGGGAAAGAAGAAAGAAACTAGAGTAGAAAAAATATATAATACATACATACATACAAAATGGTTGAAAACTACCCAAATTTCGTGAAAAGTATAAATTCACAGATCTAAAAAGCACAGCAAACCCCAAACTGCTTAAAACTGAAAGAAAAAATCTTAAAAGTGACAAAGAAATATAAGACATTACATTTAGGTAAACAAAGATTCAAATGATGGCATTTAGGCCAGAACATTTAAAAGTGACTAGTTATTGGAGTGCCTGGGTAGCTCAGTCAGTTACATGTCAGATTCTTGTTTTCAGCTCAGGTCATGATCTCAGGGTCCTGAGATTGAGCCCCAGCAGGGCTCAGTGGGGAGTCTACTTGAGGTTTGTTCCCCCTCTATTTCCCTCCCACTCTGCTCCTGCATGCTCTCCCTCTTTCTAAAATAAAATAAATAAAATATTTAAAATAACTAGCTGTGGTCCGAATGGCTTCTAAAATCTCTTCCGTGGGTTGCAGATTGAATACTCTCTTTACATGTAATAGGATGAACAACTGTACACACACCAAAAGGAGATCCTGAATAATTCACTAAAGTGTACTACCTTCTCTGAATGAGGATTAGAGAGAAAAAGAAAAGGCCTTACTATTCCCTAAGGCACTGAGTCTCAAAATGTAGTCCTTATACCCCTGGGGGAGTGAGACTTTCAGGGGACAATCACAAGGTCAAAACTTTTCATAATAATCCTTAGACATTATTTATCTGTGTTGACATTTACTTCAATAGTACAAAACCAATAGTGGGTAAAACTGCTGGCCTCTAAACATGAATCAAGGCAATGACACTAAACCGTACTAAAAGGCACTATATTCTTTTTTTTCCATTTTTAAAAATTTAATTTCTTTTCAGTGTCACAGAATTCAATGCTTATGCACCACACCCAGTGCTCCATGCAATCCGTGCCCTCCATAATACCCACCACCTGGCTCCCCCAACCTCCCACCCCCCGCCCCTTCAAAACCCTCAGGTTGTTTTTCGGAGTCCATAGTCTCTCATGGTTCATCTCCCCTTCCAATTTCCCTCAACTCCCTTCTCCTCTCCATCTCCCCATGTCCTCCATGTTATTTGTTATGCTCCACAAATAAGTGAAACCTTATGATATTTGACTTTCTCTCCTTGACTTATTTCACTCAGCATAATCTCTTCCAGTCCCGTCCATGTTGCTACAAAAGTTGGGTATTCATCCTTTCTGATGGAGGCATAATACTCCATAGTGTATATGGACCATATCTTCCTTATCCATTCGTCCGTTGAAGGGCATCTTGGTTCTTTCCACAGTTTGGCAACCATGGCCAATGCTGCTATGAACACTGGGGTACAAATGGCCCTTCTTTTCACTACATCTGTATCTTTGGGGTAAACCTAACCAAAGAGGTAAAGGATCTGTACTCGAGGAACTACAGAACACTCATGAAAGAAATTGAGGAAAACACAAAAAGATGGAAGACCATTCCATGCTCTTGGATTGGAAAAATAAACATTGTTATGTTTATTCTAGAGCAATCTATACTTTTAATGCCATTCCGATCAAAATTCCACCTGTATTTTTCAAAGAGTTGAAGCAAATAATCCTAAAATTTGTGTGGAATCAGAAGAGACCCAGAATTGCTAAGGAAATGTTAAAAAAAAAAAATCTGGTGGCATCACGTTGCCTGATTTCAAGCTTTACTACAAAGCTGTGATCACCGGGACAGCATGGTACTGGCATAAAAACAGACACATAGACCAGTGGAACAGAGTAGAGAGCACAGATATGGACCCTCAACTCTATGGTTAAATAATCTTCGACAAAGCAGGGAAAAATATACAGTGGAAAAAAGACAGTCTCTTCAATAAATGGTGCTCGGAAAATTGGACAGCTTTATGTAGAAAAATGAAACTCGACCATTCTCTTACACCATACACAAAGATAAACTCGAAATGGATAAAAGACCTCAACATGAGACAGGAATCCATCAGAATCCTAGAGGAGAACATAGGGAGTAACCTCTTCGATATCAACCACAGCAACTTCTTTCAAGATATGTTTCCAAAGGCAAAGGAAACAAAAGCGAAAATGAACTTTTGGGACTTCATCAAAATCAAAAGCTTCTGCACAGCAAAGGAAACAGTCAACAAGACAAAGAGGCAACCCACGGAATGGGAGAAGATATTTGCAAATGACAGTACAGACAAAGGGCTGATATCCAGGATCTATAAAGAACTTCTCAAACTCAACACACACAAAACAGAATAATCATGTCAAAAAATGGGCAGAAGACATGAACAGACACTTCTCCAATGAAGACATACAAATGGCTAACAGACACATGAAAAAATGTTCATCATCACTAGCCATCAGGGAGATTCAAATCAAAACCACATTGAGATATCACCTTACACCAGTTAGAATGGCCAAAACTAGCAAGACAGGAAACAACGTGTATTGGAGAGGATGTGGAGAAAGGGGAACACTCCTACACTGTTGGTGGGAATGCAAGTTGGTGCAGCCACTTTGGAGAACAGTGTGGAGATTCCTTAAGAAATTAAAAATAGAACTTCCATATGACCCTGCAAAGGCACTATATTCTTCGCCACTACAGACTGACAGAAAAGAAGGGAAGGAAAACAAATTTTACCTGAAATATCTTTATTGAAGCCATATATATATATATATATATATGTGTATATATATATATATATATAATTTCACTGAATCTCAACCCTTGAGTACCCTTCTTTTTAATAATCTGTGTAGCAAAATATTTTCTGTATTTTAATTTTAAATGTTTATTTAAAAATTTATATTTATTTTTATTTATATTTATGTCTGTATCTAAAGCAATTCTGCTGTGTGCTGAAAGTTTCTCAAAGAAAATGTAGTGGGCAACACCTCCCCAGCTTATTCTCCCTTCGTCCTCTTCACTTTACCTGCCCTGATCATATACTGAGTCTCCTGCCTCTTCTCCTGCTGTAGAATATTTGTCTTCAGAACACCCCCATTTCTGGGTCTTCAAAAATCGTTCCTCAAAAATTCGCAACCTTGCCCACCTCCAAAAGTGCTGCTGACAACAGTAAGACATATCAGCGATGCAGGCAGAATGCTTGGCAGGGAGGTCTAGGGTCCCTTAGAAAGCCAGAGGAGTCCAGATTGAAATGATGGCTCACGGGTGATGTCCTCCGAGAGGGGGCAGGGCCTCGCACGGTGGCCCCACCCACAGAGGAAGCTGACTGGTGGGCCCAGAAAACCCGGAACTCACGCCCCCAAAGCAGCAAGGCGCAGTAATTAGCACGGTCCTTCGCTGCAAGAAGAAAAACAGAAAACAGAACAAACTCGAACTCTCCTCCCAGGAGGCCCCGCGCCAGAGGAGAGCAAACGTCAGCCAGTGAGAGCATGTGTTCCTGGCTTTCCCGCCCTTCCTCCCTGAGGCTGGAGAGAGGAGGCGGCGCCTTCGACTAGCGGGGAGCTGTGAAGGCCCGCGGTCACTGCTCTCAAAGAGCACCTCGCGCGAGGAAGAAGGAGAGCAAAAGTAATAGTCAAGGGGAGAAATGCGACTAAGGTGAGGCCAGAGAGCGAAAGGAACGCTGAAAACCAAGATTACTTCTGTGGGTCGGGGAGAGGAACGTGCTGGCGCAGCGGATGGCTGAGGAGACCTGAGGTGAGGAGGAGTTGCTAATGAAAGGTCAAGCCTGGGCAGAAAACAGGACTCAAGACACTTAGAAGGGATGGCGTAGGCAGAGCCACAAGACAGCCTTTCTCCTGCACGTAACAACAGCTTTTTCTGAATAATTCACGAAAAAATAATCCTTTCCCTTCCTGTGTCCCCTGTAAGTGGAGGCCCGCCTCTGGCTCAGAACTGGGTGTGGAGTGGGCTTGGGATTCTTTCCTTCTCCCTCTGTCCCTCCACGTTCCGGCGCATGCTCTCTCTCAAAAAAATAAAAAATAAAAAATAAATAAATAAACTCCCAGTGTTACTGCTAGTTTATGCCCTTAAAAATGTGTAAATGATAAACTTAGCAAGATACTTCTAAATAAGATACCTTCAGGAGAATGTCAGGGTTTGTTTTTATCATGGTGGGACTTCATTCTCAAACGTTGGCGGCGCATGTCAGAGTCGCCTGAAGGGCATGTTAAGAAAAGAGATTGTTGGAGCCTAGTTTCTGGTTTAGTAGGTTTAGGATGAGGCCCAAGAATTTGTACTTGTTTGTTTTATGTAATATATAACATTAGTCTCAGGTGTACAACACAAAGATTGATATTTGTATATATTTGAAATGGTCACCATGCTGTCTAGCTAGCATTCTGTTATAATTTTTTTTTTTGTGATGAGAACTTTTATCTACTCTTAGCAAGTTTCAAATATTCAATACAGTGTTACTAACTATACTCACTATGCTATACATTACATCCCTATGACTTATTTTATTAATTGGAAAGTTGTACATTTTGACCCCCTTCATTTCACTGATCCTGCCCCATCTCAGGCAACTACCAATCTGTTCTCTGTACCTATGAGTTGGGTATTTTCTTCTGTTTTTTTTTTTTGTTTTGTTTTGTTTTTTTAAGAATCCGGAAATGAGTGATATTATATTTATCTTTTTTGACTTATTTCATTTAGCATCACGTCTTCAAGTTCCATATTATCACAGATAGCAAGATTTAATTCTTTTTTTATGGTTGAATAATATTCCCTGAATATATATATGACATTTTCTTTATCCATTCGTCCATCTCTAGACACTTGGGCTGTTTCCGTGTCTTGGCTATTGTAAATAATGCTGCAGTGAACATGGAGGTGCAAACATCTTTTCAAGTTAGTGTTTCATTTTCTTGGGATAAATACTTGGAAGTGGAATTCTTAGACCACATGGTAGTTCTATTTTTAAGTTTTTTTAAAGAAACCTCAATACTGTTTTTAATAGTAGCTGTACCAACTTACATTGCTACCAATGGCATAAAAGTATTCTCTTTTCTCCACATCCTCACCAACATTTGTTATTTCTTCTTTTTGATAATACCCATTCTAATAGGTATGAGGTGATAGCTCACCATGGATTTGATTTGCTTTTCCTTATGATTAGTAATGTTGGCCATCTTTTTCATGTCTTTGTTGGTCATCTTTATGTCTTAAGATTTTGCATGGTTAATATATTCCCAGCTGATGCTATTGCTGCTGTTCTGGGGACCACTGGCCTAGCATATCTAATAGGTAAAATTTACCAAAGTTCAGGATTTGTGCTAAATGAGTGATTTATTTTATATATAATTCTTATCAAAACTGTAATATATGAGGTTAATATTTCTCTTATGGGGAGTAAATCTGGCTGAGGCTAATGACTGAGATTACTCATTCTTGGAGAAGGCTGAAATTTACAAAAACACACCTCTCTACCCTCAGGCTGGTACCCAGCATCTTGTTCTTCTTTCATCCAAACAGTAAGCAAGCAAAGAGAACACTATTGTGCTATGGTTAAAAATACCATTGTTAATAAATATAGACATACAGACCAATGGAATAAAGAACCCAGAAATAAACCCTCATTTATACAGTCAAATGATTTTTGACAAGGATCACAAGACCATTTGATGGAAAAAGGATAGTCTTTTTAACAAGCAGTGCTGGGAAAATTGGATATCTACATGTAAAAGAAAGTTGGACCCTTACCTAACACCATATACAAAAATTAACTCAAAATGAATTAAGGACCTAAATGTAAGACCAGCAGCAATAAAATTCTTAAAAAAATACATAGGATAAAATTTCATAACATTGGACATGGTAATGATTTCTTGGATATGATGCCAAAGGCATAGGTAACAAAAGAAGAAAATAAATTGGTCTCCATGAAAATTTTAAAAATTTGCATATCAATAAAAAACTATCCACAGGTAAAAAGGTAACCTTATAAAATGGGGGAAAATATCTGCAAATCATATATCTGGATATCCAGATAATATCCAGAATATATAGAGAACTCCTAAAACTCAACAACAAAAAAAACAAACAGCTTGACTCAAAAATGAGCAAAGGACTCGGCATTTTTCCACAACTACACAGATGACCAATAAACACATGAGATGCTCAGTATCACATCTCACACCCATTAGGTTAGCTACTATTTAAAAAATGTGGAGAAATTGGAACCCTTTGGTGGGAATGTAAGATAGTACAACTGCTGTGGAAAACAGTGAGATGGTCCTTGAAAAATTAAAAATAGAATTACTATAGGATCCACTACTTCCACTTCTGGGCATAGAGCTAAAAGAACTGAAAGCAAGGTCTCAAAAAGATACTTGTACAGCCACATTCATAGTATTATTCACAATAGTTAAAATTTGGAAGCAACCCAAGTGTTCATTGATGGATGAAAGGATAAGTAAAATGTGGAATGTACACACAATGAATGTTACTGAGCCTTAAATAAGAAGGCAATTCTGATGTGTGCTGTAGTATAGAGGAGCCTTGAGGACATTATGCTAAGTGAAATAAGCCATTCACAAAAAGACAAACTATACAATTCCATTTCTATGAAGTACTTAAGAGTAATCAAAATCATAGAGACAAAAAGTAGAATGTGGTGGCCAGGGCTGAGAAGAAAGGGAGAAAGCTGAGTTATTGTTTAATAGGTATAGCTTCAGTTTTATAAGATGAGAAGAGTTCTGGGGATGGACGGTGGTGATGGCTGCACAACAGAATGAATATACATAATACCACCCAACCGTACACTGAAAAATGGTTAAGATGGTATACTTTGTTATGTATATTTTAACCCAATTTAAAAACTTTGAATACTTTTACTGAACTGTGTTCCCTAGGAGAGTAGCTTTGGGTGAATCATTTCACCTCTCCTCAACATGGACAGGTTAGACTATAGCAGTTAGACCATCGAGAATCCTAATTTGGGGGCGCCTGGGTGGCTCAGTGGGTTAAAGCCTCTGTCTTCAGCTCAGGTCATGATCCCAGGACCCCCACATCGGGCTCTCTGCTCGGCAGGGAGCCTGCTTCCTCCTCTCTCTCTCTGCCTTCCTCTCTGCCTACTTGTGATCTCTGTCAAATAAATAAATAAAATCTTTAAAAAAAAAAAAAAGAACCCTAATTTGTTATTACTTTTCCTCCTTGGGTCTCATGCTTTGAAAGGCTTTGTCTTGCAAAGTACTGTATCTGTTAAGAAACTATTTGTTTTACATTTCTTATTAATTAAAGACATTTTTGTTTCTGATTAGCATTAGATAAGCAGATTGCCATCTTGAGTTGAGATGTTAGGCAAAGGGAGAAACAAAATTTTATATACATAGTTATGAGATTTCTGTTAGAACATTTCAAATATTGAAAATTGTTAGTTAACTTCTAGAAGTTTGGAGACCACAGGCTTCACATACAGAAATGGTTGATTGTCAAGTTTCTTCCTCATGACATATATGATTCTCTGAAGGTATTGCTTTCTGTAGGCTCAGTGCTAACATAAGATTATGGAAATTTGTACTACATCAATCATAACTGGCCTGACTGAGGCTTGAGTGTATAGGATAATTCCATCAATATCTATGTTCTTTTACTTTGCCCAGAGGTGAAATAGGAATGAGAAGTGAAAATGGAGTTCAGGAAAATGCAGTGCAGTTTATATCAACACACTTTTGGGGGTCTGGAGACCAATTCAAGCTATGTGGTCTCTGAGGCCAAATTCTTAGACTTCTATTATGGTCACTGCACTTGAACCAGATAAATTTTTCTAAATAATTATTCATTTTCTATGAATTATATAGTAGAACATTACCTAACAATGGGAAAAAAAACCCTCTGATTAGTGTGAATCTCACAGACATTATATAGAGTGAAAAAAAGACATGAATACATTTTGTACAATTCTGTATATATGAAGTTCAAAATAGGCAAAACTAAGCAACAGTATATACCCAAAATATTTAGTGTTTCAGTAATCATTATGGTGATAATTTTGTTATTCTGAGAGTGTATTGATGTGGGACAAAGCAAATGAGTAATTATGAAATTTTCTAATTCTATTGTTTCTTCATGCTTAATAATCAGGATTATTAATGTAGGAGAAAGGAGATACAGATATAAACAAAAAAAAGTTAAGTTAAAAACTCTGTAGTCTTGAATTTGAATTGGAAACATCAGTATGAACTCCCAGGGTACAAATATAAACATAAATATAAATGTATAGCTGCTATATCCACTGGAAATTCCTAAAAATAATAAGGAAAAGAAAATAAAAAGAACAGTAACAGTGAGCATCCCTAGCATCTATATTGTGGTCTCAAAATACCATTTCACATTAGAAGAAACCAGGGCTTCTTTTTTTTTTTCTTTTTTTTTTTTCTTTTTTTTTTTTAAGATATTTATTTATTTATTTATTTTGAGAGAGTGAGAGAGCACAGGCAGGGAGAGTTACAGAGGGAGAGGGAGATGGAGGCTTTCCACTGAGCCAGGAGCCTGATGTGGGGCTCAATTCCAGGACCCTGAGATTGTGACCTGAGCCAAAAGCAGACACTTAACCAACTGAGCCACTCAAACACCCCTGAAACCAAGGCTTCTTAGAGAAGTAGCCAATTCTAAATCTGAAGAGGAGATGTACAAGACAAGCTTGAAACATCTTGACACATGGGATAGTTAGGAAGCTTTCAAAGACTACAAGGGTCTTACCAAAAGACCTCAGCAGCCAACAGAAGATAATCTAGCCAAAAACAGTATAATTTGAGTATCAATAAGGATAAGAAATAGCATAGATTGAAACCCATCAAAAAGGTTTAACTCCATGAGTTTGTTATAGATATTTAAAAAGAAAAGTATTGACCACTCACAGAAGATAATAGGAAGCCCGTTCATTATCTGGTAAATGAAAGAATCAAGTGTTCATCTGGCCTTTCTCATATGAATTATACCACTGTATAACCAAATAGTACAAGTAATAGATGAAGTATCTCTTTTTATAAAAGTATCCCAGCTAAAACATTGAAAAAACTAGGAGAATATCACCATTCTGCAACTCCTGATGAATTAAGAGATACATGCATGATGCATCAATGACTGTTAACATCACAAAGAGACTAAATATTTGTCTCCTATAGTCTTGGGAAACACCACACATATCTTTTGTTGTTGTTGTTGTTGTTGTTATGAATCTTTGAATTTTTTTCTTTTTTTAATTGAAGTGTAATTAACATAGTGTTATATTAGTTTTAGGTTTGGACTATAATTATTCAACAGTTGTATACATTACTCAGTGCTCAAGGTAAGTACACTCTTGATTCCCTCTATTTTACCCCTCCCCCCACCCACCGCACCTCTGGCCAACACCAGTTTGTTCTCTGTATTCACAGAGTTTGGCTTTTTGTTTGTTTCTTTTTTTCTTTGTTCATTTGTTTTGTTTCTTAAATTCCAATGAGTCAATTCATACAGTAATTACCTTTCTTTGATTGACTTCTTTCACTTAGCATTATACCCTCAACAGAAACACTAAGTTGAAAAGATATATCCATTCCTAAGTTTATTACAGCATTATTTACAATAGCCAAAATATGGAAGCAATCCAAGTGTCCATTCATAGATGAATGGTTAAAGAAGATATGGCATGTGACACATATATACACAATGGAATATCATTCACCATGCATTATCTTTAATATTCAGATCAAATCTGAGTTTGATATAGGTTGTGGATCTAGCTGCTAACTTACAGAGAATATAGAAGATAAAGGAACATGTAGAATTAGACATGAATATGCAATCATCAAAATCTATATTGTGGGAAACTCTACAAGGCAAATGGGTCTGGGTTCAGCATATAAATTGTAAGGAAAAGATGTATAAGACAACTCTATAGATTAAAAGAAGCCTAAAATAAATAAAACATTTTTTAATGGACAAGACTGAACTATCATAACTAAGGATGCATCTTTGAGTGATAAAACTGAAAAGTGATAACATTTTCAAAGAGCTAGGAGTGATTATTTTTAAAGTCATGATATATATATATATAGGCGGAGAGAGGATTATCACTGGGACAGGGCAAATAGAGTTTCTGGAGTAAGGTGCAAAGTTCTGTTTCTTTACCAGGGTGTCTCCCATGGGGATGTGCCCATTTTATATAAATTTGCCCGGTTATATTAAGTCATATAATTTGCCCAGTTATATTAAGTTATATTAATTTTCCCAGTTATATTAAGTCATATAATTCATGTTAATTATTTTATTTAATTCATAGTATAGTCTCAATGAAGATATTACACACTAAGGAGAAAAAATCCTTGGGAGATGAAGAGATTCTAAATTTTCCTGTCACCTATTCCCACCTGGTGGGGTTTTAATGTCTGAGGGGCACTTGTATGTGTGTGTACTACAGAAGGGTAACACTCATAGTGACTTTTGTCTTAATTTTTAATAGTAAAGTTATAAACTTTAAATTCATCCTAGATTTGGTTGTAAAAGTTTATGTTTACTTCTTTTTAGATTTAGTGCTCATTTAGTTTATAAATTTGACAAATTAAATTTCCTTAAATATTGAACATCATTTACTAACTTTACCTCCTGCATTAAAGCCTGTTATACCCTGAAAGGGTTCTGAACTGCTTATTTGTCCTGAAATTACACCACCTTTCTCTTTCATAATTCTTATGTGTCTCATGGCTACCATTTTGTAGTCACTATTGTGGTCACTGTGATATTTACTACCTTCAGAAGTAAATTACTCTCCTGACTACCATCCTTTAGGGGCCCTTTCTTCCCATGAAGGGCCCCTCCAATCAAAGTAGACATGATCACTGCGTCACCTGTGATGGACCTTCAGCTGGTCAATGTAAATTCAGTAGAATAATTTGCCTTAGAAAGTACTGTGGTTACTTATATCCTCAAGTGAGTATGTACTCAAATGAGGATTTGAGTAACCACAGTACTTTCTACATATTAGGCAATAACAATATTTTTATCCACATGGACCAATTTTTTTTTCTTTTCTTCCTTCAAACATTTTTCTGTTTGCTTGCTTTCTTATTTCTAACAACATTGAGTCCAGTACTTATGGACTTTAGAGTCAAACATTATTGGGTTTGAATCAGAGCTCTGTAATTTATTTGTTGTGTGACCTTGAGCAAGTGATGTAGCTTCTCTCAATTTCATCTATAAAATCTGATTATTATGAGGAATAAATAAGGCCAATATTTTTAGAGCATTTAATGCTTTATAGACAATGTTGTTACAGCTTAAGAAAGAAAGATATAGTACTCTTAACTTATCTCTTAATATCCTCTTATTTCCACATGTAGAAACCAGAAACCCTCCTCTACTTTGAAATGAATCTCAAAATACACCTGTTCATGAAGTTATCCTGATTCCCTTGATATAACCTTTGCTTCTTCTTAAAATCCAAGCAACTTGTGCCTCATTTGTATGCTTGTTTCACCCTCAGTAGATTATAAGCTACCTTGCACAAATACTCCCTAGAAACTAACACATTACTTTGCATGTAGCATAAGCTCAATAAATGATTAGTGAAATTTACCAGCAGTTATTATTAATGCTAATGTCAGTGCTCTTCAGTCACAGCCTGCAGGAACACCTGCACTTAAACCAGTTGGATCTTTTACTCACTGTAGTAAAAGAGAACACACATCATAGGGAACTGTGGGGTGTCTCAATAAGAGGATGTTAGAATTTATTTTGGGATTTGGATGTTGGTTGGCTAATTTTGGGGGAGGGTCTGAGGAAGTAAAAGTTCTGTATTTGGTGGTGCCAGAAATCTGGGCAACACTATGATTGGGTATCTCAATAAATTTTATCTATAGGAAGGGCAAACTAGAGCAAAGGCCAATATGTAATTGGTAAAGAAGTGGCATTTGTTCATTTAGTTGACAAGGAAATGTTTGGCATGTTGTGGGTTGTACAATGATCTTGTCTGAGGTGGATGTTCTTGTGAGATCCTTTATGTCCAATAAGAAGACAACAGAGCTTAGCTGTAAATGTCAAATCAGTTCCTGGGTATTAGAGGTAAGGGTTTTTTTTTTCTTTCTTTCTCACTACATTCCACTTGTAGAAACCTCACACTTGATTTTTCTCATTTAAGAATTATAAAAGGTAATTTTGCTTTGCTCTTGGTGTTGAATTAAAAGATTCAGACTATCACAAATGTTGGAGGATCTCTCTAATTGGTCTTGGACCTAAGAATAAATTTCCCTTTTGAGTAGTGATTGGGACCTTTCTTCTCCCCTCCAAAGTTACTGCATTTTGAACAGTATAAGTACTCCGTGATACACATATAGAACTATATTATTGTCCTTGATCAATTAGGCATGATCATACCTAAAGGTTTTGAAGTGACCTTGAAGTCATACCATCTGGGTTCATTTTCCTGACTCTGACACTTTCTACCCTTGTGATTTTTAGAAAATTATTTAATTTCTCTATTCCTCAGACTTCCTTATCTATAAAATATGTTTAATACTACCTGTGAGACATTGTTGAAATGATTACATAACTCATTAAATCTATAAGAAAATATGCCCACTGACTGTAAGGGTGGTTAAATTTTTGCAAATCAATCAACATGATATACCATATGAATAAAAGAAAGGATAAGAACCATATGATCCTCTCAATAGATGCAGAAATATAACAAACAAACAAAATATAACATCCATTCATGATTAAAAACCCTCAACAAAGTAGGGATAAAGGGAACAAATTTCAACATCACAAAGACCATATATGAAAAACCCATAGTTGATATCTTCCTTACTGGGGAAAAGCTGAGAGCTTTTCCTCTATGGTCAGGAATAAGACAGGGATGTCCCCTCTCATGACTCTTATTTAACATAGTACTGGAAGTCCTAGCCACAGGAATCAGATATCAGATAACAAAAAGAAATAAAAGATATCTAAATCAGCAAAGAAGTCAAACTTTTATTATTTGCAGATTACATGATACTCTATGTAGAAAATCCAAAAGACCACCAAAAAACTGCTGGAACTAATACATTAATTCGGGAGATTCACAGGATACAAAACCAACATACAGAAATCTGTTGTATTTCTTTATACCAGTAACAAAGCAGTAGAAAGAGAAATTAAGGAATTAATCCCATTTACAATTACACCATAAAACATAAGATACTTAGGACTAAACCTAGCCAAAGAGGTAAAAGATCTATACTCTGAAACCCATAGAACACTTATGAAAGAAATTGAAGATGACACAAAGAAATGGTAAAGCACTCCATGCTCATGAATTGTAAGAACAAATGTTAAGATGTTTGTATTACCCAAAGTAATCTACACATTTAATGCAATCCCTATGAAAATACCACCATCACTTTTCACAGAGCTAGAACAAACAATCCTAAAATGGGTATGGAACCACAAAAGCCCTGAATAGCCAAAGCAACCTTGAAAAAAGAAAAAGCAAAGCTGGAAGGCATCACAGCTCTGGACTTCAAGTTACATTACAGAGATGTAGTGATCAAGACAGTATGTTACTGTCACAAAAATAGACATAGAGATCAGTGGAACAGAATAGAAAACCCAGAAATGAACCCACAACTATATAAACAACTAATCTTCAACAAAGCAGGAAGTAATATCCAATGGCAAAAAGACAGTCTCTTCAACAAATGATGTTGGGAAAACTGGACTACTTTCTTACACCATACACAAAAATAAATTCAAAATGAATGAAAATCCCAAATGTGAGACCTGGAATCATAAAAATCCTAGAAAAGAACATAAGCAGTAACTTCTTCGACATCAGCCATAGCAACTTCTTTCTAGGTAATGTTTTCCGAGGTAAGGGAAACAAAAACAAATATAAACTATTGGGACTTCATCAAGATAAAAACCTTTCTGCACAGTGAAGGAAACAACAAAAGTAAAAGGCAACCTTCGGAATGGGAGAAGATATTTGCAAATGACTGATCTCATAAAGGGTTGGTATCCAAAAGATATCAAGAATTTATCAAACTCAGCACCCAAAAAACAAACAATCCACTTAAAAAATGGTCAGAAGAGGGGCACCTGGGTGGCTCAGTTGGTTAAGTATCTGACTATTGATCTGAGCTCAGGTCTTGATCTCAGGGTTGTGAGTTCAAGCCACATGTTGGGCTCCAGGCCCAGTAGGTAACCTAATTTAAAAAAAGTGTGTGTGTGTGTGTGTGTGTGTGTGTGTGTGTGTGTAAAATAGAAGTACTGAATGATCCAGTACTTACACTTATAGATATTTACCCAAAGGGTACAAAAATACTGATTCAGCAGGATACATGCACCCTGATGTTTAAAACGGCATTATCAACAATAGCCACATTATAGAAAGACCCCAAGTGGCCATCAACTGATGAACAGATAAAGAAGATATGGTCGGTATATATAATGGAATATTATTCAACCATCAAAAAGAAAGAAATCTTGACATTTGCAACAGCATGGATGGAACTAGAGTGTATTCTGCTAAGTAAAATAAGTCAGAGAAAAATATACCATATGATTTCACTCATGTGTGGAATTTAAGAAGCAAAACAGATCAACATGGGGTGGGGTAGAAGGCAAACCATAAAACAGACTCTTAACTGTAGAGAACAAGCAGGATTACTGGAGGGGAGGTGGGTTGGGAGATGGGTTAAATGAGTGACAGATACTAAAGACGGCACTTATGATGAGCACTGGATGTTGTATGTAAGTGATGAATCACTAAATTCTACACCTGAAACTAAAAAAAAAAAAAAAAAACCAGTGAGAGCAAGAATCTTGTCTGACTTGTTAACTATCTTATTCTCAACTAGCACTGTGCTGACAAGCACATACTAGGTGCTCAATAAATATTGGTTAAATGAATGAATATAAAACACTTACAGCCTTTCAACATAGTAAGCATGCAAAAAGTTTGGCTATTGTATATATTATTATCATCACTATTTTTATTTTCCTAAGGGTTAAAGTGAAGCCCACATGAAATTGCCAGTGAAGCTGTACCATTTTCTCACTCTCTAGAGCTGTAATACCAATCTAGTTATAATATGTTTCGATACAATCACATTATAGTATCTGTGCTTTACTTTTATCTTCTAATTGGTTCTAAACTCTTGAGTATATTCATAAGCTTTCTATCCTCAAGTTTATCCGTCATCACAGTGTATACAGTGAACTACTTCAGTGAACCCACTGACGCCTTCATTCTTATCTCTGTACAAAATCACTTCAAAGTCTATGTGGCAGTTTCACTGGGAGCCTGACCCTTACCACACCATAACCTTGAGATACCTCAGTCTTGCTGTAATTCATCTTCAGCGCTTGGGTCTCCTTGAACTTGCTTCTTAGTTACATTTTTCATTCTCTTCTTTATGATGGAATTACTTTGATAAGGACAGATAAGATCTGCAACTGTAGGATACACTTTTGTCAAAATTTAAAGAAGCTTGATAGGCTTTGGTTTTTCTGCAGTGAGATAGAATAGGCCTAGAGTTTGATCATTTTCTTCTGAAAGTTCTGTGTTAATTATTAAGTAATGACTCATTGTGAGAGGAAATGATATATTTGGTTTTGGGCATTTTACATTTGAGTTAATAAAAGGAAATATTCCAGAACTATGAAAATTAACCTTCAGTGAAAGTTAAGTCTATAGAAACAGTTTAAATATTTTATATAATAGATTATATAGCCTATGAATATATTATATATTCCTCCCTGACCTCACTCTTCAAACCTCACCCAAATCTTGACCCTCTTTAGCAAAGCCCAGAATTGGAATAAGACACAGGAACAAAATAAAAGGGCCTGATGCTCACATTGTCTGGTAATTAAAAATAAAAGCTTTTTAAAGCAGTATTAGCATGTCATAAGGTCACTAAATCAGTTTAGAATGTTGGCAGCCCTTATACATAAGAGTAACCAGACTCCTCCTTGCAAGCCCTCGTGTAATTTTAAAATGGGTCAGAGAGTCTGGGTACTTTGGGAAAATCTTGTTTTTCCCATATGAGCTCTTTTCTGTATAGGTACTATACTTTGATAACCATTTAGCCAAGCCAGCTTATCTGGAGTTGCCTGTTGACATAACTATTGTATAATATTCCAGAATTTAATTATTCCCTTTTGACAGTTTTTACTATTACAAACATACTACAATAAGTCTCTCTTCACATTCCTCTTCGTGTATATGCACATACAATTCATTAGGAGACATCTTTGGAAATGGAAAATTCTTGGTAAGGGTATATGCATATAATGTTTTGGTAGATATTGGCAAATTGCTCTCTGAATAGGCTGAGCCAGTTTAAATGAATACCCATGGTGTTTTACTGTTTTAATTTGCATTTTCCTGTTGGTGCAGTTAAACATCTTTTCATGTGTTTAATTATTCATTTGTATTTCTTTTGTGAATTGTTGTTTCTGTCCTGCCATAATGTTTTATATTGCTTTATTATAGACTTGTAGAAGCTCTTTATATATTCTACCAAGAAAGAAAATGACAAGTGTCAGATAAGAGCTAGCCTGTAACTAGAACCTAGGCCCAGAATTTCCCTACTTAATAGAAACAATTTCACAGAACACCATCAAACAAGACTATTCTGTGACTCTGTTGCAGCAAGACAAAAATACAACCACTTTGTAATCATGTCTGAGCACAGATAAGGGCAAGTACACTGTGAAAATTACCCCCAAAATAACCAAACATCTCCTTTCCCCAGCTAACATGAGGCCCTGCTACTGCTTTATCAAATACAGCTTTAGCTCCATTCAAGTGCTACCACCTCCTAGATAATAATTAAGCTATCCAATCATGAAATTGCCCCACTTTCTGACTGTCCCCAAACATAACACAAGCCCAAATCACAAGACAATTCCTCCTTAACCCCCTCTTAGGAGATGTCCAAGAGGTTCCCTCTGGTGCACAGTCTTTCTTGTTGCAACATGTGAAAACCCAAATCTGCTTGCTTACAAGTATATTCCTGGCACTTTTGGCTGGTGGGCACAAACATCTAGATATTGATTGCTCTCATGCATGATACAGATATTTTCCCCTTGTCTTTCTCTTATCTCTTAACCTTGTTTATGGTATCTTCTATTATTGATAAGGTGCTAATTTTATGTTGTCAGTTTTATCAGTCTCCTTTATGGCTTCTTAGCTTTGTGATTTGTTTCCCTGCCTTAGGTAATAAAAATAGAATCCTATATATTTTTTTAAACCGTTATTTTTTTAATGCCTCATTCTTTAATATATCTGGACTTTACATTTCCCTGTAGATAATGAAGATTGAAGTTTTGCAAATCTAGGACACTTCAGGACTTTTGGAACACTTTCTCTTGGTGGCTTTCCTTGACTCTAGACCTCCATTTCAGCAGTCTGGGTTAGGAGTCTTTGTGTTTGTTTTTTGTTTTTTTTCCCATAGCACTCATCACAAAGGTCATCACCTCTGTCTTAGAAAAATATGATTGATAGCAAGAGCGGCGTTTAATTTGTTTGCCTCCATGTCTAGTATGTTGCCTACACAGTAGGAGTTTAATAAATATTTATCGACTGACCAACTGTCCTTACTTCATCTCCTGGAGAGCAAAGTCCAGATCTTATTTGATGGGCCTTCCTTTACCAGTGTATTTGAGATTTGATTTAAGTATGAAAGAAACCAGAAATTTTAGTCACTGGGCTGTTGCCGTGGCAACGGGGCGGGTTTTTCAGATCTGCAACATCGATTGTGTTTTCCCATTGGCTAAGAAACGGACAGCTTGCCTCACTCCCGTTTACAATTTTCTCCCTGCCTACTACACTTATAATTAAATTATGCAAGCTGCACGGATAATTTTATGTGCAGTTTCGACAAAGTCCCTTTCCTGGGGTTCTGGTTCCTTCTTCGGTAAAGCTGAGGAGACACAGGCAGCGGACTCCTGTCCTCCAGGAGTCAGACTAAGGAAGCATGCGGGTCCCGAGGCTACCGCAAGAGATGCTGGAGAAAGATTGGGTGCCAGGAGTTTGGTAAAAGCCCAACCCAACATGCCTATCTTTTGAGTACTTTCCCACATTCTGAAGGCTGGGTGGGTCTAGCCTGGCCTATACTGCAGTCGCGGGCATCTTGTACTAATGGTCAGAGCGTGAGTGCCCCCTAGGAAGAAAATTCCAAGACCGGAAGCAGTGCATTGTCTTGTGGGGAATGTAGTCTCAGGGCATCCTCTGTCCCGATTCTGAGATGGAACTAAGAGGCCATTCGGCCCCCAGATGCTGTATCAGTCATTTTGTTCATTTGTTTTGTTTTGTTTTGTTTTTTCTGTATCAGTTATTTGCCCCAGAAGGAAGAGGCTGCTGTGTTCCTTATTAAAGAGAGGTAGAAGAATGAGAAATGGGTGAGAGGATGGCTACAGACAATCTGGGGTAGAATTTGGCAACTTCCTAAATTTCACCTTCCTGAAGAACAGACCCTACTTTCCTTCAATCTCTTTGAAACTGATGAGGGTTCCAGAATCTGACTAGGACTTTTGGTCACTGAAGCACTGGAGTGAGGGAGTGAGGTTGTGTTTGGTTTTTGGGTTTTTATCTCCCTGGCAGTGCTAATGGGGAAGCTTGAGAAAGATGCTTAGCACAGCACTTAGCACAAAGAAGCCGATAGGTGTATGGCCTTTGTTGAATCTAACATGGTAAAGGGCCCTGAGGGTAAAAGTGTTTGCCCGTTATGGGTTAGGAACTTGGGAGAAAGAAATATATGGTTTGGGTTAGAGGTTCTATGTGTCTACCTTTGCCCATTCCTTGACACCCTCTAAGTATATACTGAACATTCCCTCATTTCACAGAAGGAAAAACTGAGATAAAGGGCCCTGATCAAGGTCCCACCACCATATAGCAACAGCACTGAAACTAGTACCCAGGGCTCATTCTCCAGGGATTTACATACAGGCAAGCCACTGAAGTGTGGAGATCAGCTTCTCAGACTTCTGAGCATGGATAAAGGCAAGGGAGGCAGTGGCAGGGAAAGGTGTTGTCCAAATTTTGGCCTTTCTGCTTAGACAAATGGGTGTCTTCTACTCCAGGGAATCTCCGGTGTGTTTTGGCTATAGAAAACAAGTTTACCCTTCCTGTGAGCTTTGGGAAGTGAGGAATAACTGTTTGAATCTCCAGTCATAGGAAGTCTGGGACCCATGAAATTGGTAAAGTAGACCTATTCAGTTGTATTCTATGCTCCAGCCTAAGTTATATTATCTCTTTCATTTCATGTTTCCTCTTCCTCATGATTATTATTATTAGTTCTAACCTAACCTATGAAATGATGGCATTAGAGGATTTTATTATTTTCTCCTTAGATACCTTTAGAAATTGAATTCCCAGGCACCTGGGTGGCTTGGTTGGTTAAACAACTGCCTTCCGCTCAGGTCATGATCCCGCAGTCCCAGAATTGAGCCCCCTTTCAGGCTTCCAGCTCCATGGGGAGTCTGCTTCTCCCTCTGACCTTTGCCCCACTCATGCTGTCTCTTACTCTCTCTCTCAAATAAATAAAGAAAATCTTAAAAAAAAAAAAAAGAAAGAAAGAAAGAAAGAAAGAAATTAAATTACCAATTGAATGATGAACAGCATCATGGGACTTGGAAAGAGCAGAGGCCTTGGCTTTAGAAAAGCCTAGATTCAAGTCCAACCTGTATCATTAAATCTGACATAAGCAAGTTATTTCTCTGAGTCTTCTTATTTATTAATTGGTGGTACTGATACTTTATGGGGCTGTGGTTGAACACAAATGAGATTTTTACCAAAGTAAAAGACTTAATACATGGGTATAGGGTACAGTGTATACTGGTTTCAAGGGTTTTGAGCTTCAGCCCCCAAATGTCCCTGAGTTATAGCTGAAGAGCTAGAAAAGTAAGAAACATGAATAGAAGTGTTTACAGGAAGTTCTGGGGAAGATCTTTTTCACTGAGGGAATGTTTAGCAGGGGGTATATAACCAAAATTTGGAATACTAGCATGTAGATTAAGATGGTGTTTAATTTTCATAGAGCTTCTGTATGTACCAGGATGCACTTCTGAAAGTCTGTATCTCTTCTTAAAAGCTGGCTTCCCCCTGGCCTGCAGTTGACCTCTGAGCTAGATAATGGCCAGGTATTGGAGACAGAAGAGTACCCTGTGTTGAAATGCAGGAACATTCTCCCTGGATCAGAAGCTCAACCTAAGCGGGAACTCTTTTGGCCTAAACATTTTTTTGCCATAGTTTCTTTGAATTAGCTCTGACTCAATTATGGCAGCTACGCCTTAAGGGGTTGAGGTCAGCACCACACCAAGGAACAGATCCTAGAAAAACAGGAGCAAATCCTTAAATTTTCTGCCTAAGGATATCTAGTTCCACATTCAGTAACAGAATCCAAAAAGTGATGAGTAATGTGTAACTATGACATAAGAGAAAACTTTTGTAGAAAGAGTCCTGGAAGCTCACATAGTAGGTGAGATGGGGCACTTAATTGATCAGGGAGGGAGGAAGTTGGAAGGGCAAAGTTGGAGAGAAGGAATAGGGCTCATTGCCTCTTTGTTTCCCCTAAGGACACACACAAATTCAGTATGTGGAATAGAAGAAAATGTTATTGAGGATTTTTTGCCAGAAAGGAAAACAATGAGCAGCAATGAGAAAGGAAGTTATATATCCTTGGGCCAATATCTTCCCTTTGTGTTGTAAAGATTTATATTCCTCTTGGGTTTCTAATCTTTTCAGAGAAGAAGTTTGCGATTCTTTCCTAAAGCCATATACCACTAATACTAATTTGTCTCTTTGCTTGAAGTTATAAACTCTAAAACACTTCAGAAGCATGATGGAAATGAGTGAACATAAAGATATAAAATAGGGCAACAAAGTTGACTAGAGAGATCAGAAGGTCCTTCTGCTCTCAGTATTCTATATTTCAGTAGATCCTAGCTTTATCTTTACATCAGAATCCTTTGGAAATTTATTTAATGTCCCAAATAACACCTGAAAACAGAGCTCTATTTTCTCTTTCCCATTCTCTTATTCCTCAGGTTTATGCACAACTCATGCCAGTTTTCCAAGAAGTCTTGACCCTGAAGTGCTACAGCATTTACATCTCAATCCAGAAATAGGACCAGGAAGTTCTTTTGGTGGAGTCGACATCACTGACTTCCCCAGTACAGAAAACTAAACCGTAACCTGAAGAACTTCCCTAAGAGGATGGGTCACAGTATCTGTATCCCAGAGTAGAGGAAGAGGGAAGGCGCAGGTAAGTGAGTAGAAACTTCTCAATTGTTTAAACCCAATGTAGACCGAAAACAGCTTATGACCTCTGTCCTTCTCCCCTGATCCTAAACTTCTTAATCTCACTCTGAGATGCAAATTCAGTTTGAACTACTCTATGGCCAAGCAACAGAAGGTCTTGAAGACAAACCACCTTTCTAGAATGAATTTTATGGAGAATAGATCTAGATTTCAAGTCAATGATGAAAAAAACATAAATACATTTCAGTTTTCATTTTTCTAATGTTGTTAGTACAGTGTCACCTTTGGGGAGATAAGCCCTCTTATAATGACGAAAATCAGAATATTGCTCATTTCTAATTACTTTCTTTTTTTTTCTAGAACATTTACCTTCCTAGTTTCCTTTTCTTCCTGATGACAGTATGCTAGAGACTGGAAGTGGTATCCCCAGTTTTCTTACAGTCAGGTCCTAAGTAAGTTTTTTTGTTGTTGTTGTTTTTTATTGAGAAGATGACAGGCCACAAGTCAATTCAGAAATCATAGTGCTAGGAAGTGGGAGTTCCCAGGGAATTGCTGTGATGAAATCTGACAAAAGGCTTCAATGGTGAAGCTAGGGAAGATGATTTTCTGATAGTCTGGAGTGCTCATTTGCTTATATGTGCCTGTATTTCCAGAATATGACTTCAGTAAGGTGCTAAGTCATGTGTCTAAGCATTTTCTATAAAGGACCAGATAGCAAATATTCTTTACTTTGCTGGCCACAGTCACTGTCACAAGTACTTATCTGTGCCATTGTAGCACAAAAGCAGCCATAGACAAAATGTAAACAAATGAGCATGGACACTGAAATATGAATTTCATGTAATTTTTTGTGTCACAAAATACTATTCTCCTTCTGATTTTTTCAGCCATTTAAAACAGTAAAAGCCATTTTTATTCACACCTCACAGAAAAAGAGGTAGCAGACCAATTTTGCCTGATGCTATAGTTTCCCTATCCCTATTCTATGTTCATGAGATTTCATTGTGCATTTGGGAAATATGGACAGTGGGATAAACTGGGCATTTACAAAGGGAGATCAAGCTGGATATTCAGAATGAATATCCAATTTAAATATAAACCAGGCCAAATCAGTCATTATGGCTGTTCTTGGAAACCAGAGATTTTAAATACTACTTTGGACTTGGACTGATGTAACGCATGTAGTAAGAATAAAAAGTCAAATAGTATTGAAAGACTTATTATAAATATAATGGCTTTCTACCCCACTCCTCCTTACTTCCTCAAGTCTTCCTCCCCAGAGACAGAAACTTTGGACTCCATTTCTAGCTGTGTCTTCTGGCTTTTATATATCTCTGTTTACCTATCCACAAATTTCCAAGTATTTTTTTCATTGATTTATTTTTGACATTGTCCTTTGACTTCCTATTATGGTTGATAGGAAAGGTAGAGAAGATTCAGCTCTGCTGTGCTTCCATCCTCTCTGGTTTTCTTTCCCTATCTTCCCAGTAGAGTTATCATACGTTTTTGGTTAAATCAGTATTCAATATTTACATTATTGTCTTTCTAGATATTCTATTAGATTATTGTAATGTACTGTGACTGCATTCTTACTTCTTCCCTAAAATTAATAATTGCTTTATCTTTTCATTGTTTTTACATAATTTTTCTTTTACCAATTGCTGTTTCTTCTCACATCTTCCAGTAACTTCTTTATAGATTCCCACAAGGGCAATTTCATCAGCTAATCTATCAGCTCCAGTAAGAGAGAGAGAGAGTGTGTGTGTGTGAGAGAGAGAGAAAGAGAGAGAGAGAGAGAGACTCTTGCTAGAGATTCATTCTACTCTGATTATCCTTTGATCCTGCTCTGCAGCTGTGATTCTGAGACTTCCCTTTACTGCTATCCTAGGAATTCCCCTTGGCTTTCTCCTGATTTGAATTATGTATTTCTTGGATCTCATTCCTTCCTTTTTTTATGATGGAATACTCTTACTAGTAGCTTTGTCAAGATTTTAAAAATGGCATAGTGACAGAGGGAATGGGGATAGCAGCCTTTAATATGTATGACTTTTTATTTTATTTTACTTTGTCAGTGTTCCAAGATTCATTGTTTATGCACCACACCCAGTGTTCCATGCAATATGTGCCCTCCTTAATACCCACCACTATGCTCACCCATCTCTCCACCCCCATCCCTTCCAAAACCCTCAGTTTGTTTCTCAGAGTCCACAGTCTCTCATGGTTTGTCTCCCCCTCCAATTTCCCCCAGTTCACTTTTCCTTTCCTTCTCCTAATGTCGTCCATGTTATTCCTTATGCTCCACAAGTAAGTGAAACCATATTCCACTGGCATTTTTCAAAGTGCTGGAACAAACAATCCTAAAATTTGTATGGAACCAGAAGAGACCCCAAATTGCTAAGGAAATGTTGAAAAAGAAAAACAAAACTGGAGACATCACGTTGCCTGATTTCAAGCTTTATTACAAAGCTGTGATCACCAAGACAGCATGGTACTGGCACAAAAACAGACATGTAGACCAGTGGAACAGAGTAGAGTCCAGATACGGACCCGCAACTCTATGGTCAAATAATCTTCGACAAAGCCCAAAAAAATATCCAGTGGAAAAAAGACAGTCTTTTCAATAAATGGTGCTGGCAATATTGGACTGCTATCTATAGAAGAATGAAACTCGACCATTCTCTTACACCATACACAAAGATAAACTCGAAATCTTGAAATGGAAAAAAGACCTCAACATGAGGCAGGAATCTATCAAAATCCTAGAGAACATAAGCAGTAACTTCTTCTACATCAGCCACAGCAACTTCTTTCAAGACATACCTTCAAAGGCAAAGGAAACAAAAGCGAAAATGAACTTTTGGGACTTCATCAAGGTCAAAAGCTTCTACACAGCAAAGGAAACAGTCAACAAATATGTATGATTTTTTAATCCACTGCTCCAATCTGGTACCTAACTCTCTTTTTAAGATGTCTCTTCATTGTTGGGATCCTCTCACTTCTCTCTCTTGTGGGATCTCTTGTGTTCTGCACCCCATATCTTCCTCCCTTTTTAATCTACTCCCTTTTTTAGAGTAAAATATTCCTGTAGTATCTTCTGAGAAAAAGTACATGGGAGAAGGGGCACCTGGGGAACGCAGTCATCAAGCATTTGCTTTTGTCTTGAGTCATGGTCCCAGGATTCTGTGATCGAGCCCCTGGAGCCCCACGTTGGGCTCCCTGCTATGGGGGGGGGGGCTGCTTCTCCCTCTTGTACTGTCCCTGCTTGTGTTCCCTCTTTCACCTTCTCTCTGTCAAATAAATAAATAAAATCTTTTAAAAAAAATTTAAAAAAATGCGTGGGAGGTAAAAGTAAGAACTTGCATGTTAGAAATGTCTTTTTTCTACCCTCACACTTGATTGGTAGTTTCACTGGATTTAGTATTCTAGACTGGAAACATTCTTTTTCTCTGGTATTTACCCATTGTTTTTAGATTTTGGAGTTGCTTTGGAGAAGTGTTTCTATTTCTGATTCTTCTTATTTTACTTATTTCTACCTATCTTTCTATTTTTCTATATTTCTATCTATCTGGAAGCTTATAGTCTTCTCTTTGTTCCAGGGTACTATAATTTTACCGTGATGTACTGTGGTGTAATTCCATTTTATTTATCAGACTGAGCATTTTGTGGCTCCTTCAATCTGGAAGTTCATAAAGTTCTAAGAACTTGCTTGTGTTCTAAGAAAAATTTCTTAAATGATCATAATGATGGTTTCTTCCCATATGACAGTCTCTGGCTCTTTGCCTTACTTCCTGAGAGATACTGTTAGGTATTTTCCAACTCTTATATTCTGTTTCTGTATCATATTTAATCCTAAGAGCCCTTCACTTGTTTGTTTTCTACATATTCCTTTTCATATCGTCCTGTACTTGCATCATGGTTGCATTTCATCTCTCTGAATATCTTTGAATACTGACTTTTGACTTTCTTTCCTATGCATATTCTGTTTCCTCCAGGTTGCCTCCCCCCCTTTTTAATTTTTTTTACTATTATTATGTTCAATTATCCTACATGTAGTACATCATTAGTTTTTTATATAGTGCTCAATGATTTATTAGTTCCGTAAAACACCCAACGCTCACCACAACATGTGCCTTAATTTGGCTTTTATCTTTCATATTGGAAGCTTCTCATTTGCCTTGGTTGTCTTTTCATATGTAGAATAGAAGATGAAAGTATAGATTGAAATTCCAAAGTGCTTTGGTAGGGACTTACCAACAAAGAGCATTCTTTATTGGTTAAACTAGTTGAGTCTTTGGCTAGGAAGCCCTGCTATCAGTGTGTTTAGTTCTTTCCTCTTGGGTGGCTCTGATTCATCAGTGAAGACCCTTCTGGTCTATTGGAGGCTAAAGATCTAGCTACCAGCATTCTGGTAGTTAAATGGGAGAAGAGAGCTGAGAATCTTAGTATTTAGGAAGTATATGTTTCTTTAATCCCCCTATTTTTGGCATAATATTAATGCCTTCAAGTACACCTCTGGTAGCTGAGATGAAATCACTCTGTTTACTCTCTTCAAAGAATAAATTTCTGATTTTCTCCTAGGGTGGGTAAGAGATGGTCCCATAGCTATTGCAGTGGGGGAAAGGATGAAGGATTTAAAAGTTTTTGAAATAACAACCAGTTCTTCCCATTTTAGCCTCCACCCTGCACCTTTGGTTCTCAATTCCAGAGGATTTCACACATCACATTTGTTCTTAGTCCCATACTCCCACCTAGCCGCAGGCCTGAAATTTGTCTTTCTTAGCTCTGCAAAATCAGATACCATGCATCTATCTTCCTTCTGTTTCTAAATATGTTATGCTGGGGCCCTTGGTGGCTCAGTGGGTTATGCATCTGACTCTTGATTTCAGCTCAGTTCATGATCTCAGGAACATCAGATTGGCTCTCGCTCAGGATGGGTACTGCTTAAGAGTCTCTCTTTCCCTGTCCCTCTGCCTCTCCCTCTGCTCACTCTCTCTAAATAACTAACTAACTAAATAAATAAAATCTTTATAAAAAAATAAAATATATTGTGCTGATGTTCTATCTCTTGGTTACTCTGTAGGTTTGTGTCTTTCAAAAAAATCCCTTTGCTAAATTAGATGTCTGTATTCAAAGGACAATATTCTGGCTCCCATGAATGTTGACCTCTCTCATTAGCCCTCTGTTAATTCACTAACAATATATAGGATGCCAGTGCAACAAAAGCAAATGGCCAGTTTGCCAAATTGTCACAATATCAGCTTTTGACAAATTTACCTCTTTATTTTAACTGTTTACTATTATTTAAAGCTTTTTAAAAATCGTGTGTTGCCTAATAGCATTTTAAATAATGTTCCATTTTCTTTACACCATCTCTTTGCTACCACAGCTAGATACTGAGGAGCAGATAGAGGAAGAGATGAAAGATTATAAAAAATAAAAAAATAACATTCTAGAATATGAAGAATTGTTATGATTTTACTTAAGAATGTATTCTTCTTGAATATATTTTAGTAATAAAGTAGATTCTATTTGTAAAAGCTCTTACTAATTGAATATTAATGTTTAACTGTCAGTGAAATTCTTCCTTAGCCAGAAATCCTTGTTTTTTAATGTATTTTTTATCCTTGTTTATGTTTTTCCCAGAGGGTGATTTCATAATTGATACATGGTATAATAAGCTATCTTGAAAGCAAAAAGAAATGTTCAACCAAAAAGGAAATAATTCTGCCACCTGTTGCAGCTCTTCTTCATCTACCTTACTCTATAATAAAGTTATGAATCCTACTCTAGAGAATTCTGTTCCCAGCACATGTAAAATGAAATTCAAAATCCTTCCCTGATGTGTACACCCTACATGATCTGCCACTTCTCTGCCCTTTGCACTCTGCTCTGGTCACACTGGTCTTTCTATTCTGTGAACTCACCAATTCTTGTCTTCTTGTCTCAGGTCGTTCCCTGACCACCCAATCTAAGGTAATATAGCACTTATTATTATCTAAATAATGCCCTATTTATCTGTTGATGTGTTAATTGACTTCCTCTTCCTCTAGAATCTACAATCCATAAGGGTGAGGACTTATCTTTCTTTTCATTGCTGCAATTCCTCCATCTAAAAGAATGTCTGGAGCATAGTTGATGCTTATTCTTTCCTGTCTTTACTTAAACTTCTTACCTTCCATTTGACTTCTTCCACATCTTCTGCTTGTTGCCTGCTCTTGTTACTAGTTTTAAAAAACTATAGCCCTTTTCATCATTTATATATTAACTGCTTGGGGTATAGAGAGATTTGGTTCCCATGTGAAATAGCGTAGGAGTCAGGAAATACACAACCACATTCCTCAAGTATTAAATCTCAAGTTTACTTATATTTGTTCATTTTTATATTTATATAGCTATTTGTCTTTCTACTATTTGAGGATAACATCAAGCTAAGGGAAGAGAAATTGAGGAATTTTTTAAAAAATTTATTGTTTTTTTCAGTGTTCCAAGATTCATTGTTTATGCACCACACCCAGTGCTCCATGCAATACGTGCCCTCCTTAATACCCACCACCAGGAAAGTGAGGAATTTTAAAATAGGATAATACCAAGATAGTGGGCACATTTTATGTGAGGGAATCAGTGATATATCTTTTGGATAGTGCTAGACTTCAGCCTTATCTTTTTTTTTTAAAGATTTATTTATCTGAGAGAGAGGGAGAGAGAGAGAGAACACACAGGTTGGGGGGAGGGGTGGGGGAGAGGAAAAAACAGGCTTCCTGCAGATCAGGGAGCCTGATGTGGGGCTTGATCCCAAGACCCTGAGCTGAAGGCAAATGCTTAACCAACTGAGCCATCCAGGTGCCCCCAGCCTTATCTAATATTGATCTTCTGAAATTTAACTGGGCCTATATATCACTGACCTTATCTTAGACCCAGAAGTAAGGAGAATTGACAAAATGAGAGTCATTAATCAGTTGAGTCAGTGTCTAAAAACTCCTAATGTAGGACTTTCTGGTAAATTCTGAGTTAGCAAGTGTTCCTTAGGCTCAAGGCTTATGTAGGGGCTCTCATCTTCCTCTGATCCCTGACTCTTAAGTTTTGGACCACACACTCCCAGGTATGCCTGCAAAGAGAAAAAAAAATTCCATCCTTTCCAAAGAGGGGTCCTGAGTTCACTTATGGAATTAGCTCTGTGTTGAAGAGGAAGATTAATAAGGGCGGCTGGCATACTCCCTAGGGACAGCTGAGGCAAGAAAGCAAGAGGGTGCATTATGTCTTTAAAGCTTATATAATTTCCATGGTTTCTTAGATTTCATGTATAAACATGAAAACATGGGCTTTTTTTCCCACTGGTGATGAATACACAGTTCATTTGACTATCATGATGAAGACATTACTAAGAAAATCTTTACTATCATTATAAAACGGTTGTTTCAATTCAAGGAAAAAAGAAAATTTCAAATGTCCAATAACAACATCAATGTAATTGATGAGTGTGATATATTGTTGGGGGAAAAGGTGATCAAGAGCCATGTGAATATAGCTGTCCAATTTTCCCAGCACCATTTATTGAAAAAAGTGTCTTTTTTTTCCATTGGATATTTCTTCCTGTTTTGTTGAAGATTATTTGACCATAGAGTTGAGGGTCCATATCTGGGATCTCTACTCTATTCCATTAGTCTGTGTGTGTTTTTGTGCCAATACTATGCTGTCTTGGTGATTACATCTTTGTAATAAAGCTTGAAATCAGGCATTCTCTTACACCATACACACAGATAAATACAAAATAGATGAAAGACCTCAATATGAGACAGGAATCTATCAGAATCCTACAGGAGAACATAGGTTACTAACCGAAGGGGTTACTACCTCTTCAACATTGGCTACAGCAACTTCTTTCAAGACACGTCTCCAAAGGCAATGGAAACAAAAGCGAAAATGAACTTTTGGGATTCCATCAAGATAGAAAGCTTCTGCACAGCAAAGGAAACAGTCAACAAAACAAAGAAGCAACCCACAGAATGTGAGTAGATATTTGCAAATGACACTATAAACAAAGGGCTAGTATCCAAGATCTATAAAGAACTTCTCAAACTCAACGCCCAAAAAACAGATAATCAAGTCAAAAAATGGGCAGAAGACATGAACAGACACTTCTCCAAAGAATACATACAAATGGCTAACAGACACATGAAAAAATGTTCATCATCACTAGCCATCGGGGAGATTCAAATCAAAACCACATTGAGCTACCCTCTTACACCAGTTACAATGGCCAAAATTAACAAGGCAAGAAAGAAATGTTCCAGAGGATGTGGAGAAAGGGGAACCCTTCCACAGTGTTGGTGGGAAAGCAAGTTGGTGTAACCACTTTGGAAAACAGTGTGGAGGTTCCTCAAAAAATTAAAAATAGAGCTACCCTATGACCCAGCAATTGCACTACTGGGTTTTTACTCCAAAGATACAGATGTAGTGAAAGGAAGGGCCATATGTAACCTAATGTTCATAGCAACAATGTCCACAATAGCTAAACTGGAAAGAGCTGAGATGCCCTTCAGCAGATGAATGGATAAAGATGTGGTCCATATATACAACAGAATATTACTCAGCCATCAGAAAGGATGAATACCCAACTTTTGCATCAACATGGATGGGACTGGAGGAGATTATGCTGAGTGAAATAAGTCAAGCAGAGAAAGTCAATTATCATATGGTTTCACTTGTGGAACATAAAGAATAGCATGGAGGATATTAGGAGAAGGAAGGGAAAAATAAAGGGGGAGAGAATGGAGGGGGAGATGAACCGTGAGAGACTGTGGACCCTGAGAAACAAGCTGAGGGTTTTAGAGGGGTTGGGATGGATTGGCCCAATGATGGGTATTAAGGAGGGCATGTATTGCATGGAACACTGGTTGTTATATGTAAACAATGAATCTTGAAACACTACATCAAAAACTAATGACATACCATATAGTGACTAACATAACATTAAAAAAAAAGCCATGTGAACTAAATTATGACATTGGTCTGCAGAGTTGATATATCTCTGAGTTAAGACAGTGAAGGTGTATTGCTGGTCTTGTCAGCTGAAATCAAACTGCTTCTGGTGATATTTACTAGAAGATATCAAGGGAAAAACACTTGATAGATCAGTAGGTGCATACCAGGTACCAAGGGTTGTGTCAGTTTGGTCAAGCAGTGAAACCACATCTGGTACAACAGCTGCAGTTGGAATCACCACCTGGTTAAGTTTATGATAATCCATTTTATTCTCTGGATCCATCACACAGGCCAGAGTTGAATGGGGATGTGGTGGGAATCACTACCCCTTCATCTTTCAGATTGATTTATTTATTTATTTATTTATTTATTTATTTATTTTCTCACTGTAGCATATACCCTTCCCAAAGTCCATCACCCAGCCACCCTTTCTTTCAGGTTCTTGATGGTGGCACTAATCTTTGCATTCCTTCCAGGAGTATGGTACTGCCTTTGATTTACTATTTTCCTAGATAGAGACAGTTCTATCTGGTATTTCCTAGCACAGTAGCCCTCACTCCACAGTTCAGGGAACCAATGTGAGGATTCTGCCTGCTGCTTAGTATACATTCTAGAAATGGAAAAATAACCACAGGATAGGTTTGTTGACCCACTATGCCCTTTGTGAGGTGAATCTGAGCTAAAATTCCGTTGATCACCTAACCTCAGTAAGTCCCTATTCTGACTAGCAGACCACAGTGACATTTTGAGCCTCCTGGAATGTGTGTCAATTCAGAGTCCATTCACAGTGTCCAGTGGTCTCTGAAAGGCCTAATAATTTCCTTTTCCCCAGTGCACAGTAACTCTGGTAAAAGGCCACAGTTTCCTTTGGGGAAGGCTGGGATAAGGATTAGTAGTTTAGTATATAACTCAAGAGATTTATGAGGAATTGGCTCATAGGATTATGGAGGCTGAGAAGTCCCACAATCTGCCCTCTGCAAACTGGAGACCCAAGAAAACTGGTGTGTAGTTGCAGTCTGAATCTGAAGGCCTGAGAACTAGAACACCGATGAAAAAGGCCACAGTCCAAGGACAGGAGAAAACTGTTCCCACAGCTCAAGCAGACAGAGAATGAATTCCTTCCTCTGCCTGTTTAATCTTTGTTAGCCCCTCAATAGATTAATTAAAGCCTACCCACACTGGGAAGAGTAGTCTGCTTTACTCAGTCAACCTATGCCAAGGCTAATCCCTTCTAGAAACACTCTCACAGATACACCTAGAACTAATGTTTAACCATAATTCTGGGCATCCTGTGACCCAGGCAAACTGACATGTAAAATAAACCATTGCACTTCCATTGCCCCTTACTGCCCCCACTGGCTCAGGCTACTCCAGCAAGTCTCATGTCCAGATATGTCAAGGCAAATTGTAGGCACATCTCTTTAGGAACATGTAAACATGACAGATACTCCAAAGAGGTTGTGATGGTAGCATCACCGATTTCACCATTCTTTGAGCATCCAGCTGGGGATTTATATACTTGCCTCCTGTTTCTAAATACACTCCCCAAACCTACTGGAGATTTTCTTATAAAGTCCCTCCTTACTTTTCTTCGTGTGGTAGTAGAGGAAATTTCCCTGTCTTCTGTGAGAAAGGAGAAAAAAGCCATAAAGCTTTTCTAAGCTGTCACAACTCTAAGAATTTCTTACTCTCTTCTCCCCGGTCTTTTGAATTCATGAATTGGGAAATGTGGAGTATGTAGTTGAGCATGGCAGAACTGGTTTATCTGAATCTTATTAAACCTGGAGAGAGTATCTTATTTCCAAGTGTGGCTGGTGGTGGTGTCTCTTCGGAACATGAGGATTTCAGTATCCCTCTGCCTCACTACAGGCCCTAGACACCGACTCTGGAGCAACAGAGATAATTCCACTCAACACAAGTTGCATATACAGTGCTTTTTTTCCCCCCTGAAATAATAAATAAGTGGAAACAGTGGTTTCCTCTGGCAAAGGAAACCTGGAAGCTGGATACATAATTACATGTCTATATTACCTATTTATAAAGAAAGTAATCTTAAGAAGGGAAAATGGGGGACTTGCTTATGAATTTGCTGTGCCTAAATAGTTTCTGGACAATGGTAGAGCTAACAGCCTGTTGGAAGTGGATTGAGCTTTGCATTTTCCTTGGGCAGGACATGACTCAGGTGAAGAAGTTAAGCTTGGAGTAGTGGATCTAAGGAAGGAATCGTTTAGCAGGAGAGGAAAATATTTCAGACATTTCTGGGGGCTTGGGTAAGGCTACAGAGAATTTCAGAATGAGGTAGAAGAGAATTTCTGAATTTAATATTCACGGATGACATAATGAACCTGTATATTGGCATGTCCTGTATTCAACACCTTGTCAGAAAATACAGTTCTACAGGACAGGGAATTTTGGCTCCTGTTCACTGATGTATCCCTGGTTCTTAGAACATTGACTACCAAATGATAGACATTCTGTGTATATTTGTGGATTGAATAAATGAATAGGGATGACACAGATAACACCAACATCCAAAATCATGATGTCATCCATGAATGTTAATTCTAGATAATGCCATGTAGTTCCTGTCATTGGAACAGCTCCCTTCAGTCACTTCACATCACTGCCTAACAATAAGGTAGAGGAAGATCTGGAGGAAGAAAAGGGGAAAGAAGCTGCTTAAAATGAGAGTAGCTGGAGAAAGGACTAGAGCAAGCAGCCCCGGGTCTGCGATGACCTGTCATGTATTCCCCTCTGATTTTTTTTTTTTAAGATTTTATTTATTTATTTGTCAGAGAGAGAGAGGGAGAGAGAGCGAGCACAGGCAGACAGAATGGCAGGCAGAGGCAGAGGGAGAAGCAGGTTCCCTGACGAGCAAGGAGCCCAATGTGGGACTCGATCCCAGGACGCTGGGATCATGACCTGAGCCAAAGGCAGCTGCTTAACCAACTGAGCCACCCAGGCGTCCCTCCCCTCTGATTTTTTTGTTTCACACTCTTGCTTTAATCTCAAAGTAGTATAAAAAAAAAGTCCTAAATTTTTAAGGATGGGGGAAGTTGCTGGGAGCACATATCTGTTCCTAATTTGCATGTCCAAGTCCAGTCTAGAAAATACACAAAGATCTGTCTCTTCCCCAGCTCAGATGCCTTGCTCTAGAGCATGTTAAAAAGTTTCTATTAATTTCTGATTTTTGCTCCTCTGATGATGTAAGGCACAGCTGGATATTAAATAAAAGACCTTCTTCCACTTTTAGCAATTAATGATACAGAAATCATTGTTCAGCTGTGTGAAAGATATTTGTACAAGATGTTCATTTCATTTACTTGTAACAATTAAAGTTTAGAATCCCAATTATCCAACAACAGAGGAATGGTTCAATAAATTATGACCCATCTGTGGAAATAGTACATAGAATAGTGGTTAAAAACATTGCCTCTGTAGTTCAAATGTCTGGCTTCAAATCCTGGCTCTCCTATTTACTAGTTATATGACCAAACCTAAATTTCCATTCCTATAAAATGGAGATATATCATTCTCTATTTAATATTGTCATTCTGTGACTTTGAATAAATTATTTCATCCACTTGACCTCATATTTTCACCAGTAAAATAAAAATGATAATGTCTGCCTCCCTGGAAAGAAAATAATCACTGTGTAAGTTGCCTAGTTTAATACCTGACATAAATAATAATAATACTGCATATTTATTACACCATTATAATGTGTCAGGCATTGTTTACTTTATGTACATTAGTGTATTTAATCTTCACAAGAGATATATGATGTAGGTACTGAACTGAAGTAAAGAGAGATTAAATAACTTGCTGAAGGTCCCAGACTTTAATAAGAGTTACTCTGTGTGTGAGAGATGCTATTTAAGAAATAAGGCATGCTGTTATCTGTTGCAATACTTTCAGTGGCATGTAATATAAATCCAACCAAAAGTGACAAAACAATTATTAAATCACTTGAGGACTACAGAGTTGGATGATCCAGAGTTGAGTGATTCAGCAACTCAGTAACTTCTTCAGAAGCCCAAGTGTTTTCTGAATCTTTCTGCTCTGCTGTCCTCACTTGGTGTTGGTTTACCTTCTTAATCTGGATGCTCCTTACTTCCGAGATGACTGACAAAGTTCTGGACCTCACACATTCAGAGGAGCAAGAAGTGTCCCTGTGTTTATGTCCTTTTAAAGAGTGATGGTAGTCTTCCTAGAAGCCTACCAGGAGATTAGCCTCACATATTTTTACTGGAATTTTATCATACTCTTATACTTAAAATTCTTGGCAAGGGAAATAAGATCACCGTGATTGGTACAGGCTAATTAAGATTGACCCCCTAGAGCTGAGAAGAGACCCAACTACCCCTGGGGCATTTGATCATTAGGAAGAGAGGGAACAAAATTAGGAATCTATTGGAATAAAGGGGGATAGTATTCACATTTGTGTTTAATTCCTTCCCTTTGAGTATGGATGGGACCTACTGACTTGCTCCTACTGAAAATAATACAGGAGAAATGATGGGATGTCACTTGCATGATTAGGTTATAAGAGACTTCTTCCATCTGGCTGGCATTTTTTCCCTTTATGTGCTTCAGTGAAGCAAAGTTAGAAGGTTCATGTGGCAAGGAACTGAGGATGGCCTCTTGTACTACTAGGGAGGAACCAAGGTCTCAGTCCAAGCATACAAACACCCATGACACTAAATAAATATCCAGTGTGCTGAATGGCTTCCTTTTTCCTTTATAAATCCATTCTCCACCCTGGTCACTGTTCCTAGCAAATAATCTGTATGGTTTCTATCATGGGCTTCCTTGCCATCTGGCATCATAACTCTATGCTAAATGGCTCCATTACCATTTTAATATGTTTTTTTCCTGATTATGATATAGTAATACATGCTGTTAAAACAATAGAAAAAATTAAAAATAACAATTAGGAAATAGTATCCATAATACTTTCATGATTATCATTTTGGTATTTTCCATTTATCCCTTGCCTAAATGTGGTTTTACAGAGCTTTTTATATGATATATAGAATTCTTGATCCTGATTTTTCACTTAAAATTATAGGTAAGTAGCTATTCTTGGAGTAAGGAACTCATCATAAATATTTTAATGACTGCATGAAATGCCATTACATAAGTGTTTCCATATTTCAGTTTATTTGTCTTTTGAATAACTGTTTTGTTTGGATTTTTTTTGTTTTGTTATTGGAAACAATCTGTGATGCAGGGTATGATGAGATGAAAGTTTTGTTTCCAGAAGGGTTATTTTTTTTTTTTTCAGCGTAACAGTATTCATTATTTTTGCACCACACCCAGTACTCCATGCAATCTGTGCCCTCTCCAATACCCACCACCTGGATCCCCCAGAAGGGGTTTTAATCTGGCTATTGGTGATTTGTGTAGATTAGAGAAGTGCTTGTAAACAAAGATGTCCCAAAGTCAGAGATTAGACTCTCCTGACTAATCCAGAAATGACTGCAAGGCAAAGATTTAGGGTAGGAATAGAGAGGGTCTTCCAGGGACATTCTTTAACTTACACAGCAGAGACAGCTGGCCTTGGAGTTGCCAGGATACTCAAGATGTTTGGAATAAGTTCTGTAGGGACACCTCCTGGACATGTGCCCTTTGCTTCTCTTTTTTATTTATGTATTTATGTATTTATTTATATCATTTTTTTAAATTTATTTTCAGCATAACAGTATTCATTGTTTTTTGTACCACACCCAGTGCTCCATGCAATCCATGCCCTCTCTAATACCCACCACCTGGTTCCCCCAACTTCCCACCCCCCCAACCTCTTCAAACACTTCAGATTGTTTTTCAGAGTCCATAGTCTCTCATTGTTCACCTCCCCTTCCAATTTCCCCCAACTGCCTTCTCCTAACTCCCCATGTCCTCCATGCTATTTGTTATGCTCCACAAATAAGTGAAACCATATGATAATTGACTCTCTCTGCTTGACTTATTTCACTCAGCATAATCTCTTCCAGTCCCATCCATGTTGCTACAAAAGTTGGGTATTCATCCTTTCTGATGGAGGCTTTGCTTACTCTTTTAATAAATCCCTGCTGCTTCTGATTCTCTTTGGGCTGTCGCTTGGGGAGTTCCTGTAGGCATCTTTCTAACTAACCTCTTGAGACTTATTTAGAATAAAAGCAAATCTGAGGCTGACCTTAGTTGATCTAAAGTAAAGCTGCCTGTGGGGATTTCCACAGTGAACTTTGGGAAATCCCTAAGTAGCAAATGCTAATGAGGCCCTAACTGAGACTTCAGTTCAACTCTACCTTCTTCCCTAAGGTCTATTCCCACAGACACCAGAGAAGGAGGGAGGATGAGGGGTTCAGCCTGGGCAGAGACTGGCTGGGATCCAAGCACCTCCTTAGAGTATGCTTAACACTATTACCAGGCTTCCCCAGGTAGCAAAGTTTGGAAGTTCAAAGTCATTTCTATTGGCCTAACTGGGATGTTCTGAGAAATGCTCAAATGCTGTGTATTACAATTCACTGGGGGAAGAGCAGGCTTTTACTTGAGATTATTAAATCTAGATCAGTCCATTATTTGTATCTTCGTTTGGTTTACTTCAGAAAGTGAAATTTGGCAAGTTCATGCCCTGGACAAAGAACCTTTGTAATGAGTTTGGAAAACTTCCAAGCGGGATGGGCTTCTCCCCAAGAGGCTGAATCACAGGGAAGCTACTCAGGTACCCAATCTGTGGAAACCTCTTCTCCTTACCCTAGAATGGGGAAATTTTCAGATCATTCCCTCATTCTTTTATTCAACACATATATTCAGTCTACTATGTGCCAATGCTACACATTGTGGGAGACAGATAAATAAAATGTAGTCTTTGCATTAAGATAGGTAAAAATCTGGAAGGAAAGAGAAGTCATTAAAAACAATCACTGTAAGAGTTAGGTCATGTTAAGTGACACAAGTAAGGCACAAACAGAAATTAGAGGATGTTTGGCCATGGGACATTATATTTGATTTCTGACTAGAGAGATAAGGAGAGGCCTCAGGACTGGACATTTAACCTGTGTCTTAAATTTTTCAAATACTCTTTCCCCTTTTACCCATGGCCACTGTCCTGTATCAGACCTTCATTATCTCATTTATCCATTCACTCATTCATTCAACATTTTGTTTAAAACCTACAAAGTAGGGGGGAGGAGTCAAGATGGTGGAGAAGTAGCAGGCTGAGACTACTTCAGGTAGCAGGAGATCAGCTAGATAGTTTATCTAAAGATTGCAAACACCTACAAATCCAATGGGAGATCGAAGAGAAGAAGAACAGCAATTCTAGAAACAGAAAATCAACAACTTTCTTAAAGGTAGGACTGGCGGAGAAGTGAATCCAAAGCGACGGGAAGATAGACTGCGGGGGGAGGGGCCAGCTCCCGGCAAGCGGCGGAGCAACGGAGCACAAAATCAGGACTTTTAAAAGGCTGTTCCGCTGAGGGACATCGCTCCACAGGCTTAACCGGGGTGAAGCCCACGCGGGGTCAGCGTGGCCTCAGGTCCCGCAGGGTCACAGAAGGATCGGGGGTGTCTGAGTGTCGCAGAGCTTACAGGTATTAGAACGGGGAACCCGGCTACAGAGACAGAGCCGAGGAGTGAGCTCACAGCTCGGGGTTACCTTGAACCGGTCGCAGGCTCGGTCAGCTCGGAGCGCGGCCAGAGGCCAGGGTGACGGGAGCAATTGGGCGCTGTTCTCTGAGGGCGCACTGAGGAGTGGGGCCCCAGACTCTTGGCTCCTCTGGGCCGGAGACTGGGAGGCCGCCATCTTCATTCCTGTCCTCCGGACTCTACGGAAAGCGCTCAGGGAACAAAAGCTCCCGAAAGCAAACCCGAGCGGATTACTCAGCCCGGCACCTGGTAAGGGCAGTGCAACTCTGCCTGGGGCAAAGACACTTGAGAATCACTACAACAGGCCCCTCCCCCAGAAGATCAACAAGAAACCCAGCCGGGACCAAGTTCACCTATCAAGGAGTGCAGTTTCAATACCAAGGAGAGCAGCGGAATTCCAGAGGAGGAGAAAGCAAAGCACGGAACTCATGGCTTTCTCCCCATGATTCTTTACCCTTGCAGTTAATTTAATTTTTTTTTTCTTTTTCAATTTTTTTTTCTCTTCTTCTGCTAAATTTTTTTAACTTTTACCCTTTTCTTTTTAACGTTTTTTAACTAGTTTATCTAATATATATATATTTTTTTCCATTTTATTTTTTTTCATTATTGGTTTTCTTTTTTTATTGGTTTCTTTTTTCTTTTTTCTTTTTTTTTTTTCTTTCTGAACCTCTTTATATCCCCTTTCCCCCTCCCCTCACAATTTGAGATCTCTTCTGATTTGACTAAAGCATATTTTCCTGGGGTTGTTGCCACCCTTTTAGTATTTTACTTGTTCCTTCATATACTCTTATCTGGACAAAATGACAAGGCGGAAAAATTCACCACAAAAAAAAAGAACAAGAGGCAATACCAAAGGCTAAGGACCTAGTCAATACAGACATTGGTAATATGTCAGATCTAGAGTTCAGAATGACGATTCTCAAGGTTCTAGCTAGGCTCGAAAAAGGCATGGAAGATATTAGAGAAACCCTCTCAGGAGATATAAAAGCCCTTTCTGGAGAAATAAAAGAACTAAAATCTAATCAAGTTGAAATAAAAAAAGCTATTAATGAGGTGCAATCAAAAATGGAGGCTCACACTGCTAGGATAAATGAGGCAGAAGAAAGAATTAGCGATATAGAAGACCAAATGACAGAGAATAAAGAAGCTGAGCAAAAGAGGGACAAACAGCTACTGGACCACAAGGGCAGAATTCGAGAGATAAGTGACACCATAAGACGAAACAACATTAGAATAATCAGGATTCCAGAAGAAGAAGAAAGAGAGAGGGGAGCAGAAGGTATATTGGAGAGAATTATTGGAGGGAATTTCCCCAATATGGCAAAGGGAACAAGCATCAAAATCCAGGAGGTTCAGAGAACCCCCCTCAAAATCAATAAGAATAGGTCCACACCCCATCACCTAATAGTAAAATTTACAAGTCTTAGTGAGAAAGAGAAAATCCTGAAAGCAGCCCGGGAAAAGAAGTCTTTAACATACAATGGTAAAAATATTAGATTGGCAGCAGACTTATCCACAGAGACCTGGCAGGCCAGAAAGAGCTGGCATGATATATTCAGAGTACTAAACGAGAAAAACATGCAGCCAAGAATTCTATATCCAGCTAGGCTATCACTGAAAATAGAAGGAGAGATTAAAACCTTCCAGGAAAAACAAAAACTGAAAGAATTTGCAAACACCAAACCAGCTCTACAGGAAATATTGAAAGGGGTCCTCAAAGAGAGACCCTAAAACTAGTAGATCAGAAAGGAACAGAAACAATATACAGTAACAGTCACCTTACAGGCAATACAATGGCACTAAATTCATATCTCTCAATAGTTACCCTGAATGTTAATGGGCTAAATGCCCCAATCAAAAGACACAGGGTATCATAATGGATAAAAAACCAAAACCCATCTATATGTTGCCTACAAGAAACTCATTTTAAACCCGAAGACACCTTCAGATTTAAAGTGAGGGGGTGGAAAAGAATTTACCATGCTAATGGACATCAGAAGAAAGCAGGAGTGGCAATCCTTATATCAGATCAATTAGATTTTAAGCCAAAGACTATAATAAGAGATGAGGAAGGACACTATATCATACTCAAAGGATCTGTCCAACAAGAAGATCTAACAATTTTAAATATCTATGCCCCTAACGTGGGAGCAGCCAACTATATAATCCAATTAATAACAAAATAAAAAAAAAACATCAACAATAATACAATACTAGTAGGGGACTTTAACACTCCCCTCACTGAAATGGACAGATCATCCAAGCAAAAGATCAACAAGGAAATAAAGGCCTTAAATGACACATTGGACCAGATGGACATCACAGATATATTCAGAACATTTCATCCCAAAGCAACAGAATACACATTCTTCTCTAGTGCACATGGAACATTCTCCAGAATAGATCACATCCTCGGTCCTAAATCAGGTCTCAACCTGTATCAAAAGATCGGGATCATTCCCTGCATATTTTCAGACCACAATGCTCTGAAGCTAGAACTCAATCACAACAAGAAATTTGGAAAGAACCCAAATACTAAACAGCATCCTTCTAAAGAATGAATGGGTCAACCAAGAAATTAAAGAAGAATTGAAAAAATTCATGGAAACAAATGATAATGAAAATACAACGGTTCAAAATCTGTGGGACACAACAAAGGCAGTCCTGAGAGGAAAATATATAGCGGTACAAGCCTTTCTCAAGAAACAAGAAAGGTCTCAGGTACACAACCTAACCCTACACCTAGAGGAGCTGGAGAAAGAACAAGAAAGAAACCCGAAACCCAGCAGGAGAAGAGAAATCATAAAGATCAGAGCAGAAATCAATGAAATAGAAACCAAAAAAACAATAGAACAAATCAACGAAACTAGGAGCTGGTTCTTTGAAAGAATTAATAAGATTGATAAACCCCTGGCCAGACTTATCAAAAAGAAAAGAGAAAGGACCCAAATAAATAAAATCATGAATGAAAGAGGAGAAATCACAACGAACACCAAAGAAATACAGACAATCATAAGAACATATTATGAGCAACTCTATGCCAACAAATTTGACAATCTGGAAGAAATGGATGCATTCCTAGAGACATATAAACTACCACAACTGAACCAGGAAGAAATAGAAAGCCTGAACAGACCCATAACAAGTAAGGAGATTGAAACAGTCATCAAAAATCTCCAAACAAACAAAAGCCCAGGGCCAGACGGCTTCCTGGGGGAATTCTACCAAACATTTAAGGAAGAACTAATTCCTATTCTCCTGAAACTGTTCCAAAAAATAGAAATGGAAGGAAAACTTCCAAACTCATTTTATGAGGCCAGCATCACCTTGATCCCCAAACCAGACAAGGATCCCATCAAAAAAGAGAACTACAGACCAATATCCTTGATGAACACAGATGCAAAAATTCTCACCAAAATACTAGCCAATAGGATTCAACAGTACATTAAAAGGATTATTCACCACGACCAAGTGGGATTTATTCCAGGGCTGCAAGGTTGGTTCAACATCCGCAAATCAATCAATGTGATACAACACATTAATAAAAGAAAAAACAGGAACCATATGATACTCTCCATAGATGCTGAAAAAGCATTTGACAAAGTACAGCATCCCTTCCTGATCATTCCCTGCATATTTTCAGACCTTCTTCAAAGGTCTGAAAAGACCATATCTTCAAAGTGTAGGGATAGAGGGCACATACCTCAATATTATCAAAGCCATCTATGAAAAACCCATCGCAAATATCATTCTCAATGGAGAAAAACTGAAAGCATTTCTGCTAAGGTCAGGAACACGGCAGGGATGTCCGTTATCACTACTGCTATTCAACATAGTGCTAGAAGTCCTAGCCTCAGCAATCAGACAACAAAAAGAAATTAAAGGCATCCAAATCGGCAAAGAAGTCAAACTATCACTCTTCGCAGATGATATGATACTATATGTGGAAAAGCCAAAAGACTCCACTCCAAAACTGCTAGAACTGGTATAGGAATTCAGTAAAGTGTCAGGATATAAAATCAATGCACAGAAATCAGTCGCATTTCTCTACACCAACAACAAGACAGAAGAAAGAGAAATTAAGGAGTCCATCCCATTTACAATTGCACCCAAACCTATAAGATACCTAGGAATAAACCTAACCAAAGAGACTAAGAATCTATACACAGAAAACTATAAAGTACTCATGAAAGAAATTGAGGAAGACACACAGAAATGGAAAAATGTTCCATGCTTCTGGATTGGAAGAATAAATATTGTGAAAATGTCTATGCTACCTAAAGCAATCTACACATTTAATGCAATTCCTATCAAAGTACCATCCATTTTTTTCAAAGAAATGGAACAAATAATCCTAAAATTTATATGGAATCAGAAAAGACCGCGAATAGCCAATGGAATATTGAAAAAGAAAGCCAAAGTTGGTGGCATCACAATTCCAGACTTCAAGCTCTACTAAAAAGCTGTCATCATCAAGACAGCATGGTACTGGCACAAAAACAGACACATAGATCAATGGAACAAAATAGAGAGCCCAGAAATAGACCCTCAACTCTATGGTCAACTAATCTTCGACAAAGCAGGAAAGAATGTCCAATGGAAAAAAGACAGCCTCTTCAATAAATGGTGTTGGGAAAATTGGACAGCCACATGCAGAAAAATGAAATTGGATCATTTCCTTACACCACACACGAAAATAGACTCAAAATGGATGAAGGACCTCAATGTGAGAAAGGAATCCATTAAAATCCTTGAGGAGAACACAGGCAGCAACCTCTTCGACCTCAGCCGCAGCAACATCTTCCTAGGAACATTGCCAAAGGCAAGGGAAGCAAGGGCAAAAATGAACTATTGGGATTTTATCAAGATCAAAAGCTTTTGCACAGCAAAGGAAACAGTTAACAAAACCAAAAGACAACTGACAGAATGGGAGAAGATATTTGCAAACGACATATCAGATAAAGGGCTAGTGTCCAGAATCTATAAAGAACTTAGCAAACTCAACACCCAAAGAACAAATAATCCAATCAAGAAATGGGCAGAAGACATGAACAGACATTTCTGCAAAGAAGACATCCAGATGGCCAACAGACACATGAAAAGTGCTCCATATCACTCGGCATCAGGGAAATACAAATCAAAACCACAATGAGATATCACCTCACACCAGTCAGAATAGCTAAAATTAACAAGTCCGGAAATGACAGATGCTGGCGAGGATGCAGAGAAAGGGGAACCCTCCTACACTGTTGGTGGGAATGCAAGCTGGTGCAACCACTCTGGAAAACAGCATGGAGGTTCCTCAAAATGTTGAAAATAGAACTACCCTATGACCCAGCAATTGCACTGCTGGGTATTTACCCTAAAGATACAAACGTAGTGATCCGAAGGGGCACGTGCACCCGAATGTTTATAGCAGCAATGTCTACAATAGCCAAACTATGGAAAGAACCTAGATGTCCATCAACAGACAAATGGATAAAGAAGACGTGGTATATATATACAATGGAATACTATGCAGCCATCAAAAGAAATGAAATCTTGCCATTTGCGACGACGTGGATGGAACTAGAGGGTATCATGCTTAGCGAAATAAGTCAATCAGAGAAAGACAACTATCATATGATCTCCCTGATATGAGGGAGAGGAGATGCAACATGGGGGTTAAGGGGGTAGGAGAAGAGTAAATGAAGCAAGATGGGATTGGGAGGGAGATAAACCATAAGTGACTCTTAATCTCACAAAACAAACTGAGGGTTGCTGGGGGGAGGGGGGTTGGGAGAGGGGGGGTGGGGTTATTATGGACATTGGGGAGGGTATGTGCTATGGTGAGTGCGGTGAAGTGTGTAAACATGGCGATTCACAGACCTGTACCCCTGGGGGAAAAATATATTATATGTTTATTAAAAAAATAAAAATAAATAAAAATAAAAAAACCTACAAAGTACCAGGGTCAAGGCCAGGTATGGGGATACAACAGTGAGCAACAGAAATGGCCCTTGTCTTCGTGGTGCTTACACTCTATTTGAGGAGGTAAGTAAACAGACAAAAAAGAGTTATGACAGAATCCAACAAAGAGCTAGGTAGAGAATAGCAAGTGGACCAGCTTTAAAGAGGAGGATCAGGGAAGGCTGATTTGAGAAAATGATACATTAACAAAGATTTAAGAGGTGAGAGTGAGCTAGGCATGGCAGAAATTAAGGAAAGAACATTCTAAAATGATATAACAACATAAAAAAGAAGATGTAACAACATATCTAAAGGCAGTAAAATAAGAAAGCTTAGAAAATTCAAGTTTCTGAAATAAGACTTATGCATCCCAAATATAGTGAATGAAGAAGAAACCAGAATTAGATGAGATTAGAGATAGGCAGAGGGAGGATGATGCATAGCCTTTAATGCTATTATTAGGAATTCAAATTTTATTCTAAATGCAATATAATTTTTTTTTAAGAAAGAGACCACATGAATTGGGGAGAGGAGCAAAGAGAGAGGGAGAGAGAATCTTCAGCAGGCTCCATCTCATGACCCTCAGATCATGACTTGAGCTAAAATCAAGAGTGGGACACTTAACCGACTGAGCCATCGGGGAAGCCCATAAAGTCATTTTTTAAGTGAATGAACAAAACAAACTGATTTGCATTTTAAGATCACTCTTGAAACAGTGAGGGAATGTAGTGGTGGTATCTTGGATTAGGGTGGCAGAGAGAAAAATGTATGAATTCTGTATGTACTTTAACAACAGATTCAACAGGACTTCCTGATGGATTAGATGTGAAGAGTGAGGAAATCAAAGGGATTTCCTTTGGAAATCAAAGGAGGGATCAAAGATGACTCCTAGGTTTATGGAATGAGCAATTGTATAGACTGGTTTTATAGACTAGCTTCTCTCTCCTTGAAATATGATAATAATTCCTATCCATTGTCACATGAATCTGGACTTGATCATGTTTTTGACCAATAAAATGTGAGCAGGAGTAATAGTGTGCTCACATCCTCAGGGTCTTCTCACAGTTGCAAAAGAGCTTCATTCGACACACAAGAAAAGGGGAGACCGGAGAAGGGGAGAGTAAGCAAGGGGCAAAAACCATCAGAGACAGCTCCTACCTCTCTTAAAGGTAGTCCCACCCAGAAACTTCTGCTTGTATCTCACTGGTAAGGACTTAGTCATATGACCATCTCTATATGCAAGGAATCCTAAAAAAAAAAAAAAAAAAAAAAGTTTTTTCATCTGAGCACATTGTTACACTAAGCAAGACCACGAATTTGCCAAAAAATAAGGGTGAGAATGAATATGGGCTAGGTGTCTGGCTCTGTCATAAAAAGTTGTTTCAAAGAAATGGAGAAGACTAAATAAATGGAAAAATATTCCATGCTAATGGATTAGAAGAATAAATATTGTTAAAATGTTCATGCTACCCTGAGCCATCTACACATTCAGTGTAATCCTTATCCAAATACCATTGACATTTCTCAAAGAGCTGGAACAAATAATCCAAAAATTTGTATGGAACCACAAAAGATCCTGAATAGCCAAAGGAATGTTGAAGAAGAAAACTAAGGCTGGTGGCATCATAATGCCAGGCTTCAAGCTATATTACAAAGCTGTAATCATGAAGACAGTATGGTACTGGCACAAAAAATATACACATACATCAATGGAACAGCATAGAGACCCCAGAAATGGACCTTTGACTCTATGGTTAATTAATATTCGACAAAGCAGGAAAGAACATCCAATGGAAAAAGGAGAGTCTCTTCAGCAAAATGTGCTGGGAAATTGGACAGCCACCTGTAGAAGAATGAAACTGGACCATTTTCTTACACCAAACACAAAGATAAACTCAAAATGGATTAAAGACCTCAATGTGTGACAGGAATCCATCAAAATCCTAGCGGAGAACACAGCAGCAACCTCTTCAACCTCAGCTTCATCAACTTCTTGGTAGACACATCTGCAGAGACAATGGAAACAAAAACAAAACTGAACTATTGGGACTCCATCAAGATCAAAACTTCTGCATAGCCAAGGAAACAGTCAACAAAACTAGAAGACAACCTACAGAATGGGAGAAGATATTTGCAAATGACATTATGGATAAAAAGTTAGTATTCAAGATCTATAAAGAACTTATCAAACTCAACACCCAAAAACCAAATAATCCAGTCAAGAAATGGGCAAAAGACATGAACAGACATTTCTCCAAAGAAAACATCCAAATGGCCAAAAGACACATGAAAAAAATGCTCCACATCACTTGGCATCAGGGAAATAGAAAGCAAAACCACAACGAGATACCACCTCTCACTGGTCATATTGGTTACAATTAACAAGACAGGAAACAACAAATGTTGGCAAGGATGCAGAGAAAGGGGAACCCTCTTACACTGTTGGTGGGAACGCAAGCTGGTACAGCCATTCTGGAAACGGTATGGATGTTCCTCAAGAAGTTTAAAACAGAGCTATTCCATTACCCAGCAATTGCACTACTAGGTAATTACCCCAAAGATACAAATATATTTCTCCCAAGGGGCACCTGCACCCCATTGTTCATAATAGCAATGTCCACAATAGCCAAACTGGAAAGAGCCAAGATGTGTATTGACAGATGAACAGATAAAGAAGATGTGGTATATATATATTATAATATTACTCAGCCATCAGAAAGGATGAATAGTGGGTGGGACTGGAGGTTATTATGCTGAGCAAAATAAGTCAGAGAAAGACAATTATATGGTTTCACTCATGTGTGGAATATAAGAAACAGTGCAGTGGATCATAGGGGAAGGGAGGGAAAACTGAATGGGAAGTCATCAGACAGGGAGAAAACCTATAGAGACTTAACTATAGGAAACAAACTGAGGGATGCTGGAGGGGAGCTGAGTAGGGGGATGTGATAATTGGGTGATGGACATTAAGGAGGGCACACGATGTGATGAGCACTGGGTGTTATATGCAACTGATAAATAATTGAACACTACATCTGAAACTAATGATGTAATATATGTTGGCTAATTGAAATTAAAAATTTTTGTAAAAGTTGGTCTTCTAAATTTCTTGTAAAAAACTTTATTAAATAACTGATCCATTACAAAAAAGAATAATGAAATTCTAAACAAAAACAATAAAATCAATGAAACAAAAACCTGGTTCTTTCAAAATTCAACAAAATTAATAAATGTCTAGTCAGACAAAGAAAATTGAAGAAGACACACATTTTCAATATCAGAAATGAAATAGGAAATTTCATTACAGATGCTACAATACTTTCTACAAAATATGCCAAAAATATTAAGATAATAGAGGGTTGGTTTCTAGGGTATTTAAGATGATTTGATAGTTATCTAGCTGGGCTTACATTACATTACATTACAAAGCTGTAGTAATCAAGAGTGTGGTACTTGGGGCGCCTGGGTGGCTCAGTGGGTTAAAGCCTCTGCCAAAGGATCCTGGGATCGAGCCCCACATCAGGCTCTCTGCTCAGCAGGGAGCCTACTTCCCTCTCTGTCTCTGCCTGCCTCACTGCCTACTTGTGATCTGTCTCTCTGTCAAATAAATAAATAAAATCTTAAAAAAAAAGTGTGGTTCTAGCACAAATATAGACACATAGATCAAAGGAATGGAATAGAAGACCCAGAAATGTCAATTAATCTTTGACCAAATAAGAAAGAATATTGAATGAAAGAAAAACAATCTCTTTAAAAAAATTGGTGTTGGGAAAACTGGACAGCACATGCGAAAGAATGAAGCTATACCACTTTCTTACGTCATACAAAAAAAAAAATACAAAATGGATGAAAGACCTAAATGTGAGACCTAAAAACATAAAAATCCTAGAAGAGACCATAAGCAGTAACTTCTTTGACATTGACCATAGGAACTTTTTCTAGATATGTCTCCTGAGGCAAGGGAAACAAAAACAAAACTAAACTATTAGGAATGCATCAGGATAAAAAGCTTCTGCACAGCAAAGGAAGCAACCAACAAAAGTAAAAGGCAGCCTTTGGAATGGGAGAAAATGTTTCAAATGACATATCTGATAAAGGGTTAGTATCCAAAAAAATGTAAAGAACTTAACAACTTAACACCCAAATAACAAATAAGCTAATTAAAAAATGGCCAGAAGACCTAAATAGATATTTTTCTAAAGAAGACTTACAGATGGCCAATGGTCACATGAAAAGATGCTCAACATTACTGATCATCAGAGAAATGCAAATCAAAACCACAATGAAATATCATCTCACACTTGTCAGAATGCCTAAAATATAAAAAACACAGGAAACCACAGATGTTGGTGAGAATGTGGAGAAAAGGGAATACTTTTGCACTGTTGATGGGAATGTAAGCTGGTGCAGCCACTCTGGAAAACAGTATGGACTTTCCTCACAAAATTAAAGATAGGATCCACCAATTGCAGTAGTAGGTATTTACCCAAAGAAAACAAATACTAATCCAAAGGGATGCAAGCACCCCAATATTTATAGCAGAATTATCTACAATAGCCAAACTATGGAAAGAGCCAAGTGTTCATTGACTGATGAATGGAAAGAAGAGGTGGTGGTAGTGGTGTGTGTCCATGTGTATGTAATGGACTGTTACTCAGCCATAAAAAATAATGAAATCTTGGCCTTTGCAATCACATGAATGGAGCTACAGCTTATAATGCTAAGTGAAATAGGTGTGTCAGAGAAAGACATATACCATATGATTTCACTTATGTGTGGAATTTAAGAAACTAAACAAATGAGAAAGGGCAAAAGAGAGAGAGAGAAGCAAAACAAGAAACAGACTCTTAGCTCTAGAGAACAAATTGATGGTTACCAGAATGGAGGCTGGTTGCAGGGGATGGGTTAAATAGGTGGTGGGGATTAAGGAGTGCACTTGTGATGAACACTAGGTGTTGTATGGAAGTGTTGAGTCACTATATTTACACCTGAAACTAATATTACACTGTATGTTAACTAACTTTACTTTAAATAAAAACTAATCAAAATTTAAAAAGAGAATAATAAGAAAGCCACTGATTTCTATACATTGACTTTGTATCTTGCCACGTTACTGAATTGCTGTATGAGTTCTAGTAGTTTGGGGGTGGAGTCTTTTGGGTTTCCCATATAAAGAATCATGTCATCTGCGAAGAGAGAGAGTTTGACTTCTTCATTGCCAATTTGGATACCTTTTATTTCTCTTTGTTGTCTGATTGCTATTGCTAGGACTTCTAATACTATGTTGAACAAGAGTGGTGAGAGCAGGCATCCTTGTTGTGTTCCTGATCTCAACGGGAAGGTTGCAAGCTTTTTCCCATTGAGGATGATATTTGCTGTGGGTCTTTCATAGATAGATTTTATGAAGTTCAGGAGTGTTCCCTCTATCCCTATACTTTGAAGCATTTTAATCAGGAACGGATGCTGGATTTTGTCAAATGCTTTTTCTGCATCAATTGAGAGGACCATGTGGTTCTTCTCTCTTCTCATATTAATTTGTTCTATCACATTGATTGATTTGCAAATGTTGAACCATCCTTGTAGCCCAGGGATGAATCCCACCTGGTCATGGTGGATAATCTTTTTAATGTGCTGTTGAATCCTGTTTGCTAGGATCTTGTTAAGAATCTTAGCATCCATATTCATCAGTGATACTGGTCTGACATTCTCTTTTTGGTAGGGTCTTTGCCTGGTTTGGGGATCAGGGTAATCCGGCTTCATAGAAAGAGTCTGGAAGTTTTCCTTCTGCTTCAATTTTTTGAAACAGCTTCAGGAGAATAGGTGTTATTTCTTCTTTGAAAGTTTGGTAGAATTCCCCCAGGGAATCCATCAGGTCCTGGGCTCTTGTTTTTTGGGAGGTTTTTGATCACTGTTTCAATCTCGTTACTAGATATCGGTCTATTCAGGTTGTCAATTTCTTCCTGGTTCAGTTTTGGGAGTTCATAGTTTTCCAGGAATGCATCCATATCATCTAGATTGCTTAGCTTATTGGCATATAACTGTTGATAATAACTTCTGATGATTGTTTCTACTTCCTTTATGTTAGTTGTGATCTCTCCCTTTTCATTCATAATTTTATTAATTTGGGCTTTCTCTTTTCTTTTGGATTAGTGTGGCCAATGTTTTATCGATCTTATTGATTCTTTCAAAAAACCAGCTTCTAGTTTCATTGATACGTTCTACTGTATCTCTGGTTTCTACCTCATTGATCTCTGCTCTAATCTTGATTATTTCCCTTCTTATGTGTGGAGTTCGTTTGATTTGTTGTTGATTCTCCAGTTCTTTAAGCTGTGGAGACAGCTGGTGTATTCTGGATTTTTCAATTTTTTTGAGGGAGGCTTGGATGGCTATGTATTTCCCCCTTAAGACCGCCTTTGCTGTATCCCATAGGTTTTAGACCGAAGTGTCTTCATTCTCATTGGTTTCTATGAATTGCTTAAGTTCTTCTTTGATCTCCTGGTTGATCCAAGCATTCTTAAGCAAGATGGTCTTTAGCTTCCAAGTGTTTGAGTTCCTTCCAAACTTTTCCTTGTGATTGAGCTCCAGTTTCAAAGCACTGTGATCTGAGAATATGCAGGTAATAATCTCAGTCTTTTGGTATCAGTTGAGTCCTGATTTGTGATCCAGTATGTGGTCTATTCTTGACAATGAAAATTGTCAGAAAGGGAAATTAGAGAATCTATTCCATTTACTATAGCACCAAGAACCATAAGATACCTGGGAATAAACCTAACCAAAGAGGTAAAGGATCTGTACTCGAGGAACTACAGAACACTCATGAAAGAAATTGAAGACACAAAAAGTTGGAAGACCATTCCATACTCTTGGATTGGAAGAATAAACATTGTTAAAATGTCTATACTGCCTAGAGCAATCTATACTTTTTAATGCCATTCTGATCAAAATTCCACCCGTATTTTTCAAAGAGCTGGAGCAAATAATCCTAAAATTTGTATGGAATCAGAAGAGACCCTGAATTGCTAAGGAAATGTTGATGGTTCAACATTTGCTAAGGAAATGTTGAAAAACAAAACTGGTGGCATCACGTTGCCTGATTTCAAGCTTTACTACAAAGCTATGATCACCAAGACAGCATGGTACTGACATAAAAACAGACACACAGACCAGTGGAACAGAGTAGAGAGCACAGATATGGACCCTCAACTCTATGGTCAAATAATCTTCGACAAAACAGGAAAAAATATACAGTGGAAAAAAGACAGTCTCTTCAATAAATGGCGCTGGGAAAACTGGACAGCTATATGTAGAAGAATGAAACTCGACCATTCTCTTACACTGTACACAAAGATAAACTCGAAATGGATAAAAGACCTCAATATGAGACAGGAATCCATCAAAATCCTAGAGGAGAACATAGGCAGTAACCTCTTCGATATCAGCCACAGCAACTTCTTTCAAGATATGTCTCCAAAGGCAAAGGAAACAAAAGCTAAGATGAACTTTTGGGACTTCATCAAGATCAAAAGCTTCTGCACAGCAAAGGAAACAGTCAACAAGACAAAGAGGCAACCCACGGAATGGGAGAAGATATTTGCAAATGACAGTACAGACAAAAGGTTGATATCCAGGATCTATAAAGAACTCCTCAAACTCAACACACACAAAACAGACAATTATATAAAAAAGTGGGCAGAGGACATGAACAGACACTTCTCCAATGAAGACATACAAATGGCTATCAGACACATGAAAAAATGTTCATCATCACTAGCCATCAGGGAGATTCAAATTAAAGCCACATTGAGATACCATCTTATAGCAGTTAGAATGGCCAAAATTAGCAAGACAGGAGACAACATGTGTTGGAGAGAATGTGGAGAAAGGGGAACCCTCTTACACTGTTGGTGGGAATGCAAGTTGGTGCAGCCACTTTGGAGAATAGTGTGGAGATTCCTCAAGAAATTAAAAATAGAGCTTCCCTATGACCCTGCCATTGCACTACTGGGTATTTACCCCAAAGATAAAGATGTAGTGAAAAGAAGAGCCATCTGTACCCCAGTGTTCCTAGCAGCAATGGTCACAGTCGCCAAACTGTGGAAAGAACCAGGATGCCCTTCAACAGATCAATGGATAAGGAAGATGTTGTCCATATACACTATGGAGTATTATGCCTCCATCAGAAAGGATGAATACCCAACTTTTGTAGCAACATGGACAGGACTGGAAGAGAGTATGCTGAGTGAAATAAGTCAAGCAGAGAGAGTCAATTATCATATGGTTTTACTTATTTGTGGAGCATAACAAATAACATGGAGGACAAGGGAGTTAGAGAGGAGAAGGGAGTTGAGGGAAATTGGAAGGGGAGATGAACCATGAGAGACTGGACTCTGAAAAACAATCTGAGGGTTTTGAAGGGGCGGGGGGTGGGAGGTTGGGTGAACCAGGTGGTGGGTATTAGAGAGGACACAGATTGCATGGAGCACTGGGTGTGGTGCAAAAACAATGAATACTGTTATGCTGAAAAGAAATAAAAATTTTTTAAAAAAGGATAATAAATACTACAATTTTGTGCTTACAAAATTCAACTTAAATGAAATAGGAAAATCCCTTTGGAAACACAAACTACCAAATACTACTGAAAAAAATCAATAACATGAAAAGTTATGTGTATTACATAATTCATAGTTGAAAACTTTCCACCAAAGAAAACAGGCCCATAAGTGTTTACTGTTGAACTCTACCAAATATTTAAGGAAAAAATAATGCCAATTCTTTATAAACTCTTCCAGAAATTTGAAAATGAAGGAATACTTTTCAACTCTTTTAAGGCCAGAATATAAAAAATGAGACAAGGACTACAAAAAAAGAAAACTACAGACCAATAACCCTTGTGAACATAGATAGAAAAATCTTCAAGAAAAAGTATTAGCAATTAGAATACAGCATTATATTAAAAAGACAGTACATCACAAACCAAGTGAGATTTATTCCAGGAATACAAGGTGAGTTCAACACTAAAAATTTAATGAAATTCACCATATAATGGATTTTAGAAGTAAAACTATATGGTTATCTCATTAAATGAAAAAAGGCATTTGACAAAATTCAATAGTCATTATAAAATATCTCAGCAACTTTGAGTAGAAGGGAACTTCTCTAAACTGTTAAAGAGCATCTGAAAACAAATTATTTTTAAAAAATCTATTTATTTATTTGACAGAGAGAGATCACAAGTAGGCAGAGAGGCAGGCAGAGAGAGTGGGAGAAGCAGGATCCCCACTTAGCAGAGAGCTCGATGCAGGGCTTGATCGGAGGACCCTGAGATCATGATCTGAGCCAAAGGCAGGTGCTTAACCGACTGAGCCACCCAGGATCCCCCAAAAACTAATTTTTAACCCATGGCTAATTTCGTAATGGTGAAAGACTAAATCTTTTCACACTAAGATTGAGAAAAGGCAAAAATATCTGCTATTACTGCTCTTACTCATCATACAGGAAGTCTCAGAAAGTGAATAATACTTTAAAAAAAGGCATAAAAAAAGAAAAGGAAATAGAAGTAGAGAGAGTACAGATATTGGTACCTCTGAAAAAGTACAGATTGGAATGCAATAAATGTAAACTGTCTCTATTCAAAAATGACAGGGTTGTTGACAGAAAAATCTCAAAGAATCTACAAAATAAGTGAGTTCAGCAAGGTCAATATACAAAACCAGTTGTATCTCTATACACTAGCTATGAATAACGAAGCTTGAAACTTAAATAGTGCCAATTACAATAGCACCAAAAGACATGAAATATCAGGGATGCCTGGGTGGCTCAGCAGTTAATCTTCTGCATTCAGCTCAGGTCACGATCCCAGAGTCCCTGGGATTGAGTCCTGCATTGGGCTCCTTGCTCAGTGGGAAGCCTGCTTCTCCCTCTGTCTGCTGCTCCCCTGCTTGTGTGCTCACGCTCTCTCTCTTATCACAAATAATTACATAAAATCTTCCCAAAAAAGGATGAAATACTGAATTATGATTCTAATATAATGTATGTAGGATCTTTATGATAAAAACTATAAAATGCTGAGGAAAGAAGTAAAAACAAAAATGGAAATCTATATTGTATTCAGGAATTAGAAACTAAACATTGTTAAAATGCCAGTTCTCCCAAGACTGATCTAAATGATGAAGTTTTGGAATATAGGTGAGGTTCAGTGGGGTGGAGTCCAGAGCTGATGACCAAGAAAGAATTCTTGAGACATCTTTGGTGGAAAATGGTGGTTTATTAAAGCATGGGGACAGGACCCATGGGCAGAAAGAACTGCTGCCCTGGGGTTGTGAGGGGTGGTAATTTATGTTTGATGATGTTGGGGGAGGTAAGGAAAAGGGAGGTTTCAATAGAACTTTCATATGATAAAGAGGACTTACAAGATACAGATGACTTGAGGCCTTATCATTGTCAAGGTTTTTTCCCCCTAGCAAGGTATTAACATTAAGATAGTTGGAAGATTCCTAAAGAATGTCACATATGTCCCACCCAGGAGTGGGGGTGGGGGAAGATTGCAGGGTGTCAGCTTTTGCTTTGTCCTCAGCAAGCCTTCTGTTCCCTCCTCATATCCCTCTGGACAATTTTGACCCTTAAATCTTTAAGGTTATTGAAGGTGGAAAGTCTCATCTTCTGTAAATTCTTCCTGCTAAATAGGGGCATAGAGTTGTCCCTACCTACTCAGGTCAACACTGGACAGTTGGGGAATGTGTAGGGGAGTTATGAAAGACAGAGGCAGCTGAATCCAGGGGAGACTGCTCAGGTGATCTTCCCAAGTGGAAAGGACCATCTGTGGAAGTTATGACAGCAAAGGAGTCGACTCCAGGTGAGGAGACATGGAAGAAAACAGCAAAACATGATTAGTGTAACAAAAAGAAAATGAAGCTCAAATATGTTTTTTGACAAAAAACTCTTTTCCAGTCCAAGAGTTTAATCTATCATTAAAGGAGAGAGGGACTGTTTAAAGTGCTAACTTGAGTCTGTCAAAACCCAAGAAATATTTCGTGATAATCTGGAATGTAAATATAGTATTTTGTTTTTCTGGTAGCACAACTTCTACTTTGTGGAGCAGTTAAAACATCCAATGCCATTCTATTTTGTAAAGCTGCTTCACATTTGTATTACCGTAACATTTTAATAGAGAGATGCTACTTCGACGGTCATTTAGGGCTGACCATGTACTTAGTAAGAGCTTCCATGTGCCAAACATCCTCCATTTCCAAAGGAGGAATAAAAATGGATGTTAGTTGGTCATACCAATGAGACACAGAACAAGTTGACCATTGTTTTAAGTTTTGGAAGGTTGGCCAGGTTGGTAATGGTTTTAATAGTGCATCTGTGATTCCAGGCAAAACCTGGAGTACAGTGGCCTATCCAGCCTGGGGGAAGCCATGAGCACAAGTTAGAGCCATATAACCATTGGGTCCCGTTAGCAGACAGTCCTCCAATTCTGGGTTTCTGTAACTGCAGTCAAGATATCAAGAGCTATTCAGTTTTGGAGGGCCATCTTTTTAATGTGTAACAAAGGAAGTCCACTATTACTTTGTAGGGACCAAGGGAGTCCAAACCTAGGGACAATTTTCCTTCAAGAAGTTTTTGTCACCTCTGTGGCCTTTTTGCCCAAATCAGTGGCCTGGTGTAAACCCTATATTGCTTTCATTGGTTCCTAAGGTCATATCCTTTGACATCCTTTGAAGTGAATTACAGCTATCTCCTTTGGTAGGTGTACAGCCTTAAGAAGAGTAATAATTTTAGGACTGTATTTGATTGTGGAGTTATGGCTTGATAATAATCCCCTTTTCTTCCAAATTGCTCCATGGACATGTAGGACTAGGAAAGCATATTTGGAGTCAGTATTAGTATTAATTCTTAAGGCTTTGGCAATTGCAAAGTCCTAGTAAGCACTATGGCATATCCAGCTTTTTAAAAAAGTTTTTATGGAAACTATTGTCATCAGTAAACCAACTGTCATTTGTATTTTTAATAGGAGCATCTTAAATCTGGTCAACTACAGTAAGCAAGATCAATAACCTCTGAACAGTTATGCTCTATAGAGAAGTACAATGGTCAGGTCTAGGTGTAAAGGTAGATGGGTTTAAAGTCTGACAGGTTAAGTATTATTTCAGGCATATCTATAAGTGTAACCTGGTATTTAGTAAGCTGGCCTCCATCATCCATTGGTGGCCTTTGGTTTCTAAGACACTCTGGACCTGATGAGAAGTCCTTACATTCAGGGACTGTCACATAGTGAGCTTTGAGGCTCTTTATATGAGGAGAGCTGTTCTGTGCTTAGCTAAAGCCTTTGTTTGCAATTGTACCTCAATAGAGTGGCTTCTAGGATAATTATGACCAAGGGGTGAAACCATTAAGAAGCCCTTTTTGAGTGGTCCAGCCTTAAAAATATCCCAATTACAAAAGATCACTGGCAAGTGGGAGAAAACTTGTCAAGAGATAAGGGGAGTTCCACATGCATCATCCAATCCAATCATAAAGAAAATGAGGTCATCTATTATTTCCACAAGTTGATAGTTAATCCTATGGGGTGGGGTATGCTTCTGGCTTCTAGACAATTTCATTCCCGCCACACAGAATTGGTCAAGGTGATAGCTAAGTTATACAATTGTTGAGGAATCAATCCCATTTTCCAGTTGTTTAATCATGTGCCATGGGGTCCTGTTATTATCCCCACAGAATAAAAAGCAAGAAGATTGTCTAAACGAGCTATTGTACAACTTCTCTGAAGTTTACCTCAAGTTGTCTAGCTTAGGTAAACAATAAACTTTTAAGGACAATCAAATCTAGATCTTAACATCCACAAAGGTGTGTTATTGAAACAATTTTTCTCTCGAAAATAACCCTCATTTCCAGAGATAGCCAAATTAGGACTAATTTATTTGAAAAACAAGTCCAGTTCAAACAGATTTGACCTAATTATTTACATAAGATCAGCAAGAACAGTGAATGGTCATATAGATCTTTTGTAATCTGCTTTGCTGGAACTTCTTATAAGGAATCTGTAGGTTGAACTTTTCGCACCCTTTCCAGGCCAGAAGCCAAGCCAATTACTTGCCATCAGACATGCCTGCAATACCTGTAGATTTGGGCAGATTCCTCTTAATGAGGTCCCCAAAGTATCCTGAGGTTCCTGCACCTGCCAGGAAGTGACATTCTTTACTCACCTGGTGAGGCTGCTGGGAACTCTGTAAGCAAGGTATCAGGCCAACAGTTCCAAGGGGCTTTATGGCTCTAGGTTTCATAAAGTCAACCTTAGTTTCTTAAAGCTTTCTGGTCATATCTGAGTCTATGCATGTCTTTCTCAAATATGACATTCCAGTCAAAGCCTTGGTAAAACAACCAATGTTTCCAAAAGTGTCCTGTTACAGGGAGAACAGATTCTGATTGAACTTATGCAAATGACTGATTGCCACGGAAGAAGGAATACTTACTGAGACCTTTTGAGTTTCAGAGGGTTTAGATAGAAAAGTTGAATGCTTTGATTTGTTTACAAATGAATATTTTTACATTTCTGTAAGTCACAGATACTAAGTAAAATTTTCCTTCATGTAGAAGTATAAACATTAGAGAGCCAGCAATGTTTAAAATGAGACACAACACTAAGAGAGACAACACTATAATCTTTTAGTTCATTTAGTCCCATGTTACTAATTCTGGTTTAGTTTGAATGCAGCTTTAGTTAGTTCTGGAAATTCTTACTCATTTCAGTTCTGATCTTAAAGATATTGAATACCTGTGTTGTCCTGAAAGTCCTTTATATGAATCTCTTGAAGATAAAACTCATTTTACAAGAGAATTAGAACAAAGAAAACTCAGAAATGGACATCGTTAATGATCTGATTTGAGAGTTCATTATGATACTGTAGACAAGGAAACTCAGTTATCCTGTGACCCACTGACACATAACAATTCAGTAATTAAAATATCAAGTGATGACCTTATCAAAACATTAAGACTTTAGGAAATGCATAGAACCTCTAGAATAGTTATAACATTTACCCAAAAGTAACCCAAGGTTTATCATTTGTTTAGCAGTACTTCCTAAGTAACTTAGCATACCAAGGAAAAACCTAATGAGTTAAAGAGATTTCATTTACAATTTAAATCTTGTCAGCATTTGCCAAAATCTTATAAAATTTTAAAGCACATGCTGAAATATAATTAAGGATGTTAAAGACCTGATATAGGCAAAATGTGGGAAATGGTTTTTCTGGACAGGGAAAGAGGAAGCAACTGTTAACATTTTCTTCTTAACAGCAGATCAATTAATTTAAGAAAACTTTGTCTTTTTGAACAGAGAGAATTTCAGTCTTATACCAGTGCACTTTAAAACCTGTTTGTTTTAATCTTAGTCTATCCTGACCATGCCTAAAATTCCTTTCCCAAGTTTTTCCATCATAAACCTTCTACAACTTATTTGCATTTAGGTTTTGTCCCAAGCCATTTCTTTGTAAACAACCATCTCATTTAGAACAAAATTATCTCTTATCTTCAACAATATGCACTCCCATCCTTATCTTTCTTACCTATCTCCTACTTTTCCACATACAGAGTTGTTTCCCTTATTTTCATCAGTCTTAGTTACAGTTAGCAGAATTTTGTACTTTTAGAAACACCTTGGTCTCTAGTCAGTTATTAACCAATTGTGAATGTTACAACAGGATTCTTTAGATGACAAATTTATGAACCAGTTAAGCACAAAACATGTTTGCCCACAGATTTAAATATTCTTAGTTTCTTTGCAGTAAGTCAAAAGCACAAACCTGTGTCCAGTAATTAATGACTTAACATTTTATCCTATTTGAAAGACCTAGATGTCCAATGAATTTAATTTCATTCATCCAAACAAAACTTTAAACTATCAGGTTACCAAAGACTTTGAAAGCTATCTCAATACTTACCCATGAAAACTTTGAGACAGACAGTGAGCCATAAGTTTAGTCATCACTTTGCTAACAAGTTTCAACAGAGATAACATGAGCTTATTTGACCTTCAGTAAACCTAGATGGAATAAAAGTTTCACATTTACTGGTGTAACTTCAAAGACATGTCTATCTTAATTAAACCAACAAACTTAACTTAGTTTAAATACTGATTTATGTTCCACCTGGGCCCACCCCATTTTCAGTGTTTACCTGAGACACGGGTGGGGAAATCTGGAGTGGGGTGTGTTAGGTCTTGCTCCTTGACAGTGAAGAGAGAAGGAGCCATGGTGCAGGAGGCACCAAGGATGGTCTAGAGGCCAGTTACACAGGACACACCCAAATTGGTGCAGAAACAGGAGAAGGGGGAGACAGAAGAAACAAAGTGCTGCCAGAAGGCAGAGAAAGGATTCCCAGTTTTAGAGCCCTTCAGACCCAACAGGAGCAGACGCCATGTTTTCCTGCCAACAAGAGGGGAGGGGCTAGGCAGTCCATGTTGGGACAGAGAAGACAGGGAATTTCCCTGAAACAAAGGGAGTTTTGGTAGCTGCTTGGGAATATTCCTTAAAGTCTCTGTCTTGAGTTAGACTAACCCCTATTGGCTCCAGTTATAGCCATTAACATGGGAAATGAGTAAGGGAGAACCCCCCACATCTGTTAGCTTCCTAGAGAGAGAGAGAGAGAGACAGAGTCCCCTTTGCTAAGGATGGCCTGCATATCCTCCAGCAACCTGGGTTTACTAGGAGGCTTACTTAGATAATTATCATCCAATATGTCAGGAGGGAGTTTACTAGCCAGACATACTTGGGCAAACACATTCTGCAAAAGGCCCTTAGGTCAGGGTCCTTGTATAGAGCAATGAAGGCCTAGGTATGATCGATGAGTGTCTTGGTCCATTTGCCCTGTTTCCTGCAGAGGAGATCTGATAGATCTCACTGAGGCCATGCAGTGTTACAGGAGCTCTGTCATTCCTAAGTTTTGCAATCCAAATTATTTCCAGTGGGTTAAAAGGCAATCTGAGATAGAGTCCTTGGGAACCAAAGAAGCCTACTGAGGCATGCTCCCAGAAAAGTAAAGAAGATCCATTACCAAATCCCCCCTGACTCCTGGGCGTCGTCCCATGCAGGATACGTCAGAGGTTCCCGTGTGTCAAAAGCGACTGGAGGCATCCCCCAAATAAGACATCTCTATTGATCATGATCCTGCCTTCCCTGGGAAGGCATTCCTGCCGTAAAAGGCCCTGGAGGGGTGCTGGTGCCCCTCCCTTACCCCATCACATCCTAGGCTGCTGATGGGTGCCTGATGAATGGACTAAAATACCGTGCCATGCCATGCCATCATCTGTCCTGAAGGTTGTGTATTGTTTTGCCATTTTAACCCATGGAAAATACTAGAAAAGTCTGGCAAGGGGAAATTACCCAATTTTGTAGCTCTAAGTAGTTAGTAGAGGACACTGACAGGAAACAGTAAAGACTGAAATCCATCATGGTCTAAGCTACATTCCCACACACATGGTCCTTACAGCCAACTTCCCTAGGAAACCATCCCCAGTTGGGTTTTAATTCAATCAGATATTGGTTTCAGCTGGCTCCCAGTGGAGGTACCATGGCCAGAAGCAGCTAGACCAGGGATGTGGAGGGAATCACGTTAGATCCAACAGGAGTCTTAAGATTGGCAGCCATCCTGGTGACTTAGGTGGCTGTCGCGTGCCCAAGACAGACAACTTTATAGAAGAACAAAAATAGAGAGAGGGCATGATGTTTCTGGGTCTTATTACCATTCTGGCCAGGGTACAAACTTCCAGCCAAAAGGTAGACTTTCTCCTTCCTGTAGAGTAGCCATGGGCTAAAGGATTGCAGCCTGAGCAATTAAGGTGAAAGTGTTCCAATAAGACCATACTCCTTGAAAAGCCCCTGAAATGAGACTAAAGGAAGAGGAGAGAAAGTACTCATCAATTTTGCACTGAAGCTCAGAGTCCAAATGTAAAGATTCAAAGCCCCACGTTGGGCATCAAATGATGAAGTTTTAGAATATAGGTGAGGTTGAGTGGGGTGGAGTCCAGAGCCAATGACCAAGAAAGAATTCTTGAGGTATCTTTGGTGCAAAATGGTGGTTTATTAAAGCATGGGGACAGGACCCATGAGCAAAAAGAGATGCTGCCCTGGGGTTGTGAAGGGTGGTAATTTATGCATGATGGTATTGGGGGAGGTAAGGAAAAGGAAGGTTTCAATAGAACTTTCATATTCTGGGGCACCTGGATGGCTCAGTGGGTTAAAGCCTCTGCCTTCGGGTCAGGTCATGATCTCAGGGTCCTGGGATCAAGCCCTGCATTGGGCTGTCTGCTCAGTGGGGAGCCTGCTTCCTCCTCTCTCTCTCTCTGCCTGCCTCTCTGCCTACTTGTGATCTCTGCCTGTCAAATAAATAAATAAATAATCTTAAAAAAATTTTTTAATTAAAAAAAAACTTTCATATGCTAAAGAGGACTTATAAGATACCAAATGCCTGAGGCCTTGTCATTGTCAAGGCTTTTTCCCCTAGCAAGGTATTAACATTAAGATAGTTGGAAGATTCCTAAAGAATGTCACATATGTCCCACCCAGGAGTGGGGGTGGGGGAAGGTTGTAGGGTGTCAGCTTTTGCTTTGTCCTCAGCCCGCCTTCTGTTCCCTTATCATATAGATTCAATAGAATCTCAAAAAACTAGATGGATTTTTGTAGAAATCATAAATCTGATTCTAAAATATACATGGGAATGCAAAGGAACTAAAGTATCTAAAACAAATTTGAAAAGAACCCAGCAAGTTATTTAAATTGCATGGAAAAGCAAAAGGCACAGAAGAGCCAACACAACGTTGGAGGAGAAAAACAAAGTTGGAGGACTGACAATACTCAACTTTAAGACTTAAAATAAATCTGCATTAATCCAGACAGTATAACATTGACCAAAAGAAAAAAAAAATAAAATAAAATGAAACAAAAAAACTCAGACAAATTGGTCAATGGAACATAAGACAGAACCCAGCTATAGACCCAGAGATATATAGTCAAATAATAGTCAAAGGGGCAAAAACAACTCAATGGAGAAAGTATTGTCTTTTCAACAAGTGGTGTTTTAAAAACTGGACATACACATGCTAAAAAAAAATAAATAAACATATCTTACATCTTTCACAAAAAAATTTTTTTAAAGAATTTATTTGACAGAGCACAGCAGGGGGAACAGAAGGAGAGGGAGAAGCAGGCTTGCTCTGAGCAGGGAGCCTGATGCGGTCTCCATCCAGGATCCTGGGGTCATGACCTGAGCCAAAGACAGATGCTTAACAACTGAGTCACCCAGATGCCCCATCTTTAACAAAAATTAATTCAAAAATAGATAATAGAGCTGAATGTAAAACATGAAACTATAAAACTCCTAGAAAATGATATTGGAGAAAATCTATGCAACCTTGGGTTTGGCAATGACTTTTTTTTTTTTTTAAGATTTTATTTATTTATTTGACAGAGAGAGATCACAAGCAGGCAGAGAGAGAGGAGGAAGCAGGCTCCCTGCTGAGCAGAGAGCCCGATGCGGGGCTCGATCCCCGGACCCCGAGATCATGACCTGAGCCGAAGGCAGCGGCTTAACCCACTGAGCCACCCAGGCGCCCCTGGCAATGACTTTTTAGATACAATATCAAAATCATCATGCATTGTCATGTTCACGAGGTGGGGATCCTGGTGATTGGAGCCAAAATGATGGGGGGACTACTGACTGATGATCAGTAGATGTTTTTATTACAATCTCTCCTTTTATACCTTCCACAAGATAAAATTACAAACAGGATATAGATTTCCAGGCAGGCCGTGGGCTATGGGTGAGATGTGATTTACCTGCAGGCAATCAAGTGAGACAAGTGAACAATGATTATGTCTTAGCTTTAAATGACAATATCTCTTAGCTTTAAATGACAAGAGCGAGTTAAGGATTCTCCACACTTATCAGATCTATCTAAAGGAGGACAGGAAAACACTCCAGGGATCCTCCATGTTTATTCCCAGCGTTGGCCCAGGAAGACTCTTGCCCTCCAACTGCTGGAGTTTTCTCACCAGATTCAACAGGACCCCGGTCACATTGGTGAGGATCTGGGGTGTGTTCCAACAGTGCATAAAATTAAAAATTGATAAATTGATTTCATTAAAATTGAAAATTTTTGCTATGCAAAGTGCAATGGCCAGAGAATGAAACAAGCCAAAAACTAGGAGAAAATGTTTGCAAAACATATATCTGATAAAGGACTGGTATCTAAATTATACAAAGAACTCTTAAAACTCAACAATATTAAAACAAACAACCTGATTTTAAAAATAGAAAAAAGATCTGAACAGAAACCTTATCAAAGAAGATATACAGATGGCAAGTAAGCATACGAAAGATGCTCAATACCACATGTCATTAGGGCACTCTAAATTAAAACAACAGTGAGATACCACTACACATCCATTAAAATGGCTAAAATCCAAAACACTGACAACACCAAATATTAGTGAGCATATGGGACAAAAGGAATTCTAATTCACTACTGGTGGGAATGCAAAATGATACAGCCAGTATGAAAGACAGTTTAGCAATTTCTCACAAAACTAAATATACTCTTTCCTTATGATCTGGCAATTATACTCCTTGATATTTACCCAAATGAGATATGAACTGTAGACAAATGTTTATAGCAGCTTTATTCATAATTGCTGAGTCCTTCAGTGGGTGAATGGATAAAAAAACTGTGGTTATCCATACAATAATATTACTCAGTGATAAAAAGAAATGAGCTACCAAGCCACAAAAAGTCATGGAGGTTCTTACATGCATATTAGTAAGTGAAATAAGCCAATCTGGAAAGGGTACATATTATATGATTCCAACTGTATGGTATGTATGTATTAATTGTGGAGACAATTTTTTAAAAAATCAGTTGTTGCCAGGAGTTCAGGGGGAGAGAGGGAGGAAAGAACAGGTGGGACACAGGTGTTTTACAGGACAGGGAAGCTATGCTGTATAATGCTTGAAGGTAGGTATATGCCATTATGCGTTTTTCAAAACCTATAGGATGTGCACACACAGAGCGAATCCTAATGTAAACAATATATTTTAGTTAATATATTGATATTGGCTTATCAGTTAGAACAAATGCACCACACCAATGCAAAATGTTCATCATAGAGGAAGCTGGGTAGGTGAGGTTAAGAGTTAGAGGATATGTGGGAATTATTTGTTTTTTATGTTCATTTTTCTGTAAACCTAAACCTCTGCTCTTAAATATAGAGTCAGTTAATTAAAAAGAACAACAACAAAATTGGAGGACTCACATTACCTGATTTCAAGATCCACTATAGAACTACAGTAACAAAGATTATGTGATATTGACAAAAAGACCTATAAATCTGTGGAATGGAATAGATTTTTGAAATAGATCCTCATATATATGCCCAGTTTATTTTCAACAAGGTGCAAAGTTAATTCAATAAGGAAAATATCTTTTCAAGAAATGACACAGAAAATTGAACATACATATGCAAAACAAACTTGTACCCTATAAAAAGATTAACTCAAAATGAGTCATAGACCTAAATGTATCATGTAAAATGATCAAACTTCCAGAAGGAAACATAGGAAAAAATTCTTTTGATCTTGGTTTTGGCAAAGTTTTCCTAACTGTGACATTAAAAGCATAATCCATAAATGAAAAAAATTAATAAAGTGAACTTCATCAAAATTTAAAATTTTGCTCTTTGAATGTCACTATTAAGAGAATGAAAAAAGAAACCCACACAGACTGGGAGAAAACATTTGCAAAGCACATATGTGAGAAATTACTTGTATCCAAAATATATCAATAATGCTCAAAACTAAATAAGAAGAAAACAAATGAATTTTTTAAATGTGCAAAATAGTTGATAAATATTTTTCCAAAGAAAATATATAGGTGGCAAATAATTACAAAAAAAAAAGTTTGTCATTAGTCATTATGGAAATGCAAATAAAATTACAATTTGAACATACCATTTATTTGTTAGAATTATAGAAAAAGTTAAAATCTAAAATACCTAGTGCTGAGAAAGAAATAATACAAGTGGAACTCTCATGTTTCTTATATACTGCTAGCGAGAATGTAAAAGGTACAATTTCTTGTAAAATAATTTTTCAGTGTCTCATAAATTTCAGCACTTAACATACCACCTAGAAATCTTTCTCCTAGGTTTCCACTCAGGGGCATTGAAGACTTAATAATCACACAAAAATTTGTACACAGATATTTATGGCAGCTTTATTCATAATCACCCAAAACTGACATTTTGAATAGTAGTGAATACCTCCAAATGATGAATGGATAAACAAACTGTGGTACATCCATACAGTGAAATACTACTCAGAAACAAAAAGGAAAAAACTATTGATACACACAACATGGGTGAATCTCAAATACATTATGCTGAATAAAAGAAGGCAGACTCAAAAGGCTATGTGTTATATAATTCTATTTACATGACATTCTCGAGATGGCAAAAGTATTGGTACAGAAAACAGTTCAGTGACTGCCATGGTTTGGGGGATAGATGGAAGAGTTGACTAAATAAACTACATAGAGCCATGAGGGAGTTTTTTGAGATGACAGATGATGGAATTTGGGGATATGTGTCTTGAGTGCAGTGATGATTACATGACTATATATATTTGTCAAATAGAACTGCACTAGAAAGAATAAATTCCACTGAATATAAACTATATCCCAATATGTAAAAAGATTTGGGGAAGGATTTCCATTTCTGAACCACCTTTCCATCCCTCCCCACATCCACAACTATAAAGCCCAACAATGCTATATAAAATATGTTTTAAATCCTATCATAATGCTTATGAAGCTTTCAAGAAAATAAAGAAAACACTCAGTGGAGAAAAAAAAAAAAAAAAACAGAAAAACCTGAAAAACAAGATGACAATCCATTACTAACACTGTGTTTTTAGGGAGTGTTTGCAGATCTCAGTAAATAAGAGACTTCAGAAGACTATACTAGAACAGGAAGCAAACCCTTGATGTATATAGTGTAGGAAGCTGAAAATGAAATCATGACTGAAGCTTGTATCCTCAAAGGCCTACACACTCAGTAAAATAAAGGACAGGAAAATAATCTTCCCACTGGCAGCAGAAAACAACATGGATATCTCTTTATATTAGTTGAGTTATGGGGGAAAAAATCTCCCTTGAAAATTTATGACCACAAACCTGCACTCATGAATTTATACTTTATACATGGTTTCAGAATAATAATTCTAAACCAAATATAATTCTAAACCAATTATAAGATGGTTCTAGGTTGGTACCTTTCTGGAGCACTTGATAGAATCAAAGATAAAGCCTCTCATAAAATAGACTGCACAGGATTTCCATATGTGAAGTCCAGCTGAACATGATATGATAATCCAAAATTACAAAGCAACCACTTTGAGCAACAGTTACCAGAAACAAGAAATATCACATTAGACACCTCAGTGTTTTCAGATAATAGAATTTTTGGCTTAATAATGCAATGCAAATATGTTTAAGAAGTTCAAAGAAATAAAATCTAGAGTTAAAAACATGAGAAAGGAACAAGATACTATCAGTGAAGGCAGATAAATTGGCAGAAACAAATAAGATATATAACTATAAAATATTTTTTAAATAAAAAACTTAGATGTTTCAGCAGTACCTTACATATCACAGAAGGAACAATTAGAAAACTAATGAGAAGTGGAGCTAAAGAATTACCCAGAACACAGCTCAAAGAGACAGTGAGATAAACCAAAATAAAAAAAGTTAAGAGATGTGGCAGAACATTTTTTCATGTGTCTGTTAGCCATTTGTATGTCTTCATTGGAGAAGTGTCTGTTCATGTCTTCTGCCCATTTTTTGACATGATTCTCTGTTTTGTGTGTGTTGAGTTTGAGGAGTTCTTTATAGAGCCTATATATCAGCCCTTTGTCTGTAGTGTCAGTTGTGAATATCTTCTCCCATTCTGTGGGTTGCCTCTTTGTTTTGTTGACTATTTCCTTTGCTGTGCAGAAGCATCATCACTAGCCATCAGGGAGATTCAAATCCAAACCACATTGAGATACCACCTTACACCAGTTAGAATGGCCAAAATAAACAAGACAGTAAACAACAAGTGTTGGAGAGGATGTGGAGAAAGGGGGGCCCTCTTACACTGTTGGGGGAATGCAAGTTGGTGCAGCCACTTTGGAGAAAAGTGTGGAGATTCCTCAAGAAATTAAAAATAGAACTTCCCTATGACCCTGCAATTGCACTACTGGGTATTTACCCCAAAGATAAAGATGTAGTGAAAAGAAGAGCCATCTGTACTCCAGTGTTCCCAGCAGCAATGGTCACAGTCGCCAAACTGTGGAAAGAACCAGGATGCCCTTCAATGGACAAATGGATAAGGAAGATATGGTCCATATATACTATGGAGTATTAAGCCTCCATCAGAAAGGATGAATACCCAACTTTTGTATCAACATGGACGGGACTGGAAGAGATTATGCTGAGTGAAATAAGTCAAGCAGAGAGAGTCAATTATCATATGGTTTCACTTATTTGTGGAGCATAAGGAATAACAGGGAGGACATGGGAAGATGGAGAGGAGAAGGGGGTTCGGAGAAATTGGAGGTGGAGATGAACCATGAGAGACTGTGGACTCTGAAAAACAATCTGAGGGTTTTGGAGGGGCAGGGGTGGGAGGTTGGGTGAACCTTGTGGTGGGTATAAGGAGGGCATGTACTGCATGGAGCACTGGGTGTGGTGCATAAACAATGAATTCTGGAACACTGAAAAGAAATTCAAAAAATAAATAAAAATTTTTAAAAAGGGAGATGTGGCAGATAGAATGAAAAAAACTAGTAGGGGGCCTGGGTGGCTCAGTCAGTTAAGGACCAGCTCTTGGTTTTGGTTCAGGTTGTGGTCTTAAGTCATGGGATCAAGCCCCAGGTCAGACTCCGCCCTCAATGTGGAGTCTTCTTGGGACTCTCCCTCTCTCTTTGTCCCTCCCCAAATAAACAAATCTTTTTAGAAAAGAAATTTTAAAAAAATTTAAAAAGAAATTTTAAAAGAAATTAAAAAAAAAGAAATAAAAACTAATATACCAGAAAGAATAAAGAAGTCATATTCAAAAAGATAATGGCTGAGTGATTTTTCCCAATTTAATGAAAAAGTTTTATTCTTAAATTTAAGAGGGACATCAAGTCTCCAACAGGAGAAATAAAAATTTAAAAGGTAGTAAAATTTCAAAATACCTAATACAAAAAGAAGGTCTTAAGAATAGCCAGGGAGAAAAGACATTGACAAAGAAGAGATAGTAGACCAAAAGAAGGATTTTTAGTAGCAAAAATAGAAACCAAAATGGCTGGATTCTGGCTCGTCAAGGATAATGATAGCTATCTAAAACCAAATCTCTCCACAAATACTTCAGAAGCAGTTATGCCAAAAAGAAGAAATAAAACTCACAAAACACATTCCTCAGCATAATTAGAAGACAGAGGGTGCTACAAACTTCAAACCTCTTTAAGTAGAAAAATAAACACTAAATCCAAACAGATCATGCTCCCTTGGCAAGCTTTGGAGAATAAGGGCCATTCAGGAAAAAAGAAGAGGGAATGAGTGAAGTGCCTAAGATTTATCTAAAATCACTTCCACAAAGAGTCTACCCAACGTTAGAAAAGACTGAAAAGGAGTTCTGGAAGTCTAGGAAATGTAGTTGGGGGTCGACTCCACCTTCCTTGCAATTCCTGTAATGGCTGCTTCCTGGAAGGTGGTGTCACACTGAACCTCTTAGCTTCAGTATCTGGAAATCCAGGAAGGGAGTATTTCAAGCCCAGTAGAATTATACACTTACTCATTCATTATTAACCCTGTAGTCTCTGGCCAAGCTCACAGCAGAGCGTTAAAAGCTCTTCTTACACCCTGTGCAATTGCTAAGCCCATCCGAACAAGGCAGGGGAGGAAATTATAACCTCTCCTCTGCCAGCAGAGATATGCAGAATTAGTCTTGTTGATATGGGCGCACTCTTCCTATGCTGCTTTTAAGTTCTGGATCTTGTTTGAATTCTCATTCTAAGAAACCAGCTATAAGAAAAAGAAAAGCTGATGAGGCAAGGAGGAAATTTTGAACATGACTGGATAGCTAATTCAGTTCAGGAATTGTTCTGAATAAACATTTTTCCAAAGAAAACTTACTATCCATTGCATTTCCTGGGGTCCCATGTTGGATTAGTTCTCCCTGAACCCCCTTGCACTGAGGGTCAGGATGGTCTAGAAAGGTTCTACTTTGGGGGATGAGGGTTCTTTGTCTGACATAAGGGAGCAGGAAACACGAAAACACCCTGACCCTTAGTTCTTCCAAACAGCAACCTTGGGATGGGGTAAAGATTCTGCTTAGGAAATCAGAAACTAACTCAGAAATTCCAAGGCCCTTTGCCAATGGACAGGTCTCCCTGAGGATTCTAGGACTGGTCTGATCTGCTTAAACTCCTGAGACCTGGTCAGACTAAGGCAGACTGAAAGAACAGATTGTTCATCTGTTATAGTTAGTCTCCTATTAGTGACCGGTGAGAAGTAGTTTCTACTTCCCTGATGTTGAGAGTCTCCAGGATATCCTATTATATCTGCACGCGCGCGCACGTGCGTGTGTGTGTGTGTGTGTGTGTGTGTGTGTGGTGCGGTGTATGGTGTGGTGCAGTGAGAGAGACAGCATGGAGCATACAATAGACTCAGAGGGAGCCAAGAATCAGCAGGTAACACTATAAATGAGCAGCTGCTTTACAGCAGAACTTACTGTATCCTCACTGTGGGCCTGATATCAACATAGCCAGTGTCCTCACCTGCCGATGCTGAAGCCCATGGAGAAGGTCAGTGAATAGGTTCACTTCTCCTGTGCTGAAATTTGGCATCTCTCAGAGATGAACACTCACTGCCTCCCTCAGCAATCATCTGTGTTCCAATTGTACCAGGGATCTGCACACAGTGGCCATTGATAAGACGTCACAGATATTGACTCACTTTACTATTCTGCCTTACAGTCTTTCTTTTCTCTAGATGTCAAGCTGTGTCTCTGCTTGCCTAACTAACTCTCTTCAGTTTGTTGCTTCTTTCTTAGTGTCTCCCCTCTGTATGTCCATCAGACTCTGAGTATGCCTACCAGCCCTTCTGGCTCTGGCTGAGGGGTAGGTTGACTTGGATGAGAAGGCTGGTCTGATTTTGAGGTGACCTGTCTACAAGGCAGAAAGAACCCAGAAACCAGACCAGTTATTCTCAGAGTCACCTGGTTGGAGGGAGAAGGTTCTAAACCCCTAGACTGGGGAATTGGTTCCATTTCATCCAAAGACATGTGCCATTATGCTTATGTGGTCCTCTCAGTCTTTTCATCTTTCTGGGGACTTTTTCTGTCTCTTTTCTAGCTTACTTCCTGCCTTCACCATGTCCTTCAGCTCCCTCTCTCCCCACTTTCATAATTTTTCCATCCTCTTTTAGCATGAGTAGGAGAAAGAGCACTGTGCCAGGAGCTAGAAAATTCCTTTTCATTTTAATACTTTATGTTTAAGTGGCCTTGATCCACAGAGGTTTAAGGACACTAAAAGACCGTAATTAGAGTCTTGCCTCTATTCCTGTCTAGTTAGATACTTGACAAGTCAGCTTGCTTATTCCTTCCTGAGAATCCATTTCCCCATCTGTTTCTTTTTTAAGATTTTATTTATTTATTTGAGAGAGAGAGCAGCAGAGGGAGAGGAAGAAGCAGGCTCTCTTCTGGGAGCCTCATGCAGGCTGGATGCTGGGCTTGATGCCGGGCTCCATCCCAGGACCCCAGGATCATGACCTGAGCCAAAAGCAGATGCTTAACCATCTGAGCCACACAAGTGCCCCTCCATTTCCCCATCTCAAAGTCCTGTTAGTGACACCTTTTTAGAGCACAAAGTTCCTCTCCAATTGTTGTAAGGAGCATATGAGAGCCACAGAAATGGAAGGGATTTTTATAATTATGTCTCTCTAAATATATTCTTATCTCCTCTTATTTCTAACTTTCACTTTCCCTATTTGACTTTATCCTCCATTTCCTTCTCATCTGCTTTTTCTTTTATCTGCCTCATTATTTATTTTTCTTTCTCTTTCCCCATTTCTGCTTTTCTCTCAATCCATTTGCCTCCATAAATAGTTTTCTTGTGTATCTATGCACTTTTCTTTCCTGCTCCTTTGAGAAAAGATTGGTTAGTGTTCTCAAAGAAGTTTATAAATATATTACAAAATAAGGTAAATAACATGAAGATTCAGTTTTTCTCATTTCCTCTAAGATCTGAAGAATAAATAAAATTAAAAGGAAGTAAGTCAAGGAGTCAGAGATGGGACTGGAGTTTAATCAGCTATACAAAAGCATTTCCTGATCTAGAAAAGTTATTTTTTTAAAGTCATAGTTTCTACCTAGGAATTTTCTGTGGCAATGGAATATTGGTTCAAGACCTTAAAAGATCTCTTCCAACATATGAAGTGCAAAGAAGAAAAGATGGGAGAAAAGAAGTAAAAGAGAAGGTAATAAACATGTACTAAGCAATTACTGTCTTTCAGTCACTTTAAGTGTATTATTTCCATTAACATTTTATCTTTATACCATTCAACAAGCCAGAGAGGATATCCCAAATACTATTAGTAAGTGGTAAAACTGAGATGTAAGTATTGGTTTATCTTAATTCCAAACCCTAAGCTTTTTCTATACATCTACCATATATATGCAAGTTTCAGATGTGGATGTTGGATCTCAAAAAGTGACTATTTTGCTTCTTTTTTTCCCCTAAATATTTATTTATTTTTGAGAGAGAAAGAGAACAGGGGATAGGGGAGAGGGAGAGAGAGAATCTCAAACAGACTCTCCACTGAATGTGGAGCCCAACACAGGGCTATATCAAGATCCTGAGATCATGACCAGAGATGAAATCAAGAGTTCAGCTTAACCAACTGAACTGCCCAAACACCCATCTTTCACTTCTTAATACTATCTATATCATTCACCAACTAACTCTCTAGTTCAGGGCTTTCATATGTGACTATCTCATGTCCCTATCTTTGTGTTTCTGATTATTCTTACAATCAGTGGAGTTTTTCAAGAAAACATAAATAACATGTGGTTTACATTAACCATGGCTGCTACTACTTCTTGAAAAGAGCCAGTTTAATGCTCAATTTTGCCCTCATGATTCACAAAGTCTGTATAATTTCCTACAAATAGCCAAACCCTTAATACTTAAGGATTAATCATTCTATGTATGGCTCAATTGGTCACCATTTCATCTTGTTTTCCTTCTACATTTTGGGAATTTGGAGTCATGAGGCAGTTTTGAGGGTTTATTTAGGAACTTTTTTCAGAAATTGTTTAAATCCCCTTCTAAGAGTAGCCATTGTCAGGAGGAGGAATGTATTCTTGGCTTTATTTGATTTTTGCTTTATATATAGCTTTAATTGTTACTCTGGAGGGGAAACTGTGAACAACTACTAAGTATTTTAGCAGAAAGGATAAGTGGATATGACATCCATCTAGAATTAAGAAAATAGATTGAAATAAAGATCTAAGATAAGATTATCTGTGCTATCTCTCACTCCTGTGGATGCCAGAGAAACTTCTTTGTAAATAGAGCTTGTGCTTTTGTCTTGTCCATAGTAGTAAAGATCTGTCATGCCAAGCAAGGGCCCCCACACTGTCAGTCAGACCATCATTAGATAAGAAGTGTAGTTCAGGATCTCTCAATTATAGAAATATGGAGACATTGCAGTGGATTCAGCTATAAGAGGGCAGCATCTATAATAGAGAAAAGGGAAAGAAACCATATTTACCTTGAAAAATGTCTAGATAACATAATAGAAAATATTATTATAATTTAACGAATTTAAGTTTTTCTTTCACATAATGAAGAAAAGATTGAACATAAATTTCAATTTTTGCTAAGGCAAGAACAATGTATATTGTTCCAAAATAGATGTAGGTTAGATCTAGCCAGGCATTTAATATTAGTATTTCTTTTAATTCCCATAAAAAGTTCCAAAAGCTATTTAGTTATTAATTCTACCATGGCCCAAAGACAGCAAACTAAGTATCCTAAGACCTATTCTCCCATAAGCCTAATGGTTAATTTCCACAATGACAAGTTGACATGTATTAAATTTGTAACATCATATATGTAATTAAATGACCAGACATTTTCTATTTTTGCATTTGTTTATGGGTCTGTCTTTATTTTTTTTAATATTAACATCTTAGAAAATCATCTCAGAATATGGTTGTCTGAAGTTGGTATGTCTAAGAATTTTTAAATTTGTTAAATTTTGGTTAATTACACCATAAGTCTCACCCTTCTAAATTCTTCTTAATTATTTGAAAGATATTTTTAGACATCTCAAGATTCTTTTAGCCAAAGCTATTTCCAATTTCTTTTCTCAATTCCAGTAGAATGGAAGCATCATAAGGACAAAAGTCTTGATCTCTTGATATTTCCCAAGTTTCTAAAACAGGGCCTGGCCTATAACGGGATCTTAATAAGTATTTGTTGAGTGAATGAATAAGTTAGATATTTATTAAGTTGGTTTATCCCTTTTTAATATTATCAATATATTTTAATTACATACATATGTTACTATATATTAATTAAACAAACTAGTACTACACAGTGTTCAGTTTAAGAGGAGTATCTATACTCTAAGAGTAAGAAGGTATAATGGGTAAATGAGAAGTGTGTTTTCTTTGTTGCACTTTATGACAGTTTAAATCATAGAATAATAATATTACACATAATATCACTTTCTACCTTGAAAATGTATATAAAGAAATATGTAAAAGTAAAGTATGCTGAGTTTTAAATAAATGGAAAGTAGAGAAAAGCATTAAAAATAAATATTTTATATTGCTATCATCTATAAGCAGACATTCAACATTTTCATGAACTTCCTTCTAATGTTTTCCCAATGCAAAGGAAATTTCTTCTTTATTAATGTAGTGAGAGTACCAAATATACTGGCTTGTATTTTGCTTTGTGTTTCACTTAAAATTATAAGTATTTCAACATTATTACACAGAGTTCATGAACATAATTTTAATGACTACATATTATTTCATTAAATTTTCAATAATATAACCATTCCCGTACTATAGCTTATTTTTTGCTATTATAATTTATAATTTTGTTTACAAAGCTTTTTCTCTATTGGTAGTTAATTTCTTGGTGTAAAATTTTTAAATAGTTTAATCTATTCACATTTAGCAAACTTATATAGCACTATGTGCCAGGCACTATTCCAAAAACTTCACAAGTATTGATTCATTTAATCCTCATAATCCAATAAAGTACTATCACTATTATTCTCATCTTAGAAAAGAAGAAACTGAGGCATGTTAATTTAAGCCAACTCAGTTTACACGGTTGCTAAGTGGCAAAGCCAGGATTTAAATCCAGATCATTGGACTCCAAGGTTTGTATTTTTAAAGGGACTTTACATTAAAGGGAATTAGCATTCTTAAACTGCCAAACTTCTTTCCAAGTAAGAATGGAATACCATTTCACCAGCACTGATGTTATAATTTCAACTTTGTTGATTTAATGGATCAGGAATGGTATCTGATTGTTCTGAAACCATTGTTTGATTACTAATGAGTAATTAAACTGTTGTTTGATTACTAATGAGTTTCCACTTCTATGAGCTAAGAGTTCATATCCTTTTATTTCTCTCTTTTCATCTTTCTCTAGATTCATCATGGTGTTTTAATCCTTTTATCTCTTAACATTCTGGTGTTTTTGATGAGCTTTTTACATAATAAGTTTAATATGTTGTTGCCTCTTGTAATTGCATGTTTTTTGAAGCAATTATTTGTTAAAAATAAATACGGTAGCTTTTTTTTGCTGTACCAAAGGTTCCCATTTGATGTAAAAATCTAAGATCTATCTTCCTCTTCATGATTTCTTTTATGACTTAGACAGTCTTCAAGTTCAAATTCCTTTAGTGGTCAGAGAGTGCAATGGCATGGCAGTGGGGAGTCTTGGGACTGGAGGGACTTGAGGCTTGTACAAACAGAGACCTGCACTAAACTCCAATTAGTTGTTGATGAGATTAGGCACAGTGCAGCAAGACCTTCTGATTGTTTTTCCTGAAAAAGCTAAAATCTAGATTTCTATGTGAGATATCTTTCAGAAAAGAATGTAGGCTTAATAAAAAAACATCTGCGTGGGCCAAAGTGCTGATGGTTTATCACATTTGGTTCAGAAGTTCCTCTTCATTCAAAATTCAATTCTGTTTTCTTCCAGTTTTTCTGTGAGTTTTTGAAATATATTCAAAATTTGTATGGAACTATAATGAGGTTGTGGTGTGAAGCATCTAGTTGTTTTCTTAAACTAAAGGAAAGAGATTAATTTATATTTCTTTTCTCTTTTCCTCAAGTTCCTCTTTCATTTTTGGAAAGCAGAAGGACCAATGAAATATTAAATGTTATGATGGTGTTGTCTCTAATTATAAAAGAATAATTGTCACTTTTTTCCTATATGATGGGCTTATATCAAATGTTCTCATTTCCTGATTAATACAGTATAATATGCTTATTGGAAATTAAGGCAGAAGGGTCTGTATATAAATTAGAATTTAAAACTCCTTGAAATGCTCCAAAGAAAACTAATTTGAAGGGGATAAGCACACAAAGTAATCCAAAATTTTCAGAGGATTAAAATAATCTAACTGTATATTAAATATTACAAATTGGAAAAAAATATGAATTTCAACAGATTTCAGTTTGTGGATTACATAATTAGAAAATGATCACAAAAATTACAGCTTAAATATTCATTTCTTTGTTCAAAAATCATTAATCAAAAGTTTACTCTGTGTTGGAGAACCAGTAGATATTTTTGTCCCACATTTGAAGTCCCTGTAGTTATTTTTCCCTCACTATTTTGATCCTGAGATTGATTCTATGTTAATGAATACAAAAATTAAAATCAGAATTATACCAGCACCAAATTCATATAAACTATTGATATGAAATTACACTTAATAATTAATTCCATTAACCTGAATTAATCCCTTAATCAATTTTCTAATATAGTACTTAAGATATCTCCAATTTTGTTATGAAGGAAGGTTGGGGGATGAGGTAACTGGATGATGGGCATTAAGGAGGGCACTTGATATAATGTGCACTGGGTGTTGTATGCAACTGATGAATCACTGAATTCTACCTCTGAAACTAATAATATGCTATATGTTAATTAACTGATTTTAAATAAAATAAAAATAATAAATAAAAATTAAAACTATAAAAAATACTAAATTATTTTCATCCAGACTAATTTATGTTTAACTTATCAAACAGTTCTGTTATCAGCTTTTGCCCAAATCAAATTTTACATAATAGCTTCTGCTACTAGGGGTTTCCTTTTGTGGGAATTATTTTTATCCAGTCCCATTTTCCCAGGTCAAAATTTATAGATCTACATCTTAAACATCCAGTTTTGCCTATTTTCAGTTTTATTTTTATATTGATTATTTCTGTCAGTTTTATTTGGTATTTATTTCTTAGCTAATCCATTATAAAATTGTTAAATATCTCAGTATTGATCTGTTCCCAAGAACTGTTATAAAGCCAATTTAATTCTTCTAATTATTTTGAGGGCCTTGTATAAACTGTACACAGCACTTGTGGCTCAAATTGAAGATAGTGTTGGATGGTGACAGATGGGAGGTACACCTGTGGTGAACATAGCATAACATGGAGAAGTGTTTAATCATTATGTTATATACCTGAAACTAATGTAACATCATGTGTCAAAAAAAGAAAAAGAAAGCAAAAGGAAAAAGGGAGCAAATAATAGAATAAAAGAGGTTACCTCTAAAAAAAATAAGCTATTTTCACAGCACCTGGGTGGCTCAGTATATTACATCTGCCTTTGGCTCAGGTCATGATCCCAGAGTCTTGGGATAGAGCCCCACATTGTCAGGCTCTCTGCTCAGGGAGGAGCCTGCTTCTCCCTCTCGAATTCCTCCTGCTTGTGCTTGCTTGCTTGCTCGATCTCTCAAATAAATAAATAAAATCTTTTTTAAAAAAATTAAGCTACTTTCAGTAAAAGAAATTGGGGGAGGAGTGATAGGTTATTGGGGAAAGCTTTGTTGAGGAGGTGGTATATGATCAGCATAACAGAAAATAAGAAAGAATTTTCCAGATGCCAATAAGGGTGAAGGGCATTACATAGAAAACAACCAGCGTGTGTGAAAGCATGGAGGCAAGAAGGAGTGGAGTGTGTGTATAGGAGGCACCAACTAATAACAATGAACAGATGGATGAGATTGTGTACAGTAATTAGTAACTGCAGAATAGGGTGCATACAGGTGGTGGAGGAGGTTGAAATGAGAGAATGAAAGGCTAATTGCATATGGAGGTGAGTGAGTAAAAAGCAGAAGAGGTCACCCAGTCTCCTACTTAAGTGAGTGGATGTGTCTTGATGCTATTAATCAAGAAAGCAAACAGAAGGACATGTAGACTCCAGTCCACTTTTTGCTTTTGGACCATTTTGAGCTGAAACAAGACCTGATATTCTGGTATCTGTCCTAATTCCAAAGATCACAGAAAAGGTTTTTCATTACTCCTTGGTCACTTTGATGCTTGCAAATCCCTCATTAAAAATCAATAAAGTCAATCAGAGAAAGACAATTATCATCTGAGTTCCCTGATATAAGGAATTTGAGAGGCAGAGAGCAGGGGTAGGGGTGTAGGGAAGGAAAAATTGAAACAAGATGGGATTGGGAGGGAGACAAACGATAAGAGACTCTTTGATTTTTTTAATTTACTTGAGAGAGAGAGAGAGAGAGCACAAGAGGGGAGAGGGTCAGAGGGAGAAGCAGAATCCCTGCTGAGCAGGGAGCCAGCTGCGGAACTTGATCCTGGGACTCCAGGATCATGACCTGAGCTGAAAGCAGTTGCTTAACCAACTGAGCCACCCAGGCACCCACCATAAGAGACTCTTAATCACAAAACAAAATGAGGGTTGCTGGAGGGAGGGAGGGTATGGAGAGGGTGGTTGGGTTATGGACATTGGGGAGGGTATGTGAAATGGTGAGTGCTGTGAAGTGTGTACGCCTGACGATTCACAGACCTGTACCCCTGGGGCAAATAATATATTATATATTAATAAAAATAATTAAAAAACCAATAAGGTATGCCTTGTCTTAATTTTACTACTCTTGCTGCACTTACCTCCATTCTTATCAGTCAGCTTGCAGGAGTTGGAGAATAGCTGGTTGCTGTGTTTGAATAAGGGTATTTTCAGATTGTTCTTAACCTTTTAAATCACTCTTTTCAGTGTTCTGATTCAACTGCCTCCTTAGTATATAACTCTTTTGTTTCAGGAAGGATCTGATCAGCCTGTCAGCCAAGGGTATATACACATTCAATTTTTTAAAAATGCAAAATGTGCTTATTTCATTCTTATCACACTTTCCTTCATGTCTCCAATCGATTTCTTCTTTAGTTGTTACTTTTCTTATTTCTGGAAACTTTAGAGGTAATGAAGAAATAAGGATAGCAAGGCATGGTAAAAGGTCTCATGAACATTCAGCTTGAAGGAAAAGACTAAAATGGCTAATAAATGTATTCAAATTTCAAAGGGCTTTCCCCCTCTACATGTACAATAAATTGTTCTCTACTATGATTAAATTCAAAGAATGAAAAATATAACCATAAGGAAATGTGGGTTATAATATATGTGTGTGTGCATGTGTATTCCTGACTAAATGGGATGTTAATTAATGGTATAACCTGCAAGAGGTAGTAACATCTCTGGCCTAGGCACCTTGGTATTGTGGAAAAGGTATTCTAAGAACTTTAAAGGCCTGGTCTGAGTTTTATTGCTTTCCTTTAATAGCTATAGGATCTTAAGCAAGTTACTTTAGCTCTCTGAGCCTTAGTTTCCAGATCTGTAAAATGGAGGTAGTATCTACCTCACAGGATTTTTTAAAAGAGTTAAATGGGATAGTATATGTGAATATGCTTTGTATGCTATAAATTGCTATAAATTTACACATATCTGAGTAGACATTCATTTGGAATGATTTAAGAGGTTATTTGTGAGGGATTACATAAACTTACAAGGGCACCATCTTTTCCAGCGAGGACCCCACCATCAGATGCTCTCCCTGAGCTGGCCCATCCTTAGGCTCCATGAGACTGTCTTTCTTACCTGTTGCAGTGATTTGGTGACAGAAAGCCCATTTAGAGCCATAGCAACAGAATGAGGTAAGACCGTTTCCAAAGATTGTCCCATTTCGTGTATGTACCGTAATATATGTAACCAGGATATTTATTTCTAGAATGAAGATGAAGGGTGGGGTCAGAGTGCTTCCTGTAACACTACTCCCTCCTAAAGGGAGAAATTTATGTAGAAATTCTGGCCTCCTTATGGGTTGAGGCAGAAACATAAAAAGAGGAGAAATTCACCCTACTCCCAGAAATATCTTCTGCAAATAATTATAATTCTGCCTTTTCCTTTTCATTCCAGTGATATACTGGAGCCAGTTGGTACCAGCTCTCAAGGGCCAATTATTAAATTTTCAGGAGTTTTAAGAAGAAATTATATAAACTTACTACTAAATAAATTATATTAAAAAACAAAGGTAATGCTAAAAATTCATCATTTCCTAAGGGTTTTTTTACTACATTTTACTATTATCTATGCTCTCAAAGTTATTTACATCTATTATATATGTATGGTTGTAAAAATTATATAATAGGAATCTAATGAGCATCCATTCCTAAAACATGTTTAGTAGTGTCACATTTCTAGCTTGACATAGATCATGGTGGAAGCATTTACTCTATGGAAACTGACAAATGCTACAGATCAGAGTCCCTCCCAGAGCCATCTGTTAAACACTTACCAATACACCACTCCTTTAATTCATTTGTCGTATGCTTTGGCTAGTACTTATAAGGCATTCAAAACCCTGAAGGTGTGTGTGTAGTTGACAATGAAGCTTCTGGAATCAGACTCCCTAGATCAGGATTCAAGCTTCACTGTTTATTTACTGTGGGATATTGGGCAAATTACTGACTCTTTCTGTGAGAGTAAAAGAAAGATTATCTACCCCATGTATTATTTTGAAGTTTAGAACACTTATTACTTAAAGCACATGTAAAACAAACAATACCTAATACATAGTATGCCATATAATTATTATAATTTAGATAAATTTTGAAATCATAATGTGAAAGCTTCTTTTTAGTCCTATTTTAGTAAAGATTTTTAAAAATCAGGTATCACTGTTGAATCTTATCAAATGTCTTAACATCTCTTGATTAGAAGTTTTTTATCTCTGACACATTAATACCATGAGTTGTATTAGTAGAATTCCTCATATAAGGAAAATCTTAAATCCCTGGAATAAATTTCATTTTGTCATAGTGTACTATTCTTTGAATGCATTGATTTGCTAATAATTTGTTTTGCCTATTTCATTATTAATAAATTATCTTGGTCACAATTTTCTTTTGTATACTTTTTTTAGGTTTTGTTACTGGTGGTTGAAGACTTTGTAAAAATAATCAGGAAGCTTTTATTTTTGGTAGCCTTCAAAAATGTCTCATCCCTATAAGATTAGAAAGAACTTACCTAAGGAACTATCAGGACCTGGCACTATTTGGTCATAACTCTTTGTCAATTTTCTCTATTTTAATAATTATCAAATTTGGCTGCACATTGGACTTACCTGGGGAACTTTAAAAATATCAATGACTAAGCCCTTTCAATGCATTCTGCTTTAATTTGTCTGATGTGCAGCCTGGGCATGGGGATATTTTATTTTATTAATTTTAATTCCATCATCATTAATGCACAGTGTTATATTAGTTTCAGGTGTACAATATTGTGATTCAACAATTCTATACATTAGTCAGTGCTCATCATGTTAAGTGTACTCTTAATCCCCCTCACGTTTTTTTTGGTTTTTTTTTAATCATTTTTTAAATTTATTTTCAGCAAAACAGTATTCATTGTTTTTGTACCACACCCAGTGCTCCATGCAATCCGTGCCCTCTCTAATACCCACCACCCGGTTCCCCTAACCTCCCAACCCCCCACCTCTTCAAACCCTTCAGATTGTTTTTCAGAGTCCATAGTCTCTCATTGTTCACCTCCCCTTCCAATTTCCCCCAACTCCCTTCTCCTAACTCCCCATGTCCTCCATGCTATTTGTTATGCTCCACAAATAAGTGAAACCATATGATAATTGACTCTCTCTGCTTGACTTATTTCACTCAGCATAATCTCTTCCAGTCCCGTCCATGTTGCTACAAAAGTTGGGTATTCATCCTTTCTGATGGAGGCATAATAATCCATAGTGTATATGGACCACATCTTCCTTATCCATTCGTCCGTTGAAGGGCATCTTGGTTCTTTCCACAGTTTGGCAACCATGGCCATTGCTGCTATAAACATTGGGGTACAGATGGCCCTTCTTTTCACTACATCTGTATCTTTGGGGTAAATACCCAGTAGTGCAATGGCAGGGTCATAGGGAAGTTCTATTTTTAATTTCTTGAGGAATCGCCACACTGTTTTCCAAAGAGGTTGCACCAACTTGCATTCCCACCAACAGTGGAAGAGGGTTCCCCTTTCTCCACATCCCCTCCAACACATGTTGTTTCCTGTCTTGCTAATTTTGGCCATTCTAACTGGTGTAAGGTGATATCTCAATGTGGTTTTAATTTGAATCTCCCTGATGGCTAGTGATGATGAACATTTTTTCATGTGTCTGATAGCCATTTGTATGTCTTCATCGGAGAAGTGTCTGTTCATATCTTCTGCCCATTTTTTGATATGATTATCTGTTTAGTGTGTGTTGAGTTTGAGGAGTTCTTTATAGATCCTGGATATCAATCTTTTGTCTGTACTGTCATTTGCAAATATCTTCTCCCATTCCGTGGGTTGCCTCTTTGTTTTCTTGACTGTTTCCTTTGCTGTGCAGAAGCTTTTGATTTTGATGAAGCCAGGCAGGTGGCCCCGGTGCTGGAGCGATCCCCTCACGTTTTTCACCCATTCACCCATCTGCCTCCCCTCTGATACCCAGCAGTTTATTGTCTATAGTTAAGAGTCTGTTTTTTGGCTTATCTCTTTTTTCTTTGTTTTGTTTCTTCAGTTCCACTTATAAGTGAAATTATATAGTATTTGTCTTTCTCTGACTGACATATTTAACTTAGCATTATACCCTCTAGTTCCATCCACATTGTTACAAATGACAAAATTTCATTCCTTTTTATGGCAGAATAATATTCCATTGTGTATATAGACCACATGTTCTTTATCCATTCATCTACTGATGGCCACTTGGTATGCTTCCATAGTTTAGCTATTGTAAATAATGCTTCAATAAACATAGGGAGCCTATAACTTTTCAAACTAGTGTTTTTGTATTCTTTGTGTAAATCCCCAGTAAGTGGAATTACTGTGTTCCACTACATAATGGATAATATAGTAATTCTATTTTTAATTTTTGAGAAACCAGTTTGCATTGCCACCTATGGTGCAAGGGGGTTTCTTTTCCTCTATGTCCTTGCCAACACTTGTTGTTTCTTGTGTTTTTTATTTTAGCCATTCTGAAACATGTGAGGTGATACCTCAGTGTGATTTTCATTTGTATTTCCCTGATGATGAGTGATGTTGAGCATCTTTTCATGTGTCTGTTGCCCATCTGGATATGTTCTTTGGAGAAATGTCTGTTCATGTCTTCTGCCAAGGGGACATTTAAAAACCCTTCAAATGACTATAATGTGAAGCAGAGGTTTAGAACAACCATTTAATTCCTTTCACTCAGAATAGTAGCTTATCTTGATTTCTCTTGTTCCTATAATGAATTTCTTTAATGAATTTAAAGAACACTATTTAGTGATTTATATTTACCTAGAAACTTCTCTCTTCCTCCAGTACATATTTTCCCTCTCTGGTCTTCCTTAGGTTCACTTTGTTTATCTGCTTCTGACCCCTTCAGCAATTTTATTTTCATTAATCCTTTTTGCTAAGTGATAAAATTATTTCAGGCTATTAACTTTTATTCTAACAAATATCTATATATGGTATTTATTGATATATGCTACTTTTATTATCAGTATTTTTTAGATAGTCTGTAATTACTGTTTTGACTGCCTGTTTTATCTAAGTATTGTTTTCAGAGGGCTATTTTCCCCCCATTTTCAAGTAAGTGGGGTTATTTTCATAATCATGTCTAGTTTTATAGTTGTCACAGAACTTCTTATGAGTTACCTGGACAATGCTTCTAAAATAGCTGCTTGATCTTTTCAAAAAATTGTATTATCAAAGTACATCTGCTTTATCATAATTGAAATGTGTAGCACCAGGCATTTAAAAAAGGGAAAGCAAGATGTGGTCCATATACACTATGGATTATTATGCCTCCATCAGAAAGGATGAATACCCAACTTTTGTAGCAACATGGACGGGACTGGAAGAGATTATGCTGAGTGAAATAAGTCAAGCAGAGAGAGTCAATTATCATATGGTTTCACTTATTTGTGGAGCATAACAAATAGCATGGAGGACATGGGGAGTTAGGAGAAGGGAGTTGGGGGAAATTGGAAGGGGAGGTGAACAATGAGAGACTATGGACTCTGAAAAACAATCTGAAGGGTTTGAAGAGGTGGGGTTTGGGAGGTTAGGGGAACCAGGTGGTGGGTATTAGAGAGGGCACGGATTGCATGGAGCACTGGGTGTGGTACAAAAACAATGAATACTGTTATGCTGAAAATAAATTTAAAAAAATGTTTTTTAAAAAAAAGGGAAAGCAACTGATGTAAGTGTGTTTAATAAACAGAAAAAGAAGTGGCACCAGCTGCCCTTCCATCCAGGCAAATTGGCTTCCTAGTTTTATTCTTCTTCTTGAGAAGGAAGTACTTGAGACTGGATGCACCAGAATCCCAGGTGTGTACTCAGAATTAAGTTTTTTTCATTGCTTCCCTTACACACCCTTGTTTATCAGAAGCAAGTCCACTCTAAAGTCAGTACATTAAGCAGGAGTCAGCAAATGTCTTCCATAAAGGGGCAGGTAGTAAGTATTTTAGGCTTTGTGTGTTGAGTTACTAATATTACATGGAATGTATTTAGAATTTTAAAAATCCATTATTTATCCGAAAAACACAATTAATGAAGCATTCTAGATTTTTAGTTGCTAAATCTGACAACCTAATTTATAGGCTCTCTGGTGTCTGTGGCAACTACTAAGCTCTGCCATTCTAGTGGGAAAACAATCACAGAATTACATAAGTAAATGGGTGAGGCTGTATGCCAATTAAACTTTATAAAAATAGGCAGTGGACTGTATTTGGGTCAGGGGCCATAATTTGTCTACCCCTGTATTAAACCAGTACTTTTCAATGTTTTATGTGCATCAGAATCACATGGAGAGCTTGTTAAAACACTGGTTTCTGAGCTCCATCCCCAAAGGTTATGATTCAGTAGTTCGGGTAAAGCCCAACAATTTGCATTTTTATCAAGTTCTCTGGTAATGCTGCTGGTGGTGGTGGCCTGTGGGTCACGCTTTGAGTACCACTGCATTATAAGAAATGCCTGTTGTGGTTTTATTCCTAAAATCCACTCAGAGGAACACATTTTATTAATTCAAAAATTTCACCAATCTTATAAGACAAAAAATTTAAGTGTTGAAATTTAAATATTCTCATGGCCGGATCTTCTACATCAGCACTGCTTCCCTAGCACTTATGGTACTTTTGGCTAATTATAAAGAGTCACTCTCTCTAAGGGAAGAATTAAAAAAAAGGGCACTGCACTTCCTTTGAACTCATACCTCACCAGGGTGCACAGCTTGATATATTGAGCACAGGCTAGATTCCACAAGCTGATTTTTAGCATTCACTCTTCCCTTCAGGGGCCTTTGTGCCTTACACAAATGACACAACACTCCTGGTGACCCTGCTGATCAGAAGAATGTCATCTACAATTTATTTATCAACAACAACAACAAAAAAAACCCAAACAACACATTCTAAATTTAAAATATTCAATAAGAATTTACTTCTTTCCTTGAAGTAAAACAAAAACAAAAAGAAAACCAACAAACAATATTCTCTTTTATTCATTTGGATTTGACAGACTTTTTTCAGTTTTAATGAGGTATAACTGACAAAATCATAAGGTATTTAAAGTGCACAATGATGATAGACAGTATTGATAAGCAGAATCCTATTTATAAGCTGAGCAGCACCTGTCCTCTTTTTCTCCCTCAAGGGAAGAAATAAACACAATTTTTAGAAATCTCCTTTATACAGAAATTTTTCATTGCTGAACATGATTTATCATCTTCATCACATGGACAGACCTCAGGCTTAACAGCTCCAATGTGTTAGCATAGTGTATATCATCTGAACTGTTCTGGCTCTTTGGATTCATTTAAGTTTTCTTTATACCCTAATAGATCAACAGTATTTTACAAGTGTTCCATGACCCTTAAAAAGATTACATTCCCTATATGGAAGCGTAGAGCTGAAATATATTTGCTTATAAATGTATGCTTTTTTGTTAATATTACCCATCTATTATATGGATTATCTATATTCCTACTTAGTGCCTTGATCTAATGACTTTATTATATATAGTATAATTCCCATGAAGTGAGAGAGAATGGTCTCATGCATGATTCTATATCCCTGGCACCTTGCACAATATATGGAACACAGTAGGCACTCACTTATTAAATGAGTAAAATTTTTGGCTATAAAATGGAATGGAATGCAATTGTTCCCAGTTGCCCATTCAAACAAAAAGTGAATTTTTATCTTTTTTTTTTTTGACAGAGAGGGATCACAAGTAGGCAGAGAGGCAGGCAGAGAGAGAGAGAGAGAGAGAGAGAAGCAGGCTTCCTGCTAAGCAGAGAGCCCGATGCAGGACTCAGTCCCAGGACCCTGAGATCATGACCTGAGCCGAAGGCAGCGGCTTAACCCACTGAGCCACCCAGGTGCCCCTGAATTTTTATCTTTTATATACTTTTTCCCTATTGGACTTACAGCAGATCTTCCAATCAGGAGTCAATGCTGTGTTTCATCCTGAAGATACACTTCTCCCCAGCACTTCAGTTTTGAAGGCAGGTTCTACTCAGGCCTTATGTTGATCTTAAAAGCTTTTAAAATATAAACATAGAAAACAAAATAATAGAAAAGACATGAACTAAAATATTGACGTTGCACTATGAATGACTCTTTGTTATTAGTATTATTTAAAATTCAATTAATTAACATCTAATGTATCATTAGTTTCAACTGTAGAGTTCATTTATTCATCCCTTACATATTACACCCAGTGCTCATTACATCATGTGCCCTCCTTAATGCTCATCACCTACCCATTACTCCATTCTCCCACCCACCTCCCCTCCAACAACCCTCAGTTTGTTTTGTATAATTAAGAGTCTCCTTGGGTTTGTCTCCCTCTCTGACTTCATCTTATTTTATTTTTCCCTCCATTCCCCTATGATCTTTTGTTTTGTTTCTTAAATTCCACATATGAGTGAAACCAGGATAATTGTCTTTCTCTGATTGACTTATTTCACTTAGCATAATACCCTTCAGTTCCATCCACATTGTTGCAAATGGTAAGATTTCATCCTTTTTGATGGCTGAGCAATATTTCACTGTATACATATGTACAATATCTTTATCCATTCATCTGTCAATGGATATCTGGGCTCTTTCCAGTTTGGCTAACGTGGTCATTGTTGTTATAAACATTGGGATGCAGGTGCCCCTTTTGATCATAGTGTTTCTAACCTTTGGATAAATACATAGAAGTACAGTTGCTGGATTATAGGGTACTATTACTTTTAACTTTTTGAGGAATCTCCATACTGTTTTCCAGAGTGGCTGTGCAAGACTGCATTCTCACCAACAGTGTAAGAAGGTTTCCCTTTCTCTGCATCCTCACCAACACGTGTTGTTTCCTGACTGATTAATTTTAGTCATTCTGACTGGTGTGAGGTGGTATCTCATTGTGGTTTTTGATTTGTGTTTCCCTGATGCTAAGTGATATTGAGCATTTGTTCATGTGTTTTTTGGACATTTAGATGTCTTCTTTGGAGAAATGTCGGTTCATGTCTTCTGCCCATTTCTTGATTGGATTATTCTTTGGGTGTTGAGTTTGATAAGTTCTTTATAGATCTTGGATACCAGCCCTTTATTTGATATGTCATTTGCAGATATTTTCTCCCATTCTGTCAGTTGCTTTTTGGTTTTGTCGACCGTTTCCTTTGCTGTGCAAAAGCTTTTTATGTTGATGAAGTTCCAAAAGTTATTCCTTTGCTTTTATTTCCCTTGCCTTTGTAGACGTGTCTAGAAAGAAGTTACTGCAGCAGATATTGAAGAGGGTGATGCCTGTGTTCTCCTCTAGGATTTTGGTGGATTCCTGTCTCACATTAGGACTTTCATCCATTTTTGAGTCTATTTTTGTGTATGGTGTAAGGGAATGGTCCAGTCTTATTCTTCTGCATGTAGCTATCCAATTTTCCCAACACTATTTATTGAAGAGGCTGTCCTTTTTCCTCTGGATGTTCTTTCCTGCCTTTTTGAAGATTAGTTGACTATAGAGTTGAGGGTCCATTTCTGGATTTTCTGTTCTGTTCCATTGATCTGTGTGTCTGTTTTTTGTGCCAGTACCATATTGTCTTGATGATTCTTTTAATTTACTTAATTTTGCTTTTGTTTTTTAGTATTTTCTAGATGTTCTATAATGAACAGGCATTACTTTTATAGTAAAGAGAGGGGGAAATGTACAGTTAGAAATATCAGTAATTTTTTTCTCTGACATTTCTGCTCTCTAGTTTAAGTTCTATTCATTGAGATTACATAGAAAAAGAAAATTCACTCTTCTAGATACAGAACCCATTAAGATTTATTTATAAACTTACTTTTTATTTATTCGTGTTTCAAGTTTTTAATTTAAATTCTAGTTAGTTAACATAAAGGGTTATATTGGTATCAGAAGTAGAATTTAATGATTCAACACTTATATATAACATGTAGTGCTCATCACAAGTGCTTTCTTAATATTTAAATGGACCTCTCAGATTCTCCTTGAGTCTTTTTTTATTACATTATGTTAGTCACCATACAGTACATCATTTGTTTTTGATGTAGTGTTCCATGGTTCATTGTTTGTTTTTAACACCCAGTGCTTCATACGTACTGTCCTTAATACCCATCACTGAGTCTTCTTTAAAGTTTCCCTCTAAATGTTGTCACCTGGTTCCCAGATCTTTCATCACTGGCATTTTCAGTGCCCATAACTCTTCTGAGACTCACATGGAATGTACTAAAATTCCTTTCTTATTCATTCATTTGTCCTCAAACTGTTTTTATACAACTAGGTAGTGTCTATACACAATGATCTCTTATGTACTTTTCCTGTCCTCCCTCTTCAAGCAGACCACAGATGGTGGACCTAAGGAACGGAACCATAGTGGCAGAGTTTATCCTCGTGGGCTTTGAACAGAGTTCCTCTTCCACTCGGGCATTGCTCTTTGCCCTCTTCCTAGCCCTCTACAGCCTTGCCATGGCCATGAATGGCCTCATCATCTTTATCACCTGGACAGACCCCAGGCTCAACAGCCCCATGTACTTCTTCCTTGGCCACCTGTCCTTCCTGGATGTCTGCTTCATCACCACCACCATCCCACAGATGCTGATCCACCTAATGGTCAAGAACCACATTGTCTCCTTTGCCTCCTGCTTGACCCAGATGTATCTGGTTTTTGGTGTAGGTGTGGCCGAGTGCATCCTTTTAGCTTTTATGGCCTATGACCGTTATGTTGCCATCTGCCACCCACTCAGCTATGCCCAGATCATGAGCCGGCAGGTTTGTGTGAAGCTGGTGAGTACTGCCTGGTTCTTTGGGCTGATCAATGGCATTCTGCTTGATTATATGACATTTCGTGGTCCATTCTGTAGAGACAACCACATAGAAAACTTCTTCTGTGAGGCCCCCATAGTGATCGCTCTCTCTTGTGGAGACCCTCAGTTTAGTCTGAAGATGATCTTTGCCGATGCCATCGTGGTGCTGCTCAGCCCCATGGTGCTCATTGTCATCTCCTATGCACGCATCCTGGCCTCCATCCTTGGCAGAGCTTCCTCCTCAGGTCGTGGAAAGACCTTCTCTACTTGTGCCTCCCACCTGACTGTGGTCATCTTTTTCTACACCTCAGCCATGTTCTCTTATATGAACCCTCGCAGCACACATGGCCCTGACAAAGACAAGCCTTTCTCCCTCCTCTACACCATCATCACCCCCATGTGCAACCCCATCATCTATAGTTTTCGAAACAAGGAAATGAAGGGGGCCATGGTGAGGGCCCTTGGGAGGACCAGCCTGGCCTAAGCAGAGTCTGTCTAGTGGGAAGCCTCCTGGAAGAGAAGCTCCCTCCCTGAGTCCTGACAACTGGGGAACTTTCCCATGATGAAAGGCTCTAAGAAAGAACATTCATAGATTTCTTCCTACAGGCATCTGACCCAGAAGATCCTGATGGTGTCTAATGTTCATCTGTCTGATTTACACCCAGTGTAGATTGATCCTTCCAAATTCCTCTTACTGATACATGTTCATAATGGGAGGGACAAGCATAGTGAAATGGAAAAGTTTTTTCCAAAATTGGGGGATAGGTAGTAGACTCCTCAAGAGAAGGAAGTAATACGATGACCAGTCCATTCTTTGGAGCATTTCTTTCCAGGGTAAAGGCAAATAGCAGGAGCTTCATCTTAAGGAAAAGATCATACTGAAAGCTATAAGGGAAACAAAGGGATGTATAGAAGTTAGGGGAAAGGCAGTAGGTGGGAGAAATATGCTAAGAGGTGTGTGATATTATCCCTATATGGTGGCATCAAAATTATCCAAGAAGTTCCCAGAAAAAAATAAGAATGGCTGAAGAGGACTGTATTACTCCTCAAAGGAAGCAAGAGGAAGAGGTATATGCCAAATACATGTGAATTATTAATGGGGAAGTGGGAGGGCAGAAGCAAGAGCAGGAAGTCTGAGGAGAGCACCCACTTCCTCAGACTGTGAACTGGGAGTGGTAGCTATAGAACAAAATCTCCTGGAGTCAGGGAAGCTTCCCATGACATCTGCATTTTATAAGAATATTAAAAAGAGTAGTTTAACTTATTTGTGCATTTGTCTGCTTCCACTGGAAGATTTTGTCGCTGGCCTGGATGCATGTTTTACAATTTAAATGTTTCCCTATCTTCACGAAGATTCCTCCCTATGTCTTGTTTTATTTATAATACACTACATTTCCTGAGACGCTGTTCACATCCTTCTTTCTCCCCTACCCCAGTCAGTTACCTAATGTCTTAGCTCAGGGATTCTTAGTAGGGATGATTCTCTCCCACAGGAGATATTTGGCAATATCTGAAGACATTTTCTAATTGTCACAAAAGAAGGAGGGTATGTGCTACTGACACCTAATAGGTAGAGGCTAGGGGTGCTGCAAACATCCTACAATTCACAGAACAGCACCCACAGTAAAGAATAATGCAGCTGAAGGAATCATTAGTGCTGAGCTAGAGTAACCCTGGTCAGGAGATAAAGTATTAAAAGCAGAATGAGGCAGATGATGAGAGGTATTGATATGGGAAAAGAAGAGGCAGTAGGGAAACCAAGAATCTATGATTCAGAATTCTATCTACAAAGACATTTCTGGTTTACTGTGAGCAAGCTTTCTGCTGGCACTGCCATGGCAACAATCTATGTAAGTACTTGTGATAAAACCTGCTCTAAAACCAGGGTGTTTGTCTCTATCTAAGCCTACTTCTACTCCAGGTTTCCCAAGTTATACCCAATCATGCCTTCCGCCTGCCCACAAGCATGGACACCTACTTAAGTTCTGACCCTTTCCTCTCTTACTTCAACCCAAACTTCACTCACCCAGCAGTCATCTTCCCCTTGTTCCCATCAGCCTCACATTCCTGCCCAGCTAAATCCTAACATTCATCACCTTTGCTCATTTGCAGTAGGACTCCTGCACATGCCATTTAGTGCAACCCATGAAAACCATGTGGGAATAATTATGGGAATACTTCCTACAATGTCAACATTTTTCTCATTGACTTAATCTATTGCCTCCTTTCTCCAGTGCTTATATTTCCCCACCCATGTGTTCCATTTGTTTGAAAGGTCCACTCTACCTTCTATGTGTGCTAGATACTTTCTTTTGCCCCTTTAGAATGAAATACACACATTTTCCCTCTGGTCTCTGTCCTCGTAGACAGACCTTTGTAGGCTGCCTCAGTGGGTTTTGTTGCCTCTACATACTGGTCGGGTTTAGCTAGTAAGAGTTACTTAGTAGGATAGAGGAAGGCAGGAGAAGAAGGAGTAGGGATATTTATTCTCCTGCTCCATCTCTGATATCCCAGAGTTACTGTCAGGTGGCCTTCTACAGCTCCCTTCCCTGTCCCCATAAGGTGGTACCTGCTCCCTGCTCTTGAGAGCCCAGGATGATTCACCATCCCTTTTTGATTTCCCTTAATCCTTCCACATCCTGGTAAGCACCCTCATTAGTCCTATTTGGTGTGCCAACCATTTCCTTCCAGCACACTGACTGACCTAGTAACAGGTACCAGGTATATATTACCAAACACAAATTGAAAATGTCTCAAAATAGAACATATGCTAGTCCATAAAGTAAATCTCAAAACATTTCAAAGATATGAAGTCACACAGACCAAGTTCTCTGACCATAATGAGGTTAAATGAGAAAGCAGTATCAAAACAATAACTAGAAGGAAACTCTTATGGTTGGAAATTAAGAAACATAATTGTAATTAATATACCTCCAAGGAATGAATATAAGACTACTCCAATATGGAAAGAGTAAAGAGCTTGGAAGTAATAGGCTCGCACTCCCATCCTCACCAATGAATAAGGGTAAACAAAGGGAAAATCAGCAACACTTCTTAGATCTTTCAGAGAATTGAAGTCGCAGGGGAAACCACCACCCCCAAAACTGGGAGACAGGTGAACACAGAAAATCATAGCTCTCTGGGAGTAGAATATGCAACTGGAGCCTGGTCAGATTACTTAAAGAGAAATTGACCAGTTATTAGAGACTGAGAATGGACTAACTTCAGAGATAAAAACTCAGGGCTTACCCTCAGAGGAGCCCTCATCGTTTCATGAGTTTTAATTCCAGCAGCCCAACTCTGGTCATGATAACAATGAGGAAAAAAAAAAAAATCCCTTTGTGCTTTAGCAGGGGGAAGGGACAAGCTAGCATTTTGCAATAAGCCCAGAGAACACTGTTTACCATCAAGGAAAACTATTTTGATGAGAATCTAACAAATCAGGGGAAGGATCCATGAAGGAACAACAACAACAAAAGACAAAAACAAAACAAACAGAAGTGCTGAGAGAGACCTGTGAAGGTTGTTACAGCCCAAGGACACAGGCTCACTGTAAGACTGAGACCTAATCATAGAACTGTGGAATGCTTCCACTCCCCTCTACCTTACCACCACATCAATAAGGCTGTAGAATTTCAGGGATCACAGCTGAAAGAGCTGTAACACTCAGACACTATTTAAGAAGGAGTTTATAGAGAAACAAAAAAGACAGCAAAGGAGACAAAAGCAAGGACAGGTGAGGAAATTTTAGCCTCTCACACCACAACTACAGAAAACATTAAACACAGCCTAAAGCCTAACACAAAACCCCCTGCTGAAGGCCTATTTACCTCAGTTCCTTCTATCTGATACTTCATGTCAGGCCTTCAACACAAAAATTGATTATGGTAATAATTACAAAAATTTGCAAGCCCCAAATTAGTAAATGAAACTACTTACAATTTTGTGGGATGTACCTGGAGCAATACTTTCTTTTATTAGGAAAAAAAAAGAAGTGTTAAAAAGTAATAAACTAAGCTACCAACTCAATTCCAGAATAATAGACTATGCAAGGAACATAGAAGGAATAAAAATGCATATAATAGATTGATTCAAACAAATCCAGAGATTGATGAAATTGATAGAAGAAATTAATAATTTCATAGGTCTGTGGCATGACTGATCAAAAATAAATGGACTTAAACAATACTAAGACCGAAAGGGGCCCATAACTACAGATGTTACAGAATGAATTAAAAGAGGCCTTCTGTTTCTGATATTGATGGACCGTGTAATTTGGATCAGCTATGTAACTCAGAACAACAAAAGTTGGACGAACTATTTTAAACCATCCACTTGAAAGAACTAAAGCATTAAGTCAGTGAAGAATTTGGGAGCTAAGACCCAGGAAAAATCAGTCTATATTTAAGTAGATCTAGGAAGGGCTGATAAGAGGATTAGTAAAGTGGGAGATATGTCACAAAGAAGATGAAACAAAGAATAGATAGAGCAAATACACTATCTGAAGAGAAAATAGCCAAGATTTTTCCAAAACTTAAGAAGACATCAGCGCACAGATTACAGAGGCCCTAAGTATACCATAATATGTTACTTGTAAAAAGAAATACACACATAGGCACACCATTAGGACATCTGAAAACGAGGGACTCAGAGAAAAAAAAACAGCTGCCTGAAGTAAAGGACAGATTCCCTTCAAAAGAAGCACAATTAGATTGACAGCTGTCTTCTCAACAATGAAAGTCAAAATATAAAATTTATCTTATGTAAAATTCCATTGTAGCAGACTAGAGAGGAGCTGCAAATCAAAGAAAGATAATGCTCCAGCTGGCCTGGAAGAGAGCATACATCCATATTGTAAAGTGCCTGGGCATCCGTGTGGCAAGCAATTACAGGCAGCCTCCAGGAGCTGACAGCAATGGCTGACTGACAGGCACCAAGGACATGAGTACCTCATTGGTACAACTGCAAAGAATATAGATCTTGCCAATAACCAGTGAGCTTGGGAGAGGACCCTGAGCCTCAGAAGAAAATCACAGCCTGGTTGACACCTTGCTTTCAGCCTGGTGAGACCCTGAGCAGAATACCCAGCTAACCATACCCAGACTCCTGACCCAAGGAAATTGTAAGATAGTAAATTTGTATTACTTTGAGTCCCTGAATTTGTGGTAATTTGTTATACAACAATAGACTACTAATACAAGCTTTTTAATTTCTAACATAATACCATGGAAAATTTATGACATAAAATCTGCTTAGATAAATAGGAAAAAAGTACTAGAAAAATATTATTTTCCACAATGACAAAAGAAGAAGGGAAACATGAACACACTTGTAATCATAAAGATAAATCATTAGCTTAAGAATATTTCCATAAAATTGAAGATGACACAAAGAAATTGAAAGATGTTCCATGTTCCTGGGTTGGAAGAAAACCTGTTAAAATGTCCATACTACCCAAAGCAATCTACACATTTAGTGCAATTCCTATCAAAATACCAACAGCATTTTTCACAGAACTAGAACAAAAAATCCTAAAAATTATATGTAACCACCAAGACCCCAAATAGCCAAAGCAATCTTGAAAAAGAAAAGCAAAGCTGAAGGTATCACAATTTCAGATTTAAAGTTATATTACAAAGCTCTAGTAATCAAAACACGCTGGTACTGGCACAAAAATAGACACACAGATCAATGGAACAGAATAGAAAAACTAGAAATGTTTTTCTCATAATCATATGGGAAACTAATCTTAGACAAAAGCATGAAAAAATATCCAGTAGGAAAAAGGCAGTATCTCCAACAGATGGTGTTGGGAAAACTGGACAACTACATGCAAAAGAATGATCCTGGACCACTTTTTACACCATATGCAAAACTAAACTCAAAATAGAATGAAGAGAGCACAGACAGTAATTTCTGTGACATTGGCTTAGCAACATTTTTTCCAGATATATCTCCTGAGGCCAGGAAATAAAAGCAAAAATAAAATATTAGTTTTCCATCAAAATAAAATTTCTGCACAGTGAAGGAAACAACTGACAAAACAATTGACAAAACAAAATGAGAGGTGACCGACTGAACAAGAGATGAGATTTGCAAATGACATATCTGATAACAGGTTAGGGTCCAAAATCTATACAGAATAGATACAGTTCAACACTCCCAAAATAAATAATCCAATTAGAAAATGGGCAGAAGACATGAACAAACACTTCTCCAAAGAAGACATTCACATGGCCAACAGACATATGAAAAGAGGCTCAACATCACACATCAGGGAAATGCAAATTAAAACTACAATGAGGTATCACCTCACATCTGTCAGAATGGCTAACATCATACCCACCACCAGGCTTACGGAGGGCACATACTGCATGGAGCACTGGGTGTGGTGCATAAACAATGAATTCTGGAACACTGAAAAGAAATTTTAAAAATAAATAAAAAAATTTTAATGCAAAAAAAAAATTAGTGGCTAACATCAAAAACACAAACAACAAGTGTGGTAAGGATGTGGAGAAAAAGGAACTCTCTTGCACTGTTGGTGGGAATACTTACTTGTGGAGCATAAGGAATAACAGGGAGGACATTAGGAAAAGGAAAGGAAAAGTGAATTGGGGAAATCAAAGGGGGAGATGAACCATGAGAGACTGTGGACTCTGAGACACAAACAGAGTTTTGGAGAGGAGAGGGGTAGGGGGATGGGTGAGCCTGGTGGTGGGTATTAAGGAGGGCACAAACTGGTGCAGCATCTGTGGAAAACAGTATAGAGGTTCCTCAAAAAGTTAAAAGTAGAACTACCCTACAATCCATAATACCACCACTGGATATTTACCCCAGAAATACAAAAACACTAATTCATACACATAATGCATTATAGGGAGGATATAGGCAGGGATAATACATGTTTCTATCAGCATTATTTACAATAGCCAAATTATGGAAACATCCCAAGTGTCTATGGAGAGATGAATGGATAAAGAAGTTGTGGTATATATGTATATATGCAATGGAATATTATTCTGCCATAGAAAAGAATGAAATCTTCCCACTTGCAACAACATGATTGGAGCTAGAGAGTATAATGCTAAGTGAAATACATCAGTCAGAGGAAGACAAATGTCATGCTTTCACTAAGGGTGGAATATAAGAAACAAAAAAAGAGCAAAGATTAAAAAAATAAAATAAAAAAGGAGGCAGGCAAACCAAGAAACAGACTCTTAGCTATAGAGAACAAACTGATGCTTACCAGAGAGGAGGTGGATGGAGTGATGGGTAAAATAGGTGATGGGGATTAAGGAGTGCACTTGTCATGATGAGCACTGTGTGATGTGTCACCATGTGGTACTAAATGGTACCATCAATCTATGGGACACCTGACTCACTATATGGTACACCTGAAACTAAAATAAAACTGTACATTAGCTATACTGAAATTTTAATTTTATTTTTTAAATTTTATTTTATTTTTCCAGTGTTCCAAGATTTATTGTTTATGCACCACACCCACTGCTCCATTCAATACGTGCCCTCCTTAATACCCACCACCAGGCTCACCCATCCCCCTACCCCTCTCCTCTCCAAAACTCTGTTTGTGTCTCAGAGTCCACAGTCTCTCATGGTTCATCTCCCCCTTCGATTTCCCCAATTCACTTTTCCTTTCCTTTTCCTAATGTCCTCCCTGTTATTCCTTATGCTCCACAAGTAAGTGAAACCAAATGATAATTGACTCTCTCTGCTTGACTTATTTCACTCAGCATAATCTCCTCCAGTCCCATCCATGTTGATACAAAAGTTGAATTTAAATTTTAAAAAATTTTCTAGATTTTGGATACTAATCCTTTATCAGATACGTCATTTGCAAATATCTTCTCCCATTCCATAGGTTGTCTTTTAGATTTGTTGATTGTTTCCTTCACTGTGCTGAGCTTTGTATCTTGATGAAGTCCCAATAGCTGATTTTTGCTGTTATAGTATGGAGGTTCCTCAAAAAGGTAAAAATAGAACTAACCTAAGGCCCACCAATTTCACTACTAGGTATTTACCCAAAGATACAAAAATACTGATTTGAAGGAGCACATGCACCTCTATGTTTAAAGCAGCATTATCAACAGTAGCTGAACTATGAAAAGAGTCCAAAGGTCCACTGAATGATGGATGGATAAAGAAGATGTGATATATATATATACATGTATGTATACATCTATGATGGAATAGTACTCAGCCATCACAAAGAATGAAATCTTGCCATTTGCAATGACATGGATGGAGCTAAAGAGTATTATGCTATGTGAAACAGTCAGATAAAGACAAATATTATATGATTTCAATTATATGTGGAATTTAAGAAAGAAAGCAGATGAACATAGGGAAAGGGGGAAAAAAGAGAGAGGGAAGCGGACCATAAGTGACACTTAGCTAGCGAGAACAGAGGGTTGATGGAGGGAGATGGGTGGGGCATGGGCTAAAAGGGTGATGAATATGAAGGAGGGCACTTGTGATGAGCACTGGGTGTTATATGTAGGTGAGGAATTACTAAATTCCACACCTGAAACCAAATTTACCATTTATGTTAAGTAGAATTGAAATAAAAATTTGAAAAAAAATTTCTATAATATTTCTATAAAGAACCAGACAAAGGACACCTCAACTTTTTAAGTGATAACTTCAATACCAAAACTTGATATAGACAAAATCAACTAATCTCACTCACTCTCAAACATAGTTGCAAAATTATTAAAGAAAACTGTGCCCACAATGTATTAAAAATGTAATATCTTATGTCCTGAACAAAATTGAGTTTATTCCAGTAATTCAGAGTTGATTGCACATCAGAAAATGAGGGGCACCTTGGTGGCTCAGTAGGTTAAGCTTCTGCCTTCAGCTCAGGTCATGATCTCAGGGTCCTGGGATCGAGCCCCGCTTTGGGTTCTTTGCTCAGCAGGGAGCCTGCTTCCTCTCCCTTCTACCTGCCTCTCTGCCTACTTGAGATCTCTCTCTTTCTCTCTGGGAAATAAATAAATAAAATCTTTTTTAAAAAATGAATTATGTAAATGACTACCTTAACAGACAAATGAAGAAAAACCACATGATCATCTCAGTAGATCAGGAAAGGCATCTGTTTTATTCAACATTTATACCTGTTTTTAATTTTTTAAAAAGCAACACTTCTCAGCAGACCAGGAATAAAAGTGAACTTCCTTAAGCTATTAAAGTGATTATGCTCCAAAACTCAATAGCAAATACCCTCCAAAACTGAAACATTAAAATTGCCTTCAGATCATAATTAAGCCTAAGTAACCATTATGCCTACTTTTATTCAAGGTAGTATTTTATTTCATTTAAATTTTAGTTGGTTAACGTACAGTGCAATATTGGTTACTGGTTTCTGGAGCAGAATTCAGTGATTTGTCAATTACATACAACCCCCAGTGCTCATCACAAGTGCCCCCCTTAATACCCATCACCCATCTAGCCCATCCCCACACCCCTCCTTCCTCCATCAACACTTAGCTTGTTCTCTATCATTAAGTGTCCCTTATGGTTTGTTACACTCTCTCCTTTTTTCTTTCCCCCTTTCCATATGTTCATCTGTTTTCTTTCCTAAATTCCACATATGAGTGAGATCACATGATATTGTCTTTCTCTGACTTATTTCACGTAGCATGATACCACATCACTGCTGATGGCAAGATTTCATTTTTTGATGGCTGAGTAATATTCCATTGTGTATACATACTTAAGATTGTACTGAAGATCCTAGAAAATACAATAAACCAAGGGAAGTAGGTAATTGTTATAAGAACTGGAAATGAAAAAGCAAAACTGTCTTCATTTACAGATGACATGTGGTGGTCTTCATAGAAAAACTGAAAGAATGTACAGATAATTTATTAAAATTCACAGGTTTTAACAAGGTTACTGGACAAAATTGATATGCAAAAGTGAATTGCAACCTATATACCTACAAACATATCAGAAAATTGAAATTTTAAGATACCACTTTAAATAGTATCCAAGATATAAAGTACATAGGAATAACCCTACTAAAAACAGTTAATCCATCATGGAAAGATGCATATAAATTTATGGAATGTCACTAGAGAAAATAAATAAAAGGAAATATATAGAGACTTACCTCATGTAGCATCAATAGAGCGAACAACTCTGCCCTAATGGCTCTAGAAATTATATGACTTTGGACATCACTTGTTTTGATTTAGAAGTGACCCTTGAACAATGCAGGTCTGAACTATGCAACGCCACTTACATGTGGACTTTTTACAGTACAGTACTCTAAATGTATTTCCGCCATAATGATTTTCTTTTTTTTAATTTTATTTATTTATTTGACAGATAGTGATCACAAGTAGGCAGAGAGGCAGGCAGAGAGAGAGGAGGAAGCAGGCTCCCTGCTGAGCAGAGAGCCCAATGCGGGGCTTGATCCCAGGACCCTGGAATCATGACCCGAGCTGAAGGCAGAGGCTTTAACCCACTGGGCCACCCAGGCACCCCCCTAATGATTTTCTTAATAACATTTTCTTTCCTCTAGCTTGCTTTATTGTGCAAATACAATATATAATACATATAAAATACAAAATATGTATTAATTGTTTATGTGATCAGTAAGGTTTCCAGTCAACAGAAGGTTATTAGTTTTGGGGGAGCTAAAGTTTTATGCAGATTTCTGACTGCACATGGGGGTGGTGACTCTAACCCCTCATTTGTCTCAGGGTCAACTATAACTTTTTCACCCAAATTTGGGGCTTGGATGAAAAACCCCATATTTGGGTTGGAATTCAGTCATAAAATGTGGACGAGAGGTTATAGGGAAGTGAGGAGACCAAGAACATTCCTTCTTAGCATATCAATTGAAGGTATAGAAATAGCTGTTTTTAAAGAACTGGACAAGTTGGTCCTTTTTTTTTTTTTTTCCCCAGGAGGTTTTGGATGGATCTCTGAAGGAATGTCAGACACCTTGTACTGCAAAGGTCAGTATCCTGAAGCTTAGTTTTTGTGCCTTAGGTTTTAAAATTGTGTCTTCCTCCAAACTGAGTTATGGTCAAAAAATGCCCCAATTAGGGGCGCCTGGGTTGCTCAGTGGGTTGGGCCTCTGCCTTCGGCTCAGGTCGTGATCTCAGGGTCCTGGGATCGAGCCCCGCATCGGGCTCTCTGCACAGTGGAGAGCCTGCTTCCCCTTCTCTCTGCTTGCCTCTCTGCCTGCTTGTGATCTCTCTCTCTCTCTCTCTCTGTCAAATAAATAAATAAAATATATATATTTTTAAATGCCCCAATTAAATTAGATTTTGTAAGACCCAGTGTATGGTAGCATGCAGAGAAAAAGCCATCCCGCACATATAGAATGAGTCAGGACACAAGCATCATAAATTTCAATTTTATAGGAGTCCAGGCTCTCCAGGAGTAGAAAGAAGAGCTTTAGAGGATATATGAGGACAATTGTGGTTCTTTGGGTTATGCAGAATCAAATTCAGTATGAGGCAGGGAGGATTTTGGAAAAACAGTGGGTACATCAGAGAAGGAAGTTTCTTCCAGATTTCAAGAAATGAAGTGTGAAGAGGAAAAGGTAGAGGATGGCATTTAGGAGGGGAGCATGTTAGCAAGGAGAGCTTGTGACACTGTGTTTATCACCCTATTGACAGCAATTAATAAGGTGACTGGAGTAGAGTGGTACTCAGCCAATGTTAATTATTGTGTTGAATGTACCATAATGGTATGAAATTGTATTTAACTGGGGACACAAGGAATGTTGCCTATGACATAGGACCCGTAACTATAAAATCAATTCAAAATAAAATTAGTAGATCATAGTTAAAGGGCTCCCAGTTTTGAAGCTGAGGACACAAGGATAATGATACTTGCCAGACCACCTTGTCTATCAGGTTATCTGGTAAATGGAGTAGAACTTTCCTGGGAAAACCTGAGACTATTCTAGGCCTTCCAGGATGCCTGCCATGGACAGAGCCTCACAAGGGAGCCTTGGAATGAACTGGTATAAGATTCTCCCCAGGGATCCAGTTAGAATGGTAACACTTCACAAGAGATTGTTGGCCTTATTACAGTTGGCTCCCAACAGAAACCAGTTAGAAGCTCACACCTGCCTGTGTGCATGTCCTCCTTGCCCTATAAACAAGCTGCTGGTTTGCAGCAGAATTCACTACACCCTCACTCTATGCCTGTGGATCCCTCCTCTGGGCCTGAGATCAGCACAGCCAATGTCATCACCTTCATATACCAAAGCCCGTGGAGAAGGTTAGTGAATGTGCTCACTTCTGCATGAAAGCTGACCCTGAATCAGTTGCATCCTTCAGAGATGAATAGCTCCTGGCTCTCTCAATGACCACCTGTGTTCAGATCACATCAAGCTCTGCACACAGAGGTCATGAAGGAGACTCCATTAACCCCCACCTTGTCCACTTCTCCCTCTCTAGATGCCTAGCTCTGTCTCTACCTTTCCAGTTCTCTCCCAGCTACTCCATTCTCTCGATCACCCCTCTGAGGTTCTATCCGGTTCTCAGAGTCTGCCAACCAGCCCTCATGGCTCTGGCTAGGGGGCATCTGGCTTGCATGCCTCTGGTGGGACCTGTCTGATTTACAAAGACCTGTCTCTAATTGCTGCAAAGAGGGAGACAATCCAGAAGGTCGATCTTTCATTTCTAGAACTTGAGGGAGCAGAACTGTAGTACCTGGGTATTTAGTTCTGATTCCTCATGACCAGGGAGCCATGCCAAGCCTGCCTGGCCAGCAGTCTTTTTCCACATTTGGCTTTTCTTCTCATTTTTTTCTGTGCCAAAATTTGGGTCCTTACTTCTCTGTCTCTTGATGTGCTTCTCTCTGTTCCCTCCTGCAAAGATCCACCTGGTCATCACTTTTCTACATATACCCCATCTTGTCACATAATGCACCCTCTTTTCCTATTTCTTTCTCTTTGTTTCAGTCTCTCTAATTCTCTCTTTGGCTTTAATATTTTTCCTTCTTTTTTGTTTTGTGTGGTTGGGATCTCTCCACTATCTCTAGGATTACTTTATCTCATTTCTTTTTCTTTTCAACCCTTCCTCCTCTTCATGTTTGTGCATGGCAGTATTTTCTATTTATCTGGAATTTTTCTTTCTTGTTCCCTGGAGAAAGAGAGACTGAGAAGTGATTCAAGGATGATCCTCTCTTAGAGATTCTGCTACAGATCTTGAGGCTGCTATTTTTTTGCAATGTTTCTGGAAGTCAAATTAAGAGAAAATGGGACTCACGTACATTGGGGGGTGCGGGTACTGAGTTAGATGGAAAGACCCTCCTGATAGAGAGAGGCAGGAACCATTAGGATGGAGGTGATCCTCCTCTTTCTCTGGGTTTCTGCATATGGGAAGCTGGCCAGATCTTTACAGTGTTCCTTCCACTTGTGAAGTGAAACCACAGGGAGATGGAGAGGAAACAGAGATCAAAACTAATGTTTATTTATTGTCTAATCTGTGGCAACCTCTAATTACATGTTATTTTAGTCCATCCTTGTTTTATATGAGAAAAAACTTGTGTCTCAGCTAGCCAACTCCACATTATAGTAAGTGACAATGCCAAGGTTGAATTTCAGGTATGCTTGCCTCCAAAGTCCCTGTACTTTACCCTGTTAGCCTTGTTACTTTCCTATAAGGTAATAGATCAGGTTCCAGATGGTTTTTGAGTCTCTAAATATGTAATGATTTGCCTTAAAAATCATTGGTAGCTCAATGTGGTTTTGATTTGAATCTCCCTGATGGCTAGTGATGATGAACATTTTTTCATGTGTCTGTTAGCCATTTGTATGTCTTCTTTGGAGAAGTGTCTGTCCATGTCTTCTTTCCATTTTTTAACGTGATCATCTGTTTTGTGTGTGTTGAGATTGAGTTCTTTATAGATCTTGGGTATCAGCCCTTTGTCTGTACTGTCATTTGTAAATATCTTCTCCCATTCTGTGGGTTGCCTCTTTGTTTTGTTGACTGTTTCCTTTGCTGTGCAGAACCGCATGGTCCTCTCAATTGATGCAGGAAAAAGCATTCAAAATACAGGATCTCTTCCTGATTAAAAGTTTTCAAAGTATAGGGATAGAGGGAACATTCCTCAACTTCATAAAATATATGAAAAACCCGCAATAAATATTCTCAATGGGGAAAAGCTGACAACCTTCCTTTTGTAATCAGGAACACAACAAGGATGCCCACATTCACCACTTTTGTTCAACCTAGTATTAGAAGTTCTAGCAACAGCAATCAGAAAACAAAAAGAAATAAAATGTATTCAAATTGGCAAAGAAGTCAAACTCTCTCTCTTAGCAGATGAAATGATACTTTATATGGAAAACCCAAAAGACTCCACCTCCAAACTACTAGAACTCATACAGCAGTTCAGTAATGTGTCAGGATACGAAATCAATGCACAGAAATAAGTTGCTTTCTTATACACTAACAATGAAAATACAGAAAGGGATATTAGAGAATCGATTCCATTTACTATAGCACCAAGAACCATAAGATACCTGGGAATAAACCTAACCAAAGAGGTAAAGGATCTGTACTTGGGTAACTGCAGAACACTCATGAAAGAAATTGAAGAAGACACAAAAAGATGGAAAAGCATTCCAAGCTCATGGATCAGAAGAATAAATACTGTAAAAATGACTGTACTGCCTAGAGCAATCTATACTTTCAATTCCAATCAAAATTCCACTGGCATTTTTCAAAGAGCTGGAACAAACAATCCTAAAACTTGTATGGAACCAAAAGAGATCCCAAACTGCTAAGGAAATGTTGAAAAAGGAAAACAAAACTGGAGGCATCACATTGCCTGATTTCAAACTTTACTACAAAGCTGTGATCACCAAGACAGCATGGTACTGACACAAAAGCAGACACATAGACCAGTGGAACAGAGTAGAGAGTCCAGATATGGACCCACAACTCTATGGTCAAATAATCTTCGACAAAGCCCAAAAAAATATCCAGTGGAAAAAAGACAGTCTCTTCAATAAATGGTGCTGGGAAAATTGGACAGCTATGTATAGAAAAATGAAACTCGACCATTCCCTTACACCATACACAAAGATAAACTTGAAATGGATAAAAGACCTCAACATGAGGCAGGAATCTATCAAAATCCTAGAGGAGAACATAGGCAGTAACCTCTTCAACATCAGCCACAGCAACTTCTTTCAAGATATGTCTCCAAAGGCAAAGGAAACAAAAGCAAAAATGAACTTTTGGGACTTCATCAAGATCAAAAGCTTCTGCGCAGCAAAGGAAATAGAGAAACACAGCTGAAGTGAGTTCCTAAGACATTGCAAAGTGTTGCTAAATTGTAACAGAGTTGTCAGCAGAACTCTCCTGGGGTTCCCACTGATGATTAGCTGTCCTTCCTTAAAAGTCATTTACATCTTCCAAATATCTTCTCAGCCATGGATCCATATGCTTTTGTCTATACAACTTTGTTAGGTTCTACATGGCAAAATTTCTTTTCCATTGCCTTCCAATTTTATTCCTAAATTCCTCAAATTTCATTCAGCTCTGTTAGTGAAAATCATGGGATTCCAAAGTTACTTCTCAAATTTTAAATCTTTAGGGGCATCTGGGTGGCTCAGTCGCTTAAGCATCTGCCTTTGGCCAGGATCCGAGGGTCCTGGCATCAAGCCCCAAGTTGGGCTCCCCACTGACAGGGAGCTTCTTCTCCCTCTCCCTCTGTCCCTGCCCCCCCACACACCCACTTGCGCTCTTGCTCTCACACTGTCTCAAATAAATAAACAAAATGTTTTTTAAAAAATCTTTAGAAATGAGAAAGACAATTATCATGTGATCTCCCTGATATGAGGGAGAGGAGATGCAACATGGGGGGTTAATGGGGTAGGACAAGAGTAAATGAAACAAGCTGGGATTGGGAGGGAGACAAACCATAAGTGACTCTTAATCTCACAAAACAAACTGAGGGTTGATGGGGGGAAGGGGGTTGGGAGAAGGGGGGTGGGGTTATGGACATTGGGGAGGGTATGTGCTATGGTGAGTGCTGTGAAATGTGTAAACCTGGCGATTCACAGACCTATACCCCTGGGGATAAAAATATATTATATGTTTAAAAAAATTTATTAAAAAAAATCTTTAGAAATGCCACAATTACAGGGCATTCTGAATAATGTACAAAATCAGAAGGAAAAACAATTATTTTTTTTTGGCCATGTAAGGATTTGTTCGGTAAGGACCTGGGCTATCTTTTTCATCATGGGGCTAATCAGTAGGCTGCAGAGTAGGGCCTGGCAGACAACGGCTCTGGTCTTACAAGATCTTTCTAATTTCACTTTTTTGCTCCTGGTGAAGTATCTCAGTGTAAGTTACTGTCTTTCTAATATTTCTGATGTGAGACATCACACAGCTAGATACAACATCCTAGTTCTCTTCCTCCACAGATAGGTGGCAAAATCTTCCAAACAGCTCTGCAACTTGTGTATTCTTCTTGATCTCTGGTTGTGGGTGCCTGCCCCCACCCTGTCTCACTAATAAGAAACTGTAGATCCAGGTAGTCCTTCTCTTTTAGCAAGGCTAATTGTGGGGCTCACCCTCATTCCTTTCTAGAGGTTTTCATCAGGTCTATATTTCTTTTCTTTTTTTTTTTTTAATTTAAATTCAATTAGCCAATGTATGGTACATCATTACTTTTTGGTATAATGTTCAAGGATTCCTTTGCTGTGTATAACACCTACACAACATCATATCACTGCCCCCCTTATTGCCCAACAGAGAGTTACCCCATCCCCCACCCACCTCCCTTTCCACAACCTTAGGTCTATGCTTTTGAAAGATTAATCGCCCTTTTTGCTTTTTCAAATCTGGTTTCTAAATCCTCATTGTTAGTTAACAAAGAGAAATTGATTATTCACCTTAGGATGAACTGTAGCTTGTCTGAGCTGGAATCAGGAGGTGGATGACTTTGCCTTCTTCCTGAAGACTGCCTGTTGATCTAATATTATTGAATTAGAGTTTTCCGCCAGCTTTTAGTTCTCAGTCTTGAGAAGCAGTGGAAATTTCACTCAGTTCTCAAAGAAGCCCCATTTTTTATACACTTGATTTCAAAATTATTGAGTATCAGCCATTATGGAACTTAGGGCCTCCAATCGATCTGTGCATTGTCCAGTCGGGGACAGGAATTTCTATCTTCATTACTAAATATCGAAGAGAAACTGATTTTCATCACTGAATCTCTCTTTTATATCACAATAATCACATATCTACTAATAATTCAATTTACTAAAAGAACACATTTTTAGGGCCACTTTCTACCTCTTAAGTCTTCCTCAAAGTTTGGGCATAATTTCAACTTTCAGTTTCAGATTTTCTGGGCTTAATCCTTGTTTCCTCTTAGATTGGCCATTTTTTCTTTTATAAAAATACACTTTTCTTTTTTCTTTAAGACTTTTTTTATTTGAGAAAGAGTGAGAGAGCATGAGAGGGGGGCGCATCAGAGGGAGAAGCAGACTCCCTGCTGAGCAGGGAGCCCAATGCCCGACTCCATCCTGGGACTCCAAGATCATGACCTGAGCAGAAGGCAGTTGCTTAACCAACTGAGCCACCCACGTGCCCAAAAATGCACTTTTCTGAGAACAACCTCTGAATCTGTCAGTCATTAGCAGCTATTTTTTCTGGAGTTGATGTTTTTTTCTGCTTACACACTTTTTCCTTGAGTATGTCATTATTTTATTACTCTGCAATACTGTAGCATTTTACTGAAGCCCTGCAGGAGCTCTTAACCGTATCACCGTGCAGTTAAATAACATATCGTAACATATCCCTATCCCCCGGCTGTACTGCATGCCCCCCAAGAATGTAACAATGCTTGGAAATACATTTTTAATTTGCAGATTCAGTTTTCAAAAGGCTTCAGGCATTTTGAAGATTACTGACATTTAAAAATGTAAATGTCTTAAGAAATATTTTTTATTCATCCAGTGACCTAGAAAAGGAAACTTTAGATTTGTTGAGCACTTGCCCTACTACAAATATGTTTCTGTGTAATTCCCACACACACACATTTTTGATTGAATGAATACATTTCTTCTTAATCTTCACAACTACCATACCCACAAATATGTTTTTCTTTGTTTTACTCTCAAGAAAAGTGCTCTCACACACACGTTTTCATACAACATTTCAGAGAAGCATGGACACACTGAATCTTCTGATTCCCTAGAGCTCCATGAACCCCAGGATAAATATAACCACCTTAAAGTTTTTCTGCTCAGGAAAATAGTGCTTTTGGCTTTCAGGTCATGAAATTATGTGTTTAATCCAAAAAAAAAAAAAAAAAAAAAGGAAGGGATTAGAGCATGCAGAAGAGAAACCAGATTTCAAGCTATGTTAGATGTGAAATTACTAGAGGCACATTTTATTTACAACAGACCTGCAAGAAGATGGCCAACCCTTACAGAAGCTGAAGCTTTCTAAGAACACGCATGACTGTAAACAAGGCTGATAAGTTCATTTACAACTTAAGTGAACCATTTTCATTCCTAAAACAAACATACTCTCCAGAATAAATGAATGATACAGTGCTGTGTGATATTTTCTTTCCTGTGGTCATAGCATGCTAGGAAAGCTACAGAAACATTGTGGCTAACTGTTGAATGTATTCAACAGTATCCTGCTTCTCTTTGGTGAGTAGGACAGGAATCAGAACCTTAACATTACAATGAGACATTTTCCCACCTATGTAGGCTACAGTAGCACACTTTGTTCATTGTCCTTCTGGGTTCAAGGAATGTAGACTTCTCTCCCTGAATTCACCAGCACTGTACCTTGAGCATTCAGCATACATGTATCAGGGAACTCCTCCCTCTCAGGATCTTCCCAGACATCTCTGTAACTCATGGTTTCTTGTTGTTGTAATCAAAGCTCTAACACATTTTTGTTTAAATTTTATTTCCATATATGTGATTATATCAGTAATAATTGTTAGGGATTTTAAGGGGTCCAGTAAACAACACTGTTCTTTATTCCACTGGGTATTTTTTTCCTGCCTTGTCAAAGATTATTTGACCATAAAGTTGAGGGTCTATATCTGGACTCTCTACTCTGTTCCACTGGTCTATGTGTCTGCTTTTGTGCCAGTACCATGCTGTCTTGGTGATCACAGCTTTGTAGTAAAAGCTTGAAATCAGGCAATGTGATGTCTCCAGTTTTGTTTTCCTTTTTCGACATTTCCTTAGCAATTTGGGGTCTCTTCTGGTTCCATACAAGTTTTAGGATTGTTTGTTCCAGCTCTTTGAAAAATGCCAGTGGAATTTTGATTGGAATGGCATTGAAAGTATAGATTGCTCTAGGCAGTATAGACATATTAACAATGTTTATTCTTCCAATCCATGAACATGAAATGGTCTTCCATCTTTTTGTGTCTTCTTCAATTTCTTTCATGAGTGTTCTGTAGTTCCTCAAATGCAGGAACTTTACCTGTTCCTGTACTTGGTATCCTTTACTTCTTTGATTAGGTTTCTTACCAGGTATCTTATGGTTCTTGGTGCTATAGTAAATGGAATCAATTCTCTAATTTCCCTTTCTGTATTTTCATTGTTAGTGTATAAGAAAGCAACTTATTTCTGTGCATTGATTTTGTATCCTGCCACATTACTGAACTGCTGTATGAGTTCTAGTAGTTTGGGGGTGGAATCTTTTGGGTTTTCCGTATAAAGTATCATGTCATCTGTGAAGAGAGAGAGTTTGACTTCTTCATTGCCAATTTGAATACCTTTTATTTCTCTTTGTTGTCTGATTGCTGTTGCTAGGACTTCTAATACTATGTTGAAGGGAAAATTGGACAGCTATGTGTAGAAGAATGAAACTCGACCATTCTCTTACACCATACACAAAGATAAACTCAAAATGGATAAAAGACCTCAACATGAGGCAGGAATCCATCAGAATCCTACAGCAGAACATAGGCAGTAATCTCGGTCATCAGCCGAGCATCAACATCGGCCACAGCAACTTCTTTCAAGACATGTCTCCAAAAGCAAAGGAAACAAAAGCAAAAATGAACTTTTGGGACTTCAACAAGATCAAAAGCTTCTGCACAGCAAAGGAAACAGTCAACAAAACAAAGAGACAACCCACAGAATGGGAGAAGGTATTTGCAAATGACAGTACAGACAAAGGGCTGATATCCAAGATCTATAAAGAACTCCTCAAACTCAACACATACAAAACAGTTAATCACATCAAAAAATGGACAGAAGACATGGACAGACACTTCTCCAAAGAAGACATACAAATGGCTAACAGACACATGAAAAAATGTTCATCATCACTAGCCATCAGGGAGATTCAAATCAAAACCACATTGAGCTACCACCTACATCAGTTAGAATGGCCAAAATTAACAAGACAGTAAACAACATGTGTTGGAGAGGATGTGGAGAAAGGGGAACCTTCTTACTTTGTTGGGGGAATGCAAGTTGGTGCAGCCTCTTTGGAACAGTGTGGAGATTCCTTAAGAAATTAAAAATAGAGCTTCCCTATGACCCTGCAATTGCACTATTGGGTATTTACCCTAAAGATAAAGATGTAGTGAAAAGAAGGGCCATCTGTACCCCAATGTTCCTAGCAGCAATGACCACAGTCGCCAAACTGTGGAAAGAACCAAGATGCCCTTCAACAGATGGATAAAGAAGATATGGTCCATATATACAATGGAGTATTATGCCTCAATCAGAAAGGATGAATACCCAACTTTGTATCAACATGAACAGGACTGGAGGAGATTATGCTGAGTGAAATAAGTCAAGCAGAGAGAGTCAATTATCATATGGTTTTGCTTATTTGTGGAGCATAAGGAATAACATGGAGGACATGGGGAGATGAAGAGGAGAAGTGAATTGGGGGAAATTGGAGGGAGAGACGAACCATGAGAGACTGTGGACTCTGAGAAATGAACTGAGGGTTTTGGAGGGGATGGAGGTGGGGGGTTAGTTGAGCTTGGTGGTGGGTATTATGGAGGGTAGGTATTGCGTGAAGCACTGGGTGTGGTGCATAAACAATGGATTCTGGAACACTGAAAAGAAATATAAAATTTTTTTTAAAAATAGAACAGCTCTTCCCACCTGGTTCTGAATCATCTGAGAAATAAGACAGAGTCTGCAGATGGAGGTTAAAACATTACCTTTACTAATAACAAAGCAGACATTGAAGCCATTGGACTTTCTAATTCAGAAGCAGAGAATTGGACAGAAAAACCTATTCCCTAGCAGGAACATACAGCCATAAAACCTCCACAAACAGGGGTAGAGCCTGCCCTGAAGAAGGCCACTCACTCCCAAGAGGAAGGTGAGAGGAAAGGGATAGAAAACACGTGGTTGTTTTCCCTCCTAAAATCACCAATCTGGTAAGCCACTCCATTCCCCACAGATCAGTGTGAATAAGGAAGAGAAAGGTCAAGAGTATTATGCTATCGCAATTTCATCCATGTGAAAGGAAACATCAGGAATATGGAAGAACTTATTCCCTACCTACCCTACCCCTAATAGTATCCAGCATTCTGTTCTCTAATCCCATTAAGTCTACAGTTAACCATAGGGTATAAGATATTAAAACAGTCCTATTTCCACTTTCATGTTGGCTGGTCCTCCGACACAAATCACTGCTCTGTTGTGAGGCTTTGGAACTTTGGAACAGTTCTATTTTGCTTATAAGTGGTTCTAAAAGGAATCAGAACAGTAAGTTTATTAGTCAGCTCTGAAGCCAGTCTAGACCCGCAGCTGAAAACCTATACCCTATTCCTCTCTCCTTGCCAAACTGTGTTCAACTACATTGTCCAACATAACTTAACAAAGGTTCTTCAATGAGATTAAATTATATCCTTAAATTACAATAAAAAGTCATGGCATGTGTGAACTACTTTATAAACTATTGTTAATTTAAATTAGATTACAGACCCTTGACTCTTTAAACAAGAAGTCCAAGGGGTCATGGGTAGTTATTTATTTTCTATCTATACCCTTGGCATAAGAAAATCCTATGATCCTCTTCTGGTTTAACAGAGAAATCTCATAATCTACACCTTTTCTGAAAACAGAGAAAGATCAATTTAAATAATACAATGGCCCTCATTAAGGCCACCAATAAAAATGATATTTTAGAGGTTCACAATTAGGTTTAGAGCACATAGCAACAATTTCTGATGTCCAGTCTCAGAAAATTCTTTGTCAGAAACAACCACAAGGACATGTTTTATGTTACAGAGTAATATGAGATTATCTACAGCTAAAGGAGAATGAATGCTTTATTATTTTCTTGCTTGTGTTTCTTCAAATAACAATTGAGAGAGCATGTGATTTTCAAGTCAAGGTGCTAAAATTCAGTTAGCACTGGGACAAAATTATAAGTCCTGAGAAGGTCAAAACATATACAATGAAAAAGTAAGAGCAAGTAAGCTTATTAACAAGTGGAATATGTGACAGTTAAAGTGCAGTACATATGTAACTTAGTATTATTATTTAAGTAAACATTCATCATCTATGGTATGGATGTTGAAGAACTAACGAGGTCATCACCACAATTCTCTTCCAGAGTGGCCCACCTGGTGAGACCATCCTCCCTGGACCAGTTCTTCTTCAAACACCATGGGATTTTCTCTATTATTTGCGGCAGTGATTCAGTGATAAACATCACTAGCCAAGCAACAGAATGAGGTAGGATGTGATTTTCAAGTCATTATCTTATTTATTTATACAAATGCTTGACTGGTTAACCCTGGTAGTTAACAGGGCTCTAGATGCCAGGTATCATGGAGTATTCTTTCTTGGACAATGAACCACAATAAGCATTTATAACTGCTATAGATCCTAGTGTTTTCTTCAGTTGAACTTTAGTTTTTTCTTGGACAAGTCCAGGTTTATCTGGAGCATAGCTCACTGCCTTCCATTGCCCAGGTTCTGACCTCAAACCCAACATGTCCATTGGGCCCATGATTCCAGGCCGCTTCTTGGGTTAAACATTGCTCTCTGACCCTCCCTGCCCTTTCTGGGCCCCAAAGAGGAGAAGTTCTAGGTACAGTTCTAGGGGAATGTTCCAAAGTACAGACGATGGGAATGGCCTACTGCCTTGACCTATCAGGAAATCATCTATTAGGAATCCAATATGGAAAAGAGTAGCAGTTAATGGGGTAGGTCTCTTCTAAAATTAAGATGGCAACATGAGATGTTTAAATCATGGAGAAGAGAGGGCAGTCCAACCAGAGGTAGCTGAATGGCAGACAGCCACACCAAATATGAGAAAGGGAGAGGGAGAAGAAAAGAGTGAGAAGTGGAAGTGGAGAATGGAGGGGGGAAGACTATCAGAGGGGGTAGAGTAAGAATGTGTAGAAAAAGGAGTGAGAGACACAAAACAAACTGAGGGTTGCTGGGGGGAGGGGGGTTGGGAGGGCGGGGTGGGGTTATTATGGACATTGGGGAGTGTATGTGCTATGGTGAGTGTGGTGAAGTGTGTAAACCTGGCGGTTCACAGACCTGTACCCCTGGGGAAAAAAATATATGTTTATAAAAAATAAAATTAAAAAAAAAACACCCAAAAAAAAAAAAAAAAGGAGTGAGAGAAAAAGAAATGAAGAAGAGTGGTTGGCAGAACTGAAGGTTAAGAAGGAATATGCTAACTATCTATAAGCGTCTGAAAGTAGAAGGGATCTATCTGACATCCTAACTCCAAGACAAGATGAAGAGTACAAGGAAGATTTAACATGAACATAATGACTTCCTAAAAGTTACAATAATGAGAAAAGAACATGAGAATTCTGAATGTTTATTCTCAGATGATGGAAAATGAACAAGACTAATCCTGGAAGCAAAGGGACAGATCAAAGTTTTCATTCCAGAAAGGCTAAACTTATGCCCTGCTCATAGCTTCCCTTGTCTCACAGCAATGGATGCATCCTTTCCACCCAAAAGTGCTTATCCCTAAGTTCCAACCCCTGTAGGAAAATTGTATCCTATTGGGAAAGTATGTGAGAGCTTAGAGCCAGGCCCCATCTCCAGCATGCACTGCATGGGTGGTGGATACAGCAGCACAAACTACTGGGAGAGGGAGTCTGGAAAGAGGGTGGATGACTAGTAAGCATGGCTGTTCCCACAGTTATGCAAATCATGCTCCCTTAAGGGGCAATGCTGAAGGCTAGAATGTTACTGTTTCCTCTGAAACTTCAAAACATTCATCATTTTAAATATATATACTAGACTGAGCATTTTTTTCTTCTAGAAAAATATGTCTTTAAACATCTCCCAAGTACTTCCTAAATATGATCTTCTATCAGCTAACAACCGTCATGCCCTCCCCTCAAATACTTCATTCCTTAAATTCCTCATTTCTTAAGCCTGTCCTCGTTTGGCATGGGTTCCCGGCCCAACCACCCCAGTTTTGCATCTCTGAACACATTTTGGTTAGTGGCCAACCCTTCAATATTTATGGCCCTGGTGCAGATGCAGTACTTCATTTGAGGCCTGACCAAACCAGAATAAAGTATATCCTTTGCTTCCTCAATTTTTGATGTTATAATTCTATGTATGCAGCCTATGGTGATACTGGCATTTTCACTGCTTCACAACATTGCCAGTTACATAGTTTACTAAAGTTCCAACATGTCTGTCACTACTCATTTTTCTTCTACAGCTGCATCTCTTGGCCCAGATGAGTACCTTACATTCCCCTACAACTGTCTCACCTTTGCTTTTCCTGTTCTACCTCCTCAAGCAGGTCCAAGACAGTGGACCTAAGGAACAGCAGCACAGTGACAGAGTTTATCTTCGTGGGCTTTGAGCAGAGTTCCTCTTCCACTCGGGCATTGCTCTTTGCCCTCTTCCTAGCCCTCTACAGCCTTTCCATGGCCATGAATGGCCTCATCATCTTCATCACCTGGACAGACCCCAGGCTCAACAGCCCCATGTACTTCTTCCTTGGCCACCTGTCCTTCCTGGATGTCTGCTTCATCACCACCACCATCCCACAGATGCTGATCCACCTGGTGGTCAAGAACCACATTGTCTCCTTTGTCTCTTGCTCAACCCAGATGTACTTGGTCTTCTGTGCAGGTGTGGCTGAGTGCATCCTCTTGGCTTTTATGGCCTATGACCGTTATGTTGCCATCTGCCACCCACTCAGCTATGCCCAGATCATGAGCCGGCAGGTCTGTGTGAAGCTGGTGAGTACTGCCTGGTTCTTTGGGCTGATCAATGGCATCTTTCTCGAGTATCTGTCATTCCGGAATCCCTTCTGTAGAGACAACCACATAGAAAACTTCTTCTGTGAGGCCCCCATAGTGATCGCTCTCTCTTGTGGAGACCCTCAGTTTAGTCTGAAGATGATCTTTGCCGATGCCATCGTGGTGCTGCTCAGCCCCATGGTGCTCATTGTCATCTCCTATGCACGCATCCTGGCCTCCATCCTTGGCAGAGCCTCCTCCTCAGGTCGTGGAAAGACCTTCTCTACTTGTGCCTCCCACCTGACTGTGGTCATCTTTTTCTACACCTCAGCCATGTTCTCTTATATGAACCCTCGCAGCACACATGGCCCTGACAAAGACAAGCCTTTCTCCCTCCTCTACACCATCATCACCCCCATGTGCAACCCCATCATCTATAGTTTTCGAAACAAGGAAATGAAAGGGGCCATGGTGAGGGCCCTTGGGAGGACCAGCCTGGCCTAAGCAGAGTCTGTCTAGTGGGAAGCCTCCTGGAAGAGAAGCTCCCTCCCTGAGTCCTGACAACTGGGTAACTCTCCCATGCTGAAAAGCTCTAGGAAAGAGCATTCATAGTTTTCTTCCCACTAGCATCAGACCTGGAAGATTATGTTGATGTCTAATGCTCATCTATCTGATTTACTTCCAGTGTTGTTTTCCCTTGGTCCTTTCTCAGGATAATTTGAGATTTTCCTATGTTTTTCTTCTACATCATTACAACTGGATCTTATAAGGACATAAATATACTTAACTCCATTTCATTTTATTTGTACAGTACTTTCACATGCTATTCCCAGCCTGAGTTTTGCATTTACATCTGGAAGTAAAGTTTTCCTCTCTTTCAACTTGTCATTTTAATCTTTTCTTTCTCATGTTCCACTCTCATGTCCTGAATCCACCTTCAGCCACCCCATCTCTACATAAGAAAAAGTAGAGGGAAAATTTAAGGAAAAGGAGATTAGGGAGCAGTATTGACATTAAGAAAAATCAGAGAAAAACAGAAAATGAAAAATATTATCAGCCTCAACTCCATATCTTAGGCTCCACTAGCCCATGAGGGAGAACTTAGAGTGGCATTAAATTGCCACCATAATAATGCATTCAACTTAAGTTTATCCTTGTGTGTAGAGGAAAGGAAGGTGAGAGAGGCTAGTGTGTCAAACCCCTTCTCCTACCTTTCCTAGTTTCCTAGGTAACATGATTGCTTGATATTTCTCTTCTGATCCAAGTAGTCAAAGCCTCTGCAAGCTTCTCAGACTACTAGTCAGTCTCCTTCCCTGGTATAGACTCCCAGTTAACTCCCTTCTCCCTACTATCTGCCTTTTTCCCCAACCATCTTTCATTTCATTCCAACTCAATCCTACTGCACCTTAACTTCCCATCTCAAATGGATACATTTCATTTCCCGTACTTTAAAGAACACCTCTCCACATTACCTCTACCACTGCAGAAGCCTTTCCGTTACCAACCCTGACCTCTCTCACTTCCTCTAGCTTCTCTCCTTAACCACATTTAGCATCTCTTGAGAGGTGATTATATTTTTAGCCATTCTCTTTCTTTGAAAATTGCATTTTTTTTCTCATGCCTCTTTCATAATAATAGAAAAGGGGACAGGTCAGTGGCACTGGGTAGCTCAGTTGGTTAAGTGTCTGCCTCTGGCTCAGGTCATGATCAGAGTCCTGGGATCAAGTCAGTGTCAGGCTCCCTGCTAAGGGAGCCTGCTTCTCCCTCTCCTGCCCACTCATGCTTTCTAACTATCTCTGTCACTGTCTCTGTCTCTCTTTCTCAAATAAATAAACTTTTTTAAATCTTAGAAAAAAAGAAAGAAAGACAAGGGGACAGGTCTGTTCTTTATTTCCTGGTACCACTTCCATAAGATAAATGCACCTCAGTTAGGATTCCCTCAAATAGATATACTACCCTTTCCACATCATATTTATCACACTACTTTCTGCAATGACTTTAAAGTGGTAGCTTCACTCCACAAGGTTCTAATCTTTTGAATCCAAATTGGTTAATCTCTAGATATCCAAGGACATGTGAGAAGGCCTTCTCAGTCAGCCGGGAGGAAGAAATGAAACACCTGTGTAATTGAGAAGAAACAATAAACATAGAACATAAAATTTTCATTATCAAAGAGAAGTTACACTGGGCAAATTAAATAGACAAAGTTAAACATGAAAGAAAGACTTTGTTTAAGACTATTGCAGGACGCCTGAGTGGCTCAGTTGCTTAGGCGTCTGCCTTGGGCTCAGGTCGTGATCGCAAGGTCCTGCATCAGGCTCCCTGCTCAGTGGAGAGCCTGCTTTTCCTTCTCCCTCTGCGGGCTGCTACCTCTACTTGTGCGCTCGCTCGCTCTCTCTCTGTTAAATAAATAAAATCTTTAAAAAGAGAGAGAGATTATTGCAATAGGAAGTTGAACTCAACTCTACTGAAACAAGTGGCTGGAGTTACTAAGAGCTGCAGTAGGGCCACCTTTGTGTGGTGACTGGTCTTACTCAAAGGAAAAGTAAGCTTACAGGTTGTAACTTTGCAATTGGAGCAAGATGCCCTTTGATTTGGGGCCCCTACCCTTCAATAGACTAGGAAATAGGAATGCTACCTAGGAACTACCTGATTCATCGTTGAAATGCTTTCAACATTTATGGCGGATGGTGAGCGTGGCCAGGAATGTTGTAATCAAGCTGAGCGATCTAAAACTGTTTTCTCAAGGGCAAGCACTTTCTCATCCAAGGCCCTGGGGCCGGGAGGACCCGGCATCTGGCACGAACCGACCTTGGATGAGCGGGGTCGGGAACGAGAATGGGGACAGGGGTTGGCGGGCGGGCGGAGTTATTCGGCGCCGGAGGCGCTCTCGCGCGAGAAGTCGCCGCCCTGCGGCTCTCCCCTGCCGCAGCCTCAGCCATGAACCCTGGATCCCGGAGGCACATAAAAAGCCCCCAGGGACCGCGAAAACGTATGTGAATGCAACAACCAGAATGCAACGATCTCCCTGAAATGGGCGTCCCGTCCCAGCCCTCTAGTATATCCAGATGCAAATCCACTTGTGGGAGGGCGCACGCCCTCGGCCTGAAAATCTGGGCAAGCAACCCAGGAATTCTAGCTGTGGTCCCACCTCAACCCGCCCTCAGGCTGTAACCTCACCTGGCGCTCCCTCCCAGCTAAACCCGACGCCCGGGCTCCGGAAAACAGTTCCGAGCTACACGCCCAAACTACCCATGAGGCCTTGGGCCCTCAGCCGATTGCTGGAGCGGAGGAGATGGGCGTGGCCCGCGCTAAAAAAAAAAAAAAAAAAACTGCCAATCAGTCTTCCCCGGCGTCTCGGATCACCGTTACAGCAACCAATGAGCGCCTTCTCCTTGGCCGCTCCGGGGAGGGACAGCGCTAACGCCAACACCTCGGGGAAACACGAGCTATTTGGGGGGACTGGGCTGCAGCCTGTCGTGCTGGAGACGCGGGTTTTAGGCCTAGGATTCCTTCGCAGCTGAGTGGAATTGTTGATAGGTAGAGCCCCTTTTGTTGAGGATGGGCTGGGATGACGGCGGAACAAGGCTGGAGGCAGGGCTGAGCGGAGACCTTTGCCAATCACAGCGAGTCCTCGTACCTCCTAGACTTGTGCACGGGTCCGTAGCCTAGTTCTTTCCTGGTGGTAACTCCTCTTTTAGCGAACTGAACCCTTGTTGGGCTTCTCTTCCTTCCGGGACAGCGCCATTGTCTTCGGAACATCCTTACCTACCCTTTGCAGTTACTCCAGGAAGTCTTCCTTGACCGCTTCCCCTTTCTGGGTTCACTGGACTTTTATTTATGAGTTCCTGCATAACCTGTGCATTTTCCTAATCCTGTACTCTCATTTACTTTTCTGTCGTCGCCACAAGTTTGTGATTCATTTGTGAGGTTTTATTTTAGCACAGTATCTGGAGGTGTTGTAGCGCTATTTTCTCAATGACATCTTAAGCAGAATGCTGATGTATGAACCAAATGACAAAACTCTTCTAGTAGGTGTAGAGAATGAGTGTCCAGAGCCTTGATCCCCCCAAAAACTCTTGAAGCACTCATTTTTAGTGACCTAAGCTAAATATCCACTTTAATACATAGAAACATGGTTTACCCATCACGTGAAAATTAAACAAGTCCAGATCCTCTAGGAGCACTCTTAAAATCTCATCTTTTTGGGCTTCCAATCTGATTGCACATTTGTTTTTATTTTCCAAGATATTTCTTTGCCTCCTCAGATCAGTTCCTGGCCCTCTTTATCCACGCAGCTCTGGGCCTGGGAAGCTGACCTGCATGGAAACATGTCAACAGATCCCCTTACCACTAGCTATCTATTGGGATCGGCCGATGAGTAGTCTCGGCCAAAGATTAGAGGGAAGTAGGAATGTAAAGTTAGGCTGATTAATCCTCTAGCTCCCTGTGGAGTTGTGACAAGCTCACCTGAGTCCCTTTCTAAGATCTCAGCCCCTGTCATGTAGCCTTTTCTACCTAGTTCTCTGTTTCTAAGTTTTGGAACTGCTACCTCCATTACCTCTTCAGGCTTAGCCCTTCTAATACCAGATTTGGGGTACTGTGGCCCCTTAGCAATTTCCCTGCACCCTGCTCACATTGTTGTAAATAATTCTTTATGAAACTTCCAAACTGTCTTGATTTGAGAATGCCATTGTTTCCTGGGGATACCTAATACAAGACTGTTCTCTTACTGAGGCGATGAAAACAGTTATTTCAAACATTTGGAAGGCTATTTGTTGTAGAAGAGAAAACATGGGCTTTGAAGTTAGAGAAAACAGAGTTTCATGTCACTTATTATTCATATTCATTTGGCACCTGTTCTGCAGTCCTATTAGTTGTGGTAGATATTTTAGAGTGCGCTATAGCACACAGCCCATTCTCCAAGAACCCTCTTTTTCTCCCACTGTGGTGAGCCCTGGCAACCAAGTTAGTATCATGGAACACCGCCCACCCCCCAATATCACCACAAGCAGTGCAGTAAAGCTAGATTAAGTCCTCTTTCCTGGGAATTTGGAATTGGTATGCTGTGGGTTCAGTCATTTCTGGGCTGGAACAGGCAAACACGTGAGCTATGGAGCAGTTGTCTTCTTCCATGTATGTGAAGAAGCAAAGAAAGTCAGCAGGCGGGGAGAATAGGTTGAAGTCAGAGGACAGAGAGAAGCAAAGATAGACGACCATATTTTCAGAAAAAGAGCCTGAGATAATTGCTACCCTGGTTTCAGTCAGCTTTGGAGGACCAGCTGCATTCTTGCTCTTGGGTTTTGTGAGATAATCTTGCATCCTTACAATAAAGTTTTCTTCCTCAAAATTACTACAGATAGATCTATATTTCTTGCAACCAAAAAAGTCATTACAAAAAAAGATATTGCTAAGGTAACACCTACCTCAATGTGGTTATGGGGATTAAAAGAAATATTTCAAATGTGTAAGTCAGTGTCTCCAAAAATTTTACTTTCTTTAAATGTAAATTGCATCCCATGTGTTCAGAGCATCAGAGATATCTGTTCTTTGTTATTTCTTTTTTCAAATGACCAGCCCATTTTGCTGTCAGTATTTTTACAAGTTTTTCTTCATTTCAACTTTTCCTTTTTCTAAGTGTTGTTCTGTTCATGGTCTAGGTGCTGATAAATTTTGTGGTTTTCTATGTTTTATTTTGAAGTTTTTGTCCCTTGAAGGATTGAATTAATCATACTCTTCAGTTCATGATACACCATCATGGTTGCTGCAAGGAAAAGCCCTCTTGTTTAAATCTTTATTTCTTTATTCCGTCATTACACTCTATCTCCACTCCCATCCACAGCCCCAACAATAGGCAATTTTCTAATGTGTTTAAATGTGTTCATAGAAAATAGTTATTATTCGGTAGGCATGTATTTTTCAATGTACTACAAAACTACTGAGTTATATGTCTATTTCTGTGTTTTATGTTTTTTGCTAAGCACTGTTTTTTTTATCTCTATCCATCTTGCCAGATGCTGACATTTAATGTTACTTCACCCTGATGCCTAGTATTTCATGGTGTGCATTCGCCACATTGTACTCATCCACTCCTCCAGTGATGAGCACACTCATTGCCCATGCCACTACAAATAACCCTGCAATGAACATCCTCATTTTAGTCCCTTTCTGAACTTGTAAAGAATTTGTTTTATGTTACTTAAGAAAAGGACTGCTGGGCTGTAGGGTATGAGTCTATTTAATGTGTCAAGTAATGCCAGCTTGCTTTTAGAAGTGGTAGAAAGATGTCTTGCAGCAGATTTCCACATTGCTGACATCTGTAATCTAGATTTCTAGTTTTTGTTGGTTTGATAGGTATAAACTAATATCTTATTGTTGGTTCAATTCATATTTGATTACTAATGGTTTTGATCAAATTTCCATATGCGTATTAGCTTTTATCTATTCTTTAAATTGCCTGTTGATATTTTTTGCACCTTTTTTTTTTAATTGGGTTGCTGTATTTCTCCTGTTTTTGCAGGAGTTCTGAATATAGTCCTAGGATATTACATCCTTGTCAGTTTTAGACAAAGCAAATTATTTTCTTCATTCTGCCATCTACCTCTTAGCTTTGTCCATGGTACCCTTTGTAGAACATAAATCTTTGTTTTGTTATTAAATCCCCCAGTTTTTGCCTTATGTTTGTGCTTTTGAAGGTACTAAAATATGTGGACTACTCTCTTAGTTATGCCTATTCTCTGCCTCGCATCTCTAAATCTGAGTTTAATGACAAGGTCCCTGTTGTCATTCCATCCAGTCCTCATCACTGGACTCTAGAGTAATTACACTGACTAAATTTCATTCTTAGGTGAACACCATCTTCCTTGAGCCTTTTCCCCCTTTAGAGCTGCAGGCTATGAAAATCATATCTTTTAGTTATGTGAAGTCAGACTTCAGTAGCTCTGGACTGCATCTCACCTGACCTCCTTGACTATCAGGAAGAACCAAAATGGCATAGTTAACTTTCTTTCAAGATCTTCTTCACCCTCATTTCGCTAATCAATTCCATCCTTGTGGATCAGAATTAGATCTAGAATCATCATCTTAGCTCTGCCGTATTCTTCCTTCTGAAGGATTATGTTACATTAAATCAACTTCTGGAACTTCGTTGTGCCAATTTCATGATTTATTCCTGGGGCCTGTAATCCAGTTTATCTGTTTGGGCAGACTAGCACATTTTTACTATGATGTCACTTCTTTTCCTCTCCTTTTATCTTCACCTAAATAGTTCCTTTCCTGTGTCCATTCTCAAAGATATAAAATCCCATCTAAGAGTATCTTCATGACGTAAAGTGCTACTCTGACTTTCCTTTTATCATTTTCTTTTGTTTTTATTTTATTCCTCCTGCTTACTGTCTTTTGTCTCCTTCCTTCTTTCCTTTGGTCTTTACACTTTTTCTTCCTCCTTTCCTTTCTGAATTTTAGAAATGCTGAGAGTAGGGGCTTATAAATACTGTCTTTCAGTAGATCACAGCAAAGAAGCCATTTCTGCCCCCACAGACATGCAGTTTGTATCATATGACTGCCATTTCCTTTCCAGGTACTAATCAGAACCCAGTTCTTTTTATTTGGAACAATGTTCCTCACCTTTTCTCACTGCCATGTTCTAGTCATGAGTCCCATCCTAACAAGTTTCTTTATATCTGTGAGAAATTATTTTCTGCATTGTATAAAATCTCGTGTTCTATTTGTATATTACCCGTACTTTTTGCATTGGTGTAGAGGCCATAAATATTTTTTTTTCCCAACCCCTTTCAACTTACTTTTTCCAGAGAATTATGAGATGCCAGCTCGGCTACTGCTTTTCTTCCAATGTCATACTTGATGTCCTCTGTAGTATAAAATTTTGTGGGTTTTCTTAGCATTTCTTTTCTTTCACCTTGTCTTTCCCACCGGTTGGCCCCCAGCGCACACACGCACACACACACAGACATACACACACCCCATTCCCATTTTAAAATTAAACTACTCTTCATTCAGTTGACGATGCTTACAGAAAACAGATTTTCCTTTCAATCTTCTGAGAAGCACTCTGTCCCAATTCAAGAACACATCATTCCCTTATCATTAAACTGTGAGCAACTTAAGGGCAGAGGCCATGACTTCTTCAAGTCTGCCCCAGTGCCTACCACCTTCCATGATATACAGTAGGCATATGAGAAATACTTGCTGGCAGATTGACTCAGCCGTGGTTCCCTTCTTGGATGTCTTTTTTCCATCATGCTTATAAGAATTATTCGCCTGCTATAAAAGGAATGTTGACTTGCCCTTTTTATTCTTGAAGCTGAGCCACCATAAGCTTCCCTTAGTATATTATAACCACTTACAACAAAGTAAGGCCCAGAACCATTTAAAGGGAGGAACAAAACAACACTGATTTATATAATTTAGACAAATGGGATTCTGCTCCTAATACTATCATTAACTGTGCAACTTTGGGCATGTCATCTCATCTATTTCTTAATTATATGCAATGAGATCACATATATTCACTATAGGAGACTATACCTTTTAATAAGGTACTTAGGTTAGATATGAGGTAAATTTCTCCCCACTGAGGGGACTAAATGGAGAGAAACTATTCTCAGAATAAAAGGAAGAATTTGCTTGTTACTCGGGATCAGGGCAGAGGAGGATGAGAGTAAAGGTGGGATAGGGTGAAGGAGCCTTTAAAGGCAGAAATTCCTCAGTGGGATTTTCCTTGTGATCGCTCCTCCCTCTATTTTTTTTTTAATTCAAATCTATAGTAAAAGTTTTTAAATGCCTAGTAATGTTATATTTGTTATTGAAACCAGTGAACAGGCTGGGCTGTTTTATATGTCCCAGAGCTGAAAAGAAGTCAAACTAAGGCAGCTTGCATGGACTCAGGTGTGTGGATGCAGAAAAAAGCAGAAGCACAATAAACCATAAGATATAATAGAAATTGTATGGAATGCTGTGGAATTCTCAGAATTTAGCATTGGAATTTGAGCCAAATTTAATCAGATACTTTAAGAGACAAAGCTGTCTCTTCAGACATCTGAGTTATATGTAAAAAGCCTATATGATCATCACTAAGATTTCTTTCAGCAGTAACATTTTTGAAGATTCTAAGAGATGGGAACACATTTTTTTATTCCCAGCTCTAAAAATCCTATAATTTTTCATTTATGTATTTAAGGTTCAAACATTCATTTCCTGCCTATTATGAGAAAGTTTCCACTCTACTGATTTCATCATTTGCAAACATTCTCCCTTCTCCCCCCTCCCCATTTTAGCATTTCTGAAATGGGATGTGTCTTATAATCAGTAATCAATGTCATCTTACAATTACTGTTGGCCAAACAGCAGTTATGACATAGTTGCCACTGCCTACACATGCCTGAGCCTAGTTGTTATTCTAGGTAGTATGACTGGAAATCCACAATCCCTTGATGTTTCTGTTAATTAACCATTCAAGGACCATTCAAAGGAATATTAGTCCTGGTTGTTGTCTGAACACATTCCTTGAACACTTTCTGACAAGATAAAAAAAAGTCCCAGCTTTAAAACTTGCCAAATAGGTTTGTGGCCTGGAAGAAATTGCCAGAGACAACAGTGAAGCTCTTTTCTTTTTTTTTTTTTTTAAGAAATGCTGCTTCAATAATACTCAAAATGACCCAGAGAATATAAACATTTGGAAAAATAGAGACATCAGCAACCCTGAGTCAAAAGTGATTCATAAGTGTTAGACTCAATATGAAGAAATTATAAGAATTCCATAATGACTTTGAATTTGTGTGCATCGTAGTGATACAAAAAAGTTCTATTTCTAAATAAGTCTAAATGAGCTCTTTAAACAGACTGAAAATTTAAATAAAAGTGATAAAGTTTAGTTGACAATATTTTTTTATAATAGTACCTAAAACGATGTGTTACACAATTGATGGTGCTTTAAAGTCAATAAAATAAGGTAAATACTTAAGAGACTATAAAAATGAGAAAGAAGTTCCAGCCCTCAAGATATTCATAACCTAGAAGAGAGAATAACAAGCACATTAAATAACATAAGTAAGGAAAAATATAATAATTGTCCCCAAAAGAAGCAAGATCTGGATATTTTTTAAAATATTTTATTTATTTAACAGAGAAAGAGAGATCGTAAGTGGGCAGAGAGGCAGGCAGATTTTTTTTTAAAGATTTTATTTATTTATTTAACAGAGAGATCATAAGTAGGCAGAGAGGCAGGCAGGGGGAAGCAATCTCCCCGCTGAGCAGAGAGCCAGATGCAGGGCTTGATCTCAGGACCCTGAGATGATGACCTGAGCCGAAGGCAGAGGCTTAACCACTCAGGTGCCCCAAGATTTGGGTATTTAAAGGAGGAAGAGATATTAGGAAAGGCTCCATGAAAGTAGTAGCATTTGAGAAGGGCCACAAAGAATTGGTAGGATTCCAACAGGCAAAAACAGAATAGAGTGGGAAGAGAATGAACAAAGAATCAAGGACCAGGAGGGACTCATCCTGTCTACTGGTCCAGAGATTTAAAAGAACTGGGATACCCTTGGGAATCATTTCTAGCTGACTGGATAATATAGGCTTCCAAAGATGGAAAGGTTGGTTAGAAAATGTACCTAGGAAATAAATGTATGGGTTTAAAAAAAAGTATGTCAGGGTCTTATCCAAGGGAACCCTGACTTCCTACAACCACTGGATTTTATGCTTAATTCGGGAAGTAGTGGGGACATGATGCAGATTTCTGAGGAGAATGAGTGCTCAGAGCTGTGGTTTAGGAAAACTAATCTTCAGGATTACAGGTGTGTGAGAAGCCAGGGGAGACCAGTCAGGAGTTTATTGCAGTTGGTTTTTATATTGTTCAAATACATTCTATTTATTCTGTTTCCTCGGCCACCCACTATTTGGCAAGGAGCCAGGCCTTTAGTAAGCAGTTGGTAGCGCTTGCTGAATGGAAAGCCATAAATTCACGGAGGGTCCCCTTGTAATGTCCCTATTCCTCACTAGGTGGCGCCAAGACAGCACCGTTTACAGAGCAGACTGCCTTTTATAAGCACTGTGCTTCCAAGGAGAAAGGCTGTGTTTCTGTGAGGGAATCCACCTTCTGGGGACAATGTGGAAGTTGGGGGAACTGGTAGTTGGGATAACAGACTGGTTATTACTCCTTTTATACTTCTATTTCTCCTTTTATACTTCTATTTCATTTCTTACTGTCGAGAGTATCTTGGCTGAATTTCTATCCCTAGTCATGTACATGTGGAAAGATGCCTAGAAAACCTGCCTTTTCAAAGATGCGAGCCATTGTCCATCTTGCCAGAAGTATAGAATTACGTGTATTGTACTGTTCCTTAGTCCTGGGAAAACTTCTAGGGGAGCCCTTTCATTACACATAATCTAGCAGAGATCATAAGTTGACCCTGAGGCCACACAAAAGTGCATATTTATGTTAGAGGCCATTTTGCATCTCTTCTAAAAATAATTATTTCTCTAGAACAGATTTTACTTGTACCAGGCGACAGTTGTAGCTTATCTCTATGAAGCTGTATGTCTTTTCATTTTGAGATTAAGAGCTAACCCTGAGAGATTTCCCTTAGACTGGTGAGAGATAGAAGTGCCAGAAATGGAAAGAGTTATGACGAGTTACACACAGCGTGGTGTTAGGCGCAGACATAAAGCGCAGTGCAGAACTTTTGGGGGGTGGGGTGCACCTCTTCACCCGTATTCATCAGCAGTGCTCGGGCAAATTCCCAAGTACAAAAAGACTTGGAAATAATGGGAGACAGGATTCTTAGCACAGGTGTTGATATAATTTGGATTTGTTGAATAGGTGCTGGATAGTCAGATTTATATGAAGATTTCAGTTCACTGTGGCAAATGCTCTGGAAGCCCCAGGCGGCAGGGGTGCCGTACAGTACTGGCTCAGCAGGGTCATCTCTGGGTTGGTATTCTTCAAGCTAAAAAGTTTCATTCCTCTTCAGCTCTGCGACCTTTTTTACTTAATTCTTACCTTTAAGAATTAAGTTGAAACAACAGAAGTCTCTAGAGAATGTTCATATTTACACACTCTTGCATTCGATTTCAAGAGGCTGTGGCCTCTGGAAGTTCAATAATGACCCTATCCATGAGTCCCATGTTAGATGTCTCACCTGAGACTCACTCATCAGGAGCATCCCAAAAGGGAAATGCAAGGGAAGGATGGGGAGGAGGGAGAAATAAGGTGGTGGGAAGCCAACCTGTGCTGGACCCCTAGGAGATCCCGGGGCAGGTAACTTTAAAGAGCTGAAGAATTGTTTTTTCTGCAGAGATTTTTATCTGGTCTTGGGAGGAGTAGCTAGAGAACTTCTGGGAGGTCTTGGGCTAAGGGACTTATGACACATTTAGGACAGTGGGCATAGGAAGGGGAACTGAAATGGAGCCAAAGGGTAAAGAGCTCAACCCAGACCTTTCTATAGAGGCTAAAGGGCTTAGCTGCCTTGGGATTCCTGTCAGACTCTGCAGAAACTGAGCTGTAGGGAACAGGAAAGAGGCACAAGAATGGAGCAGTGTCAGAGAATATCCAGGAGCACTGGCTTCTTCCTTTCAAGGAGCAGGTCCAAAAGGCCATCTTCTCAGTGCCATTATTATATTATCATCCACTAGACTCTGATGAGGGCCACAAACCAAAACTTGAACTGCAATTTCTTATTCTCATCAAGAAGATGAAAAGGGACTAAAACTAATGTTATTTACTTTTCAGGACTCTTAGATTGACTGAGGAAATAAGGGACCTGAATATCTAAATAATAGAGCAATTAGCACAGTAGTTCCAATTTAGGGTTCTTTAAGTCAGAAAACCTGGGTTTAAGTCCTGGTTCTGCCAAGTACTAGCTGTGTGACCTTGAGAAAGTCTTGGCGTCTGTTTCTGGAACTGTTAAGTGAAAATAGAAATAATGTTTACTTCTCACTGGAGATGAAATTGGGCAGTGTCCAGCACATGGTACGTGCTCAGTAAATAATAGCTATTATTGTTATTGGTGCTGAATGCTGGAAATATAATAGGAAACTATTTCCCAGCCTTTGGGGATACTCCAACACAAATATACTTTAATTGCCCTCTCTAGGGCCCCACCACCCATTCCCCAACAACAGCAACCAAAGCTTCCTTTGGCCATTCTATACAGGGCTGGCCCCCAAGACCTTTTTGGCCCATAACTGCATGGCATTTATGATGAAAAGCCCCATGTCACCTTGGGAATTTCATCATCCCTCTTTATTTGACTATCCTAAAAGTTAAGAGTTATTTAGATGGGGAAGGATTAATATAAAAAGAGAGCTTCTAGGACCTTCTCTAGGTTGTTTTGTTTTCCCAGAGGACCCAGTCACTACCATCACCACCCCCATCCCAAGAGAACTATTAAAAAAAACTAACATTTGCACAAGAGTTCCTACAGGTCTTAGATATTTTTATCCCCAGCAACTTCTTGTCCCCATTTTACACAGGCAGAAATTAAGTATCAAGCAGCAAACCAAGTTTCAAACAGTCATTCAGTGTTGGAACTGAGATTCAAACCCAGATCTGTGGTTCCAGTGCTCTTTCAACCTCTCCGCAGCAACCAGCAGCAAGAACGCAGGTACACATACAAACACATATACTCATATGCACACACACACACACACACACACACACACACACACACACACGGCCCTCCAGCTCATTCATCTTCCCAAGGGCAGTCCTGGGAAATTCCATAGCCCAAGGGAGCAGACTAGAGCTGATGTCAGTCTAAGCTCCACAGGGAATACCTTACCGGCATTCTCCACTAGAGGCCCAAGGCAGTTACTGTGGTTTCTTTTGTGATGTGTCACTCTATTCCAGAGATCCCAGGCAATCCCTCCAGAACAATACCCACAATACCCAATCCCTAACCCTCCCATGGAACAGGTGTCATGCCTGCCCTTCCACAGCTCAGATTTGGAAGTCATCTCTCAGGGAGCAGGCGCTTCACTGAAGTCACTTGCACATCTGGAGTTCTGCTACTAAAAACCGGAAGACTCAACACAGACGCTCTCCTTCCCCCCATCCAGCTTGAGTTCAAGGTCCGGGATGCAAGGGAAAGTAGATAGAGCTGGCAATGCACGTCCAGACCAGGGCAGGGTCAGTCAACTCCTTGGAACCAGAGGCAAGGAGAGAGGAGGGAAGGCATGGTCTCTGCAGTTCCCCCCTAAGCCCTGGTCCATATAGTGGGCCCAGAAGCCCCACCCTGACATTCCCCTAGTACCAGTCAGCAAGAAGGGGAGATGACGCCTCTTTATTAAGGTTAACACCAAGGAAAGCATTGAGAAGGAATACACAGCGGAGGAGAAAGGGCACACAAAGTCACTACTTAAGGAGGTGGGAGGGAGGCACATCAGTTAAGAACCTCAGGACAGCCACATGCTCCATGCCCTGGTTGTGGGGGGGAAAGAGGAAAGGAGAGGGGAAAGCGCCATGATAGCCTGGGACTCACAGAAGGGTTTGAAGCCCCCTGAACCTAACACCAGAGCCACAAGCCCTGCCCCTCAGGGCTCACACACTACTACACAAGTCAACACACATAACACACACAGGACATTATGGAGGCAACACCGAGAGGCAGCGGGCAGGGACAAATTGACAGGAAAAGGAACTGAAGTTAAGCGGGTATAGCCAGGAGAGAAACAGTTTTTGGCTGCGGCCCCCAAGAGTCCCTCAAACGTCCCCTAAATCTGGGCTGCTGCTGAGCACCCCCAAGTCTCTGCCTGTGTACTGGGCTCTTTGTTCTCTAAGCCCCAGTGGGTGGATAAAGCAATCCCAGATGAAGTCAGTGACAAGGCAGGATCCGCTCTGCATGCAAGAATCCTAGAGGTTGAGCTATTATGTCTTCATGCACATTCATAGCCAGCTCCTCCCAGCCCAGGGGCCCTTGGAACCCCATTCACCCAGATTCCTAGGGCTGCAGTTCCCTCCTCAAGCTTCCTTTACCAATCAGCAGCCGCAGAGATCTGTGAGGGGGAGAGGCTTCTGCAGAGCGCTGAATATCTTGGATTTCAGCAGAAGGGTAAATTTTCTGTTGCCAGAACAGAATACCCCCAATTTCTTAATTTCTAGGTAAACCGTTAGAGATTATTTGCCATAGTCCTAGATAAGTCCTTTTTCAGAATAGAAAAAGCAGAATTTTATTTACACAATTCAGGGGTTCTCCTGTTGGCTGGGGAGGGGGAATGGGCAGGGTAGGGGATGGATGGGAGTCCAGAGATGGGCGCTTCCTCTCCCGGAACCTCACCTTTCCGCAGTTTGCTTTTGTCTCCCTTAGTTAGGCAGAAAGAATTCTTGATGCTCCCAAAGTCCTTCACCCTATAAATCCTTCCTCGAGGGAGTCACTCTGCCTGACCCACAAGAGCAGCAGTCGGAGTGAAGCATGCTGCACCGCACCGTTCAGTCCCCTCGCGTCATGCACTCGGAAACCCAAAGCCAGCCCAGGAAAGTAGTGCCCCTCGGAGTCCCCTCACAGAGAGGCCTCGCCCTCCAGCTGCAGCAGGGTAATGTCGGGCAGATCGAGGGGCTCCACAAGTGGCCCGTCCCCCCCAAGGAGACCAGCACAGGGGCTCTCGGGGCGCTCACAGTGACTAGTGGGTGTGGCGGAGCTGGGCATCTCCTTCTCTTCATCGTCGTCCTCGTCCTCAGGATCGCGACCCAGCAAACCGCTGTCCCCGATTCCAGGCGAAGGGGTCTCCGGCTCTTGGGGGGCACCCCGGAAGCTCCCCTTGCCGCCGACCACGCCCAGACCGCTCTGGCGGGGCGCCGTGGTCATAATCTGGCACATGGAGACGATGGCCCGCTGGTTGGCGCACACGTCGTCCGAGAGCACCTGGATGTGCGAGGCCTGCTCGTCCAGGGCCCCCCGCATGGCCCTCACGTCCTCAAACAGGGCCTGCAGCTGGGCCTTCAGGTGCTCCATCAGTTCCTTCATGCCGCCGTTGTACTCTCCGGAGATCACGTCCCCCACGGCCGGCACGGTGGACACCTCCAAAGGTGCCGGCATGTCGCCGCCGTCCTTGGTCATGATCTCCAGCGGACCGTCCTCCATTGAATGGCAGAAGCGGGCGGTGGCGGCTCTGGGTCCGGTCCAGCCCGGCCTCCGGGGTGGGGGGAGGGACAGGGATGGGGGACAGGTCCCCGGAGGGGCGGGGAGGAGCCGAGGGAAAAAGAGGCTCCCGAGAGGGGCGGGGAGCCGACGTGAGAAGATGAGTCCCGGGCGGAGGGCGCGGGCAGGATCGGGGGAGGCCGGGAAGAGCCGGCGGGACGAGGACCCGGCGAAGAGTCCCAAGTCGGCGACTCTCCGGCTTGCCCCGGGGCGAAAGCGCCCAGACCCGCCTCGCCTCCTGAATTGAGCCCGTGTCAGCGCCTCCCTCCGGGCGCCGCGAGCTGCAAGTGCCCGCGGGTTCTCTGGGTCACAGAAGCTCTCGCGGAGGGGTCCGGGTGGGGGCCAGCAGTGGGTACCGCTCGGGACTACCCCCGGCCATTAACCGGCAGCGCCCGCGAGTGTGGTTAGAGTGGCAGGGGCGGGTCTCCCAGCGGCGCCGCGGATGCTCCTCTGTTTCCAAGGCGACGCACGGCACGTAAATGACGTGTATCTCCATGGCAACCAGGAAGTGGAGAAGAAAAGGAAGGATGGTTGCGAAGCTGCAGTGGGGCTCTAGAGTCTGAACTAGCGGGTGGGGTAGGAGGGGAGGAGACGCTGCAGTGGCCTCAGCTGAGTGGAAAGAGCGTGCAGCTGCGATGCTTAATAGGGAAGCATGAGAGAGCAGTTTGCTGCATAAACCTCCAGGTCAGGGAGAACTCGTCCCTCCCCCAGTCTGGGTACTAGACCCTGAGCGCAACCGCCTTGCAAGGATTTTTCACCCACCCGCAGTCCTTTCTCGGAGGATGGCGCTAGAGCCCGGTCTTGTTACTCTGTCCTCCAGCCGTCCGCAGGAAAGCAGAGAGGGTAGAGAGGCCAGCGCTAATAATCCCAGACCTGAGCTGGGCGCGGTTGCGCGCTGGGGCAGAGTAGGCCCCGCCCGGTCTCCGCGGTGCAGAGGGCGGGGAGGGCACTGAGGAGGTGCCCGCCTTTCTCTTTGGCTACTGCAGTAAATCACCCCTCTCCCTGCAGATCGGGGCTAAGGAAAGATGGGATTCCCTTACATATGCGTTCCTACCCTGGGCACGGGGAATTTTTCCAGGATGATGAAGCAAAGTACTTAAGTTTGGAGAACGAAAGCTCCTTAAGGGCAGAGGTTTGTCTCCACGCCCTCAATCACGGAATTCCCAGCACCTAAAATAGTCCCTGGCACGTAGTAAATAAATGCTCTATGTATTTATTGAATGAATACTTTAACAGGAACCACTATGCTCCCATTCCCTCATCCAGAACTCTGCAGCCCACACACAGCTGATGCTTGGGGACCTGAATTCAATTTTGTTTCTGCCTTTTAATTCAGAGAACTTGGATAAATAATTTTCCTGATCCGTTAGGGGATTAGACTGGGTAATCTATAATATTATTTCTAACTGAATAACACTCTGCATTAGCTCACAGGTGAAAGGGTAAACTGTTGGCCATGTGTGGAAGGGATGGGTGGGGACAGTGTGCGGTACTGCAGTTTCCCCTCCACAGGCCCAGTGTCCATGTACAGACACACTTGAGTGCCTCGGCCTTTGTGACAACTCCTTTACCTACTGGAGAAGTGGAGTGGGAAAGGAGAAGAGGAAGAAAACTTTAATATATTTACAGATGACTTGAGACTGAGAAGCAAAAGCACCTGGGCAGCAGCATACTAATTAGTAATGACCCTAGTAAATTGGGAGAAGCCAAGTGGTCAGAAACTAAAAATGAATTTCATACGAAGAAATGACTCTTGTGGAGAAACAAACTGTATCACTTCAAGCTGGGGGAAAGCTAGGTACGGGTGAATGTTTTGTACATCCTGAGCATGTTACCTTGAGATTTCCCTGGTGGCCTGCTCTTACGGGGAAGAGTGGGGCTAGCCCAGAGAAACCTTTGTAGCACTAAAGAACTGTTTGGTTTATGTCTATTTTACTATTATTAAAATAGAACTAAATGGGGGAAATAACCTAAACAGCAGGAAGTTTAACCTAAGGCACTGCTGATATATTACGCAGCCATTAGAAATTTGATTTCCCAAAATAAATACGTGAACAAATTAAAAACCCTACAGTATGATATTTTCTAAAAACAAATGATTTGGTCCTATTTGCTTGCTCATTCCTTCTTCTTTATTCCACCAGCTTGTGGCGCTCTCACGTTGGTTGTCATTCCTACCTCCACCCTGTTCTCTAAGGGTTATTCCTAAAGCTTAGGAGAAGACAGAAATGCTTTTCCGTGGTTTTCCTAAGCACAGCTGAAGTGGGCTGGTATTTACAAAAAGACTTTACCAGAAAAATATAGGAAAACTAGAAACAAAGACACACACACACATACACACACACACACACACACACACACACACAGCTGAGCTTACACAGCCTAAGTTTCTGATCTCATATTATAGCAAGCATGTTCTCAGGGCATGTGGATTCAACCATGCTGTTCATCTTTCTCTGGAGAGCTCTGCCACAGCCAGAAAAGACAGGACTTCCGGGTTTTTTGCCTGGGTCTGTTACTTCACATTTTTGACCAGCACTTCACATGAAAGATTTCAGCTTGTCAGTGTTCTCAGCCTTCAGGTGGGTCCCTGCCTTCTACCCGTAAAGATGACCCTGCCGCTTGTATAGGAACTCCCATCTTAGTGTTACTCTTACATTAAACATAGTCCCCATATAGTAGGAGCTGACTTACGTCATCATAAAGGGCTTTTTGCCACTATTGTTGAGGATACCATGTATGTCAAGTCTTTTAGCATAAGATTACATCATGCTGCCCAGAGATGCTGGCAAGAAGTCTGCTGAAAGTACAGGGGGTCTGAGCCTAGAGGGAAGGGAAATTATTGGAGAAGCACGAAAGAACATGGGAAACAGGTGCAGAGATCAAGGGGTGTGGCTGATCCAGTCAAGTTCCAGGTCAGACATTTGAGAGCCAAGGGTAGGTGGGAACTGGGGGAGTCGACTAGTAACAGGACTTGAAAATGTGAGGAGGAGACAATTGGTGCATCAGATTCAGAACCAGATCATTTTAGGAATTCTGTGTGAAATGGAACTAGGAAAAATAAAAGTATCTAGCCACTGAAAAATAAGGGGGACAGATACAGAGAGCAAAGAAGCCTCAGTTTCCTGATGGGGTTTCAGGGCTGGGACCTCTGGATGCCAGTACCCCAGGGTTTGTTGAATGGATCCAATCCCAAGCAGAAGGAGGCTCAGTGGGTACTCTGACCATGTCATTAGAGTATTCACAGATAGCATGTATGCCCTATAGCAAGAAAAAAAAAAATAACCCCTTCTGCTTCTTGCCTTTCTTTTATCCTCAGGGAACCACCCTAGCTGTTCTATTCCTTCATCCCAGTCTCATGAGCCAATGGGGGGAAGAGATTCCATGGTACATAGATACAGGTCTCTGTCAGGTACACTTAGTTCCAAACATCACATTCTCACTAGAATTGTGACTCTTAGTAGTTTCCGCCATTTTCCTCTATCCGGCATCCAGTTTATCTCCAATCTATCTTTTATATAGCTGGTGTACTTTTTGAACTGTAAATTCAACAGCTGTGATGAAGATGCTGTCTTGACCCAGATCAAGAGTGATGATCAAAATCAAGGCAGAGCTGACTGCTACACTTAAGGTCCACGATCCCAGACGGTGCTCTCCAGATGTAACTTTTATGGCATTGAGTTGCCTTAGGGCCCATCTCAGCATGATATCACATTCAAAAGAAACACATCCAACAGCCAAAAAATGAAAAAGCACTTTATTTTTATTATAGTCTCTGGGAAAACTCTAAAGGAATTTGCATTCTCGGCACAAAGCAAAATACCTTAAACTTTTCTTCCCTCCTTCTCTACTCATCTCACACATCCTGACATAGCTGTAGCTCCCATTCCCTCTCCTTTCTCTGCAGACACCTCCAAACTTTCTCTCAAGTCTGTCCCTTGCTTTCTCACTCACCTGCTTACTTCACTTCTTGGATATATTCTTTTTCTCTTCCGTGAGAAGGAATTCCTTGTCCTTGTTTCATCTCCTTTGATTTTGCCCTCCATTCTGAGCAGGTACTCGGAGCACCAGCTGTCAATGACAGAGTCTCTTCCTAGAGGGCAAGAAAGACTGAAAATACTCATTCTTGTAGGTTTAGTCTGTCGCATAGACTAAATATTCTCATCATGGGAGGGTGGTTTGTCTGATATTACAAACTGTTTTTGCTCATTTCCTCTACTCTTTTTTTTAAGGTTTTATATATTTGAGAGAGAGTGAGTGAGTGAGAGAAAGTGCAGGGTCAGAGGGAGAGGGAGACGCAGATTCCTCTGCTGAGCAGAGGGAGCCCCATGGGGGGCTAGATCCTAGGACCCCAGGACCTGGGATCACGATCTGACCTGAAAGCAGACACTTAACCAACTGAGCCACCCAGGCCACCCCTCATTTCCTCTCCTCTTATACAGAGAAATGGACACGGGAGTTTGCAAGGACCCCGAACTGTTATGAGCCCCTGGCTGGAAAGGGGGTCCAAATGTCCACAGTCTAAAGAGCTCTGTTGTCATAGACATGGCCATGAGGTGAGCCCCCCACACACATCCTCACCAGAGGATGAAAACCAGAGCAAGACTTTCAGTTGCTTGTTCTGTGCCCTCAAACTATTTTTAGGAATCTTTAAAAAGGTCATCTCCTGCCCACACATTTCTTTCTCTTCCATAATAACTTTATTCAAAGCAAGAATTCCTTCTTGGGGAGTCTGAAATTCCACTGAAAATCACGTGTCATTCCAATTAAACCTTTTGTGCTGGTGTTTGCCCTATCTCCCCTTTCTGCATTACCCGCTGCAACAGCTGCTTTTGTGTCAACACTTGCAGAGGCCTTTCCCCCCTCATTGGATAGTCACTTATCCTGTGCCCTCTGACAGGTCTAGTTCCAGTCCAAGTGTTGCAGGGTAGTTGGCCACAAACTGCCACTCAGAGTTCTGGAGCCAACCGTGATGTCTGGTACAGGGTCTCTTCAGGTACCTTCCATCCTTACTATATATTTTCTGCCCCCAGAAAGTTGCCAACAGCCCAGGGACTGGTTTGGCCCCAAGTCACAATCTTCATCAGGCACTGACATGCTTTACTACCAGAGAACACTCTCCATTTTTGGTGCCATGGGACAATTTTGCTTGACAAATTGCCTCTCGAGGAGTATGCATCCAACTCAGAGGAAATTATGTCCCAGCATCTGGACAGGGTATGGACTCTGGTATGTCTGCCCTTCCATTTAGAGGAATTTTTAGAAATTCAGTTTTCCTTTATGCTGACTTATGCAAACTTCCAGGCCTCTTCTCACCTGTCATGTCTTGAGGAAGTCTGAGGTATTCTATCATAGACAATTCACACAAAATTTTGTAGGTCTTACTGATACATCTAGTTATGCTTTCTCTATACCTCTTAGACATCCTAAAAATACTATCAAAAGTAGTTTTTACTTCCCTTTTGCCATGAGGTGGTATCCCAAGGATAAGCAAGGCACTGCCAGCTACAGTTGAGCAGCGACTGTGAGGGCGCATTATGCTTCTAGTCAACACACATAGACAGGAACTACACTAGTATTCATGATGGTGAATACTATGAAATGTGGATCAACTTTTGGGGACACACTTGGTCCCCAAAAGTTGATCCACATTTCAAAGTACTGAAGCAGTGCTGGATCTTATGCAGAAGTGAGGAGAAGGATTTTTGCCCCAACTTTTCCACACAGACCCTGAAGCCCCTGTTTTAAGAAGTCTTACATGAAAACAGTCCCATCTTCTATAGTCAACCATAAGTCCACAATTTACAGGCACAATACCTGCTTTGTTTTCAAGGCACAAGGATCCCCTTCACTTCAGAACTCTCCAGTCCCTTTACTTTGCTTTACTCTACTCCACAGCAGTTAACATCTGTTATTCTATATTTTATTTGTTTGTTGTCTTTCACTTTCAAGTAGGGTATAAGATCCATTAGGGCAGAGGTTTGGTTTTGTCCACTGTGACATTTCCAGCACCTACATTAATGCCTGGCACATGGGAGGTGCTCAATAAATAATTGTTTAACAGATGAATGAATGAAGCCTGAATCCATAACTAGGAAAAGAAACATCACCCTTAAGGATATGTAGCCTGTGAGCTCCAACTCCTCCTTATCCTAAAGAGAAGCATAGCTTCTTTGGTTTCACCCATCTACTTTAGTGATTTCTAGCTTATGTTCATACACATAACCCTTTGAGTGGCCTTTAAAAAAAGAAATACTTACTATAAGACACACAGAGGTATCTACCTCTTGCAAAAGAGAAAAGTGCTTATGGCTTTGAAATGAGAGTTATCACCTGCCCATGTAGTCAAACCCCCAGTGGTATATTCTACCACTCTACCCATCAAAGTCTCAAAGATAGTGGATCATGTTTTAGTCAGAAGTCAAAGTCAAAGAACTGCATGCTTTCCCATCCCCTCAATGTTGTTTGAGAATGTGATTATGCCAGGTCTGTATCCCCATCCTGTATGTCAGGGAGAATTCCTGATTTGTACTCTGAATCTACTAGAGGCAAGCTTGATAAAAGTACCCTGCTACTGATTATAAGATTGGTAGCTGAGAAGGGTATTGTGAATAGAAAGGCTACTGAGCTTTAAAAGCTAGTGTTTCTCTTCCCTTTGAGCTCCTGAGCTGTAGACTAGTAATTTAGGGTAATGTTAGCTCAGGGTACTTTTTACTGTAATAAAATTGATGCTTGCTTTCTGTCCCTTGCTTGTGTCTTCTCTACTTTCTAAAACCAAACCAAACAAAAACAAAAATTTTCCACATTGATCAAATACATAATAAAGGGTAAGTCTTCCCAGGGTAGTAAAACCAAATTAAAACCAGACATCAGGCGTACCTGGGTGACTCAGCCAGTTAAGCATCTGCCTTCAGCTCAGGTCATGATCCTGGAGTCCTGAGTCAAGCCCAGCATTGGGTTCCCTCCTTGACAGGGAGCCTGCTTCTCCCTCTCCCTCTGTTCCTCCCCAACTCATGTTCTCTCTTTATATCAAAATGGATAAATAAAATCTAAAAAAACCTCAAACATGGATCAGAAAAACAATATTCCTGAAATCAAGGTTAGTCTCTAAACAACGTTAGTAAAACAATTTCAGTAAGACCTCACCATTCTCAGCAGTATGGTCTGGGTCTCTAAAAGCAGTGGGCAGTTTTCTGTGACTTCGGGGGTGATTGCCAGAATGAATGCACTAAACTGGGACTTGGTTTCCCTCAAAGTGTGATCCTGAGTCACATCTCCCTTCTCCTATTCATCCCAACTCATCCATCACTATATCATATACCTGCTCTCAGTTGCTGCTTATATTATTGAAAATTGGTTCTTACCAATAGCATAAGTGGCTTTTGCAGCTCTGCAGAACAATCAGTACCATCCAAGACACCTCCAGGTGTGGTAGATAATAAACTGCTTGAAATTTCACATGATTAGAATATTGAAATTCCTGGTGTTTAATTGTAATTAGATCTGTGAGACCTAAGTCCCCTCTGCTTCACACTTGTGGATTTTTATTAGTGTTTGGGGGGAAATTCTCTTTACTGGAATCAGTGATTATGGAGACAGGTTCTTTAGAGATGGAGCATGGAGGTGATGCTGGGGTATCATTATAATCTAAGGTCTAATGGAAGAAAGGAAATAATCTACAGAGATGTGAGAGAGAAAGAAAGGCTAGAGAGAAGGATAGCACAGAGCATAGACAACAGTATCATTCCCTGATCTACTGTGAGGGCAAAAGGCAGGATGATGCATTTATGTCAGATTTTTAAAGGGCTTCTTTTTTTTCATATTTCAAGGGTTTTTTTTTTAAAGATTTTATTTATTTATTTGACAGAGATCACAAGTAGGCAGAGAGGCAGACAGAGAGAGAGGAGGAAGCAGGCTTCCTGCTGAGCAGAGAGCCCAGTGCGGGGCTCGATCCCAGGACCCTGGGATCATGACCTGAGTCGAAGGCAGAGGCTTTAACCCACTGAACCACCCAGGTGCCCCTCATATTTCAAGTTTTTACTTAAATTCTAGTTAGTAAAAATACAGGGTATTATTGGTTTTAGGAGTACAATTTAGTGATTCATCACTTAATGTAACACCCAGTGCTCATCACAAGTGTCCTCCTTAATCTCCATCACTTATTTAGCCCACTCCCTACCACCCCTCCAGCAACCCTCAGTTTGTTCTCTATAGTTAAGAGTCTCTTATGGCTTGCCTCCCTCTCTTTTTTTTTTCCTTCCCCTATATTCATCTTGTTTTGTTTCTTAAATTCCACAAAGGAGTGAAATCATATGATATTTGTCTTTCTCTTATTTTTCTTAACATAATACACTCTAGCTCCATTCCTTTTGTTAAAAATGGCAAGATTACGTCTTTTTGATGGCTAACATTCCATTGTGTATATAGACCACATCATCTTTATCCTTTCATTGGTCGATGAACGTTTGGGTTTTTCCACAAGTTGGCTATTGTTGATAGTGCTGCTATAAATATCAGGGTGCATGTGCCCCTTCAAATCAGTATTTTGTATCCTTTGAGTAAATACCTAGTACTGCAATTGCTGAGCTCTAGGCTAGTTCTATTTTTAACTTTCTGAGGAACCTCCATACTGTTTTCAGGAGTAGTTTCACCAGCTTGCATTCCCAGCAATAGTGTAGAAGTGTTCCCCTTTCTCCGCATCCTCACCAACATCTGTTGTTTCCTGTGTTGTTAATTTCAGCCATTTTGATAGGTGTGAGGTAGTATCTCATTGTGGTTTTGATGGGTGATGTTGAGGATTTTTCATGTGTCTGTAGTTATCTATATGTCTTCTTTGGAAAAAATGTCTTTTTGTGTCTTTTGCCCATTTCTTAACTGGATTACTTATTTTGGGGGTCTTGAATTGGAAAAGTTCTTTATAGAATATCAGATATGTCATTTGCAGATATCTTCTCCCATTCTGTAGGTTGCTTTTTAGTTTTGTAGATTATTTTCTTTGATGTGCAGAAGGTTTTTATCTTGAAGAGGAGCCCCAATAGTTCATTTTTGCTTTTGTTTCCTTTGTCTCCTGTCTAGTGGGAAGTTGTTACAGCCAGGATCAAAGAGGTTGCTCCCTGTGTTTTCCTCTAGGATTTTGATGGTGTCCTGTCTCACATTTAGGTCTTTCTCCCTTTTTAATTAATTTTTGTGTATGGTATAAAAATGTGGCCCAGTTTCATTCTTCTGCATGTTGCTGCCCAGTTTTCTCAACACCATTTGTTGAAGAGACTGTCTTTCCCCCCAGATATTCTTTCCTGCTTTGTTGAAGATTAGTTGATCATATAGCTGTGGGCCCATTTCTGGGTTTTCTATTCTGTTCCATTATCTATGTGTCTGTTTTAGTGCCAGTACCATACTGTCTTAATGACTACAACTTTGTCATATACCTTGAAGTCCAGAATTGTGATGTTTTCAGCTTTGCTTTTCTTTTTCAAGATTGCTTTATCTATTCAGGGTCTTTTGTGGTTCCATACAAATTTTAGGGTTGTTTGTTCTAGCTCTGTGAAAAATGCTGGTGATATTTTAATAAGGATTGTATTAAATGTGTAGATTCTATGAGGCTAGCATTACCTTGATTCCAAAACCAGAAAAAGATCCTACTAAAAGGGGAATTACAGGCTAATATCCCTGGTGAACATGGATGCAAAAATTCTCAACAAGATTCTAGTAAATTGAAACCAAGAGTAGTACATTAAAAGAACTATTCACCATGAACAAGTGTGATTTATTCCTGGGCTACAAGGGTGGTTCAATATTTGCAAATCAATTAACATAATACAGTGCATTAATAAAAGGATAAGAACCATATGATCCTCTCAATAGATGCAAGAAAAAGTCTTTGACAAAGTACAGCATCCATTTTTTATAAAAACCCTCAACAAAGTAGGGATAGAGGGAACATACCTCAACATCACAAAGGCCATGTATGAAAGACCCACAGCTAATATCATCCTCTTTGGAGAAAAACTGGGAGCTTTTCCTCCATGGTCAGGAACAAAACAGGAATGTCCACTGTCATGATTATTATTTAACATACTATTGGAAGTCCTAGCTTCAGCAATCAGACAACAAAAAGAAATAAAAGGCATCCAAATTGGCAAGGCAGAAGTCAAATTTCCACTATTTATAGACAACGTGATACTCTGTGTAGAAAACCCAAGACTCCACCAAAAAATTGCTAGAACTGACACACAAATTCAGTAAAGTTACAGGATACAAAATCAATGTACAGAAATCAGTTGCATTTCTATACACCAAGAATGAAGCAGCAGAAAGAGAAATTAAGGAATCAATCCCATTTACCATTGCACCAGAAACCATAAGATAACTGGGAATAAACCCAACAAAATAGGTCAAAGAGCTGTACTCTGAAAACTATGAAACACTGATGAAAGGAATTGAAGATGACACAAAGAAACGGAAAAACATTCCGTGCTCATGGATTGGAAGAATAAACATTAAAGGGCTTCTTGAAAGAGATGGATATCTGAGATGAAGGAGCTTTGATTGCTTGGAGGACTTGAAAACTAGCAGAGTCTTGCTTGTCTGAGCTTAGCTTGGAAAGAAATAGATTTATATATGCTTGAGACTAGCTCTGTGATATTTTGGCACCATACTATCCATGTTTTAATCACAAACCCAAAGTTGAAAGAGCCCTGAAGTGACTGTGTTTTTCAAAATAGGAAGATTACTGAAATGCACACAGACACTTCTCTAATTCATTTCCTCCTCCCCATTTCTATAAACAACACCATACCTTAGGCTCTTGCTATCTCGTGCCCAGAGGATTGTAATAGCTCCTTTCTCTCAGCCTTTCCTCTGCCCCTTCCCTTCTCTCTCCTCCCTGTGCATCATTCTCCCCTGCAGCAGTTCAGTTTCCTGCAGGTAGAGGAGTCTACCTGAAATTCAGATTTCAGCCTTTTCACAGCCCAGCTGAAATGTTCCAAAGGCTTCCATAGCTTCCAACCTCATTTTTTCCCCACCACTTTCTGCTCCACTGCTTACCTTCCAGATGCACAAATCTTCTTGTAGCTCTCATGCACCCAGCACACTTCCATGCCACCCTGCCTTTATTCACACTGTCTTCTATGCTTAATGCCTTTCTTGCTTTTGTTTCCCTTTATGTTTAGACCTTTATCAGTTGTGGAAATATAACACAAATACATACACGTAAATAGACATACATTACAATTTAATGAACAAAGGCAATAGATCACTGTCTAGGTAAGAGAGACAGCAGTCATCTTCCCAGCCCTCCCCAAATACCCCCACTGCTGTGCTGGAGTCTCTCTTTCCTGTGTGTACCTATTATCTTGATTGTCATGATAATAATTTTTCACTTTTCTATATAGTTTATCATATATTTACACATTCCTAAACAATATAGTGTGATTTTGCCTGTTTTTGAACATTATATGGATGGAATCACAAGGACTTTATTCTCTTGAACTTTATGTGAATGGAATCACACTTCATATGAATGGAATCACACAATTTATCTTTAGTGTTTCATGTGCTTCTTCTTTTTCACAACATTAATTTTGTAAATATCAATGTTTTGGGGGTAGCTGTGCTTCATTCATTTTCATGGTTCTACTGTGTTCCATTATATGAACATACCGCAATGCATAAATGTCTGCATTTACAGTTGCATTCTACTGCTGATGGACAGTTCAGTTGTTTTCAAATTTGGGGCTCTTACTAGTAATACTGCTATGAATATTCTAGTACATGTCTCATTGTATGCATAACAAATTTTTCTAAAGTAGAATTTTTCTGAAGTTTATACATATGGATGGATTTGTTCATCATAGGGTAGGCTAATCTTCAGCTCTACTAGAAAATATCAAATTGCTTTCAAAATTGGGTGTAATAATTTATACTCTACCAGCAAAGCAAAAGTTCTCATCATTCCATAATCTCACCAACACTTGGTATGTCAGACTTCTAATTATTACCTTCTCTCTAATATAATCCAAACTGTCTAGAACAGTGCCTGGCTCATAGTAAGCATGCATTAAGTATTGTTGAATAAATTCATATTTCTTAATTTCCAAACATGAGAATTTTCTGATTGTCTTTTTGTTATTGATTAATAGCTTAAATTCATTGTAGTTGAAAAATACCTTCTGTTCAATATCAGCTTTTCAAACTTTGTTGAAATTTGCCTAATAGACAAGTTTATATATATATATATATATATATATATATATATATATATGTATGTATATAATGAAAGAATATGTGTTTTGCACTTGTTGGATGCAAGTTTTAGATATATCCATTAGTACAAATTTTAAAACAAATTTATAAGCTCTTTATAAAACTTTTTTATATCAGTGATTTTTCTATTTATATTACAAATTACAACAAGGGGTTATTATAATCAACTATATTTGTGAATTTATCCTTCTGATAATTTTTTTCTTTATATATTCTGGTGCTAGAAGTGTAGTCTAAATTTTTTAATAGTCATAACTTCTAGTGAGTTGATTCATCTTCATTATTAAGTGGTTTTCTTCTTTACTAATTATGCTTTTATCTTAAATTTTGACTGACATTAATATATAGCTGCACCTGCTTTCTTTTGAATGGGGTGCATGATGTTTCCCTTTCCATTCATCTACTTTCAGCCTGTTTCCTTAAGTTTTAATATATTTCTGGTAGACAGCATATAGGCAGATTTTTGTTTTGTTTTTTTTTTTATCCATTTTGGCAGCCTTTATCTCTTATCTGGAGCATTTAGTCTAATTATGTTTAATATTGATAAAATTAATATTTGGATTTAAACTATTTTGTAGATTTTTCTATTTCTCATTCTGTTATATTTTGCTTCCTATATTTTGAAACTCTTTATTAGGTGTTTGACAATTTAGGATTATTATATCCTTTTGCTGAATTGACCACTTTATCATTATGAAATGTCTTTTCTTTATTCCTGGTATTATCCATTGCTCTAATATTTATCTAGTCTGATGTTAAAGAAGGCATTTCAGCTTTTTTTAATTAGTATTGCCCTGGCATATCTTTTCCTTTTTTTTCATTTTGTCGTATTTATGCCTTTATATTTAGAATATACTTGGGTCTTTTTTTTTTTTTAATCTAACCTGACCATCTCTACTGTTTAAATGTGATATTTAGACCACTTATATTTATTGTAATTATTGATAAGATTGGTTTTCAATCGATCATCTTGCTATTTGTTTTCTGTTTGTCCCATCTGTTCTGTTTCCTTTTCCTTGTTTCCATTCCAGTGTTTACATTAATTGAATTTTTAAATGATTCCTTTTTACCTCCAGTATTGACTTATTAACTCTTCCTCTTTTCTTTTTCTTTTCTTCCTTTTGCCCTGTTGTTGTTATTATTACTTTAGAACAGTTCTTTCAAAAGAATTTTCTGTGATGATGGAATTGTTCTAATGTGTACTGCTCAGTATGGTAACCACTATCCACATATGGATATTGACTACTTTTAGTGTGACTAGTATGATTAAGGAACTAAATTTTTAATTTTCTCAAATTTTAATTTTAATTTAAACAGCTACGGGTAGCAAGTATCTACTATATTGGACAGTGGAGCTAGAGAGTTTTTAATATATGCTTCAGTTTATCACAGCTCATCTTCAAATAGTGTAACATTTTTCATTTCCTCCCTTACATCCTTTGTGTTTTTGTTGTCATATATATGCTATGTTATATATATGCTTCTACATACACTAAAATCTCAAGTGCATTTTTATTATTTTTACTTTAGTCATTTATCTTTTCAAGAGATAAATATGTAGGTAAAATATTTTTATATTTTTTATATTTTACCTACATTTTATCACTTCTCACACTCTCTATTCCTTTGTGTTGATCCAATTTTTCACATTTTTTTTCTTCTGCCTGAAGAGCTTCCTTTTAATATTTCATTTTTTGTTTGTTTAAAATAGTCTTTATTTTCCCTTTTGTTTTTGAAAGACATTTTTGCTAAGCAAAAACATCTGGGTTGACCTTGTCTTCTGCCTCACAGCTTTTATAAGAAATCTGCTGGCATTATTTGTTCCTCATTTCTTTGTTTATCTAGAGCAGAATGGCGAAGTTTTCTGGAAAGGGACAGATAATAAATCTTCTAGCCTTTGCAAACCATAAAAGGCTTTTAGTCTGTTACAACTACTCAACTCTACCAATGGAGCACAAAGCAGCCCTAGCAAATACATAAATGAGTGTGTGGGGCTGTGTTCCAACTAAACTTTTTTACAGAGACAAGTGATGGGCCAGATTTGTCCCATGGGCCATAGTTTGCCAATCCTTGCTCTATGTGTAATACATCTTTTTTATCTGACTACTTTTAGAAATTTTTGCTTTACCCTTGGTTTTTAGCAGTTTGATTAGAACATACCTTGCCATGTTTCCTCTAAGTTTATTCTGCCTAGATTTCATGAGTTTCAAATTTGGAAATTTTTTAGCAATTACTTCTTTTTTTTGTTTTGTTTTGTTTTTAAGACTTTATTTATTTATTTATTTATTTGTCAGAGAGAGAGAGAGAGAGAGAGTGAGTGCGCTCAAGCAGGCAGAGGCAGAAAGGGGCTTGATGTGGGACTCAATCCCAAGACCCTGGGATCATGACCTGAGCAGAAGGCATCGACTTAACCCACTGAGCCACCCAGGTGTCCCTAGCCATTGCTTCTCATTTGAATATATTTTTGGTCCCCAACTCCTGAAACTTCGGTTGCACGTGTGTTAAGCTGCTTGATATATTTCACAGATTTCTTTTGTCCCGAACCTTTCTTTTTCAGTCTTTTTTCTCTCTGTACTTCATTTTAAATATTTCCTATTTCCAGATCTTCAAGGTCTCTACTCTTTTCTCCTATAGTCTATAATTTGTTATATTTCCTCCTGTAAAAATTAAAAATGTTTTAAATTTGATAATCATGATTTTGTTTAATATTAAACTTTAAAATTTGTGCCACATTTCAAGATATTACTTGACTCACAATAGTATTTTACATATTTAAATTCAGTAAGTCACAGAATAAAACTATTCACTTAAACAGTATAATTCTCCTTTAATAGCAGTGACTTTATATAAGAGGTTTGACTTCAAACTGTCTTACTATTCCTTTCTTTAGCCTCTATTTTCCAGAGACAGGCACATTTCAACTCATGTCTTTTTTTTTTTTTTTTAAGATTTTGTTTATTTATTTGAGAGAGAGAGAGAGAAAAGGACAGAGTACAAGGGGTGGGGAGGGGCAAGGGAGAGAGAAAAGCAGAATCCCCACTGAGCAGGAAGACTGATGCAGGCTCAGGCTGGATCCCAGGTCCTGGAGATCATGACCTGAGCTGAGGGCAGATGCTTAAGGGACTGAGCCACCCAGGCTCCCCTCAACTTTTTTCCTTAATGAATATTTTGCATCAAGTTCCTGAAGTTTTCCATTTCTTTCACACTTGTAGAAACTCTTCCAGTTGCAATAAACAATGATACTATTTCTTGTCTGGTTAGATGGAATTCATAAGTGGGCCTGCTTTCTGCTATGTTTGCTAGCAATGTCTCTGGGGAAAAAAAAAAAAAGCCTTCAAAGCAGTGCCCAAACCCTTTATTGTGGGAAAACCAGTATTTTCCCACAGTTGACATTTAAACCAACAAATACAACCCATAATTTTTGAAACATTTCTATAATGCAGTCTAAAGTCTGCCTTTAGTTAGCTTGCTCCTTTTTCTATACCAAGCAAAAAGTAATAATAATTCTTATAAAAATGCAAGAGAAATTATTTAACTTTATGAAGTATTTCCAAGAGTAACTTTGTCCTTTGAATCTTAAACTTCATTTCCACGAAACACTTGAAAGTTTGGGTGCTCAAAGAATGATAGCAATTTTTTTTTTAAAGATTTTTATTTATTTGACAGATCACAAGTAGGCAGAGAGGCAGGCAGAGAGAGAGAGGAGGAGGAGGCAGGCTCCCTGCTGAGCAGAGAGCCCAATGCGAGGCTCGATCCCAGGACCCTGGGATCATGACCTGAGCTGAAGGCAGAGGCTTTAACCACTGAACCACCCAGGCGCCCCAAAGAATGATAGCAATTTAGATAAAGGGCTTCATTCTTTTAAGTAGAGAAAATACAAGTTCTTTTTTTAAAATATTTTATTGATTTATTTGACAGACAGAGATCACAGGTAGGCAGAGAGGCAGGCAGAGAGAGAGGGGGAAGCAGGCTCCCTGCCAAGCAGAGAGCCCAATGCCATGCGGGACTCTATCCCAGGATCCCAGGATCATGACCTGAGACTAAGGCAGAGGCTTTAATCCACTGAGCCACCCAGGTGCCCTGAGAAAATGCAAGTTCTTGAAAATCCCATCAAACACACTAGTGAAATTCTGTAATGAACTTCCTCATTTCTTTTCCCAACAGGTATATTGTGAAGGCGGTCTTGCTCTCAGAGGCACATAATGCCTGCAGGCAGTCCAGAGGTAGTTTGTTACATGCCCCCCTCCCCGTTTTTGTACATGGAGACCATCTGTGAAAAATGCTCTCTTCACATTTCCCTTGAACAGAAGCTAAAATATTGAAAGGTTTTTAGTTGTGACTTTAAAAAGTTGTTTTCATAGATGATGATATCCCCTATCTTCCAAGCATCTGGTCCCTTGTAACTGTGTAAAAGCAATTTACATATTTAGTATCAGGGTATTATATATCATCAGCTTCACAGATGTTTTCTGGGGATCATCAGCCTCAAGCACTGAAGAACAGTCTTCTGTGATTCCTCATTCAAAGATCCATGCACAGCTCCGCATCATTCAGCTTGCTCACATTCTTCAGTGAGATTAGTGCCTTCTTCAGAATACCTATAGCTTGCAGATTTAATTTACACACTTGATTTTTAACTTATTTGATTTTACATTTTTATCACTTCTTACACTGAACTTACTTGCTTTATCCTATAATAAACATAAAATGTTTCATGATACCAGTATTGATATTAACAATAAAACTACAGAATGAAGTTTAAGATTCTTTGCAGTTTGTTTTGTTACTAGGGCATGTCCCACAAAGAACGGACAAAGTCCTGCATTCAAAAATCATGTGAAATAAATCTTTTTTGTTGAGAGGGGGTTTGTGTTATCACTCACATGCTTAGGCTTATTTACTTTGTTTTTAATTTTAGGGATTGCTCTTTTTTCTCTTTTTGATTTAATTTACTTTTTGACTATGTAAAATAATTACATTTTTCTAAAGTCAAAACTACAAAAGAAAAGGTATATTCAGAGGAGTCTCTTCCAATCCTACCCGTTAATCCTCATTCCCCATCCCCACCTCCTATAAATAGCCATTTTAATTAGTCTCCAAATTATTCTTTAATGTCTAATTTTGTACAAGAACTAGGTACCCATATACTGCTCTGCACCTTACCTCATATAATATTATGACGATCATTCTATAGCAATGCAAAGAAATATTCCTATGTCTGTATGACTATGTCCACTATGTACTATAACTTATTTAACTATTTGGATCCTCTCTCTCAATGGCATTCAGGATATTTATAGTCTTTTGCCATTAAAAATAATGCCACATGAATAACCCTGTGCATATATCATCCTGAATTTGTGCAGATGTACTTTTAAGATAGTTTCCTAGGAAATGTGCTTGCTGGGTTAATGGGTAACTGCCTCTATTTGTAATTTTGCTAGATAGTACCAAATTCCCCTCCTTGAGGGCTGTATCACTCTACACTTCCACTGGTCCATATCAGTATGTCTCTTTCACCAGAACTTTGGTAAGAGTGTGCTCTCAAACTTTTGGTGTTTTGCCAGCACAATAAGAAATCCTATCTCAATGTAATATAATTTGCTTCTTTTTTATTGTTGTTGTTTTTAATGAGTATATTTTACTATTTTAGGGGCCACTTGCATGAATTTTTAACTATGTTTATGTCTTGTGCTATTTTTCCACTGGATTTATCTTTTTATTTCTAGGCTCTCTTTTTATATTAAGGAGATTAACTTTTTCCTGTGGTTTAAGTTGCAGATATTTTGTCCAGTGAATCATTTGTCTTTGGTCTTACTTGTGGTATGTGGGTCATGTCATTTTTAAACATTTTTATGTAATAGAATTTGTTTTCTATTAATTTAGATTTCAAGTCATAGAGATGTGTTCCTCACTACTCCCATGGGTGATGATTACACAGAAACTGACCCATGTTTTCTTCTGTTGTTTTCAGGGTTTCCATTTTGGTTATGTTTAGTTAACTAATCCATGCAGAGTTTATCTTGGTGTACAGTCTAAACAAAGAATTCAATTTTACCTGTGTCCAAATGGTACCCAGTTGTCTCAGCAACATTTATTACAAAGTCCATTTCTTCCTTATTTTGCAAGTTCTTTATCATATATGAAATTACTTTATATACTGGATTTATATTATGTTTCATTAGTGTAACTGTCTGTTCATGTGCCAGTTCTACACTTTAAACTGTGAAGGCTTTCTAGTATTTTAAATGTCTGGTAAGACTGACCCCTCCCCATTGCTCTTCTTTTCAGCATTTTTCCTAGAAAGTCTTATTTAGTTTTTTCCATATGAACTTAAGAATCGATTTATCTAGGGGTGCCTGGGTGGTTCAGTCAGTTAACCATATGCGTTTGGCTCAGGTCGTCATCCCCAGGTCCTGGGTCCTAGGTCCTCGGGTTGAGCCCAGTGGAGTCTGCTTTGGGCTCCTTGCTCAGTGGGGAGTCTGCCTCTGCCACTCCCCGCAGCTGGTGCATACTCTCTCTCTCAAATAAAACAATAAAATCTTTAAAAAAAATCAATTTATCTAACTAAAAAACAAACAAAATCTTGTTAGACTTTTTACTGAAATTATATTAAATTTACAAATTAACTGAAGGTATGTCTTTTATTCATTCAAGTTTTTTACTTTTGTGTTTTGGGGAGTATCATAAAGTTTCCCTGTATGTATGAATCCTACTGACTTCTGTAAATTGCTTTTATATCCTGCACTTTGCTGAGTTATCTTTTTATTTTCAGCAGTTTTCCTATTGCTTTGCTTTCATTTTCTAGACACGTGACTATATTTTCTACAATTCTCATATATCTAATTGCTTTCTCTATATCAGTGCTGTGGCAAATACCTCAAACACCATGTTAGATATTATAGTAATAGTGTAGAGATCCTTGTTGTGCTTCAGACATTAGTAAGGATGCCTCCAGTGTTTACCCATAAAAGGAGTAAGCTACTGGTAAGCAAGATGCTTTATGATGTTAGGAAAATACTCTTCTATTCCTCTTTTAACAATTATTTTTATTAGAAATACATCTTGAATCTTCTTAGGTATTTTTCCACAATCTATGGATATAATCACAAGACTTTTCTTCTGATATATAATATTAATAAATATATTAATGTATTTTCTAACATTGAACCATCTTTGCCTTCCTAAAGCAATATCCACTTGGTCATGACATATCATGTTGTTTGATTCTATTTGCTAATATTTTATTTGGGATTTTTGCATTGATACTCATGAATGAGATTCATCTGTACCTTTCTCTTTGTACGATCTATCAGATTTTTGTCTCAATGTTATATTTATTTCATTAAAGACTTCGAAGTCGTCCTTTTTCTGTTCTTTAGAGTGGAGTTGAGATTATCAGTCTTTAAAGGTTTCTTTTGAAACATCTTGAATAACTTTAAGGGTAATTAAAAATATAGAGAGTGGAAGGAGGAGGAGTCAAGATGGCGAAGAAGTAGCAGGCTGAGACTACTTCAGGTAGCGGGAGATCAGCTAGATAGCTTATCTAAAGATTGCAAACACCTACAAATCCAACGAGAGATTGAAGAGAAGAAGAACAGCAATTCTGGAAACAGAAAATCAACCACCTTCTGAAAGGTAGGACTGGCGGAAAAGTGAATCCAAAGCGACGGGAAGATAGACCGCGGGGGGAGGGGCCGGCTCCCGGCAAGCGGCGGAGCAACGGAGCACAAAATCAGGACTTTTAAAAGTCTGTTCCGCTGAGGGACATCGCTCCACAGGCTTAACCGGGGTGAAGCCCACGCGGGGTCAGCGTGGCCTCAGGTCCCGCAGGGTCACAGAAGGATCGGGGGTGTCTGAGTGTCGCAGAGCTTACAGGTATTAGAACGGGGAAGCCGGCTACAGAGACAGAACGAGGAGTGAGCTCTAAACTCGGGTTACCTTGAACCGGTCGCAGGCTCGGTGAGCTCGGAGCGCAGCCGGAGGCCAGGGTGACGGACGGGAGTAATTGGGCGCTGTTCTCTGAGGGCGCACTGAGGAGTGGGGCCCCAGGCTCTCGGCTCCTCCAGGCCGGAGACTGGGAGGCAGCCATCTTCATTCCCATCCTCCGGAGCTCTACGGAAAGTGCTCAGGGAACAAAAGCTCCCGAAAGCAAACCCGAGCGGATTACTCAACCCGGCCCCTGGTAAGGGCGGTGCAATTCCACCTGGGGCAAAGACACTTGAGAATCACTACCACAGGCCCCTCCCCCAGAAGATCAACAAGAAATCCAGCCAGGACCAAGTTCACCTACCAAGGAATGCAGTTTCAGTACCAAGAAGAGCAGCAGAATCCCAGAGGAGGAGAAAGCAAAGCACGGAACTCATGGCTTTCTCCCCATGATTCTTTAGCCTTGCAGTTAATTTAATTTTTTTTCTTTTTCAATTTTTTTCTCTTCTTCTGCTAAATTTTTTTAAACTTTTACCCTTTTCTTTTTTAACGTTTTTTAACTAGTTTATCTAATATATATATATATATATATATATTTTTCCTTTTTATATTTTTTCTTTATTCGTTTTCTTCTTTTAATTGTTTAATTTTTTTTTTCTTTCTGAACCTCTTATTATCCCTTTCTCTCCCCTCACGATTTGGGAACTCTTCTGATTTGGTTAAAGCATATTTTCCTGAGGTTGTTGCCACCCTTTTAGTATTTTACTTGCTCCTTCATATACTCTTATCTGGACAAAATGACACGGCAAAAAAATTCACCACAAAAAAAAGAACAAGAGGCAGTACCGAAGGCTAGGGACCTAATCAATACAGACATTGGTAATATGTCAGATCTAGAGTTCAGAATGATGATTCTCAAAGTTCTAGCCGGGCTCGAAAAAGGCATGGAAGATATTAGAGAAGCCCTCTCAGGAGATATAAAAGCCCTTTCTGGAGAAATAAAAGAACTAAAATCTAACCAAGTTGAAATCAAAAAAGCTATTAATGAGGTGCAATAAAAAATGGAGGCTCTCACTGCTAGGATAAATAAGGCAGAAGAGAGAATTAGCGATATAGAAGACCAAATGACAGAGAATAAAGAAGCTGAGCAAAAGAGGGACAAACAGCTACTGGACCACGAGGGCAGAATTCGAGAGATAAGTGACACCATAAGACGAAACAACATTAGAATAATTGGGATTCCAGAAGAAGAAGAAAGAGAGAGGGGAGCAGAAGGTATATTGGAGAGAATTATTGGAGAGAATTTCCCCAATATGGCAAAGGGAACAAGCATCAAAATCCAGGAGGTTCAGAGAACCCCCCTCAAAATCAATAAGAATAGGTCCACACCCCACCACCTAATAGTAAAATTTACAAGTCTTAGTGACAAAGAGAAAATCCTGAAAGCAGCCCGGGAAAAGAAGTCTGTAACATACAATGGTAAAAACATTAGATTGGCAGCAGACTTATCCACAGAGACCTGGCAGGCCAGAAAGAGCTGGCATGATATATTCAGAGCACTAAACGAGAAAAACATGCAGCCAAGAATACTATATCCAGCTAGGCTATCACTGAAAATAGAAGGAGAGATAAAAAGCTTCCAGGACAAACAAAAACTGAAAGAATTTGCAAACACCAAACCAGCTCTACAGGAAATATTGAAAGGGGTCCTCTAAGCAAAGAGAGAGCCTAAAAGTAGTAGATCAGAAAGGAACAGAGACAATATACAATAACAGTCACCTTACAGGCAATACAATGGCACTAAATTCATATCTCTCAATAGTTACCCTGAATGTTAATGGGCTAAATGCCCCAATCAAAAGACACAGGGTATCAGAATGGATAAAAAAACAAAACCCATCTATATGTTGCCTACAAGAAACTCATTTTAAACCCGAAGACACCTCCAGATTTAAAGTGAGGGGGTGGAAAACAATTTACCATGCTAATGGACATCAGAAGAAAGCAGGAGTGGCAATCCTTATATCAGATCAATTAGATTTTAAGCCAAAGACTATAATAAGAGATGAGGAAGGACACTATATCATACTCAAAGGATCTGTCCAACAAGAAGATCTAACAATTGTAAATATCTATGCCCCTAACGTGGGAGCAGCCAACTATATAAACCAATTAATAACAAAATCAAAGAAACACATCAACAATAATACAATAATAGTAGGGGACTTTAACACTCCCCTCACTGAAATGGACAGATCAACCAAGCAAAAGATCAACAAGGAAATAAAGGCCTTAAATGACACATTGGACCAGATGGACATCACAGATACATTCAGAACATTTCATCCCAAAGCAACAGAATACACATTCTTCTCTAGTGCACATGGAACATTCTCCAGAATAGATCACATCCTCGGTCCTAAATCAGGTCTCAACCTGTATCAAAATATCGGGATCATTCCCTGCATATTTTCAGACCACAATGCTCTGAAGCTAGAACTCAATCACAACAAGAAATTTGGAAAGAACTCAAATACATGGAGACTAAACAGCATCTTTCTAAAGAATGAATGGGTCAACCAGGAAATTAAAGAAGAATTGAAAAAATTCATGGAAACAAATGATAATGAAAACACAATGGTTCAAAATCTGTGGGACACAACAAAGGCAGTCCTGAGAGGAAAATATATAGCGGTACAAGCCTTCCTCAAGAAACAAGAAAGGTCTCAGGTGCACAACCTAACCCTACACCTAAAGGAGCTGGAGAAAGAACAAGAAAGAAACCCTAAACCCAGCAGGAGAAGAGAAATCGTAAAGATCAGAGCAGAAATCAATGAAATAGAAACCAAAAAAACAATAGAACAAATCATGAAACTAGGAGCTGGTTCTTTGAAAGAATTACTAAGATTGATAAACCCCTGGCCAGACTTATCAAAAAGAAAAGAGAAAGGACCCAAATAAATAAAATCAGGAATGAAAGAGGAGAGATCACAATGAACACCAAAGAAATACAGACAATTATAAGAACATACTATGAGCAACTCTACGCCAACAAATTTGACAATCTGGAAGAAATGGATGCATTCCTAGAGACATATAAACTACCACAACTGAACCAGAAAGAAATAGAAAGCCTGAACAGACCCATAACCAGTAAGGAGATTGAAACAGTCATCAAAAATCTCAAAACAAACAAAAGCCCAGGGCCAGATGGCTTCCCGGGGGAATTCTACCAAACATTTAAAGAAGAACTAATTCCTATTCTCCTGAAACTGTTCCAAAAAAATAAAAATGGAAGGAAAACTTCCAAACTCATTTTATGAGGCCAGCATCACCTTGATCCCAAAACCAGACAAGGATCCCATCAAAAAAGAGAACTACAGACCAATATCCTTGATGAACACAGATGCAAAAATTCTCACCAAAATACTAGCCAATAGGATTCAACAGTACATTAAAAGGATTATTCACCACGACCAAGTGGGATTTATTCCAGGGCTGCAAGGTTGGTTCAACATCTGCAAATCAATCAATGTGATAAAACACATTAATAAAAGAAAGAACAGGAACCATATGATACTCTCTATAGATGCTGAAAAAGCATTTGACAAAGTACAGCATCCCTTCCTGATCAAAACTCTTCAAAGTGTAGGGATAGAGGGCACATACCTCAATATTATCAAAGCCATCTATGAAAAACCCACCGCAAATATCATTCTCAATGGAGAAAAACTGAAAGCTTTTCTGCTAAGGTCGGGAACATGGCAGGGATGTCCATTATCACCACTGCTATTCAACATAGTACTAGAAGTCCTAGCCTCAGCAATCAGACAACAAAAGGAAATTAAAGGCATCCAAACCAGCAAAGAAGAAGTCAAACTATCACTCTTCGCAGATGATGTGATACTATATGTGGAAAACCCAAAAGACTCCACTCCAAAACTGCTTGAACTTGTACAGGAATTCAGTAAAGTGTCAGGATATAGAATCAATGCACAGAAATCAGTTGCATTTCTTTACACCAACAACAAGACAGAAGAAAGAGAAATTAAGGAGTCAATCCCATTTACAATTTCACCCAAAACTATAAAATACCTAGGAATAAACCTAACCAAAGAGGCTAAGAATCTATACTCAGAAAACTATAAAGTACTCATGAAAGAAATTGAGGAAGACACAAAGAAATGGAAAAATGTTCCATGCTCCTGGATTGGAAGAATAAATATTGTGAAAATGTCTATGCTACCTAAAGCAATCTACACATTTAATGCAACTCCTATCAAAGTACCATCCATTTTTTTCAAAGAAATGGAACAAACAATCCTAAAATTTATATGGAACCAGAAAAGACCTCGAATAGCCAAAGGAATATTGAAAAAGAAAGCCAAAGTTGGTGGCATCACAATCGCGGACTTCAAGCTCTATTACAAAGCTGTCATCATCAAGACAGGATGGTACTGGCACAAAAACAGACACATAGATCAATAGAACAGAATAGAGAGCCCAGAAATAGACCCTCAACTCTATGGTCAACTAATCTTCGACAAAGCAGGAAAGAATGTCCAATGGAAAAAAGACAGCCTCTTCAATAAATGGTGTTGGGAAAATTGGACAGCCACATGCAGAAAAATGAAATTGGATCATTTCCTTACACCACACACGATAATAGACTCAAAATGGATGAAGGACCTCAATGTGAGAAAGGAATCCATTGAAATCCTTGAGGAGAACACAGGCAGCAACCTCTTCGACCTCAGCCGCAGCAACATCTTCCTAGGAACATCGCCAAAGGCAAGGGAAGCAAGGGCAAAAATGAACTATTGGGATTTTATCAAGATCAAAAGCTTTTGCACAGCAAAGGAAACAGTAAACAAAACCAAAAGACAACTGACAGAATGGGAGAAGATATTTGCAAACGACATATCAGATAAAGGGCTAGTGTCCAAAACCTATAAAGAACTTAGCAAACTCAACATCCAAAGAACAAATAATCCAATCAAGAAATGGGCAGAGGACATGAATAGACATTTCTGCAAAGAAGACATCCAGATGGCCAACAGACACATGAAAAAGTGCTCCATATCACTCGGCATCAGGGAAATACAAATCAAAACCACAATGAGATATCACCTCACACCAGTCAGAATGGCTAAAATTAACAAGTCGGAAATGACAGATGCTGGCGAGGATGCAGAGAAAGGGGAACCCTCCTACACTGTTGGTGGGAATGCAAGCTGGTGCAACCACTCTGGAAAACAGCATGGAGGTTCCTCAAAATGTTGAAAATAGAACTACCCTATGACCCAGCAATTGCACTACTGGGTATTTACCCTAAAGATAAAAACGTAGTGATCCGAAGGGGCACGTGCACCCAAATGTTTATAGCAGCAATGTCTACAATAGCCAAACTATGGAAAGAACCTAGATGTCCATCAACAGACGAATGGATAAAGAAGATGTGGTATATATACACGATGGAATACTATGCAGCCATCAAAAGAAATGAAATCTTGCCATTTGCGATGACGTGGATGGAACTAGAGGGTATCATGCTTAGCGAAGTAAGTCAATCGGAGAAAGACAATTATCATATGATCTCCCTCATATGAGGGAGGAGATGCAACATGGGGGGTTAAGGGGGTAGGAGAAGAGTAAATGAAACAAGTTGGGATTGGGAGGGAGACAAACCATAAGTGACTCTTAATCTCACAAAACAAACTGAGGGTTGATGGGGGGAGAGGGGTTGGGGGGGTGGGGTTATGGACATTGGGGAGGGTATGTGCTATGGTGAGTGCTGTGAAATGTGTAAACCTGGTGATTCACAGACCTGTACCCCTGGGGATAAAAATATATTATATGTTTAAAAAAAATAAAATTTATTTTAAAAAAGTTGTAAAATATCAGATTAGTAATGTTTATATCAATGACATGTTAAAAAGACAATATTTGGGAATTAGTATGTTCATATCAATGTTCTTATCAATGACATGTTGAAAAGATAATATTTTGGGTATAGTGGGTTAAATAAAACACATTATTAAAATTAAAGAAATATATAGAGAGAGTGGAAAAAAGACAGTCTCTTCAATAAATGGTGCTGGGCAAATTGGACAGCTATGTATAGAAAAATGAAACTCCACCATTCTCTTATACCATACACAAAGAAAAACTCAGTATGGTTAAAAGGCCTCAATGTGAGGCAGGAATCTATCAAAATCCCAAAGAAGAACATAGGCAGTAACCTCTTCAACATCAGCCACAGCAATTTCTTTCAAGACATGTCCCCAAAGGCAAAGGAAACAAAAGCAAAAATGAACTTTTGGCACTTCATCAAGATTAAAAGTTTCTGCACAGCAAAGGAAACAGTCAATAAAACAAAGAGGCAATCCACATAATGGGAGAAGATATTCACAAATGTCACTACAGACAAAGGGCTGATATCCAAGATCTATAAAGAATTCCTCAAACTCAACACACACAAAACAGATAATAACGTCAAAAAATGGGCAGAAGACATGAACAGACACTTCTCCAAAGAAGACATACAAATGGTTAACAGACACATGAAAAAATGTTCATCATCATTAGCCATCAGGGAGATCAAATCAAAACCACATTGAGATGCCACCTTGCACCAGTTAGAATGGCCAAAATCAACAAGACAGTAAACAAGTGTTGGAGAGGATGTGGAGAAAAGGGAACCCTCTTACGCTGTTGGGGGAATGCAAGTTGGTGCAGCCACTTTGGAAAACAGTGTGGAGACTCCTTAAGAAATTAAAAATAGAGCTTCCCTATGACCCTGTAATTGCACTACTGGGTATTTACCCCAAAGATACAGATATAGCGAAAAGAAGGGCCATCTGTACCCCAATGTTCCTAGCAGCAATGGCCACAGTCGCCAAACTGTGGAAAGAACTAAGATGCCCTTCAACAGATGAATGGATAAAGAAGATATGGTCCATATATACAGTGGAGTATTATGCCTCCCTCAGAAAGGATGAATACCCAACTTTTGTAGCAACACGGACAGGACTGGAGGAGATGATGCTGAGTGAAATAAGTCAAGCAGAGAGAGTCAATTAACATATAGTTTCACTTACTTGTGGAGCATAAGGAAGAACACAGAGGACATTAGGAGATGGAGAGAAGTGAGTTGGGGAAAATGGAGGAGGAGACAAACCATGAGAGACCTAGGACTCTGAGAAACAAACTGAGGGTTTTAGAGTGGAGTGGGGTGAGCCTGGTGGTGGGTATTAAGGAGGCACATATTGCATGAAGCACTGGGTGAGGTGCATAAACAATGAATTTTGGAACACACACAAAAATTTTAATTTAATTTTAAAAAATTCTACCCAGTATTTTGTTTTCAGCAGATAGCTGGTCTAAGTAATCTGTTCCTTGTTTCTCGTGAAGAAAAAAACTTCCACCTTTCTTTACCTTAATTACTTCTTCTAATCCTTCAAGACTTTATTCAGTTATAATCTTCTTTACAAAGTTTTCTCTGAGCCCCCTGGTTGTGCTAAGTTTCCTCTTGTCTCTTTTCTGGGCTTCTACTGGATGGCATTTATTCTTGCATAACTGTATAATATTGAAATAATTCATTATGTTATCATTATCTTCCATTAATCAAAAGTTTTTTATGGACGGGAATCCTGTATTGCCTCTACTTTTTATTTCCAGTATCTAATGCCAAACACAGTACCTGACATTGAGTAGGAGCCTTAATAAATATTTAATGAACTAATCTTTGATCAGATCCTCCCAACACACACACATACACACACACTACCTGTTTCCTCTCAAGTTCTTACCTTTGTGAATGGCTACTCAATTCATCTAGGAGAATACAGTAAAAATCTAAAACTCATTGTTGGCACACTATACCCCCTCATCTTCAATTTGTAGTTAATCACCAAGCTCTATCTATTCTGACCTAAAATATTTCAAATTCACTCACTTCTCTCCCTTTATATGGCCACCACCTTAGTCCAAGTCCCTACCACTTCTTGCCTAGATCACTTAATTGCTATTCTTCCTATTTTAATCACTGTTCCTTCTGTAATCCATTCATCAGAAAGTCAAAGTAATCCTTTAAAAAGACATATGTGATTATGTCACTTGTATAAGACCTATCAATAGTTTCTCCTTCTTTTGGGATAAAGTTTAGAATCTTTAGTATGTCCACAAAGACCCTGGCTAATCTGGAGCATCTATCCTTTCCAGCTTTAACTTGTGCCCTTTGCTTCCTTATCATTCTGGCCTCATACTCTTCTTCCAACTTCCTAAGCTTTTTCCCACTCAGAATCTTGGCCATTTGCTAGAGGGCCCACTCCCTGCAGCTTTGATCTGGTTATATCCATTTATTTTCCAAATCCATGCTCAAAGCACTTTTCTTTTACCTCCCAGATTTACTGAGACTCTACTGAATGGTCATATTATCTTTCATACTTTTCCCTTATGGAACTTAACACTACTGTGATTATTTTTGTGTTTCTTTTTTTTTTAAGATTTTATTTATTTATTTGACTGACAGAGATCACAAGTAGGCAGAGAGGCAGGCGGGGGCGGAGAGGGGGGAAATGCAGGCTCCCTGCTGAGCAGGGAGCCTGGGACCCTGGGATCATGACCTGAGCTGAAGGCAGAGGCTTTAACCCACTGAGGCACCCAGGTGCCCCCATTTTTATGTTTCTTTGCCTAATGTTTATTTCTGACACTAACTATAATTTTCCTGGAGGCAGGGACCATGTTGATCTTATTTTCAGCCATATCTTCAGCATCTGTCATAAGGAATAGCGCAGTAATAGAATTTAATAAGTATTTATTGAATGAATGGGTGAATGATGAGTGAATGAACAAAACTAGTTAACTGAATTCTGAGAAGTCTGAGAAATAAATTCTCTATTTCCCCCTCTAGGGGGAGACCTACTCCTACTAGAAATAGCATGGGGCTCAAGAGAGCTCAAAATTCTCAAATTAACAGTTTCTAAAGCTTCTTAAGTCCCTGAAATGGATTCAGGGAATCCAATCATTCCTTGCTAGTAGAACTCTCCAGGTCAGTCTAGACCACCCAGTGGTACCAGACAAGTGTTAATTTCCCCTTCCTTGAACAATCTTGAAATCCCTCCTGCTTGTGTTTCTCTATTCCAGTCTTGGTTTGCTAGGTGATTTAGCTATAACGGTCCACATTCTTGGAAAAATAATATCTATGTATATGTAATTTAAATATTATCATTAACATTGTTATTTATATTTTTATTGCACCCCCCCAAAATCCTTTAGGCATTCTTTCTCTACAAAGTCTCAAAATGGTTTAAAATTATTCTAATTGTGGAAAATATTGGTAACCTATGAGGCTAAAAAAATAATAAAATATTGATGAAAAGCTAATTTTCAAAAAGTAGCGATTCATAGATTTCCTTGAGACTTGGGGAAGGTTAAAAGGAAAAAGAAAAAGAATAGAGTTTGAATATTGGGAGCATGTCTGCCTCTGAGCAGTTTCTGAAAGAAGTCCTTGTTTAATCCTGATGACATGTCTTGGGAGACTATGCCTGCTGCACACTAATACTGTTCTTTTCTCTGCTGAACTACTTTCTCTAGGACAGAGTTTAAGTGTAGAAAAAGTTTCACAAGGCTTATATTTCTCTGTACTTTTTTTTTCGTTTCCTTTGTTTCTATTTCCAAAGCTCCTTTTCAAATTTCCTTTTAAATGTAACTTCTGACTTCTTTCTCAGGGTCAAGGACCAGTACATAGAGACATTCCACTATTCCTGTCTTTGGGAGGTCAGTTAGTTCACTTTAGTTCAATGCATGTATCCAATACCTACTGTGTGTCTGGGACTGTGCTATGGGGGAGGGAGGAGTGAGTGCAGGAAATCCGAATCTCTGCCTTAGAGGTGCTTACAGTGTAACTGGGAGGACCAAACAAATACAAAATATATAAGAACCACCATCTGCACATCAGGTTGTACAGATCAGTAAATTGATACTTAGATAATATAACTTGCTTAGACTGGCAAAGTAACTAGAACTAATATCAGAACTGGAAACTTGGTCCCTGTGGTGTTTACATATTATTTTGTTTCTCAAATAAGGGATAAGCAATAAACAGTAACCCTAAAAACTGAAGAAATTCAAAGTAGAGAGAAAATAGACCATTGTATTAATGAACCAAAGCTAATTTTCCCAACTAGTCTGACACTTAGATCTTGTTTTTTTCACCCTACTTTGCTAATTTTGACTGATCCCCTCTCTCTCCTTCACTCTTAGAGTATCACAAACTTCCTTTTCATTCTTTCCCCCGCTCTCTGGGGACAAGAAAATAGCTTATTTGGAAGGAAACACGTCTTAAGTCACCTTTCTCTAGGACAGGTGTCAGGAAAACGTTGCACCAACATTACCTAAATGGTCCCAAAGAAAGATGAGTCCTTTTTTAGACAGAAAAATAATTGATAAGTTCTGGCCAGAAGCCAGGAAACTGTTGGGAAAGGCTTCATGTTACCACTTACAGAGGTTTTAAGACAGAATTCCTCTCCTCTAGTACATGGTCACTCTAGAGGGTTGCATGCAAAATCGGGAAAGGGTTTGGAGCCAGCTGGTGAAGAAAGGAGTTTTTCACTCCAAAAAAGGAGTTACACAAAAGCCTGCCGCTGTGAGGTAGCCACAAAGCTCAAAAAGCAAGACACCCAGGTCTATAACCCGGGACAGCTTAATGGCATCTGCCCGGATCCTGAACACTAATACATGTTGAACAGTGATGGCAGGAATCATTACAATCAAAACAGCATTATCAAATTTCTAGTTCAGGTCTGTGCCAAGGTCTGAAAATAGAAACACTAGTTGTACTGTTAGCACCATCTAATGAACACTTCTTAAGAGCAGAACTGGAATTAGCAGAGGAGAGAAGAAAAAATAATGACCTAAAAGTTTTATGAGAGACGCAACGTATCTAAAACAAGCAAAAAACAACTCACTTATATCAAAGCATGAAGATCACAAATAACAAACTAAAACGTATAGACATGGAACTGGAATGTTAAATGCAAAATTCATGGGATGTGATAAAAAACCATTTTGTTTTTTGGCTTTTACCATCTTTTAAAATTTTGGGGAGACGGGGAACCTGGTGGCCGTTGGTTAAGTGTCCTACTCTTGATTCCAGCTCAGGTCCCCTGCTCAGGGTCATGAGTTAAGCCCTGCATTAGGCTCCATGTTGGGTATGGCACCTACTTTAAAAAATATATACACACACACACACACACACATACATACATATACATACACATATATGCAAACATACACACATTTATATATGTATATATACATATATAAAGATGTGTATATATATATATAGAGAGAGAGAGAGAGAGAGAGAGAGAAAGGATGATCTTCCCCTGCAATTTTCCCTGAGTGGAAAATTGGGCAGATTCCCTGACTTTGGTTCATTCTTTGATAACTGACAATCCTTTAAGTACATCACTTTAAGCCAAGAAAGAGAGTCTTGATTTGGTAATCAGAATGTTTCCAGTCCAAGATGGTAATCAAATACTCCAGTCTTCATTCTAAGGCACCAGTTTAAGACTTCTTCTCCCCGTTCCCCATGTAAGGCCTCTTGTGGCTGGTGGCTGCCTGCCTTCAACTTTCCCCTTAACTTACCTCCTCCCCCCACTAGCTAACTGTTGTTTGACCGGCTGTGTGAAAGCGGGAAGCAGAGCACCTAGGAGATATGATATATGTGTACTACCTAGGTCTGGCAGATGATTTAAGTTGACTTTTTCTTGTAGGGTACTTTTAAATGTTCTTTAGAGATCCTATCATCAGAGACCTCTCACTTCAGTCCTTTTGGCCTAAACAGATACAGGTGGTTGCCTATGACAACCTCTGTGTATGCTAAGATTCCTACGTTTGTCCATGTATCTCTAGCTTCTGGTCACTGGGCTCCTCCACACCTCTAGACAGCCCTTTTGAATAAACCAAAGGCAACACTATGCTGACTGTCTTCTATATGGCCCACATCTAATCCTAAGAAACATTTTTCCATTTATCATCCCTATCAAATCTGAGAGTGCTGGCAGATCCCAAAGCTTTGTGTCTCCTGCCTTTAAATTATAGGCAAGTGCTGGTGCAGTTCTCTGTGTTTTACAACTATGGGAAACAACTGCCAACTGCTCTGGTCCCATAGAAGCCCCTCTCTGGGCTCAAGGATAAGGATGTAGCATGAGCACTAACTCTCCCTCTGGGTGGGAAGGGAGTGGGAACTGAAAAGCATAAGCAAATTGCTCCTCAAGAAACCTCCACACAGACCCTTTCTCTCTATATTCTGTGTTCTCTCACTGTGAAGTAGAATTGTTCTTCAACATTGACTTTGTACATCAAAGCTTTGTTGAAATAATTATCCTGAATGGCAATTGACTGTTTGCAAATCCATCTCTAACCTTGATAATAAGAGAATGTGTTTCACCATCACTGTCTTCCCTGCACTGTGAGCACAGAGCCTGAAACAAAGTAGGTGCCAGTAAATGTTTGATAAATGCATGAATGAATGGATCTGAAACTTCATTTGGTTGTGCAGTATATTTTTCAGACACTATGAAATAATCTGTATAGTTAGCCTATGGGAGTCTCACTGGGAAAGTCATCATTCTATATTTATAAGATGTTGGGAGTCTCCCAGAATTTATACACCCTAACATTTACCAATCAAGAACTTTTGAGAAAGTAGACAACCCAGGGAAAAAGTCACAGTTTTTCAAGAAAGAAATGGATAAACAGGAGATAGCTCAAGTTTTTATATGACCATGTAGGGTGTTAAATCAAAACTTCTCAGAAAAAAAATTCCACCCAAACCGTGGATGTTGTCTGAATAGTTCATTCGGAAAGCCTAAAGCTGTACAAAACAACAAATAAAAAAATAGATTTAAGACATTTGGCAAAATGTTAATATGTTAAATATAGATGACGGATAGAAGGAGTTTGTGGTACTATTCTCTCTAGTTTTCTTCAGTATGTTTGAACATTTATGTAACACAAATAACATTTAAAAACTGAAGCTTGGAATTGGCACTCTCTTTACGCTGCTTTAGAAAGGAGGCACCAGAAGAAGGAAAAATGGAAGGGAAGCTATGTAGACTTTGGCATCTTATAATTAAGCCATAAATACTACTACTAATGTAGTAGTATTTTTATAGCCATAAAGCTATTCTTATCTGATGAGAAGTCAAAATTTTGGAAGCAGGAATTTTTGCTTAAAATTAAATAGATTCAGAATCGTAGAAATAGAAGGATGTTCAGAGATTATTTCAGCCAATTCTCTCACCTTACAAAGGAGAAAACTGATGCCCCCAAATTTGGGATGAAGTAACTATCAATCTCAGAGCCAGGACAAAAGCTAGGTCTGTACTTCTGTACTCTGGTTTCTCTTTCCACCTAGGTGGCATATGACATTGAACTAAAACTGTTAAGGTGAGAAAACTCAGGTGTTCTATTTTCATTTGCTGCATCCTTTGACTCTATCATTTCTGGTGTGTACATGTGGAGGACCTCCTTCTTTTGTGCAGTGGATTTTCCAAGATTTTCCAAGACACAGTGGTAGACTCACTAGAACTATAATTAATAAAATGAGGCCCAGAAAGGCAGTCATCAACCCTTCCATACATCAGTTGTCTGAAGCTTGTGCTCCACTTAGAGAAAGCTATGGGTGGTGTCAAGTATAGCATCATCTTACCGGGTCCAGAGAGAGGGAGACCTAGCACACCTTGGCCCACCGCATCATGCAGTGGACTTTTTACACAGCTGCCTCTTGCCTCATTAATTCCCCAGCCAAGTAGAATTCAAGGGGATTCTAGGGAGAATATATACTGGGGTATTGATTCTAGACAGTTCTAGGCACAGAGGTGGGAGTTTGGGAGGTACCGACTGAAACAAGGTTAGGTCTAACAAGACATGTAGTGGTTTGATTTATCTATGATCTTCCCTTTTGATGGCCAGGAAGGACTAAGGCTCACAGGATGAACTTCCCATTTTGGATCAACACAAACACAGGTATCTCTTGCCCTTGTATCTGAAGGTTTAACATTCTCTAGGGCCCTAGAGAATAATATAGATTTCTGGTTTAGAAGCAAGGGGCACAGAATCAAACTGCTTCCATTCACTGTTTTGATCAAATGCCTTATGGTAGTTGGGGCATGGGGATAGGGTTCTGGCCTCCACATATCATCCAAATTCCTTCAGCCTTTCCTAAGTAAATCTATGAATTAAAAGCAATGTAATTAATATGTAGCTACAGCTTCAAGTCAACTCCCCAGACTCCATCCCAATCAGCAGGCTGTCCCTAAGCCCTTCTTTCATACAGCTGCCAATTACTAGAGCAGCCTTTAACCCAGAACACGGAATTGGTGGCTTACAGGCTGACTGTTGCCTGCTTGCAAAATGGTTCTTTTTTTAAAATGTTGCCAATATTTGCAATTGGAGAGGATTCACTTTTATAAAAATCTGGATTTTAGCTTATTTTGAAAAATTGGACAACCTCACCATAGCAGAGTGGCGGGAGGTGGGGGACACATATCTGCATGGCAAAAATCTTTTCAGTTTGGAACTGAGAAGAGGCTCACTCTTCAGACAAGACATGAGCTTTTCCAGTTCATCATCCTCTCGGTGATGTTCATGAACTCTCTGGGCCGCGCTTTACTCTAAAACTCATTCGATTATGTTGCTTAGAACGCGCTTTGGGAGGTAGGGGTCGGGGCGTTTTTGGTTAAACAGGCTGCCGGGTAGATCTCAGTCAACACTGACAGTCGTCCTGTGTAGGCTGCTTCACTCTTTACCTGCACCACTGCGTGCTGCTGGCTTCAAATGTTTGCGCTGTTCAAAAGTACATCACTGAGAGATGTCAGCATCTCTCAAGGTGGGAAGGGTTTTGTCAGCATGTACGTCTTTTTCAGTCTTCAACATTTGGGCTACTACACCTCTTGGGTGGTCATCTTCGGTATGGTTCCCTTTGAGGGAGCGTGGACAGTATCCAGGAGGGTTCAGAAGAGCATACATGCGTTCCGATATTATGAATGATGGAAATCGCTTCCCTAAACGCTTCTTACTAACAGTTTAGTCTCCTAAGCAACTAAACCAGTGCAGCGAGTTTAGAAATTTCGAAATGAGGTGCTCAGGCCACCTCAGTTGGAGACAGAGGGAGGCAGCGAAGGGCACAGAAGGACCCACTGCAGGCCTGGTCCACGCAGGCACTGCCGCAAAGCGTCGGGAAGAGCCGGGAGAGCTTTTTGCCCACCGCTGCAGACCCGAGTTCCAGGACTACGGCCGAGAGCGCTACACTGCGCCTGCGCGCAAAGCCTCCGGCGGGCGAAGAACTTAATGTGTTATCTATACCTGGGTCGGACGGCGGCTGCCTCCGTCTGCGCAGGCGCACGCCGCCTCCAGCCATTGGCCGGTGCGCAGGCACCCATCCCAGTCACCCTTCACATCCTGTAAACAGAGGGGGCCGGCTGGAGACGACAACTTCTGCTTCCGGGTCACGCCTTGACAGCGGCTTTCACCACCCAGCTTAGCCCCGCGGTTTGGTGAGTGCGTACCTCGCTGCGGGAATGCCTGCAGCCAGGTTCCTTAACCCGTGGCACTACGCGCGGTAGCTCTTTCTCCATTCCCAGCTCGGGTTTCGTTAGCCCTGGAGACAGAGACATGGTTCCTGGCCTTGGGGGAATCAGGGCGGGGGTTGGTTAGCCTCCGGAGCTCCACAGGCGTAGATTGCTCGATCTTCTTTCACCCATCGTCCCCCCGCCCCCAGCTGCGGGGAGACCTGCCGGCATTGCTGCGATCTTTGCGGATCCCATGAGGAAAATGACACCACACGTCCTCGCATTTCGTGCCCCTGCCCTTCGGCTCTGCCTCGGCAAGACGCAGCTGCCGCGAGCCGCGCCCCACCCCCTCCACTTCACCCCAGCAGGTGTGGGGTTGGGGGCGCCTCTGGCTGGGCTGTGGGTCTCCCGGCCTGGGCGGAAGCCGAGGCCTCACTAGCACCAAAGGTGTTGAATGTCGCCTCTCTCCCCCTTTGCTTTTACCATTGCGATAGAAAACCCCTTGGTGTTTTCTCTAGATTCGCAGTGAAAGAAAACCGGGGGAGAGAGGCTTTTCAGTTCCAGCAGAGGAAAAGGGCTGCTGTCTGGAATTAGGTCAAGCTTACATTTCCTGGACCCTTCCCCACAGTGCATGTTGTTAATGTGCCCCGAAGTTTCACTCTTCATCAGGAGCTTCCATGCAACAGCAGAGAACTACTGGTCATGTCCTGAGTTAGGAGTTCTTAGTCTGGAGTCCCAGGAGTGCCTTGAAAATGATTGCAGGGTTTACTTTCTTCAGATTATCATGGCCCAGAAACGGATAACAGAACCAGTTCAGTCTAAGCTTTTGACTTTAGATGTTCTGTGTTCTGCCTCCCATTCTTGGAATCTCTGGTTCAAATGCACCTCTGGTTTTTTCTCCCTTTCCCTTGCAACAAAAAAGTATAAGATACAGACCATTGTCTCTGCATGTAGTGGCTGTTAGATTAAAACATATGCCAACTCTATTCTATCTAGAAAGTTTCAGAGAGACATATAAACAAGTGTGTTAAGCTTATTCATTCATAATAATGTAGGGGAGAAGAATGCCCAGTATGAATCATTGATACCTATGAATTGAACATTGTTAACCTGCATTCTATTAATTAATACTGTATATATTTTAAACAGATAAATGGCTACTGATTAGCAAAATAGAAACTATTCAAATTTATAATATATTACATACTGCATAAGGGGATTCTCCATTATGAAAAGCAAAAATTATGTAGTGTGAAATGATGAAAATAATTTTATGTTTTTTACCTTAGTAGTGATCATTTGCATAACATTTAATTATGCAAGGTGTGAATTTTTTAGGATTTAAAGTAATAATCTTTACATTAATTCAACAAATATTTATTGAGAACCTGCCATGTGCCAGGAACTTTTGAAAATAAGACTGTCTTTACCCTCAAAGAACTTAGAGTTTAATAAGAACACATATTTCTAGAGAGCTGATACTGCATACTATATATTCTCTACAGTTTTTTGATATATACTTTTTCATAGAAATGCTCCACCTTGTTTGCTATAATTTTAAATGTTCCCCAACTAGTATATGGGTCTTATACAGCCAGAACTCTTATCAGTTAAATTTAAGTATATTGCATTTTTTTCTTCCATGCTAGAACTCTTTGTCATATTGTGGTTTGAACATATATTATCCCAAATCTATTTCTTAGTTGTCATAAACGGCCAATTATTAAAATGTTTGATTTGTTTTGCCTCGTAAGTCTGCTTGTTTTCCTACAACCACAAGCATATGTCACTGGTATGAACTTCATAGTTTTTTTTCTGATTTTTTATACATAACTAATTGTCCTTTTGAGATTTTTATTTTAGAATGTCACCCAAATATTTCCCATGTTTTCTTTGGTGAAGACATTTTAACCTGTTTCACAGATGGCTCGTCATTGTTAACATAGATGTATTTCTTCCATAGCCTTTTCCTTCTCTTCACACAGGTATTGATCACTTCTATAGCCTTTAGTCAACCAGTATTTATTAAATACCTACTTTTTGTGAGATTCTGTGGCTGGTCTTACATGAACAAAAAATAGAAGACAGGGACCTTGCCTTCTAATTGATTACAATTTAGAGGAGAAACAATATGAACATAACTATACTTGCGGGACCAAATATAACAAGTAAGCTAAAGGTGATGGTGATAGTAAAGACCACAGAATCCAGAGGAGGGAAAGTTAGTTTTGGGCATCTTCAGCCTTTAAAAAAAATCCCCTTGCTTGCCTAGTCTTGTTTGTAAACTCCACAGAGCTCCATGAGGGTCTTGGGGCCGCATGGGGAAATCTTGTTCCAGACTAGTTCAGAGAGTAGAATTGAAGTACTGAAGGTCAGAGAATTTTCATCCAGGTTTACCCAGCTCCCTAAGCAACTATTACATTCTATTTCTTTATGATTCCAAAAAATTATTACTTAGTCATTGATCGCTTTGAAATCTACTTGTACTGTTGGGAAAGCCTCAGAGAATTCCTAATCCTAGGGACAGGTATGCTCAGTGATGTTGTGTATGCCTAAAACTTCTTTGTTTCAGGCAGTTTGGAGCATGTGAACATACTCTGAGCCTTGATGAGTTCCAGTATGTGGTATATTATGCAGAGCATTCAGAGCAAATACTCTCTGTCAGAGCGCTTAATCCGAACAATCGCGGCCATTCGTTCCTTCCCACATGATAATGTAGAGGACCTCATCAGAGGGGTGAGTGTGCTGGACTGACGGAGAGGCCTATGGGAGGTGAAGGGGGAAAGTTCCTGGGGAATCGTAATGGATTACAGATTGGAAGCATTGACTCAGCACAATATCACAAGGAGTTTTTTGGTTTTTTTTTTAAGATTTTATTTATTTATTTGTCAGAGAGAGGGAGAAGGAGAACACAAGCAGGCAGAGCGGCAGGCAGAGGCAGAGAGAGAAGCAGGCTCCCCGCTGAGCAAGGAGCTGGATGTGGGACTGGATCCCAGGACCCTGGGATCATGACCTGAGCCAAAGGCAGCAGCTTAACCAACTGAGCCACCCAGGCGTCCCAAGGAGTTTTTACAGTCCTCTTAGATGTATTAACTTGACCATGAAAATACATTTTCCTTGTGTTTTGCTTCTCTTTTCTTCTCCCTCTCACTTTGTGCATCTGACATTTTCTTCAGGAAGTATGTTCTAGGTAACCCTAGTCTCACATTCTTTGTGAAATCTCTGTGTGGATATGGTACTTGTGGGATCCAGTAAGCTCAAAGTCTTCTATACATGGTTTACTAAGGGAGAAAGGAGAGGAGCAAAGCAGAAGCGGTTTTCAAATCCTTGTGGTTTATAATAATTACACAGAGAGATATCACTTGCCATCTATCTTGACAACAGCTACCACTTGTAGTTCTGTAAGGAATGTCAATCCCTAAAGTGCATGGTAATTTTTGACTTAAGAAAACATCCTAACATGTCTAACCACTGCTATCCAGCAATTATTATATGACTAGTGTCCTAGACAGTCTTTGGTCTTTGATATCTTTTTCTGAATATTATTCCTGTTGAAGAGAAGTTACAGGGTCATTTTTTGATCACTAGTAAATGCATCCAGATGCTTACTTTTGTAAGTTCTTTTCAACAACCATGGAATCCTTATTTACTGCCTGGAGCTCTTTAGCTGCTTCGAAGTTGGGTGGTACAGCTTTGAGAAGAAAGTCATACAAACTTGTTCTCAGCAGAAGCGGTACCAGAGGCTTCAGCAGTAGGAAGTTTGTCACATTCTAATTCTAGCTCTGCTGCTGAGTCATTCAGCGACTTTGGTCTGTCTTTAGGATCCCCATCCCCTTTCATCAGATGTGAAACAGAAGTACCAGCAGGGACTAGGCAGCAGAGAATGCCGATGCTAAGAGACTACTTTGAAGATGTTTATAAACATAAAGAGAACATAAACATGACCTTATTGTTAATGATGGTCATCTGTTGAATGGCAGAAAGAGCATGCCGTTCTCTTGGTTTCAGTCTGACAGACTCAGTTTCCTGACTTTTTCAGAGCATAATGGCCGTAGAAAGTGGATTGCTTTTCCAGCTCTCTTGTTTGATTGATCCCCAGTTTTCCACCGCTTTTGCACATGAGGTTATGTCCTCAATGAGGTCTAGATGACCGTCTGGCAAGTTACCTTGTGGAAAACCATAATAATTTGATCTAAGGAATCAATAGTTCCTTTCCTTCATTTTCAGTGTATTCTCTTGGTGTGGATATTATTTAATAAATAGGACTGGAAACTAGGACCAATGATGTTTATAATGCGGTCAGAGCTAGATGCCTGTTCCGCCCTGGACTCAGTTCTGAGTCTCATCCTGCTCAGTGAGCCAGAGCCGAGCACACTGACCGGAGTTTCCTTCTGCCCATAGGGAGCAGATGTGAACTGTACCCATGGCACACTGAAACCCCTGCACTGTGCCTGCATGGTGTCAGATGCTGACTGTGTGGAGTTACTCCTGGAAAAAGGAGCGGAGGTAAAGTTTTTAACACTGTCACATTAATGATCCACTAAAGCTCGAGCTTCACATTTCCTTAACATTTCTGTCTCTTCTCCCATCTCTTCCCACCTTCTAGCCCATGGTAACATCGGCACAGCAAATAGTAAAGCAAAATGTAATGGTAACTATATACAATGATCCAAAGGATTTCATTCCTTTGCCTTTCTTTCTTGTCTGTGGCTCCAGGAAGAGGGAGTTTTATTTCCCCTTTGTCCCAGCCTTCCTTCTGGAGTCATTTACCTTTCCATTCAGTCCTCTCCTTGCCTGTTGACTCTCCAGGAGCTCTAAGTACAGAGGACCCTCCAGTGATGAGTGGAAACCATTGACACCCACTGCCAGACACGTACTTCTAATATCACCATTACTGGGAGATAGATCTCATTAGGTAGTCCATTGCTCAGGACTGGGTCACTGGTGCTATTTCTGCCCACTCATTATTTTACATTTGTTATGTCTTGTTCATATCTTCTTTTTAATGTGTCTTACGGTAAGAAACATAGATTAATTTATATTGACATTAGCAGAAAGTGGCATAGTGTAGTGAATGGTTAAAAGAATGGACTCTGGAGCCAGACTTCATGGATTTGAATCCCAACTCTGTTACTTCCAGCTCTGTGACTTTGAATAAGTTACTTAATTTTTCTTTGCCTTGGTTTCCCTATCTATAAAATGGAGGTGATAATGGTGTCTTCTTCATAAGGTTGTCGAGTGTTTAGTATGCTGTCATGTAGTAATTGCTAAGTAAGTGCTTGTTAAATAAATAAATAAGCAGTTTTGACTGTTTGTAAGCAGTTAGGAAGTCGCATAGGCTGAGGCGCTGTTTGGAATCAGACGTGCCAAGAAGCTTATGCGGGCCCCAAACACATTGGTCAGTAAGCCTAAGGGACCAGCCCGGAGCGCCATCATCTTCATACAGCCATGCTGTTCTCTACTTATCATTATCTAGTCACTCTTGTGAGTTACCCTGAAATGAAGGCCAGTGATCAATGTCAATGGTGAAAATAGCCTGGGGGGGGGTAGTTTTTAGCTAAATAGAAAGTTAAACTCAGTTAAATATTCCGGCATATTTTTATTGTATTTTGAGGGGAACATAATATTGAAGTCTTTGTAGCCTTCAGAAATTATTGGTAATATTGATTTTTAGCAAGTCAGCTGCTATTCCAGTATTGAAAGTTCTGTGCTCTTCCTTTTACATGCTTTTATCCAGGTTCTCTTGTGACTGCACAGTGTATATTTGCAAGGGGGCTGATTGGATTCACAATTTGAGCTTCTCTGTATGGCTAAAGAACACAGCAAAACTACATGGGCAGAGTTTGGCCTCCTATCTCAGTCTAGTTGCCATTAGCCACAGAACAGAGTGAGCTGGGATAAGCAAAATAATCCAGAATCTTTGCTCTGGCTTATATATTCAAGCTCCTTTCCAATAAATATCTTCCAGAGTAGTTACAAGGATTTAGACTTCATCATCTCTTTTTTTACCCCTCCCCCCCCCATGGTAGAGATCCTAGTGAATAATAAACAAGAACATAGCAAAAACCTAAATGAAGCAGGCCAGCTAATCAGTGCATGGAATAGAGTGCTGGTTGTTCTGAGACCGTTCTCTTCCTATTTGCTCCTAAGATCCTGTCATATCTCCTCTTGATCACCAGGACTCGCTGGGAATTGCTTGTTGACTCTCATATTCAGAACATGACATAGCAAAGGTCATGGATAAACACGTGCAAGCTGCTTTTGCCCGCCCATCTTCCTCTTGGTGGTCTAGCTACTGTAATGTAGTTCCTCCCTCTTTACAGGTAAATGCCCTGGATGGTTACAACCGAACAGCCCTCCACTATGCAGCTGAGAAAGATGAGGCTTGTGTGGAGGTCCTTTTGGAGTATGGCGCAAACCCCAATGCACTGGATGGCAACCGAGACACCCCACTTCACTGGGCAGCCTTTAAGAACAATGCCGAGTGTGTGCGGGCCCTCCTAGAGAGTGGGGCCTCTGTCAATGCCCTGGATTATAACAATGATACCCCACTCAGCTGGGCAGCCATGAAGGGGAATCTTGAGAGTGTCAGCATCCTTCTTGATTACGGTGCAGAGGTCAGAGTCATCAACCTGAAAGGCCAGACACCCATCTCCCGCCTGGTGGCTCTGCTAGTCAGGGGACTTGGAACAGAGAAAGAAGACTCTTGCTTTGAGCTCCTGCACAGAGCCGTGGGACACTTTGAGTTAAGGAAGAATGGCACCATGCCACGAGAAGTGGCCAGAGACCAGCAGCTGTGTGAAAAACTGACTGTCCTGTGCTCAGCCCCAGGAACTCTAAAAACACTCTCTCGCTATGCTGTGCGCAGGAGTTTGGGACTCCAGTATCTGCCAGATGCAGTGAAGGGCCTTCCACTGCCAGCTTCTCTGAAGGAATACCTGTTACTTGTGGAATAGGCTGGAGGAGACGTTTGCCCCATCACACAGGCAACTCTGGGGGAGGCTTTTCCCTGCAGTGCTTTGTCTTGGAGAACAGGAAAAGCAGTTGTTCCTGTTGTGTGGTTTGTATTTAGAGGCAACGTGTCACAACGGTAACCTCCACACATCTCCCTCCCCAAACCGAGCAACCAAACAAAAAAAGATTCCTCACTTTTGTTTTCTGTTTATTGCTTACGTGGCTTTTTATATTGCACCCTGCAAAAGAAGAGCTCTCCCCGTACCCTCCCCTTTAGGGAAAAAGTCAATAGCTCAACCAAATTCTCTAGGAGATGAAAAGAGTATTTAAAGAATGTGTTTAGTTTTCCTTTGGGAACACGATTAAAATGTCAGAAGAATCCCTCTAGAAGCATTGTAACTGGTCAGTGAAGAAGTTTAAGAAAATCCCCGCTAACAGATGTGGCCCGAAGATGAAGAAACGATGACCTCAGATGGTGTGCAGAAACAGTTGGGCTGGATGATACGGATGATACCCGAGAGTGCCACATCATGGAGTGTGTGGAAGGGACTAGCCCCCTCTCCCAACAGCAAAGGAAACAGCAGTCTTTGCTTCTTTTCCATGGGTGTACCTGAGGGTTATAGTAGTGCAGCAGTGTTATTTCAGAAATAACACTGTCTTGCTGCTTTCCACATGGTAGAGGAGATAGCAGGTTCTGAGCAGTCCTAAGAACTCAGTGTCCTAAGGACTTTTCTCCTAATGCAATTCTTTCTCTTTGTGAAAGCCAGTTTGCTCCAGCGGGCTTAGCAGGTGTTTGTACACCTTGGCTGAAGGTGTTTACTCCAGCAGGGGATGAGAAGGGCTGGGCTTTTCCCACCGGTCTTCATTTCCCTATAGATAGCTCACTCTGTTAAGAGTTGGGAGTTATTTTCCTTTCAGCTGTTTTGGAAACTGCTTTTTACTGATCTGTACAAGACATCGGGGGAGCCAAGGGTGCGGGGGAAGAGCAGTATAAGAGCTTCTTTTGAGATGGCCCACCTACTCCAAAAAGAACTGCTTTAGTGAACCATACTTGGTCAACAATACTCTTTCTTTTCATGTTCTTAAACTAGAGCAAGTTGTTATTGATCTTGGATGACCCAGATGCAAATTTGAAAAACTTTTTTTTTTCTTTTCACTGATTGGGAACCACAAATAAAGATGACTGGAATCTGCTGACGTAGCTAATTTGAAAAACAATGTCTGCTTTTGCCCTTTTGCTGTTGGTGGGGTTTTTTTGCTCACTTGAAAAAAAAAAGAAAGAAAGAAATAAACACTTCTAAAAGCAAGTTTGGCAATTTCTACTATTCCTACTTTTCTCCACATTATTTAATCACTGGAAGTCCTATTGGCTGGAACTCTGAAGTGGGGCTGTCACTACCCTCCTCATAAGCTGGTTTGAGGATACAGTGGTAATAGTGCTCGATATTTATTGTTATTTCTCTTCTCCTTAAAGAACTGCACCATGAGCATTTGGCTTCTTTAATTCTGAACTCCTGACAAGACTTCTCAGTTACTGTTTAGAACTCTTTTCAGGGTATAGAGGTAATACTTTGGACAGCCAGCAAAAGCCATGTAGTAGAGCTAATCTGTCTTCCGCACCTGGTAAAACCTGGAACCTCTTCCTGCTTCATCAAGCAAGTGAAAAACTGGGTTGGGAGGAATATGTTGGCTTGTGCCAAGAGCAACAACAGGACGCCATCCTGTCAATTTGGAGGCTCCTGAAGACCCAACTGCATGACATGGTCACTTGGCTGATGAGGAGGAAGAAGCTGTTGTTATGACACAAAACATAAATTGAGCCAAATAAGAACTGACAACTTTGTAAAGCCGTATTTCAGCCAGCCCACCAAACCAGGCCCTGGTCCAGGTGTCTCTTTCCCAGGCTTTCAAAATGTGCATGTGTCCCCACAGATGGATTCTGCCTTTCATCTAGGAAGGAGTACAGGGGAAGGGTTGAGAAGCAGGAACACTGAGTTGTCAGAAGAGGAGTAAAGATTGTGGGATGGCTGGAAAAAAAGCACCCCTGGGTAATAGGTATAGGATCAAAAGGTGAAACACAACATCGTGCTTAGGAGAGATTGGTACACCCTGTGGCCGCAAAGGATCCAGGAGGGACTGGTGTGAAACAAGGGTAAGGACCAGCATAGGATGCTCTAGGATCTTTTGTACAGAGCCAAGAGATGCTGCGGGAAATACACCAGGAGATGGAGAGAAGTATGTGGGGTGATCGCATGGGCTGCATTTTCCCAGGTGTCTGAGCAGAGTCTTTTCCTTAGGGTTGGCAGTATGACATCTACTTGTACAAGTGACAACAGGAGAACCAAAAGGACAGTGACCAGTTGGCATTTATTAGTGTAGCTATTGTCTGTCACTGCAGTAAAAGTAGTAGAGGAACTAAGACTTAGTTATCACAAAGAAATAAATAAAGCTTATTTTTAGGAAAATTCTAACCGAGTGGCTGAAATCTAGCAGTAGCACGAGAGGAGCCCAGTCTTGTGTGACAGGTGAAGCTGGGGTAGAAGTCATGATAAATTCTACCTAAAAGGAGTTTCTACTCACTGTCTACCACCCCAGCTACCTGGCCAGAGCTGATCATGGCTACAGTTGCAGAATAAAAGGAAACCTAAAGAAAAATGCGCTAAAACACTTGGGAATACATGGACTTGGATCTATCAGGGTGAGCTGACCATGATCAGACAATCCATGACCCTTACTCCAAAGAGGGTTAGATAGAAGTTTCTCCAGATCGCTTCCGACTGATGTGCTCCAGGTGGGCGTGCTCTGAGGTGTCCAAGTCAATCTCATACTTGGCTAGGATTTTGAGGATAGGCCTCAGCTTCAGCCACCACTGTTCCTTGGGGATGCGGTGCCTACAGAGAAATGAGATAGATGATGATTTCACCTTTTAGCACCCCAGATGACTCTATCAAACGCTGATGGGAAGAAGTTGAATAGAAGAGGCTGGACTTTAGGGCAAGGGCTAAGATCTGAAAGAGGTATGACTACCCGGGTTAGTCCTAAGATAAAAGGATGGAAGACCGCAAACAGGTTGGGAAGAGGAGATCCTGAAACTACTAAGGAAATAGATGTACTCACTCAAAATCCGTCTGGTCCTTCAGCTCAGTCACTGGTTGAAAGACCAGAGCCCTCTTACGCATCCCCAGAACACAGCCCGAGTCTGGCGTGTTGGCAAAGATCCTCCCTGCAATAAAGGATGGTCAATAAGCTTCATTAATGGGGAGCCAACCTATGTGGAGGGGGCTTACCCTCTTACCCCACCTACCATTACGGTAACTCTCTTTGATTTTCCCAGACATCCAGTTCATAGCCTTGGCGCCCATCTTCGTGGCAAAATTCCTGTCAAACGGAGTTGGGCTCCCACCCTGAAAAAAGAGTCTTAAAGTTAGAGAGGGAAAGACTCTAAAGTGGCAGAGACACCCAAACATACAGAGAAAAAGGAAAGAAAAGTACGCAGGTTTACAGCCAGAAACGGGAATCCAGAAGTCTAACTCTGAAAGGAAATCCTGGGACAGTGCTGAGAACCAGGGTGAGCTGGCGTGGCCGATTTGGCCATTTATCAAGTGTAAGAGCTAACTAATTAGATAAAGGAGTAAATGATCTCACAACTGCCTCTTCTCGCTCCACAGCTGCCAGATCCCATTGTTTACTTCTAGTCTAACTGGCCACTCAGTCACTTCTCTGCCCCTCTTCAGCCTAGCAGCTTTTGTCAGTTGCCATCGTCAGGGACATAGAAGTGTTCCTTGTGAACCAATATGGATGGCCTTGGTAGCACCTCAGAATAATGTAAAACATCATGTACATTTTCTCCGAGCTAAGCGAAAGTAGGTGGGAGGTGGGGAACAGATTGTCATACTTTATCCACTTGGATATCCACTACCCATTCCTGCAGGGGCTAATAGCAAGCTCATTCAGACTTGAGATACTGGGAATTCTTACGTGGGTAGACAAAGGTCAAATGTCCATATGTAAGCAGGATCAGCTGGAGACACTGAGGATGGGGAGGCCCAAGACCGCTAGTATCATCTGTGAGCGAGGCCCACCAGAGGTGGGGACTGAATGTGGATGGTAGAAAGGAATTCATTTCCCCTGGAAGCCCCAGTTCTTGGGGATGGAGCCCAATACCAGCAAGGTGCCCAGACTCATTTCCCAGGTTCCTTACAGAGGGCGGCATGGTGTGGTGGGAAGAGCACTGGCTCTCACCCAGGCTTGACGAGTGGCCCTGAAAAAATTGTTTCTCCTCTCTGGGCCTCGCTTTCCTCATCTGAACTAGTGGTCCTCAACTGGAGATGATTTTGCCTCCCTGGGGACGTTTGGCAATGTCTAAAGACATCTTTTTAGTTGTTACAACTCAGGAGGGAGGTGCTACTGGCCTGTAGTGGGTAGAGTCCAGGGATATTGCTAAAACACCCCACCACTCACACAACGGCTCCCCACAACAAAGACTTATCCAGCCCTGAACAGCAATGGTGCCTAGGCTGAGAAACCCGCCTTCATGAAGAGGATGGACTCATAATCTCTAAGGCCATTTCCAGAGTAAAGATGTTTAGATTCTATGCCTGTACCAGACTGCAGGTTCACTGTGGTGGCACTGATGGCCCCTAGCAGATTGGAGGCCAGCAGGAGGCCCAGTGGCTACTGGGGGTAAGGCCATCTGGTGAAGGGTGTGACAGGGCGTCTTCCCTACCTGCTGCATGTGGCCAAGCACATTCTTCCTGCTGTCAAAGATGCCCTTTCCCTCCTCAGAGTACAGGTTGAAAATGAAGTCAGTGGTATAGTTCTCATTGCACTTCTCATTCCTGCCAAGTAGAAACCAAAAGCCTGTGACTTTGGTTATCTCCCTTCCCTCCAGACCCTTTTCTGCTTTTGTAAGCTTTTTTCTTCCCTTTTCTAGCTCCTCCCATGGCACAGGTTTTCTCCATTTGTAACCAAATTCCTCAGGGTGTCCCAAACAGATTCAATCTGTGGGCTAGAGCCGGAGCCTAACTAACTCTTCTCTTCACTCAGAAACAAGCCGTGGTTGAGATACCTTAACACCAAGCCCCTCTTCACAGTGGTTTTCATCTTTTGCACCAGATGTTCAACATTTGCCTGAAAACAAGAGAGTAAATCCTAAGCTTGGCTGGGAGCGGAGACAGCTGGGCAGGTGCATAGCTCTCTTGTTCCCCACCAGACCTCCCAGAAGGGGAGAGGGACATGGAAGACAGTTGTTTACAATCCTGCGTCTAATTCCTATAAGAAGTTCAGTGTAGACTGAAATTTAAACAAAGAGAGCAAAGGGGACATGCAGAACTGGAAGAGGGCACATCAGAGACAGCTGTGGCAACTGCCAGTTCACCCTGCCCCTGCTCCCAATGTCCCTTTCCAGGGGTTTCTGGTTCCCGTCCCTCAGAGGGCTGACTCTTGCTCTCAGCATTGGTCCTTAAATGGTTTGCTTGTGTGTGTGAAAGTAATTCACCTGGGAGGAACCAGTTCTTTCATCGGGGCTTTGAGCTGAGGGTAAAGGAGGAAGACTCTCACCTCCATTCAGGGGTCGGCTGGGTTCTTGGATTAGGGAGTTCCCCCAGCCTGCTGCCCCTCCACTTTGTGGCCTTTCTTTCCTCTAGTGGACTGAGATCTTGGAAAATTAGGATCATACAGTTCCTCTGTGAACAGGAGTCCAAGTTCCCCACCCCTCCAGCCCTGGAAGTGACAGGGAACGGAAGAGTCTGGAAGCAAGGGAAGTCCAAAGGGGTGGCAGGATGCAGCAGAAAGGCTGACTTTCTCTGTTGGTTAAATCCTCTACTCACTCGTTTAAGTTTAGAAAAGGCTTTTAACCTGTCTAAATCTTTCTCATCTGTATCATGGAGATAATGTCTCCTTGCATGTCTGTTTTGAAGATAAAACGCAAAAACACATGGGAAGGGCTTAGCAACATGCCATCCTTCAAAACCGACACTCCCGACAACAGGAGCCGAGGGCACATGTGAGCTTACACCAGACAATGCCTGCGTGCTGCCCTCTCCCACCTCCTGGCAGGGCCCGACGCACCAGGCAGCTGTCCTCGTCTTGAGCTCGCACAGTTCAGGTTGCGGCAGGCACAGTGAGGACAGACGGGGGCAAGGGAGGGCTACGGTACAGGCTCAGGGTAGCCGTCTACCTGCAGGTCCCGAATGGTGAAGGGCTCCTCAAAAATATAGGCGGCATCAGCCCCAGCTGCCAGGCCAGCCATGGTGGCCAGGTAGCCGCAGTAGCCGCCCATCGTCTCGATGATGAACACACGCCGCTTGGTGCCTGCTGCTGACTGTTTGATGCGGTCACAGGTCTGGCGAGACAGTGGGTCACAGTTAGAGAGATGGGGCCTGGGCTCTGCTGCTTGTCACTTCTCTGGCCCTTGCCATGACCCCTCTCTGGAATGCTCTCCTTTCCAGGCAGGCCGGGCCGCTAGGCCTCATCAAGTGCTTGCCTTCAGGGGCGGCAGGCACACGGGCCCACCAGGCTGTGGAACCCTTCTCCTCGGAAAGAAGCTGTACTCCTCCTTTCTGTTGCTCAGGGTAGGGAAATTAGGCCCTAGACCCTCAGGAGGGAGAAACTATGGCATGCAGAGTACTGGTGCCTTTCCAGGTTGGGGATGCCCAGGGGAGAATGAGCCCCACACATGTGGTGGAATAAGGCCTGCATAAAGGCCTTTGCTTCCAGAAGCACTCTTCAAGAACTCACTTGGTTGGTACCAAAAAAGTGGCTCACTTTCTAGGAGCACATGCAGTCCAGGGGCTGCAGTCCCGGCCAGAGGCCTGGGAGGTAGCAGCAGGGTCTCACCGTGCAGATAGTGTTCAGGGCTGTGTCAGCCCCCACGCTGAAGTCGGAGCCGGGGACATTGTTGGAGACCGTAGCGGGGATGACCACAAATGGGATGCACAGCTCGTCAAACTGCTTCCTGCCCTCCATCAGTTCCAGGCCCCCGGTATAAGCCTGAGAAGAGTGGCAAGGGCAGCAATGAGGGGAGAGGGAGAGGTGGGGGGTGAACGGGAGGAAACGGGAGGGCACTCACCTCAAAGCCCCCAATGATGACAAGGCCCTGAATGTTAAATTTCGTGATGTTGGCACTGATCTGCTCGAAGCTCTTCTTGGGGAGAGTCCTAGTTGAATAGGGTGGGGCAGGGGTGGGCAATGAGGTGATGGGATTTGGAGAAGGGACAGCAAAATCGAGGGAGAAAAAAGCCAGAATTAGAAGAGTGCTTTATGTATAATTTCTTGACTTGTGCCCCCTTCCCTATGCCACCTCTCACCACTGTCCATGGGTCCACCTTGGGGCTTTACGTGCCCAAAGCTGCTAAAAGAGGTCTGCATGAGCATGCCTGCCCCCACTGAGGCCACTGTGAGCTTGGGGACCAAAGTCCCAGACGATAGCAGTGTAGATGCTGACCTAATGAACTGACACCCATATTCGAGGGACATCTTTAGGGGTAACTAGGAGGAGTGCTCCTATGATGCCCCTTACCTTTTTGTCCCAAGTTTGGAACCGCCTTGGCCAGTCCAGCCCCCTACATAGCTCCAGCCAGCTTCCTCGATCTGCAAGAAAGGTCACACAGGTGTGCACTGAGAACTGACACCACTTCCCGTGTTCTGAGCCCACGCCAACAACCCCTGGTGGGAGAAGGAACACCAGGCATCGGCCTTTCCCCACCTCGATGAACTTCCTCCACCATTACTGCTCATCCACAAATATTAAGCGCCTACTTATGCCAGACACCGCACTAAGCTTTGGGATAGAGAAATAAGGTATGTGATCTGCAAATGGTTCATTTTAGTGGCTCCTGCCTGTTCATACAGCCCTAAAATTAAGTATTTACTTCTGTTCAAAACCTTAGAGGAAAGCAAGGTAGAGAACTGAAGGGGAGGTTGGGGGGTGGGGGGCAAGAGAAAGGAGAATGGACAGGTCCCCCCTGCTACACTTATCATCCTCGTGATGGCTCCTTGGCCCCAGAGTATGTGCCCTCTGTCCTTTTAGTCCCCATACCTGACCCTTGGCCAGGCCCTCGAAGCCATCGTGCACAACCAGCACCCGGTTGCCTTGGATGAGGCCAATTCTCACAGTGGAGCGCACGGCAGCATTCATGCCTGCAGCCGGGGCCCCCACGTTCATCACAGCCACTGTGTGCGTGCTACCCTGGGGAGAAGGAAGCGGAGAGGGAGTGGGGCAGAGACAGGGACCAAAACCCCAGCAGAGAGAAGGGGGCAGGTCGGTAAGGGGAGCTCGACCCCAAGTCCCTGGTGGTCCCAAAATCAGGACACGTGCCTCTGGATAACACCCCCCTTACCCTAGGAATGCTGGCATAGCCTGTTCCCTCATGCTAGGGAAGCAAAACTCTATCACCGATCAATAAGCAAAGCTCTGTCCCTAAGCCCACACATCACTCGTTATGTAACGAATGAAAGCTTCCAAAGCATGATCCTCAGGCCACGTGATCTTTATGCCATTAAACCTGGGCCTCTGCCCCAGATCTAAATCCTCTCTGAGGGAAGTACCCAGCAATCTGCATGTTTAATAAGCAGCCCACGTAATTCTGATATACCCCAAATACCGAGAACCACTACCGCAATGGAAGTGGCTAAAGTACACTCAGACGTGGTTATTCCCAGATTTGCCCAGGGGAAAAAAAAAAATACATAAACTTCTTTCCCATTCCTTGCAAGCTACCTTGTCAGTCCTAATCTGGGTGTGGGTCTTGGGTTTGAGACGCCCGGGGCACACTAAGAACATGGGGCTGGAATCTGGGGTGGCTGAGCGATTTCTTAATAGGGTCAGGGGCTCGGTACCAAAGATGACAGGGGGCAAGGAAGCTGGCCAGGCTGTAGGCTGTGTGGAGTGAAAGTAGCACTTTGTAGAGGGAGACTGGGAGAAGGAGAGAGTCAAGGGCGGAGAACTCACCGGTGCCTTCGTGACTGGAGGTCTGACATGAGCCAGAAGTTTGTATACCTCCCAGTTGTTCATGAAGCTCCTGTAAAAAGTAGAGAGAGAGAGAGAAAGAGCAGAGTGTCTCCAGGCCACTCCCCATGCCAGCAGCCAAGGGGGTCTGAACTTTTGCTCGCGGTGTGAAGTTCCACAGGGCGAACCTCGAAGGATATAACTGGGACACAGCAGAGACTAGGTTGGGGCTTAAAAGGGGCCACTGATTAATCCAACCCTCCATGAGTGCTCTCCTCCCAGCCCCGCACGCAGCATGAGATGCTGCACTTTCCCTAGAGAGACAGAAAACCTAGCTGGAATCAACACACAGAGACACCAGATTACAGAAGGTACATCCCAGGGAGAGACCCCCGGGATGTACTGTGCCTCCCGGTCACCTCCCCACCCATTCTCCTGGAGAAGAAACTGTTGCAGAGGCAATAAAAAGCCCCTATTTTGGGTCTGAAGCTATGTCTTTTATTTATTTATTTATTTATTTATTTATTTATTTATTTATTTATTTATTTTTGCTTCATTCCAGTATCTGATTTCTGTAGCTAGGGAGCTTCTGGTCATTCCCTCACCGGCCTCTCAGCTTCATGGCTTCGTCAAATTTCCTGTCGTTCATGGCCTTGGTCACATCCTTGGTCTGAGGAAGGAGCATAGCTAGAGTCACAACTACAGGGCAGGGCTCTCCACGGCTGGATTTATATCCCATGGGAACACCCGGCCCATCTCCACGGTTATGACTGATTCCTGACCACCAGGCACCCCACCTGCTCCATGCCCCCCGACCTTGCACAGAAAGAAGTATCTGTTTGTCTTCAATTTGGGGAGGAATGAGCAGCCAGAGGAAGGAGCCAATTCAATGCTCTACTTACTAGAACACGGGCAGAGTGGAGGAGTGCTCACAGAACAGCATCTCCCTCTATGCCACACCCATTACACAACCTCAAAGCAGCCTCTAAACTGAGTAAAGGAAGACAATCGCCCAGAGAGCGCAGTCGGGGAGAAAGGCCAGTCCCTGCCATGTGTTTCCCAGCTACTGATTTCTTCTTCATGAGCCAGAGCTTTCACTCTTGGGCTTCCAGAGACACAGTTCCAAGAAAGGTTGGAGTGTATCTGTGGGGCAGGTGGCTGGGACTCTCTGAGTCTCCGAGAGAAGTGGGGCAGGAGACGGCCCCTCAGCCCTGTGCATGCAGACCAGCCCCAAGGATGGGCCGGACCCCTGAGCTCCCAGCCACGATGTCTGCTCTGTGGTAGCAGAGGAGCAAGTCCTTCATGTAAGAGCCACCTCTCCCTGAGCGCTGAGCATTTTCCAGGTACTGCAGCAGACCCTTTACAAAGCGTCCCGCCACTCCCTCTACTAGCCTTCAGGGTGAGCGTCAGAAACCTTGTTTTGGTTCAGAGGAACATGGTCAAGGTGGATACTATAGAAACATATAAGCCAGCCAGCCAGACCTTACTATTATCCCTGCTTTTCATAGTGTTTGGAGAGCTACTGCATTCCTCTTCCCACAAAGATGTGGCAAAAGCAATTGAGGTTGGATATTATGCGATGTTGGGTCTCATTACTTGGTGGGATGCAGCATCTGTCACATTCTTTAGGAACACTTACAGAAGGGGACCCTGAGACTCAGAGAGGAGACCGCTCCCATACAGAGCCTATCATGTTCTTTCCCCATCTGACTCCCCTGTTGTCTTTCCATCTGTTCCTTGCTCCACTGGCCTTGGAAGTGGGTCTCTTTCCCTCTCAGCTCAAAGACAGGCTCCGGGCTGTTAGGAAGTGGGGTTGACATCAGTACTTACCACCTGGACACACTCCATGAGGGGCAGGCGCACAGCCTGATTACCAGAGAGGCTCACCACACAGGCTGGGGTGTCCGGGGTCCCCTCCAGAAGTGCCATCACGGCTTCCACGCCCATCCTGCTGCCCTGCAGGAGCCCAGGGAGCAAAGGCAGTCTGGTTCAGGCCTCCTAATCTGGACTCAGCCTGGACAGCCAGGGCACTTGAGGCCCGTCCAGATCACAGGACCAAGCCGCGTATCTGAGGACTACAGTCAAGAACTTACTGGGCTTTCCCTCCCTACTCAGATTTCATCTAAGCTTAATGATTCCTCATCCTCTTGTCATTAGAATTCTATCTGATTCCAGAGAAATGTGCCCACTGTAGTAATCAAGGTTACTGAAGCTTACTAATATTCTCTTCTTATTGATAAAATAAAGAAGAGTATAGTGTCTCTCTTCCAATGAAAGTAGGATAAGAGGGTTCAATCTGAGAGTCTGAAATTAGATCTTATAATGGTATTAATGCTCAAAGCATTAATACTCAAAGGAGATCTGGGAGCTCATCGTTTGGGGAGCATAGAGTTTCCCACCAGTTTTTGCAACAGAAGAGAACTGGTACACGTACAGGAATGGGTCAAGGGCCGGTGCCATCAGAGGCTGGGGGCGGACGGCATGGTCAGTGGGGTGCACCCCTGTCACGGTGAAGTGCAGTTCTGTAGGCTATGAGTTCTAACATGTGAGGGCCTCATAACCCCATGACTTACCAGGATTCGGTCAAAGGCTGATGGGGTCCCACCCCGCTGCACATGCCCCAAGACAGTGACCCGAGTGTCATATCCCAGACGCTTTACCACCAGCTAAAGAGACCAAAAGAGAGACAGAGAGAGGGATAAAGAGTCAAAGGCTGAAAACAAGTAGAGACTAAGATAAACCCAAATGGCTTAGCCTCTTATCTTATCACAATTCCTTGGACACCAGGGGGCAGGAAACATGGGGAGAGATGTACAGAAGGTCTAAGGGGAGACTCAGATCACTAGGGAAGGGTGCAGGGAATGGTGTCCAAGCCCTTTCTGGGTTCTTCCTACTTACGTTCTTGATGTCCTCAGAGGTGATTGGTTTCCCATTCTTGTCGATCGCACCCTCAGCCACAATGATGATGTTGAGACGAGAACCACGGGTCCTTGTCTGGTCAAGAGCAAAGAGAAGAGAGCTCAGTGGAGGGAAACTGATGTGAAGGCAGCATCAGTGGAACAGGCGAGGGTTTTTTTAAGGGCAAAATAGAGTGCCAGTACCTCACTGAGCCGGCGACAAAGATGTTCCTCCCAGTCATCATCTGGTGGACACTCAGGAATAAAAACCCAGTCAGCCCCGCAGGAGAGGGAGGTGACAAGGGCCAGGTATCTGAGATGAGAGGCAGAAGCATCACGCTAGGAGCCACAATCCACGAACAGCCTCACCCATACCCAGTGGGTCTGCCTGTCCCCATAGTCAGTGGAAGGTCTGAAGGTCTGTGGTTTCCTTCTTGGGGTGAGGTGTCTTCTTGAGACAGCTTCTCAGTGGGCCTCTGTCCCTGAGGAGCACCTTCTAGTCATGCTCACCTACCAAAGCAGCTTCTAATCTCAGAGCACTGTGTGTCCCTTCACACTGGAGTGTGCCTGGGCCCATACACACAGGCACAACCCCGCACATGTGGGTAGGTGGGGGGTTGGTGCTGGAAGCAGGGAAGCAGAGGAGCTTCCTCCAAATCTGCTACCCCTGGAAGACCTCTTTGGACTCTCTGGGGAAGAGAAAGCCATTGCAGAATCAGTGACTCCAGATGGGGATCTTACCCACAGTGCCGGCCCATCACTTCTAACACAAATGTCCTCTGGTGGCTGCAAGAGAGAGACAAAGGGCTTACACAGTCCTCGTGTCCCTGTGGCCAGGATCAAGCTGCCACCCACATCCAAGCCATGAAAGCTCCCTGGGAGATGCATTTATGCTTCCAACAGGCTTCCAGCAAGCTTCCTGAGAGACCAGGGAGACCCAGGGAAACACGTCAGCCACAGGGTAGCTAAAATACAGCAGTACATTGTGTCAGTCCTGTGGCTCTGTTCCAGGGAGCGAGGGGGCCCGGGAAGGGAAGGGAAGAATGAGGTCTCGACTGGCCCGGAATCTCCGAGGATTACCCTGGGAAACTGTGACCTTCTGTCCTTCCTTCTCACAGTCTCTGAGCAGTGGTGGTGGCCACCACAGTCACTATGACTTGGCTGAAAGGGTGGCTGAGGTTTGGGGCTCCCTGGATTCATCTCATATTGGCCCCTAATCATTTGGGGACCCTCTGGGTATTAAAGCCCTCAGAGCTACAGTATGGACAGTGCACTAGACAGCGACAAGAGGCAAACCCACAGCATTTAGATGGCAGCACCATTTCAGGGCTCCAGGGATAACTCTTCGTTAAAAACAGCATTCTGGCCCCAGAAAACTGGTTGTTAGAGTCTACAGCTCCAAAGCATTCATCTTCCCTAGACCCCAGCCCTTCAGCCAGTCCTAGTTGCCACCCTCCTACACTGCCCCTTACCTCTGAGCAGTAGTGGTGATGGCGTCCACGATCTCTATGATACGATGCAGGGCAGAATCAGTACCGATGGTCATATCAGTGCCGCAGAAGTCATTGTCAATCGAGCCCACCAAGCCCACGATGTTCAGGTAGCTGGACTTTGTAGCCTCCTCTGCTGTGATCTTACCTGACAAAGACAAGCGAAGTGGAAGCCACTGGGTGAGGTGCCTGGCATGCCGAAAGAGGAGGTGACTGGGGAGGGAAGGATCTGCAGCCAATGGGAACCATAAGCAATGGCAGAACAAGGAGGCCAGAGACTGTCCGTTGGCATCTAGGTAATGACTTCCTCCAGTGGGAGGATGGGGGTGTGTGCAGGCACACAAACCATACTTAGGACAACAACGTCTCACCCGCTTTCTGGAGGTCACTCAGTAAGTCACTCCACTCAGAACGGAAGGTGTCAGCCCCAGTGAGGCTGCCATCACCCCCAATGACACACAGATTGGTAATCCCACGCTTCACCAGGTTGTGGGCAGCTCGCAGTCGCCCCTCTCGTTCCCGGAAGTCCTTGCACCGGGCACTTCCAATGACTGTGCCTCCCTGTGGGGAAGAGGTAGAAGTCAGCTCCCCAGAGGACACGGCCAAATTTGGGCTCAACATGCTAAGATTTCCTCCATTCCAACACTGTGATGGGCTGTCCTAACCACGTGCCTTTCTAGAAAGACCCCTGACATCCTGAAGGGCCATCTGTCCTTTCTAGAAGAGAGAGAAATGATACTGGCTGAGCTATCATAGGGTTACTCCTTATATTCTGCTATACCTCTTCGAAGACTAAGATCAACCCATTTCATTGAAGACTTTGTCATCAAAGTGATTATCCTCAGGAAGACAAAGGAATACATACATGCAGTTGGCTTTTGGAATAATCTCCATCTTTCACAAGAAATAACACTGGCTTCAGTCCTGGAAATTCTCCCTAGTGACCTGACTTCATCACACTGCATCTAAACTATTCTTAGGAGTTCATCCCAATGTGCTTGGTAGTACCTTTTCCCTCTTGAACTCACTGATTTCTAATTGCAACCAGGCACTGCCAATTTCCTCTCTGCTCCTCAGACTATGGTGCTAGTGAGAGGAGACACAATACCTAGGTATTCACAGGAGAAATAGCTCTGAGTATTCCCAGGGGCTTATAGATACCCCGAGAGAGCTAAGTAATTGGCTCCATGCCTTTGGGAGTATTGACGGAGAATTCTGGCTCATTCTCAGACCACTTTACTGCAGGCATTATTGCTTATAGAGAACCTTCACGAAGTAATGCACATTAAAATTCTTCCTATGGATTCTTAGAGGGTTGAAGTAAAGAATGGGGATACAAATGTAATTTGCAGATTTTTCAGTAAATCAGAAAATAGGTATATGACTTAGAGAAAGTGGCACAAAGGGTTCTGGATATAGTCAGCATAATCTTAGGGTGTTTTCTGGAAACTCTGAAATGCTATATTGGTTCCTTCCTCCCTTAAACACTTTGGTTTCAGGTGACATTATCTCCATCACATGAGGACTGGCAGATTTCAGCTCTACTTCTGGCTCTGGCTCCAGTCCTCCGGTAAAGTTATTTTCATAGCCAGGCCTTCCCCGTGATCCCAAAGCAGGTCCTGCTTACATAGTGGCTCCTCAAGTCTTGCCTATGACCTTTCTATAAAGAGCAAACTGTCCTGTGACCGCATTCCCGTCCCCATGCCACCCTAGGAAAACAGGGACATATTTTCAGACTCAAAGAGTAAAGGACAGTCGTAGCACCTCTCTTGTCATAGACCCCTTCACATCGAGCCACATGGGGGGGACTTGAGCAACCATGAGGCCAAACCAGAGTGGGGTGCAGCAAGGACAGGACAAACATGGGACAGAAGTCTTCGGGAACATACCAGCTGCAGCATCATCGAAACACTCTCCCAGGTGGCCTCCCTGATGTGATCTCCGCCATCGACCAGGCCTTGGTAACCCTGTGGGGCACATTACACCCATTCAGCCTCTGCTAGGCCAGTTCTCCTAAACCCCCACGATTAAGACAGGATCCTGGGAAGAAGTTCTCAGAATCAAATCACCTCCTGTCATTACTGTTCCTGGATGCCCATGACACTGTCATATTTAACACAGTCCAAGGAAGAAGACATCAACTTTCAATACCCTCTTCTAGTTTCTTACAATCTAAAAAGGGCAGGATGTCCTTTCTGATATTTCATCCTAATTCCCCTTTCTTCTGGCTCATCCCATGTCCTCCAATCTGCTTCCCAGGGAACTAGATAACAGATGGCTTTGATAATAGCAGAGGGAAAAGAGAAGGGTGTTGGAGGGAAGGAGGGAGAGAAGTGGGACTTGAAAAGAGGAAATTGGGAAGAAAGCAAATAAATCTCATAGAGCGAAGAGCGGACAAAGAACGAGAGGGAAGGGAGAGAATGGTAGAGGAGTTAGACCCGCAGAAGGTTCAGGAAACTACAGAAACCTGATGAGACTCTTCCTTCCAAAGGCTCTATCTCTGGATATACTAAATTTTCTGTGAAATACTCTGAAATGAGGTACTTATTTCCTAAATTGGACAGGCACCATGAGGACCCAGTCTATAGACCCCTAGATCCCACCATCAATATCAGAGACTGGAGTGGCAGGGGATACTCATGCAGATGGGGAGCCAAGACAGGTGAGACATAGCATGTAACTGGGAGGAGAGGAAAGAGACAGTAGGGAGGGAGGAGCAGAAAACAGAGAAAGAATGATGAAGAACAAAGTAGAGAACCAACCTCATGGACAAAGAAGACACGGGCACCAGTGAAGATACCAACTCGAACCACAGCCCTGACAGCAGCATTCATACCTGCAAGGAGGGAGGAAAGACAATAGGGAGAAGTTAGTCCTCAGAAAAGCAGCTTGGACTACAAGATATGACCCAGTCCTTTTCTTAGGCTTTTCTCTGAATCTAGAATACTTCTCTCCTCCAAGTCTTCCAGCCTCCCCACTAACACTGAATTACCATGTTTAGTGTTTATGTAGCTCCAGATATCTCTCCCTTTCCCCCAAATCCCATCTTTCCTAAGACCTATCCTCGCCAGGGCAATCGAGGGAATCATCATCTTGAATGCTTACTGTAGTGTTGTTAGACATTGCTAAATGCTTATTAAACCTCATCTCATTGACTCCTATCCACAACTCTGAAGCTGCCTCCATTTTACAGATTTGGAAACTAAGGTCCAAAGAAGTCACAGTCACAGAGTCACTATCTCCACTGGAAGAAACAATTGGGACTAACACTAATTAGGACTAAAACAGAGAGGAGAGCCTTTACCCTTTCTCCCACTTAAGCATCATTCTTTTCCAGTAGCTACTCAGTAGCAAGAACAGTCTCTGCCATGGATACCGTGGAGGAACCACCCCCCACAACACACGACACACGGTGGAAGCTATAAAGGCCGCCATATTAGAACCAGTGCTACTGATAACTGTACGAAGAAAGCAGGGCTTCCCTGGTGAGAGATGGAAGACACTCCCGTGTCTTGATCCCAGTAAGCCCCTCCTACCTTGTAATGAGAGGAGGGGCTCACCGTGATGCTCAAGGAATCTCAAAGCCAAGATAGATCAATTTCTTGTGAACCATTTGAACCACCTTCCCTCAGATACCCCAGTTCGTTTTGTTTCAATCTAAAGTCTATTCCTAGGGTCCTTAATCCTGGCCAGAGAAACACCAGATTCCAGTGAGCACTAGGGAAACCAGTAGTTAGAAGAATCCACAGCAGCAAACTAAAATCCATCAAGAACTACTACAAAATCCCAAACTACCTGGAATGGAACAGAATAAAAAAGACCAAAATGTCTGGGGTTTTTTGAGGGGCGGGGCAGTTTGCAGGCTGACAAGATTTGGTATTAGATGGCTATAAGTGCCAAATCAGATCGAAGGGCCATTCACTCATTGAGCAAATATTTATTGAATACATGCTCCAGGCACTATATAGGCACTAGGGAAATAGTAGTGAATGATATAGTCTAGGGATACAAAATTAAGGTAATGGTCCTCAAGACTTGCAAAGAATATAATATGGTTACAACATGGATCCCTACAAAGGGGATATGTACAAAGCACAGTGGAAACAAGGAAAAGGAGCATCTCAACTGCCAGGAGGAAGTCAGGACACGTTATACAGAAATGACAGCATTTGACCTAAGACCCAAAGGACAATATCCTTATAAATCTTTTTTTGTCAGATGGACACTTTGGGTGAGTGTTCTAGACAGGAGAATAGCACAAATGAAGGCAAGTCAAGAAACAACCTTAGGTGGATACCTGGGTGGCTCAGTCAGTTAAGTGTCTGCCTTCAGCTCAGGTCATGATCCCAGGGTCCTGGGATCGAGCCCCACATTGGGCTCCCTGTTTGGTGGGGAGTCTGCTCTTCCCTCTCCCTCTGCCCCTCCCCTGACTTGTGCTCTCTCTCTCGGCATGAGATGAAGCCACACACAGCTGGGCAGACACCCAAACGCCACATGAGGAACTGTGACTCTTATTCTGTAGGCCAGGGTTCAACTGGAGATCCATGGGTGGTAGTTTTGGGGACTTCATGAACCCCATGAAACTACGAAAAGTGTTCTGGGCACAGGAATTTCATTTGGGAGAAGGTCCACAGCTTTCATATGATACTTAAAGGGGTATGTGACCTGGAAAAAAAAAGTTGCAAATGATGGGGAATCTTTGCAGACTTTCGAGAGCAGAGAGGCATTATGCTCTGTGCATATCAGAAAGATCACCGTGGCAGCAACACGGAGGATGCAGGGATAAGATGGCTCTTGGGCATCCTACGCAAAAATGATGGACAGCCTGGACTGGGAGAGTGGCAGTGGGGGCAAAAAGGATACACTGGACGGGAGACACCTCGGAAGCAGCACAGCTATGTGGTTAGATTTCAAGGTGTTGGAGAGGGGGATGGAAACGCCCCAAGAATGATTCAGCTGCAGGGTACAATGGTGGTGCGATTAACCGAGCGGAGGCAGGTTTTGAGTCAGACAGGTGGGGGTGCGGATGACACATTCATATTGAAGTTCTTGTGGGACATCCACATGCACTTGGAGGAGGCTGTCTCAAGAGAATACGTAGAATCCAAATGGGAAAGGCAAGGAATGGAACCCAGAGGAAAACCAATACTGAAAGAAAGGGCAGGGGAAAATGGGATCCAGGAGGAAGACTGAGGAGGAGCCGCAATAAAGATAGATGGAAAATCAGCTTAGCAATGGAAGCCAAAGGGGACAGTTTCAAGAAGCTGGAACAATGCTGAAGGCTCCCAAAATTGATCTCAGGTAAGAACTGAAAGATTTGGCTTGCCTACAAGAGGTCCCTGGTGAGCAGCACTGTCAGAGTCTAGAAGTCTAGGTTCACATTCTCAACTTGAAGGGATCAAAATGGAAAAATCTGTGATGGGAGCAGGCTTCTCAGAAGTTTTAGGAAAAGCCTATGTTTATGAAAAGAGCAAAGTCAGAGTCAATGCACAACCACCTGTGCTTTAGGAAGGTGGAATAAAGTCTATAAGATCAGAATACAAATGACTATTGTTTATTCATTTTCTAGACTTTGACAAGGCCTTTGGGATTCTCTTTGGGATACCTACAGTTCTGGAGCACAAGCTGTAATTTTAAAAAATAAGGAAAAAACATTCTTCTGAAATTTGTAAGTTAGAATGCTGTTTCCCACTCCCTAACTGAGTAAGGGTAGGGTAAAAAAGACTTAAGAAAAACAAATGACTTAAAAGGTTTTAAGTGTAAACAATGGCTGTCATCCAAATCCATTGGGAAGAAGAAAATTCTTTCTCTTCTCTCCTTGCTTTACCTTCTCACCCCATCTTATCAACCTCCAGAGGTCATCCTTCCAGCCTCTAAGTTGGACAGCCATTTTCCTAGAAACCAAGTTTTAAGACTTCCTTCGTCCCCTATACCTGCATCTCAAACCCCCAGTTCCCTAGAAATCACAGACTGGGATGTATACTAACTTTTACTAGGGAGTCCCAGTAATTCTTTGGGCTCTCCCACTTCACATTACTGGCCTATTCTGGCCCCAGACCAGTCCTGGCCAGGCTCTCCTTGGCTGTTCCACGTTGCCCTAAATAACCCTGTGTTCGCAGCTGTCTCACTTATTAGAAGCAAGACGAAGGATAAGATTACAGGCACCACCCAGGGGGTATTCTGGGTACAGCGAAGAGGGGCTCTGGAGAACATCAGAGGCACGTAGTCTGGAGTTTCTAATTACAGCCTGTAGGGAAGAGGTGTTGGGGAGAACTACGGTTCTATGGGTGATGGGTCCCTATCACATGAGACAGAAACAAACTAATAAATGACTTGGTCACTACCTTTTTGAAAGCAAATGTTAAAAAGTTTCTTTCTACCTTAACTGAACTCTGAATAGGAAAAAAAAAAAAAGATCCTTTAAATTCCAACATGAGAAATAAATGTTAGACCTGAATTACACTTCTGAATATGTAATTCAAATTATGAATCCTAGAACAGCAATCCAGAGAAGTCATCGAATCCCTGTTCCTGTAAACCTCTAAAACCTTTGCAAACAGGATAGACAGGCATTCGGAATGGACTGCCCCTCTGAGGACATAGGGCCAGAGCAGACGACTGAGATCCTTTCCAGCAGAATAAGCCAATGTCAGAATGACCAGTGTGGTATTACTGAGCAGAGCTGGGGCCATTCCTGGGCTGAAGCGGGAATTAGGATTTGTATCTACTCAGACCAGCTTCTGAACTCAGGCTGCTTTCTGGCCTCTCTTCTACTTTAAGAAGTTACGAGCTTTGCTGAACTCAGGGAATGACAGAGCTGTGGCCTGTCTGGATTTTACAGAGCCCGATCTCACTCTCCCGTGTGGCCCGCAGCCTGGGGAAAAATCATTTCTATGCTCCGCTCTCCCTGGGAAAACTAAAGATCATGAAACTGATCTCTGGGCGGGCACTGCTGTATTTGAGCTGCTCCTTCAGCTGGGATCTCTCAGCTCTGCTTTGAGTTTTCTGCTTTGCTTCCTGCCTCTCTCAGTTTCATCCTGTCCCAACTGCTCCCATGCACCTGTGATGTTATGTGGCCTCCTAATGGGATGTTTCCTTGGGGACACCGTGCCTGTCACAAGACCCTACAGGCCTGGGTCCAGCTGGCCCTCTGCAAATCAGCTTATGCTAACCCCTGCCTCCAGGAAGGATGATCTTCCTGTGAAGCAGGTGACAGTCTCTCTAAAATGAGGGTTTCTCTGCTCAGGATCTGAAGCTGGAAGAGCTCTGCTGCTCTTAGACCCAAGTTAAATCCTAGGTGTCTCTCTCTCTCTCTCCTTTTTTTTTTTTTTTTAACCACTTCCCCCTCTCCAGAGAGCCCTTCTTTTTCATAATTTCCTAACTTCATATACCTCCCTTGGATTTTCAGCAGGCTCCTGCTTCACTTCATCCAATTTCACAACCCGCCCTACCAAGGTCTTAGGGTCACCACTCAAGAGTTTACGTAGCATGGGAGTCTTTCCAGGAGAGAACAGAGAAGCAAGAGAAGCCAGGCCGGCCTCAAGCAGGGCTCTGCATTCCCAATCCAGTCACCATTCCCGAACTCAGACTTCTGGCCCTCTTCCCTAAGTGTCTTCGTTCTAGCATTCTCGTGTTCATAATATATATCACAGGTGTAACTCAATAAACATTAGTTTAAAACATATTTAAAGTCTAGATTCACTAATGACACTCATGAGAAGGACTGTAAGAGTGAAGACAACCTGTGACCTTTTCGTCAATGTATCCTTAGTGCCCACCATCCTGCTTGCTACACAGGTGCTCAATAATTCCTTTGCACTTAATTAGGAATATGTTTATTTAGCACTTACTATGTACCAGGCACTGTTGAAGCAAGAATCCATTCAATGAAAAGTTCAGTTTCTTGAAATCTACCTTGCCTGGGAACTTTTCCCTGGTTAGTCCTACTAAAGCCTAACATTTCATGATATAAGTGGGTTCTACTTGCTTAAGGCACACTTGATTATTGTTATTTATGAGTCTCACAGAAGAAATGTAGAAACACTCTAGAAATGTATGTTACCTCTCCTCCTAGAACTGTAAGTTCCCCAAGGAAATCAACTTTTTCAAAACACACAGGACAAGGCCCCAAACAAAATGGGTGCTTAACACAAAGTCTAGGAAGCCTAGAGAGACAGAGGAATGGAGTGAAGGGGAGACCAGCTAAAATCTCTTTCCTTCTCTCTTATTCCAGCACAGTGTCCATGTCCTGGTGTCCCTCTCAAAGACAGTCTGCCTCTCTTCAAGGTATTATAAACTAGAATATATGAGACCATCAAACGAGAAAAAAGATCACACATTCTCTACCTCCCACTTCATTTTGCCATATACCTGATTTTCCTGACTTCCAGGTTTCTGGGACTCAACCCAGAAAGTGGTTCTCTCTGGCTTTGCTGTCTGCCCACCCCACCCCCAGACCTCACCCTATGGGTCTGTACCAATTAGCTGCTGCTGTTTCTGTTTGTTAGAGGGCTGGAGGAATGGAAGAGAAGGAAAAGGCCAGAGAAAACAGAAAACGGAGTGGAACTGTGCCTACTAGAAGGGAATGTGCTATCGGAATGAGATGCTGGACCCTGGTCAGTGCAGCAGCCCCACAGACATCAGAGGCAATAACTGAGGCTCTAGCTAGGGCCCACCAAATCCCAATTCTGGTCCCTCCCTTTCCCCACTACTTCGGTGTCCTAGAAATGAATCCACCTACTGATTTCTCAACAATTTTATCTCTTTAGTCTCTTTCTAATGCGGCTTGAGGAAACACCTGTCTTTTAGATACCAAAAGGCCCAAATGGTCCCAAATCTTCAGAGAAACCTAGAAAGAAGTTATATGAAGATTTGAGTAAATTAGAGCAAACAATATCCAGAAGCACTTGGGGACTTAGACCTGACAGAGAATTTTGGGAAGAACCAGGATTCCAGCGTGAATCTACAGCAGGAGGACATTAAGGAGGACAGTTCTTGTTCTACAGGTGAAGGGAGTCAAGAAACTCAAGGGGGCCCACCAGCCATGTTTGCTGACCCTCCCCAAGCAGCACCTTCCTCCTTACCTTGGGCATCACCACCAGAGGTTAACACGGCGATGGCTTTGCCAATCCCCAGGGTTTTGGCTGCATGGTGCTCTTCATGGGTCATGATCCACTCTGAAATTCAAGGGAATGACCCGTTAAGACACAAGTAGATCAAGGTGCTCGGGGAAATGGCTGTTTGACTGGTGAGAGCCGCCTCAGTCAGACTTTCTCACTATACTAAGTCTGGGCTTTACAGCCTGAGTGCTTTGGACTTCTTCCAGAGGAAGGCCACACCCCCGCAGAGTGACAGGCTGAAATGTCACAGTAATCAAACCCAGCACCGCAAAGGTCCTAGCTAATCCCTCCCACCTCAACTGGAGCCTATTTGGAGAACAAGCTAAGGTCAAGGGGAAGGGCAGTCGACCGAACAGACCATGAGAAAGCAAGGAGGAAAGTCAAGTTCGCCTCAAGGGAAGAGAGGGGCTTTCATGAAGGGAAAGGCTGTTGTAGACAGCGGACTCCGATGAGGTTTGGGGCACTGACTGAGAACCAGCAAGATGGAAGCAGGAAAGCAAGGGTAGGCTGGGTTACGGTGAAAATCAGGGTTCAGTTGTATGGAATCGAGCTAAGCTAGAACTAGAGTTTGAGGTTTTACATGCACATTTGAGCTTGTACAAATCAATGGTTCAGGCTCAGGGACAGTTAAAGACATTCCAGGGCTTCTCCCATACTCTCAGGCTCCCTGCCTCCTGGGCGTCGCCTGACTCCCCTTCAGGCCTTGCACCTCACACATGTTATCTGGCGGGAAGAGTAACAGAATCATCGCCACATTTGCAGCGATAGAGACACCTGACATGTGACCACCTTCCTATTTTTGTTTGCAAGTCTTATTTATCTCTCTCACAGGAACATACAAGACACGCTTTCATATCCTTAAAATGTCAACAGAATCATCACTCTCCCAGTTACCCAGGCTAAAACCTAAATTTTTAAATTTATCTCCTCCTTACTCTCAGAGTCAAAATGGTTACCAAATCCTATTCTTCTCCCTTCTATCTGCCTTTACCCTTCTCTTCTTTGCGATCCTTGCTGTCTCTCTCCACCGGAATTGCCTACAATAGCTGCTCTCCCTCTGTTTGTTTCCCTTCTCCACTCTATCAAAGACACAAAACAAACCTCCACAGAAGGTCGGTAGACCCTGGGGCGTCGGTGGAGAGAGGATGCATTCACCTGAACGGGGCCTGATGACCTTTAAGCACAGCTCCTATTTCTGCTGTGAATCTGGGGAAATCAGGGGAGGGGAGCTGCTGATAAAGACACAGGTCACATAACCACACAAATCCACACACGTGTCCATAAAATACGTGCAATGGGACACTCATGGAGACACACCTACAACAAAAACACATAGCATTATTAAGGGACACAGAGCCTCACAAACTACACATAATCCATGCTTGCTTCTTGGGTTGGCGGTCCAAGCTTCCATGATCTGGCCCTTGCCTACCGCTTCAACCTTTGCTCCCATGAATTTCCTGCTCCATCATCACCTGAACATCACTTTGCTCCTCCCCATGTGTGTACTTAGGCACACTGATCCCACATCCAGAAGGCCCCCCGGGCCCTTTTCCCCGGATCAATAGCCCAGTCCATCATTTAAGAATAGTCCTAGTCACAACCTTATTAATACTAACTCTATTAAGCCTTCACTGATGACCTCACAGGTCAAGGAGTTTCTTTTGGGACTTCCTCTCATCACATATTGTCTGGTACTGGATCATTCATTTAGCATTTAATCACTACTCTATGTGATTTTTAAAAATTTATTATTTATTTGAGAGAGAGAGAGAGAAAGAACACAATGGGGAGGGACAGAGGGAAAGAAAGAATCCCAAGCAGACTCCCTGCTGAGAATAGGGCCCATCTTGGGGCTAGATCCCAGGACCCAGAGATCATGACTGGAGCAGAAATTAAGAGTCAGCTGCTTAACCGGGTGAGCCACCCAGGCGCCCCTATGTGGTATTTAAATTGCTTCTCATATATTGAAAAGAAGGTCGGACTAGATCAGGAGTCAGCAAGCTATATAGCACATGGACCAAATCTAGCCCCTTTTATGGTTTCATATGGCAGCAAACTAAGAAACGTTTTCACGTTTTTAAATGGTTGAAAAAACAATTTCATGACATGTTAAAATTGCATGAAATTAAAATTTCATTATCCATACCACTCTCCTTTCACACATCATCTTATGGCTGCTTCTGACTACCACAACTGAGTAGATTATGGTGACAGAGACCAGATAGCCTGCAAAGACTAAAATATTTACTATCTGGCCTTTTACAGAAAGTGTTTGCAGACCCCGGGATAGATGATTGCTATAAGCCATTTTCCCTAACTAGACTGAACAATCCTCCAGGGAGGGATCATGTTCATTTTTAAAAAACTCTCCCACAGCTTTCCAAAGCCTGGTGAAGTCTGTGCACATCACAGTTCAATAAATCGTTGCTGAAAGCATTAGGGAACTGACAAACAATACAAAATGCACACAGGCATATGAAAACTTTTATTTAATATGCTTAGATACATAGCTCCATACTCTATTTCTTTTTTTTTTAAGATTTTATTTATTTATTTGACAGACAAAGATCACAAGTAGGCAGAGAGGCAGGCAGAGAGAGAGAGAAGGAAGCAGGCTCCCCGCTAAGCAGAGAGCCCGACGTGGGGCTCGATCCCAGGACTCTGGGATCATGACCTGAGCCGAAGGCAGAGGCTTTAACCCACTGAGCCACCCAGGCGCCCCCCATACTCTATTTCTAACACACACAGATACAAATAGGACTTTAAAAAGCATATAATGACAAACAGTGAAAGAAATACAATAAACAGACATGGATGGAGACACTCTCCTAATAACTAGAGTGTTCATGTTCAATTTTCTGCTGTTCTCAAAAAAAGAAAGACTAACTAGCTAGTGCAAATAGGAAGGCAAAAATTTGGGAACAGAAGAACAAACATGAGTATGCTGATCCCTTTCCCTTGAGTTTATTCCTCTCATTCACTCTGGGAGCTCCTCACTTACAAACCCACACTCTGATCTTTCACCCCTGGGGGCTTCCCTGAGGGAGAGAATTCACCATAACAAGGGAGAAGGTTAGGAGTGCTGACCTGCAAACAGCTCGGATTCTTCTGCATCTCTAAACCAGTTCTAAAGGCACGGAATACCAAATGTACGCAGATTCGTCTCTAAGCATCCTTAACAGATTCACAGTGACACACACGTAGAAACACAGGCATAAAATCTAAATATAAAATCACATGTGTGTAGGTAAGCGCGCGGGAGGGAAAAATACAGGGAGACAACATCACAGGTGCACTGATTTGAATTGGACAAGTGCCAGGATAGGAGTCAGGCAGCCAAGGGCAACGAGGTCCAGCACTACTCACCCATCCCTGGTTTCCAGGGATGGGGCTGTGCGTGCAAGCAGAGGGAGCTGAGCCCAAGAGCTAGGATTCTTCACGACGGCCATACCCATCCCCCCTCTTCCCTCCAGCTTCACATGCCATACCACCTCTTCTTTTCCCGTCAGCTCCTTCCAGTTCTCCCCACCTCCTCCTCCCAGCACGGTGATCCCCACCTCGCTCTCGGCTTTCCCCTGGGTCTTTACACAAGGGCCCCTCTTGCCTTTTAGTCTCAGCTCTCCACCGCCACGGCTTCCTTGCAGACTGTCCTTGGGGAAGGGGGAGGGGAGCTTGGCGAACGCGGGGAGGAGCCAGGTGGAGGCAACGAGGGAGGGGAAAGCGAGGCTTCCCAAGCTCCACTGGCGGATGCTGGTCCCGAGGCTCCACCTCCTCCCTCTCTTCTTTCTCCTCCCCTCCCTCCTTCTCCTGAGGACGGCTCAGATATGGTATCAGCTTAGTCTCCTCACTCCACAGAAGGTTCTCGGGTCCCCATCTCTGTCTTGGGAACCCTCAGCTTCTGTACACAGTGGGAATCAGAAATTATTTAGTTGCCTCCCAGGTTGTTCTCGGAGACAACTTTTTCCTAGCGGGGACTGACTGAGACGCCCTGCCTTCAAACAACCTCCACAACTAGTAAACTTCCCCCTCCGGCCTGATGCATTTTCTCTCACCTTTCCCCCTCTCTAAACATTTACGGAAAGTCTTTCTGCCGGGGTTTGTGTTAGGCGCTTAGGGATGAAAAGGTAAAGGAAATAGAGTCCCTGCCCTGGAGGAACATTGAACACCGGTATTTTCTTTAGAAGGACCTCAAAAATTCCTTTTACATGTATATCCCTTTCTCAGAGAAAATCCGGGGCTACAAAGCAAACGGCATCCACTGCGGGGACTTGGGCCAGAGCTAAAGGTGCCTCTTTTCCTCCATCCTCTTTATTCCTTCCTCTCCACCCAGGGCTTTGTGGCAATGCCTCTCCAAAGGCGTCTCTCCTCTCCTGGCTCTTCCTACTGCTCTTCCTCTTACTTATTTTTGTTTCTGCCCCTGTATATTCTGGCTACAATTAGTAAGAGTTAAGATGAAGCCACTGGAATACACAAAACTTTTGTAGTGCAAATGTTACCATCAAAAGACAACCTATAGAATAGGATAGAAAATTTGCAAATCATATATGTGATAAGGGACTGGTTTCCAGAATATGTAAATAACTCTTCCCATTTGATAATAAAAGGACAATAACCCAGTTCAAAAATGGGCAAAAAGTCTGAACAGATACCTCACCAGTGAAGATACACAGATGGCAAATAATCATACAAAATGATGCTCCGCATCATTCTCATTCAAGAGCCACAAATTAAAACAGTGAGATACACTACATATCAGAATGGCTGGCATCTCAAAAGCAAAAAACAAACAAACAAACAAAAAAAAAACCTTGACAATACCAAGTTCTGACAAGAATGTAGAGCAACAGGAACCCTAATCTTTTGTTGGGAATGCAAAATGGTACAGTCATTTTAAAAGGCAGTTTGGCAGTTTCTTACAAAACTGAATATAACCTTATTATATTCCAGCAATCGTACTCCTCTAAGTATTTACCCAAATGGACCAAAAACTAGATCCACAAAGAAACCTGCACACATATGTTCATAACAGCTTATTCATAATTGCCCAAAACTGGAAGTAACCAAAATGTCCCTCAAAAGGTGAATAGATAAATTGTGGTATATCAATTCAATGGAATATTATTTAGCAATAAAAAGAAATGACCTATCAAGCCAAGAAAAGGCAGAGAGGAAACTTAAAATATATATTGCTTAGTCAAAGAAGCCAGTCTGGAAATGCTACATACTGTATGATTCCAACGAAATGACATTCTGGAAAAGGTAAAACTATAGAGATAGCAAAAAGATCAATGGTTGTCAAGGGCTGGGAGTAGAGAAGGAGGATAAGTGAAGCACAAGGCATTGTTAGGGCAGTAAAACTACTCTCCATGATGCTATAATGCTGGATACATGACATTATGTATTTGTCAAGACATAGAACTTACAACACAAAGAGTGAAATTTAATATCAACTATGGACTTTAGCTAATAATAATGTATCAATATTGGCTTATCTTTATAACAAATGGACCACACGGATTCAAGTAGTAATAAATGGAAACTGACCGTGGGAGAGGAAACTGTACAATCTGCTCAATTTTCTGTAAGCCTAGAACTTCTCTAACAAAGTCTACTCATTTAAAAAGCATACTCTGTTCAACGAAATATCTAATAAAATTGTAATATTAAAAAACAAAAAATAGGCAAGGGTTTACAGAGACATTTTTCTAAGTAAAATATGCAAATAACCAATAAGCACATAAAATGATGTTCAACATTACCAATCACTAGGAAAATGCAAATTGAAACCACAATGAGATTCAACTTCACACCTATTAGAAGGACTATTAAAAAAAAAAACAAAAACAAACAAAAAGGGGGAAATAAACAAGTATTGGAAAGGATTTTCGGAGAAAGGATATTCCGGAGAAACTGGAACCCTGTGTATTGCTGGTATAAATGTAAAATTATATAGTTACTATGGAAAACAGTTTGGCAATTCTCAAAAGGATTTTCGGAGAAAGGATATTCCGGAGAAACTGGAACCCTGTGTATTGCCGGTATAAATGTAAAATTATATAGTCACTATGGAAAACAGTTTGGCAATTCCTTGTGTTAAACAGAGTTACCATATGGCTTAGCAATTCCACTCCTAGGTGTACAGCCAAGGAAAATGAAAACATATGTATACACACACACACAAATGTGTACACCAATGCTCATAGCAGTTTTATCATAGGCAAAAAGTGCAAACAGGCCAAATGTCTACCAACTGATGAAAATGTGGCATGTCCATACAATAGACTATTACAATAAAAGAAAATGAAGTACTGATACATGCTATAACATGGATAAACCTTAAAAACATTATGCTAGGTGAAAGAAGCTATTCATAAAAGACTGCTACCGTATGATACCATTTATATGAAATGTCCAGAACAGGCAGATCTATAAAGACAGAGAGTAGATTAGCAGTTGCCTGGGGGCTATGGGGAAATGAGGGGTGAATGCTAATGAGGACAGGATTTCTTCTGTGGGTGATGGAAATGCCCTAAACTTAAAATGACTGCAAAGCCCTATGAACATACTATATTCCACTGAATGACAGGCTTTCATTGTAATGAAGTTGAGTTTATCAATTGTAGTTGGTGCTTGAATAAAGAGAGGGTTGGGGCATCGACCTCCATGCAGTCTAAAAAGCTATGTATAAATTTTGGCTTCCCAAAAACTTAATTATAGTTCACACGCAAACTACATGGGTTTGAACTGCATGGGTTTCCTTGTGCATAGTTAATAGTTACCACTAATAGTAGTTAAATTTGTGGAGAGTCAGAAGTTAGTAGGCTGATTTTCAACTGCACAAGGGGTTGGTGCCCTGAAGCCCTGTGTTGTCCAAGGGCCAACTACACTAACAGCGTACTATTGACTGGCAGCTTTACCAACAACATAAACAGTTGATTGACATGTATGTTGTATGTTGCATGTATTATATACTGTATTCTTATAATAAAGTGAGCTAGAGAAAAGAAAATGTTATTAAGAAAGCCATAAGGAAGAGAAAATATGTTTACAGTACCATAAAAAATCTGTGTATATGTGGACCTCCATAGTACAAACCTGTGTTGTTCAAGGGTCCACTGTATTTCTTCTATGAATAATATCTTCAGAATTGCATCTAAAAAAGCATCACCATACCCCAAGGTCACCTAGGTTTTGTCCTATATTATCTTCCAGGAATTGTATAGTTTTGCATTTTATATTTAAGAGATAGAAAAGAAATTTCCACTTACGTCATAAGAGATATTGATCTGTAGTAGTCTTTTCTTTTAATGTCTTTTTCTGGTTTTGGTATTATGGTAATGCTGGCTCACAGAATGATTTAGAAGTTTTTTCTCTGCTTCTGTCTTCTGAAAGAGATTGTAGAAAACTGGCAAAATCTCTTCCTTAAATGTTTGACAGAATTCACCAGGAATATATCTGGGCCTGGTGCTTTCTTTTTGACAAGTTATTAATTTTTTTTGAAAAGTTATTATTAGTTCAATTTCTTTAATAGATTTAGGCCTATTCAAGTCACCTATTTCTTCTTGTATGAGTTTTGAAACATTGTGTCTTTCAAGGAATTGGTCCACTTCATTTAGGTTATTAAATTTGTGGGCACAGATTTGCTAGAGTATTCTTTTATAATCCTTTTAATTTCCCTTGAATCTGCAGTGACATCCCCTCTTTTATTTCTGATAGTAATAATTTGTGTCCTCTCTCTTTTTTCCTTACTTAGCCTCATTAAAGGCTTATAGGTTTTATTGATCTTTTTGAAGAACCAGCTTGTGGTTTCATTGATTTTTTTTTCTTTTCAAAATTTTGTTGATTTCTGCTCTCTTTTCTTTTTTTTCCTTTCCATTGGGGGAGGAAAGGTCAGAGGAAGACAGAGAGAGAGAGAATCTTATGCAGGTTCCACACCCAGCAAAGAGGGGGACACAGGGCTGAACCTCGTGACCTTGAGATCATGACGTAGGCTGAAATCACACCAATTTCTGGTCTAATTCTTATTTTCTCTCTCTCTCTCTCTCTCTCTCTCTTTTTTTTTTTTTTTTTTTTTTGCTTTGGGTTTAATGTGCTCTTCTCTAATGGTTTCCCAAGTTGGAAACTTCAATTATTGATTTTAGACCTTCTTCCTTTCTCTTATATGCATTCAGTATTTTCCTTAAGCACTGCTCCCACTGCATCCAATAAATTTTGCTAAGTTGTGTTTTCATTTTCATTTAATTCAAAATATTCTTAAATTTCGTTTGAAAATTTAAATTTCTTTGACCTATATGTGATTTATGTGTTGTTTAAATTTCATATATCCTCACAGTTATCTTTCTATTACTGATTTCTAGTTTAATTCCATCGTGGTCTGAGAGCAGACATTGTAGGATTTCAGTTTATTTAGTTATTTATTTTTTAAGATTTTATTTATTTATTTGACAGAGAGAGACACAGCGAGAGAGGGAACAAAAGCAGGAGGAGTGGCAGAGGGAGAAGCAGGCTTCCTGCTGAGCGAGGAGCCCCATGTGGGGCTTGATTCCAGGACCCTGGGATCATGACCTGATCTGAAGGCAGGCGCTTAACAACTGAGTCACCCAGGTGCCCCATGGATTTCTGTTCTTTTAGCTAAGGTGTATTTTATGGCCCAGAATGTGGGCTATCCTGGTGAATGTTCCACGTGAGCTTGAGAAAAATGTGTGTTCTGCTGTTGTTGGATGAACTGTTGACGTCATTTATTTAATTTGATTGATGATGTTATTGAGTTCAACTATGCCTTTGCCTATACTCTATCTCCTGAATCTGTCGCTTTCAGAAAGAAGAGTGTTGAAATCTCCAGTTCTGATGGTGGCTCTCTTTCTCTCTTTCCCCTTTCACTGCTACCGGTTTTTGCCTCAGGTAGTTTGATGCTGTATTGTTAGACACATACACATTAAGGACAGTTATATTTTTTTAGAGATGACCCCTTTATCATTATGCAATGCCTTTCTTTATCTTTGATAACTTTCCTTACTTCGAAGTCTGTTCTGTCTGAAATTAACAGAGCTACTACTGCTTTCTAAAAATTAGCTTTAGCATGATATATTTTTCTCCCTCTACTTTTAATCTATATGTATCTTTACATTTATAGTGGGTTTCTTATGGATAAACATATAGTTGGGTCATGTTTTTTATTCACTCTGACAATCTATTTATTAATTGATGCATTTAGACCATTGACATTCCAAAGTGATTATTGATACAGTTGGATTAATATCTACCATATTCATTAACTGTTTTCTATTTTTGCCCTTGTTCTTTGTTCCTATTTTTGTCTTCCACTCTTTTTTCTGCCTTTTGTGGTTTCTTTTTTTTTTAAGATTTTATTTATTTATTTGACAGACAGAGATCACAAGTAGGCAGAGAGGTAGGCAGAGAGAGAAGGGGAAGCAGGCTCCCTGCTGAGCAAAAAGCCGGATGCTGGGCTCCATCCCAGGACCCTGGGATCATGACCCGAGGCGAAGGCAGAGGCTTTAACCCACTGAGCCACCCAGGCGCCCATGCCTTTTGTGGTTTTACTTGAACATTTTATACGATTGCATTCTCCTTTCCCAGCATATCAGTAATACTCTTACCTTTTTAGTGGTTGCCCTAGAGTTTATAATATTTCACTTACAACTAATCCAAGTCCACTTTCAAATAGCACTATACCACTTCACATGTGATGTGAATACCTATAATAAGAAAATAATCCAAATTCCTTCTTCCCATTCCTTGTACATTTTACTTATATATAAACATAACATAGGTGTATACAACCCACCCTTGAACAACACTGGCTTGAATTATGCTGATCCACTTAGGTGCAATTTTTTTTACTGTCCTGTAAATGTATTTTCTGTTACTAATGGCTTTCTTAATAACATTATCTTTTCTGTAGCCTACTTTAATGTGAGAATACAGTATATAATACATAAAACATACAAAATATGTCAATTGTTATTGATAAGGCTTCCAGTCAACAGTAGTCTATTCATAGTTAAGTTTTGGGGGAAATCAAAGGTTATACATAGATTTTCACCTGTGCCCTTCACCCCCAAATTGTTCAAGAGTAAACTGCATAGATATATGTGAGTTTACATAATTGACTACATTGTTGCTATTATTATTTTGAACAACTTATTATCTGTGAGATCAACTAGGAATAAGAAAAATAATTTTTTGCTTTATCTTCATGTATCATTTAAAAAAATTTTTTTAAGATCCTATTTATTTGACATAGAGAGACACAGCGAGAGAGGGAACACAAACATGGGTAGTGGGAGAGGGAGAAGCAGGCTTCCCACTGAGCAGGGAGCCAGATGTGGGGATTGACCCCAGGACCGCAAGATCATGACTTGAGCTGAAGGCAGATGCTCAACCGACTGAGCCACCCAGGCACCCTGTGTATTCATTTTTTGATGCTCTTCCTTTCTTTATGTAGATCCAAGTTTCAGACCCATGTTATGTTTCTTCTCTCTAAAGAACTTCTTTAACATTTCTTACAAGGCAGGTCTACTGGCAACAGATTCCCTCAATTTGAGAAAGTCTACATCTTCACTTTTAAAGGATAATTTTTCAGGGTACAGAATTTTAGGTTGATTTTTTTCTCTCAACATTTCAAATGTTTCATTCCATGCTCTTCTTGGTTGCATGGTTTCTGAGGAGAGGTCAGATGCATTTCTTATCTTTGTTCTCCTATAGGTAAGGTGTTTTTCCATCTGGCTTCTTTTGGTACTTTATCTTTGATTTTCTGTAGTTTGAAAATGAGATGCCTAGGTATAAGGGTTTTTGTCTTTATTTTTGGCATATATCTCTGAGCTTCCTGGATCTATGGTTTGATGTCTGACGTTAATTTGGAGAAGTTCTCAGTCATTATTGTTTCAAATATTTCCTCTGTTCCTTTACCTTTCTTTCCTCCCTTTGGTATTCCCATTTTGTGTATGTTACATCTGTTGTATTTGTCCCACAGTCCTCTCTGTCCCACAGTCCTACTCTGTTCTGTTTTCTTCAATAGTCTTTTCTTTTCTTTTTGGTTTTTGAGAATTGTATTAATATAATCTTTAGTTCTTAGTCTCTTCTCAGCCATGTCCAGTGTACTAACACCAAAGGCAGTCTTCATTTCTATTATCGTATTTTTTTAATCTCTGGCATTTGTTTTTGGCTCTTTCTTAGGATTTCCATCTGTCTGCTTACATTGCTCTTCTGTTTTGCATGCTGTCTATTTTCTTCACTAGAATCCTAAGCACATTATTCATAGGTGTTTAAAATTGCTAGACTGCTAATGCCCTGCTATGTTGGATTCTGATGTTTGCTCTGCCTCTTCAATTTGTGTTTTTTGCCTTTTCATATGTCTTGTAATTTTTCTTGATAGCCAGACATGATGTAATGGGCAAAAGGAAGTTCCATCAATAGGCCTTTAGTAATGTGGTGGTAAGATGTGGTGGGGAAAGGAAGCATCTACAGTCCTATGATTAGATTCCAGCTTCTGCCCCTAGACTATGAACTTCACAGACATTTCTCAGGCTTTTTTACCCAGGGCCAGAATGGCTAGAGTGGGCTGGAGTTGGGTATTTCTCTCCCTATAGTAGGTTAGACTCTGATAATACCCCAGTAAGTTAAGTCCTAGTTAGTTTCTTTGGAAGGCAGGGCTTGTTAACCAGGAAAAATGCTCTGGTATATTTCAGATGGTTCCTTTTCTCCTCACCTTGTTGGAAGCCTCAGGGAGCTTTCTCTGATATTTTCTATGAGAATCTGGTTGAGCTCCTGAAAGTAAATCTCACAATATTGTGGGGACTCCCTTTGACTGGGTCCCCCTGCAGTTTTTAACTCTCAGAATTGTCTCCAGAAATTAGGTAATTACAATTCAGGCTTCCTACCCCATCACTAATTCCAAGAAGGTTTCCACTCATCAGTCTCTGCTCTAGTAAGCCATAATGAATTGTACTTGCCTGTCTGTCTCTCCAGATTTGGGGCTAGCAGTCTGCCCCATGTCCTCCCTGTTTCTTATGGATCCAAGAAGAATTGTTAATTTTTCAGTCTTTTTACTTTTACTTATTGCTAGGATGGAGCGGTAACTTGTAAGCTACTTATGAGGAATTGGTTTGGAATGTCAATGTTCAAATTATACACTTTAAATGGGTGAATTTATGATCTGTGAATTATATCTCAATAAAGATGTTAAAAAGTTTTGGAAAAGGAAAAGTTAGAAAAGCTTCCTACAACATTCTAACTCCAACATAAAGGTTAAAAACTGAGAGATGATCAATTCCCTACCCTTTCTACCCAATACCAAATTTTTTTTTTAGATTTTATTTTTAAGTAACCTCTATACCCAATGTGGGGCTCAAATTTACAACCCCAAGATCAAGAGTCATATGCTCTACCAACTGAGCCAGCCAGGGGCCCCTACCCCAAACCAACTTTTAAGTCTTCATTGAAAGTGTTCTTAATGAATTATTGCATTAATTGGGTGAAAGCAAGGAAATGTCACTGTTATTCCTAGCCTTATCCAGAGACACTTGATCCTTTAGATTCCTTTTTCTGTCCAGGCATCAATCATCCCCAGGAGTTCCTGGAAAATTATATAAGCATAAATCAAGGAACTATCATCTCAAAAGGCACCTTCAGGTCAGTTGGGGGTGGAAGCCATAGAAAAGAAGAATTTTCTCAGAAGTACTTAGGCCTTGCTTGTGGTCACCTTAAAGCAATCTCCAAACTTGAAGATGTTATTTTCTGAGAATTAAACTAGTAAAAACCAACACAAAATAGAGATAGTTGATGGAAGAAACATCGTATTAAGAGCTGTAAACATCTTCCTAATAAGAATTCTTGAGAAATCCCTATTCATTATTAATTCACACATTCAATAAATATTTATTGAGGACTCATTATGTGCCAGCCACCATACCAAGTGCTGAGTTATAATAAACTCTCATGGAGTTTAAAATCTAGAGGGACTAACAAAGGTTCACAGGGAGTTTACATTTCACTGGACCTGGGATATAATTGAAGGAACCAATACCCCAATTAACAAATATAATGCACCAATTTCTTATGACATGAATATATTACTTGAGGGTAAATGAAGTAAAAAAAAATGGAACCTGGATAGTAAGAATTTGGTGGTGTTTATTTGGACCATTCCAGAGTAAGACACAAATGGATACAAATATTTTAGTATTAGAGAGATGTGATACAATGAAACAGTGATTAGCTCTTTAAAAATGAGTTTTCTTTAATTTTAATCGTAAACTCCAAGACCATACATTTTACTTTTTCCAAGTTTCTGTTTATTAACCAACTTTTAAATTTCAAATACAGTTTTTAAGGAAACTGAACAACTTAGAAAGGTCATCTTAGCTAGCTATGGTTGACATCTTACATTTCAAAATTTGGATACATAATTTATTGGTAAATTGATGATGGGAGAGAATATTTGAGATATGGGTAGTTCTAGGAAATATGACACATGTCCAACCCTCCTCCCTCTAATCAGGCAGGATGAGAAGCATTCCTTGGGGCAGGCTGTTGGTGCATGAAGCCTACATGTAAACACAGTATGGTGACTACAGAAGAGGGATTGCGGAAAGGAATCTAAATATTGCCGTACAAGGTAGGGTGCCTAAGGAAAGCATCAGGAGTAAATTGCACAGCTTAGCAGAAATAAGGACCAATAATCACAGAAGCAAAACAGCAAGTTAGACAACAAACAAACAAGAAATGATGCCAACACATTCTCCAGGTAACCAAACTTAAGCCAGCAGCTGAATTTGATTCCAAGATTATTTTCATTGCTGGTAAGCATTAACAGGTCTGTAAAAAGAATACTCTGGACCCTTCCTCCAAAGAAGAAAGCTGAAATGTCCTGAGTTTGTACTAGAAAAAAAGTTGGAGTACTCTGATGGGCTCCTCAAGGGGACTTATGCCTATTCTAATGCCATATTCAAGTATGGGAATTAGCTAGGGTACTGATGGAAATCTAGAACTTTATCCCAAACCATACCCAGCTTTATTCAATTCTTGAGGTCGGTAGCTAAAATTCAGGATTTAGGGGATAAGCAGAGAGTGAGGGGGGAATAAATCACTGAACCTAAAAGAAGAAGTTCATCTGGACCAAGAAGTTCATGTGGTCAAATCCGCTATTGCTTCTATCTTGTACTATCTGGTGGTGGTCTTCCTGTTTTCAGCATGTCAGGAAACCCATATGATATCTCACCTTATATGTCATGCCCTGGTACCAAATGATGAAAGGCATATTCTTTATATTAATCTCAGAGTACAGGAAGGTATTTTGAAAGTTCTCCTGCACTTCCCAGAACTCTCCATATATCAGTTAGCTATGAGGATATTGACATGAAGTCCAGGCGAAGATTAAGTGCAAAAGTTATAGTTATTATAAAAGAAGGTATTCTGGAGGAGAGAAGTATCAGAAGATGTTTAAAGATAATTCTGTAGCAGCTAGATAGGAAGAGCACTTCGGTAACCCAGTTGAGGTATTCTAAAGTACTTGGTTCATGATGCTGTGGCCATTAGTCCTCTTAAGTAGTGGATAGTTAAATGAAGTCAGAAAGTTTTGAACAGTACCTTCCAAACCAGGATAAAGCTAGATACTATAGCCAGGAAGCTGAGTAGTTCATGAAGACAGATGATTTCTTTAACAATGATTACCTAAGGTTGGCACAGATGGGAGAAAATTAAGAGGATGGTGTATGCCATACCCATGAGCCCATTCACTACTACAAAGTTGGTGTCATGACTATGGAGTGGGTACAGATCTACATTTAGACCACTGTGATGAGATGATGAAGAGGATAAAGATCATGTTAATGATGCTAGTAATGGTGTACCAGGACATTTAGGAATGAGAGATAGGCATGGTAGTCATCCAGCTGTGACTCTCACCCAAGAGAATAGGAAACAGCATACTATAGGTTTCCAATATTCAGCCAACAAATACAGAGCACCTATTATATGTTACGCACTGTCCTAGACTCAAGGGGATCCAGGACTGGGAAAAAAAAAAAAAACTTGTCAGTCTTCATGGAGCTTACATTCTAGTGAGGAAAGCAGATAATAAATTAGTCAAGGGAGGCCTGGGTGGTTCAATCAGTTAAGTGTCTGCCTTGGGCTCAGGTCCTGATCCCAGCATCCTGGGATTGAGTCCCACATACGGCTCCCTGCTCAGCAGGGACCCTGCTTCTGCCCTTCCCCTGCTCATGCTCTCTCTTGCGCTCGCTCTCAAATAAATAAGATCTCTAAGAAAATAAATTAAATAGTGTTAAGTGCTTTGAAGAAAAAATAAAGCAGGGCAAAGAAGCAGAGTGACAAATGTGCTATCTTAAATAGGGTGGATTGGAAAAACCTTGCTGAGATGACATTCTAGGAGGAGGTTTGAATGAATGGGAAAGAAAACCATGCTACCCTTTAGAGGAAGAGCTTTCAGATAGGGAGAATAGCAAATGCAAAGGTCCTGAGGCAGGAACAAGGTAGGAGTGTCACAAAGGAGGACCAAGATTTCCTTTGGACTAGAATCAGAGTTGTAAATGGGCAACAGTGACTTGGTCGGTTGAAATGAAACACATACAGCAACTAGGTGTGAACTTGTGAGTTGAAACAAATATCTATCTGGTCCTCTCACTTCTACACAATTCCTGGATCTCATCTAGTCATCCTCTGACTATAATCTGTTTTCCACCACCAGAATGGAAGCTCCATATGGGCAGACCCTAGACATGGGCACAAAACCACTGTCTGCCCTGGAGAGTTATCTTTAGCTCTGTCTGGGACAAGATGACCCCTGGAAACAGAGCACCCTCTGCTATCCACTAATATTAATGTTTCTGACATAGGGCCCTGGCTTAAGACAATGGTTCTCAGTTCCAGACTAGCAGATTCAGCATCACCTGGATGCTTGTCAGAAATGCAAATTCTTGGGTCCTACCTGGAACCTCCTAAATCAGAAACTCTGGGGGCAGGGGCTCAACTATGTGGTTTAACAAGCCCTCCAGGTAGTTCTGATGCACAATAAAGTTTGAGAATGATTGTTGCAAGTTGTAGAGGTCCAAGACAACCATCACTTGACAAGTAAATTTGCATGGCCAGAAAGCATGGATGACTCCTATTTTCACCCATTAGGATCAAGTTCCTGGGAAAACTGGCTCAAGAAAGAGGTGACAGGTAACAAGATAACCCCCATTAGAGGTTGAAGGTGCCACCTTCAAGTCTTGAGTGGGGCAGAGGAAAATAAATCCTTCAGCTGAGGTATGTAGTCTCAAACTTGGACCAGATAAACATTTTCTTTCCTTAAAGAAGTAAGCTTTGTGGGCTATCAGAACAGAGAAGACAAATAACCTTATGGTTATTTTCTTACTCAATGATCTTCCCAATTCAGTTGACAGTTGAAGAGCCCTGAGCATTTCAGTTTCATGAAAACTCGAGTTCTCTGGAGCTGGTCCTAGGAGCTTGGGACCAGGAGATCAATGCTGAATGGCAACTAGGCTGAGATTAAGACAATCTTTACAGAGGCAGAACTCTCACTGATTTTCCTTTAACAAGAGTACAGGCTCTCAGGTTACTTATAACATAGCATCTATATATATGGAAAACTTTGTCTCTAATGCAGAAAACAAGTACACCCGCTTGGAAGAAACTTGGGCTGTGAGTAGCAATCACCTCCATGTATCAGTTGCATTCACAGTGTTGAAGAAACTTTGCATCCTGGTCTGCATAAACCAGGACGTGGGTAGTTTTGACAGTCTTACTGTCAAAGGAACCGAACAGTGCTGGGAACTGGGCAATGCTGGTGACAGATTGTCTAAATGAAGGAAGGAATATGGTAGTAAGGTCTTAGCTTCTAGGGATAAGTGGTAACACAGGGGGTGGAAGCGGTAACACTACTGTCCTAGTACACTTGCTCATTTGCAGCCCAATAAGAAGTCATCTCAGGAGTCCCAGATTGCCAAGGCTTGTTGTCCATCAGTGGCCAGGAGAGGTATATGCAGAGGAGAGGCTCTGGGTCTAGTGGGTGGTTGGATCTGCTGGATCAGAACCTGGCACACAAAGCTACGGTTACCCCCTGAGCCTTTGTTTTGGAGGTCCTTGTCTCATGCTTTCAGCTCTCTGGGAATTCTAACCACCTTTCTTTGCAAAGGTTGAGGGCCTAGGTGACTCATCCCCTTGCTGTGTCCCAGTGCAGGCAGGACCAAATGGCTTCCTTCTGTTGGGAACTGATCCTCCATTGCTGAGAAACATACACACACATACATGTACACACACACACAGTCGGCCTCATCACAGTACAGGCAGAGCTGGTCTATTCTAAGCTGCAAGGAGTCAGAGAAGATAGTAACGGCAACTGCTTCCCTGCCAAGTGTGATATTAGAAACAAAATGTGTTCCATTTTCCATCAGGATTAGAGCTCACCTTGTCCACACACAGCCTCGTGGGGAGTTCCTATGGAATCTTCAGGCTGACAGCAGCAGGGGGACATCAGGCAAGGGTTTTGGGGTGCTGTGGCATCAGTAGTTCTGGGCTCATCTCTGCCAACCAGATTTGACCGCAATTCCTCGCTTATGCCGTAGGTGGAGAGGAGCCAGGAGGTGGCATTTCCCATCCTGCCAGAGCACATAACCACTCCTGCCCACTCCAAGTCATTCTGCCAGAGCACATAACCACTCCTGCCCACTCCAAGTCATTCTCAACCCAGGAGCCACATCCTGTCACTCTTCAGTGAGTTCCCGTAGCGGGGGAGTGGTAAGACCTAGAAGGCACAGCGTGATTTGGCTCTTATCTTTATAGTTCAATCTCCAACTACTCTTCTCTAACCCAAGTTGTGCTGGCCTTCTCTGTTCCTCCAGTGAGCCAAACTCCTCCTCAATTCAGATCCTACTGTCCCTTTTTCCAAAAAGCTCTTCTTTCCCCTTTTCCTGAATAATGCATATGCATCTTTCAGGTATTCCTTAGAAAGGGTTTTTCCAATTCTCAGGCCAGATTAGGTACCCTGTTTTTACCCTCTGATTATGTGGTGTTATTTTCACCGTAGTAGCATCATTCTAATGATCTGTGTGTGATGATGTGATTGCTGTCTTACTCCTACAGGACTATAAACTTGAAGAGAGTAGGCAATGTACCTGTTTTGTTTACTACTATCTATTCCCAGTGCCAACTACAGTGCCTGACATAGTATATGCTCAATTTTCTTGGAAGGAATAAAAAGGAGGAAGGAAAGAAGAAAGGAAGCAGGCAGGGAGAGAGGCAGAGGTCCCAATGGGGCTAATTGGGAAGACATTTGATTCTCCATCTCTAGGGGGAAAGCTGGAAGGGTTCACTGTAGCTCTCACCAGAAGCCTCAGTGTTTTGTTTTGTTTTTTAAATATTTTATTTATTTATTTATTTATTTATTTATTTATTTATTTATCAGAGTGAGAGAGAGAGAGAGAGCGCACACACAAGCAGGCAGAGTGGCAGGCAGAGGCAGAGAGAGAAGCAGGCTCCCTGCCGAGCAAGGAGCCTGAAGCAGGACTGGATCCCAGGAGCCTGGGGTCATGACCTGAGCTGAAGACTGCAGCTTAACCGACTGAGCCACCCAGGTGTCCCAAGCCTCAGTGTTTAAAGGCAGAAGTTAACATCAGAATTTTGTTTGTGGAATAATGCTGAGTTCAAACCACAGAACCGACTCCAAATGGATCATCAGAGCTAAGGGGTCTGAGGTGAGTTTTAGGTATAGAGTAAAACGAAAATGGGAAAAGCAGGGAAGACAAGGACAAATAAGAAATAATCTATACGAATTCAAGGAAGTGTAGGACAGGGCCACCAAGTGGGCTTACTTCTTATACCTAGCAGCTATTTATGGATGGGCAAAGCAAGTCTGATTAAAGAGAAACAGACCATACAAAATTGTCATATACAGACATCTATTGCTCCAACATCTTAGTAAGTTAATATTCTTGTGTATAAATCATTTTCTTGTAAGTATGGTTAACTCTAGGTTCACTAAAATGAGACCGAATTAAGCTATAGTTTATGCACTTCAAAGCTTAGGACTTTGCCATGTGATACCCTGCCAAAGTAAAACTCTGCCTAAGAGGTCCACTTCTCCCTCCCTTCCCGACTTCTCAATGACATTCTCTTTGGAAATTCAGCATTATGGACCAAAGCTATCAAGCTCTTCGCTTACATGCTCTCTCATTCTATCTCCTTTCTTGATCATAGGCTCCTTGGGGAAAGGGAAAGTGACTAGCTCATTTTCTCATTTATTGAGCCTAGTACAATGACTTTGAATAGTAACTGTTCGAAAAAATTATTGAGGGGGTGCCTGGGTGGCTCAGTCTGTTAAGAGTCTGCCTTCGGCTCTGGTCACCAGGACCCACTTGGGTCTCCCTGCTCAGGGAGGTGTCTACTTCCCTCTCTGTCCTTCCCCCTTGCTTGTACACAGACACACACACTCTCTCTCCAATAAATAAAAATAAAATCTTTTCTAAAAAATAAAATAAAAAATAGAATAAAAAATAAATACTGCTGTATATTTCACAGGTGCTGAGACTGATTACTCCAATGAACTTGTTAATGTCTTGAGGAAGACCATTTTAGACTTGAAGTTCTTCCTCAAATATAGGGAGTTGGACTTCAATAAGTCATTTTCAAACTGTAAACTATTAGAAAAGTGACAAGGTTATGTCTTTATATATAATTTTTACATTGTCTCTATTATTTCTAGTGTATTAGGCACATAGTGGGAACTCAAGATGTTTGCTGTAAACTGACTCCAATACAGATGTATTTCACTTGAGAGGAAACTGTAGATGTTTCTGATATTTTGTATAAATTGTTTATGAGTTAAACACTACTCAAAGTATACAAGAGAAATTTGTTACTAAATGGATTCCTAAGATGAATATTTTTTACAATATTTAGAATCACTTTGTAATACAATAACTTCTTTATGTAATCCATTTTTTGAGTTTCATATTTTTACACATTCAGGTTGCTGATTATAGGATACCCTAGCTTAGTCCGGACAGGCATGAGGAAGCCAACTGAATCACTAGTGATTAAATCAAGATGTTTTTCATAGAGCTCTACTCTCTTCTTCTAGAGTTTCTAGTTTCCCAGATGATCTCCTCCTCTCTCTCTCTCTCTCAATGTCTCCCCCACTACACAAACACACAAATTTTCTCCCTGTGTCTTAATTCAAATTTGGTAGCTGTATCCTAATTTATAATGTATGCATAAACTTCATTTCATAATAAACTTCATTTCATAAAACTTCATAATACTCCTTTCCACCTCTCCCCACCCCCTTGTTTAACCAGATGCCTCACCATTTTTCAAAACAGGTATGCCTTCCACGGTGCCTGGGTCGTCCATAGCATGTAGAGACTTCAAGTTGTCTGTCTCAGGTGGTGGCTTTTGTATGAGCATGCTGGAAGTTGAAGCTTCCCCAGCTGAGAAGCAATATCGCTAGGTTACCCTCAAGGTGGGATTCAGGGAAGGGAATGCTACTTATTCTCATTCATTTCCTCTGTAACTCTTAGCTGTCCAGGGCCTTTCCCCCCATAATCCAGTGAAAAATTAGAGAAGTCATGACTTTTCTCAACAACAACAGAACGTTAAAAAGGTTATGTTCTTTTGACATAAAAGAGAGAAAAGCAGAACATGTAATTAGCTACCTTGAGACTATGGTAGAATAGAAAACCATTTCTCTTTGGGACTCTATCTTATAGATTTTATTGTCAATTACAGTCGTAACAAGGACTTTGAGAGATGAGCCCAGAAAGGGATTCGCAAAGCACAGAGAAATCAAATACCAGTTCATGTGCTATAAATCTTGTTCTTCCTCAACTCCCAGGTCTGTGTTTCTTATCTTCCTGGGCCTATTCCCACATATGAGCCCCAAATCTCACCTGATATATTGTATAAGGAAGAGCTCAGAGACAGATATTTTACTATATTAGGGATGGAATAAAGTCAGTTGGCCCCTAACACCTACATTTAGACTAGTACGTTTCACATCCTGTATTCAAACTCCCTGCAAGAGAAGCCATCCGTCACTGGAGTATGATCGGGAGACAATGGTACCTGTGCGCTGAGGAGGCCTGACTAACCCGCGAGATTGAATCACACACATGAAAAATTTCAGATGAAATTCCTCTTTACGCATGGCTGTCTCCTAGAAATAGAGATGGAGTTAAGCCATATGAACAGAACCGTGGAATGGTTAAGTTGGACAAAACAGACATGGATCAGGTATGCCCACTACTGAAGGCCTTAGGACATGACAAAATAAAGTATCAGTATATGAAGAGATACAAAGAATCTCCTTTTATATATTTGACAGGGCAAGATCTCCTGAATTCAACAAGCATCTCCTTTCTCCCAGAGCAGGTAAAAGGCTAGGGCATCCAGAGGCTCCCCTTATTTAAGTCTGAGCTCAGACTTCTGAGGTCTGGAGGGCCTACTCAGAAGCATTTCTCCAAGACTTCTGGACAGGGCCTGGGTCCAGAGGTCACGTTGAAGGACTTGGCAAAAAGCCTGAGTGAAAAAACCTATTTCTTCCCATTATTTTCTTTTTGAAAGTAGGGCACCGATTACATGTTAATCCATTCAGTCACAGGAACACCACCACTGCCATTTAGTTCTTCAGAGGGCCGACACCTGGGTCCTTTTCTATTTTTACTGGGAAAAGTAGATCTCTGGTGGACCCCCAATAGCTTTCCTCACACCTCTGCCCATGTCTCAAACGCCTCCATAGTTCTGCAAGGTTCTACATGTTTCCGGAGTATAACCTAAGCTAATCCTAAAAGGCTTCCACTCCCGCCCCCAATGGCAATCAAGCATGATGTGGTGTAAAGAACACAGGGCTGCAAGTTAAGAAACTTTTTCCCTAGTCCCAGATCTGCCAAGCACTTTATAACTCTGGGAAAGGACTTCACGTCCCTGACACTTAGTGTAAAATATTTCCCACAACCACTACGTGCATCAGCGTTCCGTGATTCTCAATAAAACACGATACAGAGCTCGATTCAGCCCTCAGGACTGCATCTGTCAAGCCGGCCATAAGTTCCCGCCGGTGGAGGGAGGGCCACAGCGTAAAGCTGCCATGGAAACCAGAGCGAAAGCAAAAATCGCCGAGCGGAACCAGAAGACGGCGCGCAAAGGGATAGAGGGAACAGAAAAAAGCGAAGGACGACGGGTATACTAACAGTAATCCGAGAACGGGAACGAGAAAAACCCCACGCTGAAAGGGGAACAGGGAAATTTTGACTTCAGCCTTAGATGGTCCTTGAGCTTCTCAGGCCTGGCCACACTGCGCAGGCGTTCTCCGGTTCCTCAACTCTGCTCTTTGACCTTCCGCCCCACCCCCTCGCCCCTCCGCAGCCACCGGGAGGCTCTTCCGGTGTCGTGGAGGCTGTTCCGGTTCGCGGCGGTTCCCGGGTTTTGCGTTCCGCGCCCGGCCGGAAACCCCTTCGCATAGCAGCCGGTTCCGGTTCGGTGAGTGGCGGCGGGAAGCTGGGGGAGGGGTGAGGATGGAGGGAGCCTGGGCCGGGAGGCTGTGCTGGTCCGGGCCCAGCAGCCTGGGCTGGGCTGGGCGGAAGCGGGGAGGGCGGTGGGGACGGCGCTTTTTCCTCTGCCCCGCCCCCTGGGACCACCTCCCCTCCCCCCTGCTCTCCACCGGCCGCGCTCTGGCCGGCGGCCGTTAGTTAGGCTTCCTGAGGCCGTTCCTTCAGTCCCCTTTCTCCTGGGTCGAGGAGGGGCCGTCTCCCTGCCGGTACCGCGGGCCCGGTCTCAGCGCCCAGCGCTGCTTGTGGGGAAGAGGCCGGTGGGGATTTCGGGGCTTTCCCGCCCGGGCAGGGTCTCTCCTGTCAAGGGAAAGCTGATTTCACCGGGAAGCTCAGCTTTCTGTTAACACCTGCTTCTCCCGCCTTTCTTGAGACCTGAATGGTGTTTCTCGACTACTTCTGCGTCTCACGTAAACATTTCTCCAACTCTTTTACTCTGTGGTATCTCCCTGAGGTGTGATATCGCTAGTGCCACCACCAGAGAGACACGGCTGGACCCTCCTGCCCAGGTTATGAGAATCCCCTTCACCGCCACGGTTTGCTTACCTGGCTCATCGCCTCCTGGTCATTCCCTTGAACCGTCTCTTTCTTGGTTGTACCCTAACGTGGTCTCTCTGGATATATGCCCGGCTTCTCTTGAGCTTGGGGATTTCTGTTTATCGGTGCCTCTGCAGTATTTTCACTATCTTGTTGGCAATAACTTACTCCTTTATCACTTTCGAGTCAGCCTTATTAAGGTCATTTCACTTCACATTTGGTACACTTGTTTGGGGTGGTGGTGATGCTTGTGAGGTTTATGTAAAGCCTTATGTAGGCTACCACCTTTTTTATTTAGGGTCTTTGTTCTAATTGGGTTTTCTGAATGGAGTAGATCACATTATTTCCTAAATCTTTATCCTTTGTAGAGATAATTTGTGTTAAGCCCTCGTGTTGAAAGATAGATTGCACTGAATTTGAAATTACAGTGGCAGTGAAGCCTTAAGCATCTCTTAAGCATGATCCCACAACCTTCTTCCAATTTAGAGATCCCCTGTTTTCCCTTTAGTCCCAATTTTGGAAGACTCATTTCGTGTTTATTTTGAGAAGTCTCCTTCATTTTTGCCTGATTGCAATTAATTATCCCGGCTGCAAACATGGTCTTCATGTCGCCCGTCTGATGAGTTAAATCTGGAGGGAGCACATGGATTAAAAAACAGGTTCTGCCACTTCAGGCTAAGGTGATGTAACTCTTGACTACCGCTTTGAAAGTCTTTCCTTTTCTTTACCTGACTCCCACGCCTCTTGCCAATGCACCAGCTTTATTTTCTTGCTATAAGTATCTGTTGATGGATCTGGTTTCTCCCAGTAGACAGTGTTTCAGCAGCAGGGACCAGTTGTTATTCATCTTTGTATCCCTAGTACCACGTCCGTAACTGGTGCACAGTAAATGTTTGTGTACTAAAGCAGTTGAATGCTTAGTGTTTTAAGGTGTTCAAGTGTTAAGGTGTTGAGAGTCTGATTGGGAGAGGTTACATGTAAAAGTATGAGAAACAAAAACAAGTACATGATAATATACTGCAAACTTATATATATCCACAGTTCAGAGCAGGATGATTCACAAGATCACTTCCACACCCTTCTCATATCATAAATTATTCTAACCACATTTGGTCCTGGATAAAGCTAATTGCGTTCCTCAGTACATGCTTTCTAGTAACTTCATAGTAACTGTAAACATTCTCTTTTATCACCACCTCTTTGTATGTAAGCTTATACATGTTTTGTTCTACTTGTTACATTGTTCACATCAAGACTTTGCCATCTTTTTTTTTTCTTTCAGATCTCCTGTTACTTTTGTGTTCAGCTGTTAAGTTGATTTCACCTGAATGCCTGTAACAGCTTGTTTTCTTTTAGTAAATTGATGACCAATGTGAACTAGGAAATGTTATTAGAATACTTTTCTCGAAAGGGAAAAGTTCCTAGGCTTGTAAGAATTTGGTGGCATCAAAGTTTCCAGATCCAGCATTTCATGGTGAATCTTGGAGTAAAATATCTCTACTTCTAATGTAAATGCAAAAGGCAAAAAGAAAGTAACATAAGCACACTGAAGAAGGTGGATGTATTTGTATTAAAATGTAAATGTGGGGCTTTAAATATTAAAATTATGAAACAGTGCCGATCCCCCCAGGACCATCCCCAAGAGGTGAATTTTATCTTGACAAAGTGTGTGAATCCTTGAATGAAGATATGTTAAAGGATACCACGTTTTGTGATGTTTGTTAAAAGCACATTTTCTTGGGAGTTAGGATATCCTGGATTTTTATCTTCCCTTTTCCCCATCTATGTGATTTCAGGCAAGTCACTTAACCCCTCTGGACATAGTTTCCAAAATTCTTTAATTTCTTGCTTGCTTCCCTCTTTACATCTATCTTAGCAATGTAAAAGAAGTAAAATGGGATTGTTGAACTGGGCACCAAGCTTTTAAATTGGCATTTTCCTTAAATCAACAAAAAAGACTAGTGATGACACTTATGATAGCCAAAAGAGTGAAATGTGAAAAAGCCACTCCTAGTTTATTGGTTGATAGGATTTTTTCCCCTTAACGGGGAACCCAGGGAATTAATTATTTAAAAAGGTGGAAGGGGATAGAATAACCTGGAGAATTTCCAAATAGAAGCCTTTTGTTAGGTTGAGCATTTGGAAACATACTTGAAGCCTAAATATAAGGCTTAAGTTATTTGGGAATCCTCCCCAGCAAGGCTGGGTATCAGATGATTACTCTGCTTAGTCTGTAGCTGTGCCAGGAAAAGCTCAAGCAGGCTTCCTTTGTGTGTGCACTTCCTTGCGACCATATGGAGTACCTAATAGCATCATCCAGTCTCCTTAGTAGATTGAAGCTTTGATATTGCTAAAGTGGATTGATAAAGTTGGTAACAAACTAAAGTTGATGAGGGCTCAATCTTTTTAAAAATATGGTAAGGGTGCCTGGATGGCTCAGTGGGTTAAGCTTCTGCCTTTGGCTCAGGTCATGGTCTCAGGGTCCTGGGATGGAGCTCCGCATCAGGCTCTGCTCAGGGGGGAACCTGCTCTCCCCCACCCCCCCACCCCCTGCCTGCCTCTGCCTACTTGTGATCTCTCTCTGTGAAATAAAATCTTTAAATAGTATATGGTAATAATATTATGAATATAGTAAGTGTGACTCTTACCATTCCTGATCTCCTCTTCCAAGAAGCACGTGTACCAAGGGTATGTTTTTTAACCTAGTTCCAAGCAGTTAGGCTTTTAAATTCCTTTTTCTGGGAAAATTAGATACATCAGAGGAGAAAATAATTTCATGTAGGCAAAGGGACTTTGGTTTGTAACAGTTTGATTAATGATGGGAGAGAAAGTACTTTAGTACAACTGGGAAGTATATCTTGATTGTTATGAGAATATCAGGAGCTTATTTGACTGCTGACTAAAACATATGGAAGAAAAGTCTAATAGGACCACCATAAGATCTATTTTGTTTATAAAACGGTTTAGCATGGGGTTTTAGAGCCATGGATTGCAAAGAATTTCTTGGTTGTAATTTCAGTGCAGTCACTGACTAACTTTATGATCATATGCAAATTAATCTCCAAAGGGTTGGTGCTCCCAACTTCTTGCTGTAATAGTCTGTGATTCTGTGGGTAGTCCATAATTGCTTTTTAATATAGCTCAAGGTTCAGAAATGTTTGGAATTGCCTTGGCTCGTTTTAGTTCCCATTCTCTTCCCATCAAGTCATCTCTCCTCACCACCTTATATTTTTCTCTACTGAGAACAAAAATGTTAGTGGCTGAGCCACACTGTGAGTGGCTTCCTGTTCTATAATTATATGAAGGAGGTGCTTCAGTATGTAACATTTCTGTTTTCTGTCTTTTATAGGACTTTGTATCTTGCTAAAGTCAGTGATGTGAAAAGATCTGACATGGGTAAGTCTGACTATGAAATAATAATTCAGTCCTTTTAGCTACCCTGATTAGTTAAGCTAAATCGAAAGACAGGTTTTTTTGTTTGTTTTTTTGTTTTTTTAACATTTTTGGTATTTGCATCTTTGTGCTTAATAATCTTAAAGGAGGTCTCAACCTAGTTATGTAATGGATATAACACCAGGCATTTTTCTTTTGGTTGAGACATTGTTTATAGCATCTTTTGGAAGGATTTTCTCGTTCATTGTATTGAAAAAGCCAGATACACACTAACAAACATTTACTATGTACCAGGCCCTGTTCTGAGTATTTAGAATATATTAATTCATTTAATTTTTTACAAATGCCTTACACAGTGCCTAATATTAACAAGGAAATGGGGGCACAGAGGTTAAGAAACAACCAGAAGTGGTAGAGCCAGAATTTAAACTCAGGTAGCCTGGTTCCAGAGTCCTTATTCTTTCACACTATGTCATACCGATTTCTGTATGATAAATAACTTGATTAAGGTAGATTTTAAATTTCATTTAGCTAGTAGCATTGAAAATTAATTGTGATTACAATATATTCCACTGTTTATAGTTCATTATGTCTGTAAAGGGGATCAATACAGGGTCAAAACTAGTAGCCAATATGGAATAGGTTGAATAATTTATACAGTTAGATCTTATAACATTCCATGTGCTCCTTTTAAAATCACATTAGTCTTCTCTCTTCTGTTTTTTGCTTTTGCGTAGTCTACCTTCTCTCTCCCCCGGTCATTTGTTTCACTTTTCTCTAATTGTTAATGTCATTGTAAGTCACCTGAGTTCTGTCACTCTTACCTGTTACTATTCTAGCTCTTTTATATTAACAAAGGTCTCAAAAGTGGTTATAAAATAAGGTTCTGCCATAGCATTACAGTAATGGAGCTGGTATCTGTTTAGAGCCATATGAATAAATGATACTTTTTACAGAAAAAAGTTCAGGTGGATTCATTTTTAAAGCACCTTTTTGAGTTAGATAAAGGAAATAAACTGTTAACAGTGTTTGTTTCTGAATGGTGAAATTTTTTTCCCTTTTTTTTAATAGTTAAATTTTTTTCTACAATTAAAACAGTCAAAGTTTTTTTAGGGAAAATTTCATTTTTAAAAAAAACTTTGAGTTAAGTTTTTTTTTTTAATACTTGCACAAGTTTTGAACTATTTGGTAGATAGATGATCTCCGTTAATTCCAAATGAGCCAATTTCTGCACTTGGGCCTCTTTTTGAGATTTCTGGCCAATTGTTCTGAAAGAGGGGTTTTATTTGATTATAGAGGTGTTCTTTGGGAGTCATTTTTATTAGGTGAAATGATTTATTCATAGAAAAGTAGTTATTGAAGAATTATGTGACTTGAATTAATTTGGATTCTTTCCCCCAGATGATATTGCTGATAGGATGAGGATGGATGCTGGAGAAGTAACTTTAGTGAACCACAACTCCATATTCAAAACCCATCTCCTGGCCCAAACAGGTTTTCCAGAGGACCAGCTTTCATTTTCTGACCATCAGGTTAGGAATAATTTTCTTCCTTTAGTTGATGAATCACTTTGGCTTAAGTTTTCATCTGATGTAATTTAAATGGCACACTCAAAAGGACAAACATGTATAAACTTTTTAGAATCAATATTTCTGGTGTTTTGAATTCTTTTTGATATATTAAATTTAAGACAAGAACTAGGCTATGTATGAGTTTTTTGAGAATAGTATCTTTTAGAAAACTTTATTATTTCTGTGCATATTAGAATTACCAAAGCACAGGTCAGTGTCCTTTTCAACTAGAGTCTTAAAATTGTTGAGCATTAAGTGGGGGGAAATATGTCAATATACAGAAGCTCTGAGATTTCCCTATGTTATAAAATGTAATTTCTCAAAGGCCCAGCATCAACAGCATCCCTTGGGAGCTTGTTAGAAATGCAGAATCCCAGGCTTCACCCCAGACCTACTGAATTAGAATGTACGGTTTTAAAAATTTCCAGCTGATGAATAGAAATACCACATGATCCAGTAATTTTTCTACTGGGTACTTACCCAAAGAAAATGAAAACACTAAATCAAAAAGATATATGCACCCCTAGTTTATTGCAGCATTATTTACAATAGCCAAAACATGGAAGCAACCCAAACATCCACTGACAGATGAATGGGTAAGGAAGATGTGGTACACGTATACACATATCATGCAGCCATAGAAGGGATGAGATCTTGCCATTTGTGACAGTATGTATAGACCTAGAGAGTATTGTGCTAAGTGAAATAAGACTATGAAAGACAGATATCATATGATTTCACCAATACGTGGAATCTAAAGAACAAAACAAATAAATAACAGAATTTGATCTGTAAATACAGAGAACAAAACTGATGGTTGTGGGGAGAGGGTGGAGAAAAGTAGGAAAGGTGAGTGGGAGGTACAGGCTTCCAGTTATGGAATAAATAAGTCACAGAAATAAAAGGCACAGCATAGGGAATCTGGTGTGACAGACGGTAGCTACATTTGTGGTGAGGATTGCATAACATATAGAAAAGTTGGATCACTATGTTGTACACCTGAAACCGTAACATTGTATGTCAGCTATGCTGAAATGAAAACATTTTTTTAAAAGAAGAAAAAAAAGTCTCCAGCTAGTTTATTTGCACATTAAAGTTTGAGGAGCATTAATAAAGCAGTCTTTCTCAGTAAGAAAGCCATGACTAATATAGATGAGACAGTTCTTTACTGTGTGAGTCTCTCCCAAGCAAAGCAGGATGTTTAGCATTGTTGGCCCTTGGGCACTAAATTACCTGTAACATCTGCCTCCAATAATCATTTTTGGTAACTGAGTATATAGTCACACATTTCCAGATTGGTACTTGGGGTGCAGCCCCACCCCTGATTAAGAACTTCTGTATGAAGTTATCAAAAGGTTAAAAACCAGGTTCATTTGTCACCCTCTTTGATAAATGATACAGCTGGCTTTCAGAACAGGATATACCATGTGCATGTTTATCTTTTAATGAGCATTCTTTGGATTAAGTTGTATAACAGATACTTTGCCTATTTTTCCCCTTGAAGCCTCAGTCATTTCATTAGATTGTCTATGCGTTTTCCTTTCTTATTAGTATGTAGTTTTTTTAATAATATATAAAAATATAATTATATAGAATTCTGAAATACATCATAATCTTATTTAATGATATTTTCCAAGCATAAGTTTTTATGTTATTTTATTGTGAAAAATGTGATTTAAGAAAAATCTTTTGCTTTGTTTAGATTTTACCTTCCAGGGAAGGAAATTTGGACCGATCTTATACATGTTCTACAAGAAGTACGGCTTATAATCCAAATTATTATTCAGGTATGACATATTACTTGGAGTCACAGCATTTGTGCCATTCAGATTTCTTCCTAGTAAATTGTGTGTGTTTACATCTCTAGAGTGAAAACATTGTCAAAAGCAAAATGGTATTTTCTCCACTAAAACATCACTGTGTGTGTTGCAGGGGGAGGAGGTTACTATAGTACTTTACTGACCTAGTCTCAACCACTTATATTTAATGGAAAAGTTTTTTTTGGGGGGAGGGGGGGGTCCATTTTTTTTACTTGTTCATTATGTCATTGTGAAAAGCAGTACAGCTTTGGTTTGGCTTTTGTTTTGTTTTGTTTTGTTTTTAAGATATGTGTCTATGATGTAAAGGATATGTGTTTTACATTGATATAAAGCACAGAGTTAGCCATTTCTATTCTGCTTGAAACCGTGAATCCTGACAAATTATTTCTACCCAAGCTTGTCCCTCCATCAGGGCAGGAAATGTTAATTACATGTTTCTATCTAGCACCTGCCACAGCCATGCTTGCATATTCAGGGGCTTGCCTGTTCAGCTTGTGATCCATGGCAGAAGTCAGCATTCTCTAGGCTATTCCTAGTCCCTGGCCTGCCCCACTTTCCGTCTGCCCCTTTCCTAAGGTTAGGACCTCCAGTGATCTTCTGGCTCTGTCTTGGGGGAACTAAGAGGTTTTTATTGGTTAGCTTCCTGGCAGTACGACCCAGGAAGATTATAGTGCCTTCCTATGTCTTATCACTCCTCATGCTTCAGTCTCCTCACCTTCCCACATATATGGAAATATTAGTAATACTGTTGAACCTGCCCTAATGGGATTTTTATAAGGATAAACTGAGGTGATAAATATGAAATGCAAATAATAATTATTGTTATTTGGCTTCCTCAGGATTCTTTGTCAGCAAGATGAGATCTCCTCCCCTAAAAAGACGTTAGTATGATGATCTTTTAGATTTATATTATATTTAAATGTCATTTAGGTGGGCGGTACTTTACCCTGGGCTCTGAATTTCCTCTCTTGGTATGGGAAATGGTCTCTGCAAAGTATGTGCATAGTTTGTATAGGAAAATCAGTTAACTGGCTCTGAAAATAACTCTGCCATCATTAACTATTGGAAAGGCCTTTCTGATGAGCAGAGAGTCTGACATCTGGTTAGATAGTTCATTATTAATCTTAGGGAAAGGACATTTGAGTGGATAATGAAACGAGATCATTAATATTTCCACTTGAACTCAGGCTGTTTGTTTATAATTTCATATGTTGATTTACCATCGGATAGAATATTTGCTTTTAGTTTAAAATAATTGCTGAATAATAAACAATTATGTAGAGAAAATTCTTCTCAGAATCTGCTGACCATAACCACTCAATTCTGTGGCCTTCTCCATGTGTACATACATGATACATATTGTATGATTCAATACATATCATCTTTTTTGTCCAATATTTTAATTTTTAGTTTTCCATTTACATGTTATTCTTCATGTCTACCTTTTTCTGTTGATTTCTAATAATCCATGGAATTGATATGCACTTTATGTGCAATTTGAAAATCTAAAAAGCTCTGAAAACCAGAAATTCTTTTCATAATTCATTTGGCATCCAAACTGACCTGACCTGAATTCATTCCTTGGCAAAACCCACATGAACTGACATGAAGCTATTTATATTTTTGTCTTCTATTTGTTTCTGTAAATATGAGTATTTATATATTTCACTGCAGATGTATCAGTGTGTTTGATTACAGGGTGCAGCTTCAAATTATACCTTGAAGTGTTACATAGTATATACCAGGTTATTTTTCTAAAATTCCAAAAATTTTAAATTCAGAAGTGCAGTGGGATCTAGAGGACTGTGATTTAGGATAATGGTCCCATGCCTTTATTTGCTTCATTATTTTCTCTGTAGTTTAGGTCCTCTTCACGCTCACTATTTTTAGCTATTGTAAGTAATATGACTTAAGAACATTTGTATGTATAGCCTTTTTTCTTTAAATTTCATTACAAAAAAAATTTCTTTCATTACACCCTTGATATTCATAAAGGTTATATCCAAGATCATCTCAGAACTTCATGTTCTTGACTGTGGTTTATTTGACCAGATTCTTGGCTTTCTACTGAATTACATGACTCTTGAGAGTTACATTTTTCCTATGTTTGTCCTCATCCTGTAAGTTGATCCCTGTACCAAAATCTTACACTGAAGTTTTGCCTCTCATTTGAAAGCCATTTTTTAGGAAAAGGAAAAAAATTACTTCGTAACAGTTACTGTATACCTGATGATGAATAGCGAATAGCAACAGTGAATAACAAAGCCATATTGAAGTTACAGCCTGAAGCAGAGGATTTAGATTTGTGCCTCCACCAAAGTTCATCTCATCCCTGACCAAACAAATGTACGGGTGTGTCACAGAGCTCCAGGATTGCTCTCTGACAATCAGATTTTAAATCTCTGAAGGCCAATGGTTTAAATACTTTTTTCTTAAAGTCTTTAATTTAAATCTACTTTTTAGTGTATATTTTTCTTAACTTCATCCCTTTGCCACATCCATTCTAATTGATTGTAAATCCTGCAGAATTGTGTCTCCTTTGTATGTCTTCTTTTCTAGTAATCCCCACATTGATTTCTGTGGTCAGTCACCTTGAGCTTCACTGCTTGATTGGGCAAGATGGGGTCTCCAAAACACCTACCTTAGTCATCTCATTCTGTCTTGGTATTTGTCTCCTTTCTTGCTATTCTCTTTTCCTCCAAGGTGAAAACAATCATGGGAAAGCCCCAAACTTTAGAATCTAGGGTCTGGAGCTTACTTACCATTTCCTGTTTTACTGCATCTGCTGCCTCTCTGTATCAAGTTTTTCAAAAATCTGCTTCTTAATCCACTTGAAATTAGACTAATTTAAAAAACATTTTTAGAGAAAATACAGCTCTTTTACTTTAATAATTTACTGCTGGTTAGCCTTTAAGACTCCTTGATTTTATTTTCTATTTATTAACAATTGAAAATTGAAACATTTTAAACACCAAACAAAGAAAAGTAGATTAAGATGAAAAACGATTTTGCTTATGCTTGGAATCATTATCATCATCTTATCTTTGGAAAATATGTTAAATTAGGTTGCCAGACAGGCATTTAGTAGATGATTTAAAGCATCCTGCTATTTATAATAACTAAACCTGAAAGTTAACAGGAGGAACTGATGCTGCTTACTTTCATTATAAGTAATTGCCTGAAATACTTTTTTTTTTAAATTTAAAGCTTATTTCATTATGTCCATAAAACTATTGCCTGTCCTTGTAGAAGATTTGTAGAGAAAGGTAGAAAAATACCCATCATTCTATTTTTGGAGCACAGCCAAAATTAAACTTTTGGTGTATTTCCTTATAGTTTTGTGTGTGCATATGTGCACGTAATAAGTAATCTTATTTGTGGCGTTTGTAATCTGATTTCTTAATGTTAACAGAATAGGAGGTTAAATCATCACTTAAAAAATAGTGTCTGCAGCCCCATTTGGATTCCTCTCCAGTTCTGCTTGATTACATCAGCAATAGAAGACCATTGATTGCTTTCATTGAGTGGGGGTGGAACCACCTTGTTCTGGTTAAACAGACTGCCTGATCCTGTGCTTTTCCCTTACATTTAAAAGCTGAAGCCTTTGTGAAATGCCATTGAGGTAGCTACTCTGACTTATCCTTGGTCTCAAATTTCACACTTAATAGGGTAATTTTGCCTTTTTGGTGACATTCTTCAAGTAGACATTTCTAGTTAGATCATTCCCTAATCCTATTTTAGCAAGAAAGTATAAGAGACATATTTCTACTATTATTACTTTGCATTTAAAGATTAAAATGTTCTGGTCCTTTAATGATACTCATTTTTTTTTATTATCCTTATGTTTCTCTCCTTAAAGTAATAGTAATAGATGCTAAGCATAGATACCGATTGCAAATATACAAGGTTATAATTCATTTTAAAAGTATATTTAATTGTTAGATTAGATTCATCCAGTGGTGAATCAACTGGTACTAATACCACCCCTGAATGCTGCTTTTTTTCCTGTCTTATTTATCCTAAATCCCGATAATCCTGATTCAAAAAACCCACAAAAAACGAACAAAACAAACCCAAGTACTAAGCTTCTTTTTGTCAGCTACCATTTTTTTGGATACCAAATCAAAAGCTACATTAAATATTTTAAGTAATATTGCGAAGAGTTCTGTAGTCATATGGTTTGAAAATGTTAGCATTAGGCAAAAATTCAGGAAGTAGAGAATTATCATTCTCATTTTTTTACTGGTGCTCCTCAGAGTTCCATAACCTGACATCCGAAGTTATTTTGAAGGTGCTGTTTTAAATTGTCTGATTCTGCTGATAGGGAGAGGTGGATTTAGAAAGTATTCTATTCCTGGGGCACCTGGGTGGCTCAGTTGGTTGAGCATCCAACTCTTGATCTCAGTTCAGGTCTTGATCTCAGGCTCGTGAGTTTGAGCCCTCAATGGGCTCCTTGCTGGGTGTGGAGCCTACTTAAAAAGAAAGAAAAAAAGAAATTATTCTATTCCTCGCTGAAATTTCAAGAGACTTTTTCTTACCCCAGTTGGTACAAGTCAGAAGATTCAAATAATAAATAATCCTCACTTAGCCTGATTGCAGTAATAAGCATCGGAGGGAGTATTGATATTTTTGATGATTATGACATTAAGTGACCTGAAGGTTACCATACCAGATGCATATGATGGGTCATTCCTGCCATAAGCCAGCCAGAATAAGCAGCAGTGAGGTTATCTCTGTTCTTAGAGAGAGCCCCCCTGAGTCCTGAACATGGTAATTAAAAGCAAGAAAGTGACAGGAGCTGCTTTTTAAGCGATAACTGTTGTTCATTTGAATTACAATTCTCCTTGGCCCTCCACCTGCTTTCTTACTGGTCTGGCCTACCTTCTTTCAGGCCCAGGCCTGGGAGTGCTTGCAAGATATAGTTGGGGTAAAATGTTGACTTTTGGTGGACACCACGGAGTCACATTGATGCAGATAAGGCACATGGCTGTGGCAGGATTCAGCTCCTTCATCAATTTTCAGGTTAGTATGGCTGAATCAATTATAGTTTGTAGAAGTTCCCTTACTGCAGACTTTACTGGCAGTTGAGACTGGGATCTTTCTTCCATGAGAGACATGGTGCTTTACCACATTACTTTGGAATACAATGTTGGACATGGTTGCAGTCATATGGAAAACTACTACTGTAGATATTTGTCTAATTATTCAAACTTTTATTCTTTTAGACAACCCTTCCTCAGACAGTTTTCTTGGCTCAGGAGACTTAAGAACCTTTGGCCAGAGTGCAAATGGCCAGTGGAGAAATTCCACTCCAGCATCAGGTTCAACTTTACAAAAATCAAGAAACAGCCGAAGTCTTTACCTCGAAACCCGAAAGACCTCAAGGTAGGTATTCTGGCCTCCTAGTTAACAAGCCTTTCCTCTAATATGAGAGAAAATGGCCATAACATCGTTGTTTACATTGGTATATTTTATTTTATTTTATTTTATTTTATTTTATTTTATTTTATTTTATTTTATTTTATGCAATACGGTGGTTTTATTAAAGCACAGGGACAGAACCTGTGGGCAGAAAGAACTGCTGCCCCAGGATTGTGAGGAGCAACTCAACATTGGCATTTTATTATTTGTTTGTTTTTTTAAGATTTTATTTATTTATTTGACAGAGAGGTAGAAAACACAAGTAGGCAGAGCAGCAGGCAGAGAGACAAGCAGGCTCTCCACTGAGCAGGGAGCCCAACATGGGGCTCGATCCCAGGATCCTGGGATCATGACCTGACCTGAAGGCAGACGCTTAACCAGCTGAGCCACCTAAGGGCCCCAATGTTGGCATTTTAAAGGACTAACACTGTTTCTGAATTTTAAACTGTGAAAATATGGACAAATCCATTTTAAACCTTCAACTTTTAATTTACTTGGTGCTGAATTTTGGTGACAGCCAAAGTTTCTCATTAGAGGAGAGTTTTGAGGGAAATCTTGGTGCATATGAGTATTTTGGGATCAGTATGGCTATTTTGAATCTTGGAATTTGAATCGTGGAAATAGTTCAATTTTTACAACTTCAGTAGCAAAGAAATCAGTACATTTTATAGGCTCTCCCATGAGCAGAGACCTGGCTTAAACCAAAGAAGTTCTGTACCTCATGGCCTTAGTCAACTAGACCTAAACTTCTTTTCTTAGAAAACAGAGTTACAAAGAGCTTCTTCCTTTTTAGCCCAATTTCTTAAGGGCTGCCTATTCCCTCACCAAGCTTATACTGATCATTAAAGACAGATGAAATTTGGCTTAGAAACTTCTCCCTCAGGAACTTTATTAGTAAAATATTTCTTTTTTAAAATATTATTTATGACTTCTTAAATTTTACCGTGATGGTGGATTTTAGGAATGTGGGGTCATTTAATTTCCTGCTTAGGCAAGGCTAAGCTTTCTGGTGTTGATAGAAACCAATGAGATGACTTTTATTTTGTGATTATTAGCACATGGACTTTGGAAACGTGTCAGTACTCCCAGGGCTGGTCTTCCCCACTTCTTAATATATTTTTAAATTACATAAGAATTCATTAATGCATTCATATTGTAAAAGTTAAAACGTTGCCATTAAAACTAAAGATGCTTGACCATTCCTCATAATCTTATTTCCCTCCCCTTGGTGTGTTTCCTTCCAAACCTTTCCCTATGGGTTTTTTTTTTTTCTTTTTTCTTTTTTTCCTCCTATATAGTAGGCCATGTATACTATGAATTGTATAGTGCTATTTTGTTTTCATTAAAGATTTCATATATGTATCATTTGGCAAGTTGCTTTTTTTTTTTAAACTAGGTAAGGCCATACTGTTATTTTTTTAAATAACAGTATTATAGAAACAAATACATGTGCTTTGTAAAAAATCAGAAAATACAGATAGGTAAAAATAAAATGTAAAAACATCATGCTTCCACCAGTGAGAGATCACCACTGTAATATCCTAGTATGTATCTTTTCAGATATTTTTCTCTGCATTTACATGCATTTTTTTCAATGTGGTGGTTGCTCTTAAGTCTCTTAAATCTAGAACAGCCCCTTTTTCTTATGACATGACTTTTTCTGCATGTTTCACCTTTTGGATTTGATAGGTTTCTTCCTCATAGTATTATTTTGTCATCTCTCCTCTGTATTTTTTTTTTTTTTTTTGTAAACTAGATCTTTGTCTTGAATAAAAGCTGGTGCTGTGTTATATCACCTTAGAAAATCTACAAATCTGTTTCTCCTCATCAGTGATACTGGATTGACCTCTGGATTAGGGAGATGACAATGTGGTCCTCTTGTACAGTTAGTTTTTTTTTTCCCCCTTGTGATGACTAGAATGTAATCTAAATGATGTTACTTGGGCAATTTTATCCATGACCAATTTCACATCAGCCTTATAGTTACTCATATCAATTGATAATCCTTACCTGATAATTTTTTAAAATTGAGGTGAGATTGACATATATTATATTAGCTTTAGGTATATAACATAATGATTCAATATTTGTATATATTGCAAAATGACCTCAGTAAGTCTAGTTAACATCTGTTGTCATATGTAGTTATAAAATAGTTTTTTCTTCTAATGAGAACTTTTAAGACCTACTCTCTTAACAACTTATAAATAAGCAATACAGTATTGTTACTATTTTTTTAAAGATTTTATTTATTTATTTGACAGAGAGAGATCATAAGTAGGCAGAGAGGCAGGCGGGGGTGGGGGGAGCAGGTTCCCTGCTGAGCAGAGAACCCAAAGCGGGGCTTGATCCCAGGACCCTGACTGAGATCATGACCTGAGCTGAAGGCAGAGACTTAACTCACTGAGCCACCTAGGCACCCCAGTATTATTAATTGTAGTCATCATTTTATACATTACATTTCCAGGACTTACTTATTTTATATTTTGAAGTTGGTGCCTTTTAACCTTCTTTGACCTGATAATAGTTTTATTAGAGTTACTGAAATAGTACTTTTCCAGTGTTACCATTTCTTCTGTATTTATTTTCATTCTGCTTTGAAGGGGAGGGTTTTTTTCCATATTAGGTAGAGTTGTTTGGTTACCCTGATGGGATACCCTTCCCATCTACTGGGAAGGCAAGCGATAGGATTAGATCTTTCTTTTTCATAACCAGTTTTTCAAAGTAGGTGTCTTTTTTGGTCTTTTTTTCTTGCCATTTCATGTGCTTCAGATGAGGTTTTCTGTTCTTCTTTAGTGTCATTCCAGATTCAGTGTGTTCCTGTCCAATAGAATCATTACTCTTTTAATGTTCACATTCTCACAACTTTGGCCACCAGGAGCTCCTTCAGGCTCACTGCTGTGTCTGGCCCAATCTCTTTAATTGTAGGTAGCATACTTGCTTTCTGGCATTGCAAGATGCCCTCCCACTGGTTTTTGTTTAGAAGAAAGACTTTTGCATTAAACACACACGCACTCTAGAAAGCAGCAATGCAAAAGGCATCGTGGGAAATTCATTATATCTTCACCAGACAAATTATAGTGCCCTTGCCTTCTTTTTGTAGCAGCATCCACCCATCCTAAGGCAGTAAGCCTGTTCCTGGAATTCTGACTCCTTGTTTCCTTCCCCACTCTAACATACAGAGAAACCATTGTAATTTGTAGACATACAGAGCATGTAAGTGATTTTAAGTTTTTATTTTAATTCCAGTTAACATACAGTGTTATATTAGTTTCAGGTGTACAATATAGTGATTCAACACTTCCACACATCTACCCCCATGCTCATTAAAACGGTACACTCCTTAATCCCCATCACCTGTTTCACCTGTCTCTCCTATCTCCACCTCCTCTCTGGTAGCCATTAGTTTGTTCTGTATAATTAAGAGTCTGTTTCTTGATTTGTCTCTTTTTTTTCCCCCTTTGAGAGAGCATGTATGTACTTTTTAATTTTCTTTACACCTAGTCTGATTTCATTTGGATCCAGACCAAAAGTACTGACTTAAAGAGTTGCTTCCACTGAATTCGGCTTAGTCGGCTGTGTATCTCTGTTTTGCATCCTCAACCAGAAAGAAAAGAAAAAGAGAAAAATCAGTATGCTGAGAGCAAGTAGCTCATCCTTGCAGGACAATAACAAATGAAAAAGACCACATAGAAAGAACTTTAAATTTATTAATCTAGTCTTAGAGATAAGACTGGGTTTTAAGTTCACAAAAGTATTTTTCCTGCCAGTTTTTTCCCCATTCTTTGGGGGGCACAAACAGTTTAAAGAAGCAAAAACAAAATTCTCCTTCAGAGGAGGTAAATGGGCCAGAAGAATTGAGAGAGTGATGTAGCCTAGGAGAAAGCCTTCTGGTTGTTTTTAATGAAGGAAGGGAGCCATCTGTTGGTTTTTTAAGGAAATTTTAAAATTCAGTTTAAAAGCTTCATTGAAAGGCTTCAGCTTTATCCATCTTTGCGTATTTAATCTTAAAATAAGTCCCTCCAAAGGGCCTGGGGGAGGAGGCTGCAGCAAGTAAATAGAAAGTGTAAGTTAGATCCTTCAGACCCAGATTTTCTAAAGAAGTCTAACGTGATATGCTTGTTGTCATACTGCATAGGTCTTTGGTTCCTGACCAAAGGAACTGTAAAGCCAAGAAATACAATTTTAGGTGTTTGATAATTACAGTATGGCAGAATCTGATGGAGCAACCCATGGATCATTTCTTATATATTTCCCTCAAATGGTACATCCCTCATTCTATTGGTGTTGGTTTTGTTGACACTTTGGTTGTTTTTGTTATTTCTTGGAAGTAAAAATCACTAGGTTTGATTTTCTTGTTGTTCTTTTCTTACAAACTCTGGTTTTTGTGTGTGTGTGTGTGTGTGTGTTTTTTTTTTTTTTTTTTAGTGGATTATCAAACACTTTTACGGGAAAGTCAAACCATCACTGCCATGTGTCTGCATATGAAAAATCTTTTCCTATTAAGCCTGTTCCAAGTCCATCTTGGAGTGGTTCATGTCGTCGAAACCTTTTGAGCCCCAAGAAAACGCAGAGGCGACATGTTAGTACAGCAGAAGAGGTAAGGAAAACCTGCAACAAAGGCTGCTAAAGGTTAGAATCTTTCCCTGTACCTAGCCATTCATTCCCTCTGATTTAGATGTTTATTAACCATTCCATTTACTTAATCCTTTCTGTGCTTTTTCTTTCTTAATTTTTTGAGTGCTGTCATCTGTGCTAAAGAAATTAGAGATTTTAGCGGGACTTCATCATTTCTCTTACTGCTTTCAATTCTTGTTAAAGAGCAGACTTAATTTTCAGTATTTTCTAAATTACTTCTCATACATCAAACTATCTCTTTTCTTTTGGACCCTTCCTCAACTTGTGTTTCTTGTGACAAAACTGTTAACCTTGCTGGATTTGATAAAATACTGGCCCTTATTTCTTATTAGGATAATTTTTCCCTCACTATAAAAGGAAAATCAAGAAGCCAGCTAAATAATTAATGTCCCTTCATTATGGGTAAGAAGATCTTTGAGATCATAGATATTCCCTCAAAGAAAGATATTTTGTTGACATTTTGGTTGTTATATGCATAAGCCTAAAGGAAAAAAACCTAAAGGAAAAAAAAGATCAATTCTGTAAATATAATATGGCATGTAATTTATGTGGCAGAGAATGTGCTCATATCTGTTAAATATTTACGCATCTAGTCAGCTTTGGACTGCTTGCTATGAGGATACAAATAAATAACAATACCTTATAGTTACGTAGCCTATAGAGTTTCCAGTATGCTTTTCACATGTATTATTATGTTGAATCATTTTAATTTTGTGAAATAGGTAGAGATGAGGTAATACCCACATTTTAAACACATTAGGAGGGTAAAGGTCAGAGGTCACACAGCTAGTAAAAGACCTGGCCATCCTACAGCCCAGGTCTTTGGGAGTCTAGTCTGGTATGCTTCCTGTTATACAACACAGCGGTGTGCTTCCAGCCTTTCGGGAGCTTACAGATTGGAGAGTCAAGAATACAGCATTTCATGCTAAATAATTAATTTCGTAATGAAGATCTTTTAAGTGGCAAAACATGATTATTTGTGATATGGTTAGTGAAAATCCTATACATTCTGTTTGGTGTTATGTTTGTATTGAATCTGAAAAATGAAGCAGAGGGTGACAGAACTAGTAAGTCACATTTAGTAGAGAAAGGGGAGAGAAGAGACTGGCAGCAGTTGCCTTTGGTGAGAGCTGAGCAACAGTTACAAAAGTGAGATTTATTTTTCACTTTTGTACTACTAAATTTAGTACCATGTATGTGTTAGTTATTACATAAATAGTTTTAGATTACTGGGGTTGTGCTTCTGCTGGAGCCTAGGCAGCCTGCAGGCTACAGAGACACTTGTGGGGAAGAAGACGGCAGCAGTGTGGTGGCTGGATATTGTACCCCCAAGCCTCCCCTACCTCCCATGGCTGCCACTGAGATCACGGCATCCTTAAGATTATCTGTCATTCACCCACTAGCCAAGCAGTCCTTTGAACCACTCAGCCCCTTCTCTTTTCACTTCTACCTCCACCTGAGGACTTGGGCCAGCTGGGTTATATTCAGCCCTCCCAGCCGCAGGCTGGCCCACTAAAGGACGTGAAACTGGAGTTCCCCTTCCTTCTACAGTGCTAAGAAAATGGCAGGGACTGAATCTATCCCACGCAACAAGAGATGCAGAAAATTTGGAGTCAACCAGCTGTTTGTAGGTCTATATTCTGCTATGAAAAGCGACTTGCTTTTAGTATAGAACTACCACATCACCCATATAAGCCTAGTAAGACAAAATATAGGACCAAACTTTATTAAATCAGAGTATCAACAGATTATTTAGATATTTAGTCTCAGATAGTATGGATAATCTAGATTAAAACATAATACTTTTTCCCCCCCCGGGAATAAAGAATTTACTGGTGGGGAGCTCACGAAGTGGAAGAAAAGTTACTTTCCATGGAAATATTGAGATCTTCCAAGGGAGAAGCAGTTGCTTATGTTGAAGAAGGAAAGTTAAGTATTGATTTTACTGCTGGATTTATCACTTTCAGGAATCTAAATCTATAAAAATAACATGATGTTGTTACCACTGCACTGTTCAGTCTTACAACAGGAGTTTAAAGAGAATATATAAAGAAGAATTTGGAAATATGTAAGTGGTGACTGGACCACCACTTGGCTATTGGCTGATTTAAGGACATCATTAAAGAACTGTACTATCAAATAGGGTAACCACTAGTCCTATGCACTACTTATATTAGTTCAGTTAAAATAAGATAAAGATTTAGTTTTTCAGTCGCACTAGCCACATTTCAGGTACACATATTGCTAGTGGCTACCATATCAGACATATTGCTAGTGGCTACCGTATTGGACAGTGCGGTATAGAATATCTCCAATATAACTAACACTGTTTAGAGGATATGGATTTCTGTTTGGGAAAGAGAAAATACTAGGGATTTTTAAAATGTAAAACAGTAAAAACTCAAAGTTTCTTTTCATATATATGTTGTTTCCAGGCATGCTTCTCCGCAGCATATTGAGCAACATTTTAAGATGTTGGACTTCTTAATAAATGACACTGGTGGTTTTAGTCTTTAAAAACAAAACAAAACAAACTTTACAGTTTTGTTATAACCAAGAATTTGGGGCTTAAAAACAGAAAGTTGTTGAACTATGCACTTTTGATATTGAAATTTATGTTTATTGTATAAAGCGATTACTTAGAATCGAAGTTAGGAGATTTATGAAGTTATCTGAGTAATTTATATTGAAAGGTTTTACTGTTCTCTGTTAGATTTTTATAATTTTACAGACAGTTTTATGGAGACTCTTAACAAGCATCTAAGTGCAAGAATCTGCCACATTTTTTAAAAAATAGAATTCAGCACCTTATTTACCTTTATATTGTTTTAAACTTTCCTTTGTCCTTTATTATGTTTAAAACATAACATTAGCCAATTTCTTTTACTTTAACATATTATCCAATTATTACTTCCTTTCCTCTTAATTTCCTAATTTGCTTATTCAGTAGAAATAGCTTAATAAGTAATGTATAGAGAAAGATGTTTTCTTTTACTTTATAGTACCAGATGCTCCAAAAAAGAATTGTGTTTCAAGTTTGAAGAGACTTACCTTTTTGCATGTTATTTTGGTAAAGCCAAATGTTATATATGTTCTTGAGAGAGTTGCGGGACTATCTTTTCTTTGCCTGAAATAGCAGATAAGTTCTTGTGACCTTTAAATTGTCATGTAGAACAGTAAAAAATTCTTAACCTTTTTTCTATAATTTCTTTTTTAGACCATAGTTGAAACTGAAAATATGAGGCTTCAAGAGACCTCAGATAATTATTTGGAATACAGAACATCTCTTCCTGTTTATTTTATGGTGTCTAATGACTATGAGGCTGTTCCGGTTTAGACAGAGGTTTTTCTTTGAAAAGATGGAGAAAATAATCTGTGGGTGACTTATGTATGTTTAATTGATTTTAAAAAATCAGTTCATTACCTTGAATTAATCTAGATTTGTCATAATTTACTTTAGCTGAGTCAATAGCACGTTGGTTCTTCGTGTTTTATTTAGAAGTATAAACATTTATTCTTTCTTTCTTTCTTTCTTTCTTTCTTTCTTTCTTTCTTTTTAAAGACTTTTTATTTATTTATTCAACAGACAGAGATCACAAGTAGGCGGAGAGGCAGGCAGAGAGGGAAGGGGAAGCAGGCTCCCCACTGAGCAGAGAGCCCGATGCAGGGCTCGATCCCAGGACCCTGGGATCATGACCTGAGCTGAAGGCAGAGTAACCCACTGAGCCACCCAGGTGCCCCTAAAAATTTATCCTAAGAAACTATTTTGCTATGTGATATGAGGGAGGAGAGAAGTGTTTTTTAACTTTTTACAATTGAAGTCTGTAGGGTACCACAGGCAAAGATCCTTTCTATGTCACTGTTCTCAGTGTGTTTGTGAAGTCTTCATGTTTTGGGGGTATTTCTTTACATTCCCTTGGTAGTCAAAGTAACCTCTTACCCCAATTTCTGTGCTTTATTTTCCTTCCTATGATGTGATAATGTAGTCAAACCTTTGTAAAATTTAGTTTGGTAGGACAATGGAAATGAACTACAATGATTGGTTAATTAAGAGTTAATTTTCATGACCCAGGTGGTATTACTCTTCTGATTTTCCTTCACTCCCTCCATTTTCTCACTCCTGAAAACAACATACTGTTAACCTCATTGTATTGTGGATTATGAATTAGGTTATTTGGTGTAGTGGGAATGTAGGATCAACTTTGGTGGTTGTTCAAAAATTTCAGTCATTAAAGTGCCAGGTAACACAGCTTTTTCACTATGGAGTTGGTTGACAGTCTCTTACAATCTAATAATCTGTAATGATGCTTCATTCTTCAGACTGTCTACTTAAAGAACCTTTATAACAGCAAATTTAGGTTTTAATAAAAAGGCATTTATTTTAATTACAGCTTTAAAAAATATTTTTAGATTTTTCTTTATTATTATTCATTTGAGACAGATACAGAGACAGAGAGAGAGCGCACGCATGCACGAAGGGGGAGAGGCAGAGGGAGAGGGAGAAGCAGACTCCCCATTGAGCAGAGAGCCCGACATGGGGCTCGATCCCAAGACCTGGAGATCATGACCTGAGCCGAAGGCAGAGGCTTAACCATCTGAGCCACCCAGACGCCCCTTAATTACAGCTTTTAAATTTATCTCCCAGATACTCAATGGCCTCCCCATTACAACAGCCAAAACGTACAGATTTGGTGATTGATAATAATGTATACCTGCTAACCATTATCACCTTTGTGCTCTTACTGAAGTGCCTGTCCAATACTGTAGACCATCTCTTCACAAACACTAGGAAAAAGGACTGCTGTCATCTTAAATACAGTATTAATTGTATAAGGGATAAAATAAAGGAGTTTATTTTCTTCATATAGAAAATTGCAATTTTTTTTTCTCTTGGGCCTGTTTTTCCTCCAAATGCTTAACTAATTCTACCTTATTACTCATCTATTCAAATTTAAGGATAGCTCTTTTTCATAAGGAGTTGTCATGCTTCACAGTTCAAGGTGAATCTTGTTAGATCAGTAACATTATAGTGACAATGTGATTGACAGTTACTATGTAGCAAACAGTGACCAAGAAGAAAAAACTTAATGTTTGTTTGCCTTTGCATAGATAGTTGCTTAATTTCATTCTGCTTTTAACATTTATAACTGAATAAAATGCTTATGCACATTGAAATGTCATAGTGCAGGATGTAGCTAGCCCTGGCACAAAATATTAAAATTATTTCATGAAGATTGGTGGTTGTGTTAAACTGTATATAAGATTTTTTTAAAAAGTACCAGGGCATACTATTTAGTGAATGCAGCCCACTGCTTCTGGGGATCAGTATAGAATAAACGTTTTCCTATGGTTACAAGTCCATGTGTAATCTGGTTCTCTGCCAATTAACCTCTCTTACTGCTCTGCCGATTCACACTGATGTCACTTTTCCTTTTTTTTTTTTTTTTTTAATTTTATTTATTTGACAGAGACAGTGAGAGACAGAACACAAGCAGGGGGAGTGGGAGAGGGAAAAGCAGGCTTCCCTCTGAGCAGGAAGCCCGATGCAGGACCAGATCCCAGGAGCCTGGGATCACAACCTGAGGTCAAGGCAGACGGTTAACGACTGAACCTCCCAGGCGCCCCATTACCTCACTTTTCCTTGAACACATTAAGCACATACCTGTCTCAGGACCTTTGCGTTTGCTATCCTTCAACCTGGAATAGTCTTTTATAAATTTCTATGACATACCTCTTACCTTGATACAGGTTTCTGTTGAAATACCACCTTTTTAAAGGGGTCTTACCTGTTCTTGCTCTTTCCTCTCCATCATTTTCTATTCCCTTTAATTTTTCATACTATCTGACTAATCTTGTTTACTGTTCCTTTTAACTATAATGTAAATTCCACAAGGACGGGAATTTTATTTTATTTTATTCAGTGCAGTATCTCTAGTGAGTGGTGCTTAGTAGGTATTCAAAGTCAATAAATGAATTCAGTATTGAGGCTTAGGAAGAAGAGTAAATATTGGAGATGGAAACCATCTCTGGAAAAAAATACTTATACTCTTAAAAATTAGATAAAGTAGAAAACAGCAAGGTATCCCACTCTGATTTTGACTCTTCTGGTTACTTCCTTATAGTTTTTCTAGTAGATGTCAGGAATTGTAGGGTTTATTAGAATCCTAATTGAGAGATCCTCAAATATTTTGTTTCTGGCACTCTATCAGTTGACTCAAAAGTGATTGCCTACTAGCCTTCTGGTTTCATATCCTAGAGCCTGTCTGCATTGTTATTTACATATGTGTCCCATAATTTTCCGAAATATACTAGCTGGTATTTATTTCATTTAACTCTTCTTATAATTTTCTAGAATATCTCTAAGGATAATTCTTAATTATCTTGAGGGATTCTATCTGAACTTTGGCAGAACTTCTGGGAATCTAGATGCTGTTTTGAAAAAAAATCTTCTTCACTGGTTGTGTCTAAGATTTCTTTCTTTCTTTTTTTTTTCTTTTCTTTTTTTTTTTTTTTTTAATATAGACAGTCCAAGAAGAAGAAAGAGAGATTTACAGACAGCTGCTACAGATGGTCACAGGGAAACAGTTTTCTGTAGCAAAACCTACCACACACTTTCCTTTACACCTGTGAGTCACAGAAACATATTTCAAATGAATTTAATTCTCATTTTGTCATTTGATATTGAAACTATATTCTTCTCTTACTAGGTCTCGATGTCTTAGTTCCAGTAAGAATACTTTGAAAGACTCACTGTTTAAAAATGGAAACTCTTGTGCAGCTCAGATCATTGGCTCTGATACTTCATCATCTGGATCTGCCAGCATTTTAACTGCCCAGGAACAACTGTCCCACAGTGTGTATTCCTTATCGTCTTATGCCCCAGATGTTGTGGCATTCGGATCCAAAGATTCCGATCCTCTCCATCAACCCCAACATCACCACTCTCTTCTACATCAGCCAGATCACTTACCAGCTTCAAATACACAATCAGAAGGTGAAATTGGTCTCGTATAACTATATTTTCAATCCAAATAGCCAGTTAACTGTTGATGGGATCCGTGTGAATCATAGGCAAGGTTGTAATCTGAATGTAACGTAACTAACATGTAAGAAACTTCAAATACATTTAATTCAGTTAGTCTTACCACAAATAAGCTAAACCTGCAAGTGACTTACTTTTTTCTTACATGGAGATGCAGATGATTTCATATATTTTACTTAAAAGATTAACTTCCTGAGCAGAGTCTAGGGTCAGCACAGTCAGCCCAATTACTTCAGTACTTTCTCTGTCTCTAGTACTTTACAGTGACCATTAAGTACTGAATTAAGTATTGAAGTAAAAGTTCTTAACCAGGTAATGTTTTAAAAAGTTGTGTAGTAAGTTTATGCATTTTAGAATGGTCATCAGCAAATTTCAGAAACAAAATGAGTTTTCTACCTAAGTTTCAGTTAACTGAAATATCTAGACTCTGCACTCCAGTTAATGAAGGTTTTCTGTGATAATTTCGTTTGCTTAGTTTTCCTCTTCTGTAGGTATGTATTGTGTATGTTTATGATAGTATGTATTTAGGTATATAACTTAAAACAAGTTTTAGGTTAAATGGTTAGACATTATGATCTTTTGATAGATCATTCTCTAAGGCTCTTACCTCCTTCCTCAGATTTATTTATTTATTTATTTATTTTAAGATATTCTTCACTTTCTTAAAATTTCACTTGGGGATTAAAATTGTTGGTGGCTTCATTATATACCTACATGTATTCATGAAAACCTTTATAAAATTTTGTGAGATGATTTACTGGTAACTACCATTAAAAAAGCCTTTAACCTAAGACACATAAGTTGTATGACAAAGGGTTAGATGCAACTTAACTGAAACAAATATACTATAGTACATTGAAGTGTTTCCTTACTTTTCTTGTACCATTTAATAAATATTCTAAATGAGGTTCTAATCATTTCGATTAGGACATGATCCTCTAGAAGGACACAATTCCTGCCTTTATCAACACAAAAATAAATGATGAAATGATAGAATTTGTACGTTTTAGACTCTGCTACTTCTATAGCTGTTTCTGTCTTTCTACCTTCTGTTCCTCCTTCCCTTCTTTCACCTTATTCAGTCTCGTGGTAGTTCATGAACTAAAAACTTTTGAGAAATATTGGCTTGTTCTTGTTCCCCAGGAACAGAAAGAAGCAGCGTAGGAATCAAGCAGAGCCTGGGAGTAGGAGATGAAGGGCCTATGTGCTTGTATTTTAGAACGACTGCTTTCTTTGTGAGGCAAGCTCTTTAAGCCCTCTTTCTGGCTCAGTGAAAATGGGCCTGCCTCTCTCTCTGTCTCTTCCATCCTATCTTTGTCCTTGTGCTGCATTATTTTTATGAAAACAGAATATAACAAAGTATGGGAACTTAAACTACAGGCATCTAGAGTATATAACTACGTAGGATTTTATTAATAATGCTATGCTCTTGTGTTTCTTTTTAGGATCAGACTCTGTGATCTTACTCAAAGTGAAAGATTCCCAGACTCCAGCTCCCAGGTAAGCTTTAGAAAAAGGACGTTCTTGACATATTTTCTTTTTCTTCCCCTTACTCACAATTTCTTCACTAAGAGTTACAGAATATAAGGTCAAACTGCCTCAATTCAGACCTCTTGCCTGTGTTATTTGAATTATTTCAGTGACTTTCTGATTGGTCATCTTCCTCCGGCCTCATTGTTGAGCTTCATTCCATCTTCCATCATGGTCTCAAATCCATTCTTTGCCTGTTCTTTTCCATCTTCCATTCTGCAACCCAAGTGGTCTATTTAAAATGCATATCTGATTATTCATTAAATTCCAATAGGAGTGGCTGGCTCTCAGACTAGAGTCAAGCCCAAACTCCGTGATATGGTATACAAAGCATTTCCTCTGCACACCTCACTTCCTGTCACATGTTCTTTCCTTTAACAAATATTTATTGATCATTTACTATGTGCCAAGTCCTAATACAGACTTTAGGTCTAACAGTAGTGAACAAAATGAAAGCCCTGCACTCAAGGAACTTACATTCTGGTTATAAGAAGTATAAAGAAAGGGGCGCCTGGATGGCTCAGTGGGTTAAGCCTCTGCCTTCGGCTCAGGTCATGATCTCAGTGTCCTGGGATCGAGCCCTGCATCAGGCTCTCTGCTCAGCAGTGAGCCTGCTTCCTCCTCTCTCTGCCTGCCTCTTTGCCTACTTGTGATCTCTCTCTCTCTCTATCAAATAAATAAATAAAATCTTTAAAAAAAAAAGTATAAGGAAAGAGATGGGGGACAAATAATGAATGAGTAGATAAACATTTATATCTGGTAGTGATAAATGTGAAGAAAAATAAAGCAGGGTAACTTATAGGCTGGGGCACTGTTTATCTGGGTGGTCATGGCAAGTCTGATAAGGGACATTTGAGGGGAGACGTGATGGAGGTGAGAGGAGGAGACGTATGAGAAGATGGGACTCTTTCCTGTGTTTGTTACGTGCTGGACTATATGTGATATGTACTTACTTACCTTCATAGTCCGTGTTCCTTCTGCCTGGGATGTAGCCCCTACCTCAACTTGTCTATCTAAAGAAGCAGGAATCTCTTTATTGTCTTTTAAATCTCAATTCAAATATGATCTTCTATGATACTTGACTTCTATATGAAACTTTTTGCTTTGTAATTCAGTGGGTTACTACTTAAGATCGCAATTTCTTTGCCATTGCTGTTTCTGTGGCTTTAGCAATTCAGTTGCTGGAATGATAATAGTGTCAGTTTTCCATTAAGGAAGTTAGCAATTGTGAAACATTCTTTCTCATCTCGGTTTCTATACTTCTTTGCATTTCTCCAAATGTCCTGAATTTTAGATATTTAAAGAAAAATTCTCTGTTATAGTTTCTCAAGGAGACTTTAGAGTTTGGAGTTCTTATTCTTTATACATTTTTTTTCTTGAGTCCCAGACCTGGGTTCTGATTTTGTCCAGGCATCATGTAACTTTGGACAAGTTACTCTTCTGAACCTTAGTTTCCTTATCAGTGAAAATGCCAGTATTAATACCTTACTATTTTTTGAATTGCTGTGAAGGTTAATATACTCAAAAAGCACTTATAAAAGTGTTTTCACACATAGTACACAAAGTAGGTATTTTTTCCTGGGAAAAGGTCGATCTCATGTAAAGAGTGCTTTTAATTCTTTAATGGTTCTTTACTGGGTATACCTTTCCTTTATAAAAGATTTCTCTTGGTGATGCCTGAAGAATGAGATGGCGGGAGAAATGGTCTATTGGGATCAGATTGACTAATGCTGTTTATCGCAGTTGGAGTCTGCTCTCTCAAGACTTGGTTGATTGGCTCTTTATTCTTAATCTCCCACCACTGCCTCTTGGTTAAGGTCTAGCAGTGAGGATCTGCCCTTATTTCCCATAATATGCCATTCCATTTCCTATTTTTGTGCCATTGTACATGCTGATCCTAATCCCTGTAATTTCCTTTCTCTCCTTGTCCACTTGTTGTTTTGCTTTGCAGAATCTGACTCAGGTGTTATTTTTTCCTCAAGACATTTCCCTGACTTCTCCGGGCAGCATAAGCCTTTTCTTCTAGTACTTCTATCCCTGTGTCTGTTCATTACTAATACCTTTGCACTAATAACCTAATGTTGATAATGCCTGGCATATGATAGGTACTTAGTAAATAAATCTTTGTTAAACATGCATTTCCTAGAAAGCCTTAAATGCTCTCTTGAGTAGCTCAAGTATTCATCATCTCCCTGTTGGTTTAAGGCTTTGGTTTATTGAAAGGCACATTGCAAGAGAAGAAATCACAGCCTTCAGAATTGGACAGACATCGTTTCTAATCCTGACTTCCAAAACAGATTATCCTCTGAACCTCAGTTTCCTTTTCTGTACACTACGAGGAATAATTCCTTATTACATATTATATTGAGGTTTAACTAGTATGAGAATTATCATGAGGCTTAACTACTATAAAACATCTAAAGCAGAATTTCACACAGAGCACTAAGTAGGTGCTCATAAATTGTTTTAGTTATTACTGTGTGCTTCAATCATATGAAAAATAATGTATAATCTTATTTTACTTTCTTAAGCCACCAAATACCTTGATCCATTGAAGAGCAGTACTTTTCCCTTACATTATTCATTTATTCAGTAAGTACTGAGTACCTGCTGTGTGCCAAGCACATTCTTAGTGCAGAGGATATGGTAGTAAATACAAAACACAAAAATTCCTATCCTCATTAAGTTTATGGTCTAATAAGGAAGCAGACAAGCTTTAATAGCGTGATACAATACCATGAAATTCTGGGCAGTTCTTGTCACTTCCTTATATTGTGCAGTAAATGTGTTTTCATGTTCATTTGTTTTTAATGTCACACACTAGGCCTCTCACAGTGCTACCACTGATCTCTCTGACTTTCTATCTTGGTTGTTACATCAGTATTCACTGTGCCAAGGGTATAGGCCACTACGTGTATGTTTTCCATTCATTAACCTCAGTTACAGTGGGGAGGCAATAGAACAGCATTGTCATTGCCAAACCCTAGCCTAAGGATGATTGGGAATACTGATTCTCAAAAGGTAGGCTAAGGAGCAAGGGATACGCTCTTGAATCCTTGTTCCTGCCTTCACTAAGACAGACTGTAGCAATTGAAGAACTGACAGGGACTCTGATTTCCATATTTTACAAATTTGAAACTAAGACCCATGGAAATGAAGTGACTTTGTCAAAGTCACAAAGTGAATCAGGGATTGCTCCAGGAGATCCAGGTCTCTTAACTCCCAATTTGATGCTTTCCTCTGTTTACTTGTTCTATGTATCTAAAAGTTTTCTTTGGAAAAGTGTTCACTCCTGTGTTTGTTTCTTTGAGAAATCCTTCAGTTAGGGATTGGCAAGGAGATGACGACATTTGAGAAGAGCAAGAGGTTCTAGGAGAGAGAACATGCATGTGACTCTTCTGCGAAGCATTATTCATTTGGATTGTCACAAGAGCTGCATGGACTAGAACTGGTCGCTCATCTTTGGAGTAGAGTTGTATTGCTGATTTTCCACTTTGATTCATTGACTCACTAGCCATTTGATACAAATTCTTGTGTGGGTGGGGATTTTCAGTGTGTGGTATGATTTAGTTGAAAATATTTTGATTCAAGTAGACTGACAAGAAGTCGTCTAAGATTTGACTAAATCATTAATAAATCTGTTAATCTGAAGCATTTGGGAGGAGGAATGATCTAGCTTAATATATTACCTTGACAAGTGATGTGCTCTTTCACATCGTTTTGGTCTCTCACACAAGAGCTATGCTACAGTTAACTTCTCTGCCAAACTTTGGGTCATCTTTTTAACTAGTATGTGTGCAAATGACTCGTACTTGTATTCCTTTAGTTCCTAGTTACGATTATTTTATGTAATTTAGTACTTTTTACTTATTGCATACATATAAAGCATTCTTGTAAATTATTTAAATGATTGGTTTTCTTGGTGATGATATTTGAATTTTCTTATAAGCCTCCTGCTCATTTGTCATATTTTTTTTCCCCACCCATAGTCCTACTTTTTTTCAGGCAGAGCTGTGGATCAAAGAATTGTAAGTTGTTAATTTTGGTTGGTTAATTTCCTTCCCTATCACTTCCTTTCCAGTTAGAAGTAGTCAATTAGGCAATCACCCTACCTATATTTAATCAGTAAAGATTCCCTATTTAATATTTATTTATAAAACAACTTTTAAATTGTTGGGTTTTTAGAACCTATTGGGGTTGGGACATGTCTTTGCTTAGGTTTGTTAAATATGTAACAATTACTGAAATTAAATTGGATTGGAGAACTTTCAGTTAGGTATTACATAGAAAGGAAAATAAATGCCCTTATTTTCACATTGATAAAACTAATTTATTGAATAGTTCACATTCCTGGAATTTGCAAAATTACTGAGTTTTTAGTCTCCATTTTCAGTAACTTTGAGTTATCCAAATTCCTGGCCTTACTAATTTTTTTAGGGGAAAAAAACTCACATTTTTTCTTTTGGATCGTAAATATTTGAATTGAAACCTCAGTTATATCTTACATTATTTGCTCCTTTGGGATTCAGTCTCATTTTTGAGTTTCTAGAATGAAGCTTCATTTTCTCCATAATCTTAGAAGTATGCTTAAAGGAAAAAAGAGACTACACATTTGCAACTATCCACAAAAGTCACCTGTTCCCATTTAGCAAAAAAAAAAAATTCATCATTTCAATAAAAATAGGATGATTTTAATAACACTACCTGGTTTCACTTGTCTTAAAATATAAGTGTAGTGTAACGATAAGATTAGTGTACAGATTTTAGACTTTCTGTATGAGGGTTTTATATTTAATGTTCATCGTTCATTAACAATGTGCCTGATGCTAAGACAGTGGTCTGCACTTTTGTCCCATTCCTTTTCATTTCCTAGAACTAGTGTTTATGATTCTCGAGCACGGGAGAGATTGCGCCAGATTGAAGAGCAGAAAGCACTAGCATTACAGCTTCAAAACCAGGTAAACGAACAATTAGAGATAAGGTTGTAAATAAATAGCATATCCAAGTTGAAACTAATTTGGAAGAGTATTTGGGATCAAAGCTATTGTAATTGCAAGATGTTATGGTAGCATAACATTATATATGATTAGTGTATGTCCTTGGTCTCTCCAGCTGGTCCTGCTCAGTATATGTAGAAAAGTAGTAGTTTTCCTTATCCTACTTACTCTAAAGTTCTTTTTTGCAGAGATTGCAGGAACAGGAACATTCAGTACATGATTCTGTAGAACTGCATCTTCGTGTACCACTTGAAAAGGAGATCCCTGTCACGATCACCCAAGAAACAGAAAAGAAAGGTCATAAATTAATTGAGAGTGAAGATGAATTTCCTGAAATCACAGAGGTAAATTACATACTACAGATTCTTTGCTAGCAAGTGTGTTTAGAAGAAATACTTTGAATGAATTTCAAACGTAAAAGTAATAGAACACCTGGCATTTAAATTGTGTTGCATACCCCTGCTTTCATTTATTTGTATTACAATACCAATCTTGGCTTTCTTTTTAAAGGATTATTGAAAATTGAGGAAAGAATTGTGGGTGGCTTTTCATGACTTCAGTGAAAAAACATTGAATAGAGTTGTGTTTTATTTTATGTACATTATCATTTGTATGTGTACAATAGTTTGACATCACATAGTAGTAAGCTGAGGCTTACGGTATTTTTTTAAGTGGTAAAAAATCAGTATAAAAATTTGGAAAATACATAAAAGTCTTTGTACATTTAAGATAATCTGTTCCTTAACCCATTCTTCTGTTGGAAAAACTATCCTATAGCTGGTAAGTATAACACATTTATTATAGTTGTCCTGAATTCTGTAATTTACATTTAAGAAGTCTAATTTTTTTCTAGGAAAATGTGTCTGAAGACACTACCTTTATCCCCTTACTACCCTTTGGGAAAGATTCTATTTACTAGGAAATTGTATGGACCAAAGATATGAAATATAATTAGGTCTTCTTGTGGACTTAGAAAATCTGATAGCAGAAGGTTATTTCAGACTTAGGAATAAAAGAAAGAAGGGGCTGAAGTTTTGTGCTGCAAATGAGAAGGGAGGACAAGATGGGATGAAAGGAAGTAATCCAGGAAATTACTGGAAGGAATAGAAACCAAAACAAAATGTTAGAAGTGAACAGTTGATTACTGATAAATATAGCCTGGGGATTATATGAGCTTTGGTGAGAAATCTAGTCTGTAGCCATGTAGGCGTCATCTCTGGTACCTCTTGGTTCCCTAGGAAATGGAAAAGGAAATAAAGAATGTATTTCGTAATGGGAACCAGGATGAAGTTCTGAGTGAAGCATTCCGCTTAACCATTACACGCAAAGATATTCAAACTCTAAACCATCTGAACTGGCTCAATGATGAGGTAATCTCGCACCTATTTTTATATTCAAACAGTGAGCGTTAAGTAGAAACTAAATCAAGGCATTATCTTTTCTCCAAGTGTGGTCCTCAGATGACCTACATAGAATTGGCTCTCCTATGTTTGTCCGTTCTCCTGAGTGAGTCTGAGACACTGTGGTGGAGAAATGCATTTTAAACAAGTACCTCAGCTGATTTTTTTTAATATACTTGTGAGTCCGAGAACTGCTGATTTACCTTGTTGTGTGTGGAAGATCTAGACACTGAGGGAGAGGCAATTTGGCTCTCATTCTTTTTAAGGCACCTACCCTGCAGTTCACATCTTCTGAGTAGATTTTTAACAGCTCTGACTGTGTTGCCATCATTTCCATCATGGCGTCCATTTCTACTTCCTTTTTCATCTTTCTGTACTTGTTCCGGGTCACCTAGGTTATGAGATTTAAGCTTTCTAAAATAGCCTGCATTTATATATGATATTGAAAAAGTTATGTTATTAAATATACTGACATTGAAAAAGTTATATTATTAAATATTTGATGTACTGGGTTGAAAGAAAGGTATGGCCCTCAGCTCCTGCTAATAATTTTAAGTAGATTAATTACAGTCTTTAAACTATTCTGTCCTCATTCTTAAACCTGGAGGAAACTGTTTTATTTCAGAAGGGTATTTTTCACAGCAAAGGAAGAGATGGGGTTGCGGTTTTTTTCTCTAAGTACTTGCTTCCTTTCTTAGGCCCAGTAGAAACATCCCTGCCTCATATTTTGGGTTATTCAAAACTTTAGATTTTTAGATACTCAGTATAATAAGCACTAGATATTCTAGATATCTATAATCTGGTCTTGTATGCTTAGGATCTTCCAAATAATATTTGCTAACATCTATTGAGCATTTACATCATGTTGGGCACTATTACATTTTATATGTTCTATTCGTTATAATAGTCACCACAGACCTTGGAGGTATATACTGTAGTTTAACCATTTCTATTTTATAGATGAAGAAACAAAGCATGGAAAGATTAAGAAATTTTCAAGGTTACATGGCCAGTAAGTAGCAGAGCCAGGATTTAGACCCAAGCGTTGGGTCTTATCTGTTATATTGTACTGCCTCAGAATCCTAAATTGGATCCTGTCTTAGGGTTAGATGTGTAGAATTTGAGAGCCATATGCCATGCCCAGCATGTCGATTTTCTCTGGGGGCAGCTAGACTAGCCCCATTCTCTTTGCCCCTGATCAGTTTCTAAAATACAGATTTCAGGGGCTCCTGGGTACCTCAGCCAGTTAAATGGCTATCTTAGGCTCAGGTCATGATCTCATGGTTCTGTGATCAAGCCCTGCATCAGGGTCCCTGCTCAGCGGGGATCCAGCTTCTCTCCCTCTGCCGCTCCCCCTGCTTGTGCTCTCTCACTCTCTGTCAAATAAATAAATAAATAAATAAATAAATAAATAAATAAAATCTTTTAAAAATAAAATAAAGATTTCAGAAGTTAATTATTCCCTGAATAATATCTTTGACCAAGAATGGTAAGGAAGGGTATGGTTTGATACTGTCTTGCTTTAGGGGAAAGCGTCTTGCTTCTTTTGGCTCAAAATAATGATATTAGAATATTGGGTCACATAACAGGAAATAAAAAGAGTTCACCAGATAAAAGGGCAAAATGGAAATCAAGGACTGTCAAAAGTATCCATCAATTAAATGTTTTTTATTTGAACACATTAATGTATGGTTTCTTGCCAGTTTCTGCCTGCCACTGCCAAATGGAAAGGGATCAGTTATTGTATAGGGATTGTAGCTCATTTGTTGTAAATTATGCAAAGCCTCCTAGAGGGCAGCAATGAGTAGGATATGAGCTGAGTCCCTGCTGTTTACCGTGGTAGTTACCTTGGGGAGATCCTCGGTGAGATCCCTTACAGAGGCGGCATTCATCAGGACATGTTTTCCATTCTCCTGGCCCATCAAAGATTGGATTTTTAGCAAGCGAAGTTCATGGAAATTACATTATTTAGAAAAGTAGAGGAGAAGGAAAGATTCCTTTTCTACTTTATCTCTATGACACCTACCCATAACTTTTGTAGAGAGTGCTTGTATTCTGAGTTCAGAATGTTAACTTTGAAAGCGGGTACCAATTCACATGTCTGTGATGATGGTAACTATTTTGGAAAGCACTATTTTCAAAGTACAGTACTTCTCAGGCTTTCAAAGTTACTGTCCGTGAGAAGCTAACATTCTGATGAGGAATTAGTAGATATCCTCAAGTATTCATATTCATTTAAAAATACATAATTCTTTTTCTCAGTTGTGAATTCTGAGTCATCTTTTGCAAGTAATTTGAGCTCTCTTCAATCCTGTCCTTCCCTCAAATAGATATTTTCATTAATAGCCATTTCTTTTCTTTCTGTATATCCTATCAGTTTTATAGGCTGCTTTTAAATCTTTCTCCAAAATAAGGTGACTGGCATATTATTCTTACCATTTTATGGACAGGAAATACAAGATCCTTGGGACGTCTGGGTGGCTCAGTCGGTTAAGCTGCTGCCTTCGGCTTGGGTTATGATCCCAGGGTCCTGGGATTGAGTCCCGCATCCAGCTCCTTGCTCAGCGGGGAGCCTGCTTCTCTCTCTGCCTCTGCCTGCCACTCTGCCTGCTTGTGTTGCACGCACGCTCTCTCTCTCTCTCTCTCTCTCACAATAAATAAATAAAATCTAAAAAAAAAAAAAAAAAAAGAAAGAAAGAAATATAAGATGCTGGAAATGAAAAGGATCAGATTTAGTTTATAAGGAAAATAAAATTCAGAAGTCCTATATTTAGAATACATGCAGAAAGCCATTAGACTACCCTTTCTCTGGTCACTTTCCTAAAAGAGTAGGCTACATTGCTTGTTTATAAAATAGGCTTTCAAACATAGGTTTTCGTGAATGGATTTATGTACAGATGAATAAATTCTGTGTAGCTTTAAAGGACCAATAATTGGTTGATAGGACTGACATTTTTAACTCACTGTAAGAAAATGAAACTTCTGGGGCGCCTGGGTGGCTCAGTGGGTTAAAGCCTCTGCCTTTGGCTCAGGTCATGATCCCAGGGTTCTGGGATTGAGCCGTGCATCGGGCTCTCTGCTCAGCAGGGAGCCTGCTTCCTCCTCTCTCTCTCTCTCTGCCTGCCTCTCTGCCTACTTGTGATCTCTATCTGTCAAATAAATAAATAAAATCTTTAAAAAATTAAAAAAAAAATCCATAAAAAAAAATAAAAAAAGAAAATGAAACTTCTCAGAAATGGAATGTGGAAATTGGCTGTCTTTATAAAGAATACAAAAGGTGGCTGGAAGGCTGAGAAGACCAGGGACGTTATAGATGGCAATTTCTGTACTAGGTCTGGTGATCAATAGTTAATAGAAATAGCTAATTAAGGGAAGGAGGTCAGGGTTAAAGAGAGGAGGAATTAGTTGCAAAAGTAGATTGAAAATCATAATCAAGGAACAAAAAAGTATTTTTAAATGGATGTCAGCACTAAAAATTATTTATTAATTCTGGGTGATTACATTAGATGACTTCTGTGATCCAGTGGCTTGATGATTCTGCTTTATGGCGTGACAGTTCTACTTCTTAGAGGGCCTAAGTATTGTTTTGTAAGGCATCAGATAAATTTAAAGATATATGGAAATTACTTAGGCATACAAGTGAATGGATAGGACTTCTGTTTCTGGTCATAATAGAATAAGATGGATCAGGTTTACCCTTTCAGCTTAACCAGAAAACTAATCAAAACATGAAACAAAAATTTTCAGACAGTGGATAACAGAGATCCCTGAGAGGAGGAAAATGAAAGGGATGAGCTGATGATTTCCCCACCTCACTAGGGTGGTATGTTGAGGGTAGAGAGCTGGTAGAACGTAGCAGTGCCTGACAGTCTTGCTTAGTGGAGGAGACATGGTTCAGAGTTCAGGGAGGTGAAAGGGGCTAAGATTTGTGAGGTTAAAATACTGAAGGGGAGGTTGCTGCACAAAGAGAAAGCTTCAGAGATGGCAGAGCCCCCCCACCCCAAATCTTTGAGTACCAGTCTGTACATAGATTGGAAGAAACTACCAGAGGCTGGGGAAAGAACCACCAGGAAGAAGGAATCAGAACAAAGCTCAGAGCTAACATAAGTGCTTAGAATAGTTCATATTCCAACCAGTTAAGAATGGAAAAATCATGTGGCAATGAATAAAGTCCTCAAAAGGACATTACCTCAGGAGTGGGGCCAAACTGGCCCTAGAATAAAGGCCACTCTGGACCTGTGGTAGCAAAGTTAAATACAAATCTTGAAAGCTTGAAACTGATTCAAGTGACTTAACTGTATCATAGAACAAAAGGCCAATGATACAAACATATTCTAGTAACAACAAAACCCAAAAAACTTGAAACCACAGTGTCCAGCTTCCATTCAAATGTTACCAGGCATGCAAGGTGGAAGGAAAATGCAGCTTATTACCAGGGAAAAAAACAGAAATACTCAGAAGTGACAAAAATGACAGAACTAGCATACATTGGCAGGATATTACAAACACATTCTATATGTTCAGGAATGTAGAGGAAAATTGACATTTTGATGAGAAAAATGGAAAATGTAAAAGAAGACCCAAATTGAACTTCTAAGGGATGAAAAACACAGTTTCTGAAATAAAAAATATATGAGGTAGGATTAACAGTATATTGGACACTACAGAGGAAAAAACTAGTGAACTAGAAGATATAGCAGTAGGAACCATCCAAATGAAACAGAAAAAAAGGCTGAAGAAAGATGAGTATATGTGAGCTGTGGGACAATATCAAGCATTCTGAGCTCTATTTAGAGTCTCCGAAGGAAAAGTTAAGTGTAAGTGGTATCAGAAAAAAAGTTTGAAGAAAATAATGGTGGATTTTCCAAATTTGGAAACTTAGACTGGCAGATCCAAGAAATTGAGCATACCCTAAGTAGAAGAGACTCTATACTAAAAAGTATAATAAGTTGCTGAAAATCAGTGATAAAAGCAACCAGAGGAAAACAGACATGTGATGTACTAGAGGAATACAAGAAAGAAGTACATGTAGGTATGAAGACAGTGTAGCTACATTTTTAAGGTACTGAAAGGAAAAAAAAAAAAAACAAAAAAAAATTTGTCAATTTATATTCTATATGCAACAAATATATCTTTCAAAAAAATACTTTTTTTCAGACAAACAAATGCTGAGAGAATGCACCACCAGCAGACCTGTATTATAAGAAATACTAAAAAAAAAAAAAAAAAAAATACTAAAGGATATTCTTCAGGCAGAAGGAAACTGTGAGGTGGAAATTTTCAGTCTATATAAAGGAATGAAAAGCAGTGGAAATGCTCTGATTTTTTTAATATCTCTGTAAGACAATTGGCTAGTTAAAGCAGAAATGTATTATGGGATTTTTATATTACATTTTGTGTTTTGTCATAACACAAAAGTGGGGAAGAGGAAGTACATACTATAAGATTTTTACACAGTACATGAAGTGATATAATGTTATATGAAGATAGACTGTCATCAGGTAAAGACCTATATTATAAATCCTGGAGCAACCACTAAAAATAAAAATAAAAAGAGTTAATAAGCAAATAAGATAAAATAATAAGGAAAAATAAGGAAAAAAAATAACCCAAAGGAAGGCAGGAAGAAAAGAAAAAAGGGAGAACAGATAGGACAAATAGAAAAAAAGAGCATGATGGTAAATATAAACTCATCGATATCAGTAATCACATTAAATGTAAACGATCCAACCCAGCATGCCCAATAGAAATATAATGTGAACCACATAGGTAATTTTTTTTAAAGATTTTATTTATTTATTTGACAGAGATCACAAGCAAGCAGAGAGGCAGGCAGAGAGAGAGAGGAGGAAGCAGGCTCCCCGTTGAGCAGAAAGCCCAATGTGGGACCCTGGGATCATGACCTGAGCTGAAGGCAGAGGCTTTAACCCACTGAGCCACCCAGGCACCCCCACATAGGTAATTTTAAATTTTCTAGTAGTCACATTGAGAAAAGTAAAGCAGGTAAAATTAATTTTTTTGTAAAGATTTTATTTATTTATTTGACAGAGAGAGAGATCACAAGTAGGCAGAGAGACAGAGCGGGGAGGGGAAGCAGGCTCCCTGCTGAGCAGAGAGCCTGATGTGGGACTTGATCCCAGGACTCTGGGATCATGACCTGAGCTGAAGGCAGAGACTTAACCTGCTGAGCCACCCAGGCACCCAAATTAATTTTTTTTTAGAAATTTATCTTTTTGAGAGAGAAGGCATAAGCCGGGGGTGGGGGAGTAGCAGAGGGAGAAGGAGAAGTAGACTCCCCACTGAGCAGGGAGCCTGACATGGGGCTCAATTCTATGACCCCAGGATCATGACCTGAGCCAAAGGCAGACACTTAACTGACTGAGCCACCCAGGCACCCCAGTAAAATTAATTCTAATAATATATTTTACTGGACACCATATATATAAAATATGTCATTTTGGCATGTAATAAATACTGAAATTTTATTAAAGAGGTATCTTTCCTTTAAAGTGTAGTGCACATTTTCTACTTACAGCATATTTATGTTTATAGCACAGTTTGGATTAGTCATTTTTCAAGTGCTCAGTAGTCACTTTCAACTTGTGGCTACCATACTGGAAAGTATAGATTAAACATCCAGTTAAAAGGCAGAGCTTGTCAGATTGGGTAAGAAAAGATCTGTTTATAAGAAAACCATTTTATTTATTTGTTTATTAGAAATTTCCTGGGGTTTTTTTTTTTGTTTGTTTTGTTTATAATCTCTACACCCAACATGGGGCTCAAACTCATGACCCCGAGATCAAGAGTTGTATGTTCTTCCGACTGAACCAGCTGGCTCCCCAAGAAACCCATTTTAAATGTGAAGACACAGATAGGTTAAAAGTAAATGGATAGAAAAAATGTGCTATGCAAAAACTAATCAAGAAAAAGATGAAGTAACTATATTAGTATACCAAGTATATTTCAGAGCAAAGAATATTACCAGTGACAAACATTTTGAAAGGCATAAGTTCTTCAAGAGAACTTAACCTAGAGATGAACACACCTAGTAAGAGAAATTCAAAAATATATGAAGCAAAACTTATGAAACTGAAAGGAGAAATAGACAAAGCTGTAATTATCATTGGAGGTTTCAACACCTTTCTCAATAATCAGTGGGAGAAATAGAAAGTCATTAAGGATGTAGAAAGCCAGATTAGGTAGATGGATCCCATGTACCTGAATGCCTGTGGGCAGGAAACACTTCCTCTTCTAGACAGCACTAAATGTGCCCTACCCCATGTGGAGAAACAGGATGATACTGCACTTCCAGTCTCTTCATTTTCCCTCCAGGACTCTGTCCTTCCTGTCATCCCTTACTAGTAATTTACTTGGATGAATTGGGAAAATAACAAGCAGACATGTCTTTTTTTTTTCTGGTTTTATTTTGCAAACCCTGTTAATTATTGTAGTTTCTTCCAAAATGCAAAATCATTAGACTGTTGGAACACTGTATTTCTGACTTTTTCCTAGCTAGGGGGAACACCGTAAGGAAAAGACTAATACTATGTGGGGAGTGAGGGAATACAGGAGGAAATAAGATGGATTCTATATAGCAGACTGACTACACTGGTGACCAAGCTAACAAGGCAGACCAATTACCTATTTTGTAAGTCTCATCTCTGAAGAGAAAGAGGTGTATTTCAGCTATTTTACATCACAGTAGCCTTGTGTATAGAGAAAGTATTCTTACTTGATTGATAGTGGGAAAGTTAGAAGTAAGACTTAATAAGGGGTATACTGGGGTCATCTGATTTTTATTGTGGAATCAGCATCTGAAATCAGAGCACATAACTCTGTCTAGCATTCTTTCATAATAAAAGTGGAAATGGGGAATTGGTAGTTGTCATAGCTTTCTGGTTATTTCCAAGGAGCCGTTAAATTTAAGTATTGCTCAGTGAAGAGAGGAAACAGCTTACAGAACGTTAAGCCCAACTAGACAAGCCTAGCACAGGAAATAAGTTTGCCTTAGGAAGTAAAAACTGATTCCATAAGGGGGGGCAGGGAGACCCTAGGCAAAATGAGATAAATTAGTTAAGTGAATATGATGTGTCTGTCATATGCAATGTACTCTTACATGTAGAATAAAATGATCAGAATGGAAATTTGAGTGTTTCTAACGTGACTCACTGGTAGATTCCACATCATTATACTTACTTCTTAAAGTGTTTCTTTAATAGAACTAGCCCTTTGGATAAACCAGGGATTTATGCAGGGTCATGGAGAATTATAATTACAGTTGTCACAACTCCATAAAAATAGGTGTTGCCTGCCTGTCTTTTTCTAAAACTTTAGCAGTGTTTCTAATAATTCATTACTTGAATTTCCATGGGAGAAGAATCCTGGGTACGTGTTCACAGTGAGAAATGTAATACACAGAGCTTACCTGAAGTCTACAGTCTATATTAATTAGGTTAACAAACTATAGAAATGATCCCTGAAAGTATAGTCTAGATCTTAGGAGTGAATGATCTTCTGACTCATGCTATTTAAATGCTGCTACTTGGCTGGTCTTTTGGGCTTTGTGGTCAAAAGGGGTAGATTTAATTTAAAAATCAGAACAGGGAGGTCAAGGTGAGAACATAGAGAAGTAAAAGAGGAAAAATGGCTTTTTCCCCACCGAAGCTTGTCTTGGTTTCTACGTAGGAGCACTGTTATACCCATGACTTTCAGAACATTTTTTCCCTAGAGCCAGTTAGAAAGGTTCAGGGCACCTGGGTGGCTCCGTTGGTTAAGCATGTGATTCTTGGTTACAGCTCAGGTCTGTGATCTCAGGGCTCTGAGATCGAGGAGCAGCATCAGACTGCACGCTCAGCAAGGAGTCTGTTGAAGATTACCTCTCTCTGCCCTTCCCCCTATTTGTGTGCACGGTCTTCTCTATCTCTCTCAAATAAAAATAAATCTTAAAAAAAAACAAAAAGGTTCAGAGTGTAAAATTGGGAAGGGTTAAAAGTTAAAATTTTACTGTTTGTGGGGTATTTTACTTCTAAAAGAACAAGAAAACAATAGTTTGGCTGGTTTACTGGGTGAGAAGGAAGATATAGATAGCAGTGGTCATTTATGTCATTGCAGTAACATACAGGAAAAGGATTGAGTCCTTAGTTTAAAAACATTGTAGGCTTTTCCTTTAAAGAGAAAGTTTTCCAGCTTCAGCCTGGCAGCTCTTCAGATAAAATCACAAAGGAACAAGACACTATAAACAACAGTCCCACCCCGCCCCCCAAAAAGCCCTGCATAGACAAGCAGGCGCTCATGGCCAAGTCTGTGAAGGCAGCGGGAAGGGCGGCTCCTGAGGCACTGGATCTGCAGCAAGCAGACACAAGTGTGGGCCCCAGAAAGAGGGACAGGTGGACCAACACTGGCAATTGTCCCCAGATGCTGGTGTATTGGCAAGACAAACAGTAGCACAGTGCTGATTGACTACTTTTAGCCCCCTATTTGAAGGGGTATTCAAGATTTTTTGGAGCTAATAGAGTCTTGTGTGCAGAAGCTCTCTCCGCTTGGGAGGAGAGGGACCCTTGTCTTCACAAAATATAAGCAAATTCCTATCACTGCTTCTCTTTCATCTTAAGCACTGTGATCCCTTCTCTCATTTCTTTTTCCTTCATCTTCAGCCATCCTCTGTGAGATGACATGTAGGATTCTTTTTGTTCTCTAACTCCTAGCTTGTTTTTTTTGGTAGAACTGTGTCTTGGCCGAACTATGGCAATTTTCCTCATTTGGACAGAGTAATAGCTGCAAAACTGAGGAAACTGGGATTTCAGTTCTGCCTCAGATGTCAGATTATACATCCTCAGCTAATGGGGAAGATACTGAGGCCACCAAGCTCGCTCCTACTGGGATATAGGGGAAATGAAAAAGAGCCCAGACAACTCCTTAGAGCTAATTAATAAGCTGACTTTGGAGGAGGCCATTTCCCTGGCAGTGGAGAAACCGTGGTTGGAGGCAGAACTAAAGCGATGGACGAGGGGTTCTCAAAGGAAATGGATAATGTGTATCCTGAATCATTAGGTCTCTGTTCTTCTTAAGCTGGGTTGGTCTTTAGCTTTATAGTCCACACTCTCAAAATAAAAACACAAAAATCAGAAACCAAACAACCCAGGCTGTTTAAGTCTAACTTCATTGGCTTCTGGAACTCTTTCCTCCTAAAACATAGGAAAATCATGGGTAGCGTGATACTCATTTATGTCATCCTTTTATACTTCAGGGTAATGACCTCAAAATGATGCCCCTCTGAAGGGCACCTAGAGGAGATTCATCTGCATGGCTTTCATGTGCTTGGCTTTCTTTATCTCTCTGCCTACTCTCTACTTTCTGCTTGAGTCTGTATTGCCTTTCTAGTACATGACTTTTGTCTGCACATGGAAGGTTTGGCTTACAGTGACTGATAGGTCCTCTGCCTATTCACTTCACCCCTTGGATTAAAGGTTTTAGCCTCATAACATGGCTAATATTGTGGGATGAGCAGAATACTGGAAGAATCAATCCCTTCTTGCTGATTTTCTCTCTCTAGAGGATATAGTTTTATAGCCTAGAAATCTCTGCTTGTTGGGCAGGTCTTCCTGCATTCCTGGCTGCCTTTCCAAGCCTGAAATTGTTCTTGGGCACCATTATCCTTGGGGTCAGAGTTAGATTAAAAAGCTCAGTTTGAGAAATCTGCGACCTTAATTATGTTTTGATTCATTATTATTATTTAAAATAACTGAGCTCCAGGTATCTGCCGAGCATCACACTAGGCAGAGGATCAGCCGCAGCATAAGTCCTCTGGACCTGCTGGGCCTGTTGCTTGGTCTTCAGAGATGCAGGCAAAACAGTGTCTTTCTTCAGTCCTAGTGTTCCCCTCCACCCCCACCCTCAGAGCTTTGCTTCATGGCGAGTGTGGTTTCCCTGCAGCTGCTGAGGCATCCTCATCTATAGGCCCTTTCTCTAGTCTAGACCATGTTTCGGTGTGTTCCTGGCAGTGTTCCTGCTGCCTACCCAGTATGTAGTTGCCTACTGTTGGGCAGTAGCTCACTGCTCTGGCATCCTAGTGTGTAAATATTTGTCAAAGGACAGGGGCGTTTTCCCATTCCCCAAAAAGCATTCTGAAAAATGTGCCTGTTTTCTTAGTCATATTTCCAAGATGTGCATCAGTTAGCCCATTCATTCCTTGCAGTTGACAGACACTGGCCTGGCTTCAGCTGGCCACATAAAGTAAGTATGCAGTAACTTCCGACACAGTAACTTTCAGGCTTTAGTACCAAGGAGTTCTGGACCTAAAGGGACCATAGTCAACAGTCACTAATAGAGAATACATTGTTTTGTTAACAGAAAGAATCCTCTGTCTTCCATATCAAGCATTTAAATTTCTTGAACTCACGCTTGATATTGGAGGCCTATATGGAATCAACAAAAATGAGAAAGCTAACCATACAGATTCTGGAGGAAAACTTGACTCTTCTTGTTTGTGTCTGGACTTTTTAGGTCTCGTGTAATGTAGGCTTTTATATGATATCCATGTCTACCTCTGCAGAGGTGACAGTGCCGAGCAACGAGGCAGTTGAGAGGTGGTTTTTCTAGTACAGTTGATGGTTTATTCTGTTACTCAGTTCTGCTTGAGACCAGAGCCAGTCATCTCTGAAAGCCGACTTACTAGGCTGAAAAGGCAGTCTTCAGTTGTGGAACAGTTTTTGGTCTGTGCAAATCCAGGTGACCCACATCTAAGGACTGAACTGTTGGTCTTCGTTTTTTTACACTAGGCTGTGAGCTCAGAATTCATTTAAGTTGCTCACCCAGTCCCAGTAGACTAAAATACCTCTAATGTGTCTTATCAAACTACTTGGCTCCTTCCTTTCCTTTTCTCTGAGTCTCACCTTCTAGCACCCCTTCCTCCTCCACCTCATTTTTGGACCTAATCCTCAGTCTTCTACAGATCAGATTAGCATGTGCCCATATGGATCCTCAACCCCATAAGATATCTGTAGATCTGTATAGCTATAGCTCATCCCTCCGGAATTTGATGTAGGGGCATGAGGCTTTGGGGTGTTGAAGTCTTAATTGATAAGGAAACAGTAACCATGCTGTGCAACACAGCAACTGCTTTTCCTTCATACAACACAACTCTTTTGAAAGGACTGAGTATCTATTTTAATATATTTAATTTCTTCCCACAGATAATCAATTTCTACATGAATATGTTGATGGAGCGAAGTAAAGAGAAGGGATTGCCAAGTGTGCATGCATTTAATACCTTTTTTTTCACTAAGTTAAAAACGGCTGGTTATCAGGCAGTGAAACGTTGGACAAAGAAAGTGGATGTATTTTCTGTTGATATTCTTTTGGTACCCATTCACCTAGGAGTGCACTGGTGTCTTGCTGTGAGTACCTCTCTTACTTTTAATCAAATTTAAAAGAAATCTATAGAATTATAGAACATACAGATTAGTGAGTATTAATTCTACATTTTTTTGTTGCCTAAAAATTGAATAGATTAGTGAACTTCCTGTCAAGAGTGGGAGATACTTAGATTTTGAAGAAAGTTATGGAATTTCCTTTTCTGGAAATATTTAAAAGGGAGTTGTAAGGCTAAACATTCTCAAGACAAGGCAGTAGGTGAAAAAGTGACTTCTTAATGATACTGCCAACTCAGATTCTGTGACGTACTTTCTGCCCAATTATGACTTGCCTTGCATACTTGATAGTTTGATATTTTTTATGACTCTGAGAACATGGATACATTCATTTAATATATTAATAAAATACAAAAGTTATCTCACAATCTATTTTGAATTACATTTGAAAAATTAAAGCTAAAGAGAAATTCTCCACATAAAGAAACAAACGACTATTTTACCATCTTTCTGAAACCATCTGGAAATGATCTCATTCATCTTACAGTCTCTGAAGAGTATGTGTGTCTTCACTGTTGCCCACATGGCAGATGGAGAATCTAAGTACTAGAAAAAGATTTCAGGGCCATTAATGAGGCCACAACAGTGCTACATAAATAGTCCCCTATTCTTCCCTCTGTAATTTAAGCATGGTATAATGCAAAATGTCAGTCAACTTGTCATGATTTCACAGGAAATCTGGCAAAAGGTTCCAAGTTCCAGGGAAGTGAAAGCTGAGAGACTATTTTTCTTATTTTATGAACACACAGAATTGTTTTTATCCCCAGGTTGTGGACTTTCGGAAGAAGAATATTACTTATTATGACTCTATGGGTGGGATAAACAATGAAGCCTGCAGGATCCTCCTGTAAGTAGGGAGTTGAGAACAAAAGAGTTTGGTGTTGGGCATATGTTGAGTTTTTTCTACTGTTGAAGTCAGTTCTTTGATACCTTTAGTGGAGCGATTATGATTAATAAAGGAAGTCGTCACACTGAGTAAGAATGGATATTTTATGTCTGAGTAAGTAAAGTTTAATAATAATATAATAATACCAGAGAGATGCCCTCATGGGGACAACTGTTGGCCTAGTGCACTAAAATAACAAAGAGTCAACATAGAAACTACTTAGAAGTCATTTAATCCAACCTGCTAATTTTTCAGATGAAGAAACCAAGACCCACAGAGGTGACTTTGATATGCTCAGGTCCTAGTAGTTAGTGGCTCAGCTGGGAACCAGAATGCAGATCTCTTTATACCCCATCTGTTTGTCTTTCCAAAATGCCTGTTCCTCACTGTACCACTGTACCACTCTGGTGGCCAGGAGGAGATAGGTTCCAGAATGGTGAACAGTTTGCACTTAAGAAGAGTGCTCTGGGGGTGCCTGGGTGGTTCAGTGGGTTAGAGCCTCTGCCTTCGGCTCAGGCCCTGGTCTCAGGGTCCTGGGATCGAGCCCCGCATCAGGCTCTCTGCTCAGTGGGGAGCCTGCTTTCTCCTCTCTCTCTGCCTGCCTCTCTGACTACTTGTAATCTCTATCAAATAAATAAATAAAATCTTAAAAAAAAAAAAAAGAGTGCTCTGTATGAGGTATGCACTCATCAAATTATGATTTGGATTGAATTTTCACACAGGAGAGTCAAGAGTATAAATAGTGAATAACTGCCTTGTTATTGCTAAAGAAACCTCCCATGAGGTCGAATTCTAAAGGACCATATAAACCAAGGAAAAGAATCAAAACTCATTCCTCAGGAGGAACAATAGGTAGAAGGAACCTGGGTGTAAGAGGCAGAGGTCCTGTTTCCCTTGGGTTGACAGAGTGGGTATGAATTTTGGGAGCTGCAGGGGGAAGCTTAGCCATCCAAAGATTCCCTGCCCAGCATTATATACTGTTTTCCTCAGAAGTGCAGTTGAAAACCCTTCCTAAGGATTGTGAACCTCATTCTTAGGGTGGCAGCTATGACCAGTGCCCCACAGCTCATCTTCTCTCCCAATACCTTTAGGCAATACCTGAAGCAAGAAAGCATTGACAAGAAAAGGAAAGAGTTTGACACCAATGGCTGGCAGCTCTTCAGCAAGAAAAGCCAGGTACATTTCATCTCATCAGGTGGAAATCCTGAGATTAGGGTACTTGGGAAGGATAGGACTTTATTGCTTGATTCTCAGGGACCTTCTATCTTAGTGTCTAGCTGGACTTCAGCTTGGTTGTTTGGTTCCTCAGGGAAGATAGAGTAAGCTGTCTCTGGGAAAACTGGTCATGTGTTTCTTATGTAGAACTAGGTTTTTTGAATGCCCAGCTGTTTTACTGAGCTTTTCACTGCTGTGGGAAATGGTTGCTGATTGGCCCTTATGGGAGGGACTTTTCTTTACATCCTTAGGTGTCATGAAAGCTTAAGATAGTCTCCTGTGTGGTTGATATGAAGATGAATATTAATATGAAGACCTGACTGAGATGCTGTAGTCTTTTTTTTCTCCAAGCTTGTGTCGTTCTGGGTGAGGGACTTAGGGCCACCTCTTCAGAATTCAGGGAAACCTGTAACATTTTATATCCTTTGGTTCTTATTTATAATCTAATATGAAAGAAAGAAGCTTGGAAAGATGTCAGCTTTTTGTTGTTTTTGATCTTTCAGGAAATTCCACAGCAGATGAATGGAAGCGACTGTGGCATGTTTGCTTGCAAATATGCTGACTGCATTACCAAAGACAGACCGATCAACTTCACACAGGTGAGCTGAGCCTTCAGCAAGGAGCCCTGTGACTACCCTGTCTCTCGCTGCCCAATAGATGTTTTTCCCCTCCATCTGCTCTGCCTAGCGGACTCTGCCTATGGTTCATCACAGTGGTGGTTACCGCATAGACCACATCACAAGAAAAAGAAGGATAGTGGTAGACTACATGCTGCATTCCCTTATATCACCTGCTGTAGTCAAGGAATGCTGGTCATTAGCAGAGCCTTCTTCTCTTCCCCTTTCCCTCACCTACGTCAAATTCTGTCAGAAATAGAGAACTGGGAACAGAGCAAGTTTTCTTCATTTTCTCTTCATCTGGTTGGCAGTCAGGTTCTGGAACAGGCCACACCTTGTGTACTCCTAGCACAATTTGCCGTGCTGCCCCCTCCCCTGCCCCTCACTTGGTGCAGCTGATCAGTCTTCTCTTAGTTCGTGATTGTTTATTTCTGTCCATGTTGTCCTTCAGAGACCAAAGTGGATTGAAACTGGAGATTATGGTTTGTGCCCTCCACTTTAAATTAATGGGTTTACCAGACTTTTCCACCATAGCCCTTGTGTGGAACTAACGCTTGCAGTTCCATAACTCTTCCCCTAAAAAGTAAGTTTTTGATTTTCAAGCCTTAGATCTCCTATCCTCTGAAAAGTTCAACATATAGGACTTGATAGACACCATCCTCAAAATTTCTTGGAGACATTTGGGTGTAGCCTGGGGACTCCTGGTGATACCCAATAAAATTTGTAAGGCCACAATAAGAGAAAATAGCAGTAGAGATAGCAATAGAAAACAATGGGAAAAAATTACATGTAATCAAGAATTGAGCAATTTGAAAGACCAGAAATGCAACTGAAGCTATTTTAATTGAAACCCTGAGAAGGAAAGGAGTATTGGGTCTGGATAAAAGCAACAAAAAAATTAAGGGTATCTCTGTGTCCCTACAGCAACACATGCCATACTTCCGGAAGCGGATGGTCTGGGAGATTCTCCACCGAAAGCTTTTGTGAAGACTGTCTCAGTTAGCCGACATTGACCTTGTGGGGGACCAGCTCTTTGTTGTCTACAGCCAGAGACCTTGGAAACAGCTGCTCCCACCCCTCTGTTCTTGTAAAGCCCTTGATCCCGGACCAGGCCCTGGCGAGATGCATTCACAAGCACATCTGCCTTTCCTTTTGTATCTCAGATACTATTTTTGCAAAGAAACTTTGGTGCTGTGAAAGGGGTGAGGGACATCCCTAAGCTGAAGAGAGAGACTGCTTTTCACTTCTTCAGTTCTGCCATCTTGTTTTTAAAGGGCTCCAGCCTCACTCAGCCCCTAATTTGGGGGCCGAGAGAAGCTTGGACAGATTCTTGGTTTCATATAAACTCTTGTTGTTAGGCCTTACTAAGAGGTAGGAAAGGGCTTGGGCAAAAAGGTAGGGATGAAAACCACCAGCATATACACGCACACATACATACATGTAGGATTTTCAAGATGTGTTGTCAGGAAAGTGACTGTAATCTGGACTTTGGGTCACATGCAAAAGTCCCTCCTCCAGGACTTCCCTATTTATATGCCTCCTTGTGAGATCCGTCTGCTTCTATACAAGGCTGTTTTATCATCCGTAGCTTCCTCCCATTGTGAGGCACAACACATGAGCCCTGGGGGGACCCCAAAGTCCCAGGCAGTCCTTTTCCTTAAAGCAGGGGTTTGCATGTGCTCAGAACACATGATATGGAGAAGACCCACCCAGGGAGCAGTTCAGTGGGGCAACCAAGGCACCACTTCTACTGCCACCTACTTCTGACCAAGAAGAAGGACCTCAGTCTTTAGCATAAAATTCCAGCATTGGATGAATGCAGGTCTAGTGTGGTCTGTGGCTAGTTAGTTTAAATATGTTTCTAACCACAGAGAATTTAATATATATATATATATATACATATATATATATACACACATATATATATATTTCACAGGGATATGTGTTTTTTTTTAAAAGGCTGAATGTGTTCACCACTTTAGCCTCTAGGTCTATTTCCATTTTCCAAATTTAGCTCTAGCACGCACAGATCCCAGCCCCTATGTGTAGGGTGTTTGTGGACTTCCTAACAATATTTTGAGGCCTGGATGAACTTTGGCTTAGGGGTAGAGGTTACGGAGGGAGGCAAGATTTTCAACTGGAAAACGGGTGGAATTTGGACTGATCAACTTGAGACTAAAAAACTGCTATTCCTTTTGTTCTTTCTAGCATCTCCCCCACCCTCTGAGCGTTCCTCAGGCTAGATAGTGAAACGATCCAATGCCAGTGTCATTTTGTACTTAAGTTCCAAAATAGGAACGTTTTATACTTTTTTCTGTATTGTAATAGGTAGTTTTGTATGAAATATTTTCTCTTCTTCCCTTGTACCCCATCCTTTCCAACATTGTGCTTTCTCTCTGGGCTTATTTGAAAATTTTACTCTGTTTTATACCAAGCTTGTTTAGTACATTTTTCTATGTTTTACCACAGGTTACAATTTGAAAAGAAAACTATTTTTTTTAAATATTCCATTGTTAACTGAATGTTACTGTTTCCACTCCAACAACCAGATGTCCTACCTTTTTCATAACTGCCTGACTTTTGGGGGAAGACCACTGTTTGTTTGTTCTCTTTTCTTTTCTTTTTTCTTTTCTTTCTTTCTTTCTTCCTTTCTCTCTTTCTTTCTTTCATGTTTTTCTATAGGAAATAAATAGCTTTCTATTTATGAGTTGCTGAGACCTTTCACATTCTCTTTTAGAAAGCTGCAATGTGCCGGCTCATTGTAGGATTCCTGCACATGGATTCTTGGTACTTAATGTATGTCAGTGACAACTTGAAAGATGGCAGTGTGGTATAGATTTGGACTAGGAGTCAAAAGACCTGAGTTTTCCAGGTGCTTTTGCTATTATCTGGGGCGGGGGGGACTCAGAACAAGAGAGTTGTCTGTATTTATTGTTTGTCCATTTAGATAATAACATCTGTCTTACCTTCCTCATAGATCTTTTGTACAGACCAAAGCAGCAAATATTTATTGCCATGTAGAACAGAAAATGAAACATGCAACAAAAGCACTTTGAAAAATATATAAGGAATTGTTGAGCCTGTCTGAACGTGGACCCCTTTCTGACCAGTGCATTTTCATACAAGGCGAAATTAGTGATCCTGAGACCACCCTCATGGGTGGACCAAGCTGAGGCATAGGTTGTAGCCCAGGGTGGCTCATTGGGAACCAAATATAGACTCCCGTAGTGGGCCATTTTTCCAGAGAACTAGCCAACAGACTCAGGACTAGTATCTGGGAACTTAGTTTCTCCTTCATGTAAGGGTGGGCTTAGATGACCAGGGAGGCAAGAAGAGGTTTCTACATTCCATGGCCAAGGGCATGCTACCAGTATCTTAGCTAAACTGCTTTAAACTAAAGCCTCTTGCCTTTTCTCCGGTTTTTCCTTCTTCCGTGTGTTCAGTGCTCATAATCACCTACTTCCCCTTAAAAAATAACACTTGAGGGATGATGAATTCAGTCTAGATACAGAGCCTTCAACACAACAGGAACCACAGTCTTATAAAAGGCATAGGCTTATAAAAGGCCTAAAGAGAGGGAGAGGATTCACTTATGAACCCCAGTGTTTTTAATGTTTCAGCCTCTGGTCCTTTGATGCCATCCCTCCAGCTCTCAAATCCGTCTTTCCAGAGTAAGAGAGATAGACACTAGACACTTGGACTTTGCCTTCTCTCTTGCTCCACCGGGATGAGCCAGGGCGAGGTGGAATATAGACCTTCATGGCCTGTAGTTGACTCTGACAGGCCACATGCTGAGCTCCTGGAAAAGTTACCATATTTCGCTGCCCAAAAGGAACCTACCCATAACTTCAAAATCATCCTAAAATGTAAGGTTCAGCCCAGCATCTTTCCTTAGAGATGGAAACCTTATTTCACCTGTGCTGAACCCTGACCTCTAGTAAGAGTTCATGACCATCATTCCCAGCTTTGGAGGTAAGGAGTGACATAAGGGTATGTGGGGTCATGCTAGTCATCCACTAAGATACAGGAGAACTTACACATGAATCCCCTGGAGGATACAAAAGAGAAACTCGAAGCCAGAAGATAAACCTTGAAATAATATTAGTACAGGCTGCCTCTCTGGGCTGTCAGGGATAGGGCAAGAATAATTCTCATTGTGAGTGGTTGGACCAGATATCTAGGGTCTTGTCAGAGTCTAAGATTCTGAAATGTGGAGGGCCGTGATCCTGCTTGGAATAGAATTCAGTCAAGGTAGGGATTCAAAGTTCAAGTTTAAGGCCAGTGTTAATATGGCTTGGTCTTGGAGTTAAGGCCCAGGTCTGAGTCTTACCCTAATGGGACAGGTGATAGCTATTGACTTTGGCATTCTCAGCTGAGAAGTAGCCATCAACTGCCTGACTTCTGGAGATTGCCCTTCCGCTCTGCAGAGCGTCAGTGTCCGGAAGGGAAAGTGTGAGAAAGAGATGTACAAGGAGCCCAGAGTCCAGTCAGTGGGGCACACCTCATTCAGTTTACTCCTGTGTTTCTTTCACAAATACCTCCAGAGCGCACACACACAAATCCCATCTCCATGAAGCCTTCCCTAATCACATTATCTTAAAATCTCTTACCTGGACAGCTCTAGCCCTTATTTTTGTTTTTTGTTTTTTTAGATTCTATTCATTTATTTGACACAGAGAGGGAGAGAGCACAAGCAGGGGGAGTGGCAGCAGAGGGAGAGAGAGAAACAGGCTTCCCCAGGGCCAGGAAGCCTGATGCAATGTGGGGCTTGATCCCAGGACCCTGGGATCCTGACCAGAGCTGAAGGCAGACACTTAACCCACCGAGGCACCCCAGCTGTAGCCCTTATAATCAGAAAATCTTATAACTCCGTATTTGTAATCCGACTTTTACATCAGGAATAGACTGAGACCTGTCCCCACAGAGGGCAGGTGAATGATCTGGTGCTATTTCTTCAAGCCAGGAGTGCAAGCTGCTTCTCTGGCTGGCCAGTGAGGAGTAGGGTAACTGCATTAAACACTGATTGAGGAGACAGTATTTCGAGGGTTGGGGAAGGAGGACTGCTTATGGCAGCCTGCCGTGGGGCTGCACCTCCTTCGTGGTCCCAAACCTGATGCCCCACTCTACCCTTAAACATCTTCCTTGGCAGTTCAGCATGCCCTTCCGGGGCCTCAGTCTCTGTCCCAAGGAGCTAATCATAGCATTTTTTTTTTCTAACCACACGTCTTTCTAGTCTTCTCTGTCTTTTCTATTTCCAGTGCTGTTGTACATCTCCCATGGACTGAGTCCCGTTCTGTCTTATGCTTTAAATGGACCATTTTACCTGCTGCCTGTGTCTTGTCTGTTAGCCAGAGCTAAGTTCCTGGAGGGCATTTGCCTCTTCTGATATTCTGGGGAGCCCCTTACACTGGGTGTTAAATAAGCAAGTGTTTAAGCACTGGACTTGGGGGTCCTGGAGGGTGGAGTGAAAAGATGGTTTGACCAAGGAAATAAAGGCCACCTGTCCTATGGACCTTAGAGTTTAACTAATTTGGAGGCTAGGCAGACACCAAGCAATGGATCTTATCAAGAAGGCCAAGTCATAGGCACACACTCCAGTTGGAAGCTGGGTGTGGATGATGGAGGGATAGAGGTAGAGATAAGTCAGGGATGATGTTACGTTTATCTACCTGTGTGTAACTCTCTCCCTAGTTCTTAAAAGTTGATTTATTTAAAATAAATTCTGTGGATTTTGCTTTCTTGCTTTGACTGGAAACTCCCTGGTAAAAAAGGACTTGGTGGTGTTTGTCTCTCTAAGACTGTCTTTCTGTCTCTTTGACTGTTTATTCTGTCTCTGTGTCTTATGTCTCCTGATCCAAGTGGGACCAGTGATTGGATCCTCAGTGTGGTCTGGATTCCTGAGTCCACCCCTTAACCGAGAGTCTGAATACTGTGCATTCATTCATTTCATTCCACATACCTGGAATTGAAGCCTGGAACGCAAATAACATGCAAATCCATGGCTCCCTGGCACTTTTCAAAACCAGACCTGTCTGTGGAGCTGGCCAGAGGGCCCTCCTGAGCCAAACACACCAGTCAGGACTTCCAGCCCACTCTGCTAACAGCGTTCCTTGTCTCCTTGCCCCTCTCCTGTACCCCTTCCTCCTCACAATCTAACCTGTCTACCTGTAAAGCTCACACTCCAGAGAATAAAACATAAGAAAGCACCAGCTTTTGAAAAATCTTCCAGTATGTTGGTGAAGTGGTTTTGTCTGTATGAGTTAGAAGAGTCCCTTGTTGTCCCCAGGACATTCTTGAGTTCTAATATTTTTCTAGACACGGTTAAGATTTTTTGGCCGTTTGAAAATGGTTGAAGCGAGGAGGGAGGGAAGCCTTCAAGCCATTCTTATTTTCTGATTCCTGAATGTGGTTAAAGGTAGCTGACAATTGCCTGGATCTGCATGTCCATCATTGAACAGGGAGGAGACTCCTTCCAAGTGGGACCTGAACTGGATTGTGAGTTAGAGTCAGCCTCTGTCTCCAACTGCTCCTGGGGGGCCTGGTGTGATCCTGCACTGCAGAAAGTTACAAAGGGCCCAAGGGTAGGGGGGAAGGTGGGGAAGGTGGGGAGGCTTGTCCTGTTCCTCAAGCAATTCATGTTCCAGACACTATTCTGAACTCCAGGGAAACAGTTTTGCTTCCTTGTGTACCTGTGCTCCATTCCCCATCCGCCCACCACCAGCCAGTGATCTCTGCCTACAATGGCCTACCGGTCCCTGCACCTCCAATAGGGTGCCTTCCCACTCAGCCTGGGCTCACCAGTCTTGGCCACACAGGTGTCCTTGCTGTTTATCTAACAAACCAAACTTGCTTCCATCTCACGGGGCTTCTACCTCCTGTTTCCTATGTCTGGAGGGCTTTTCCGTGGATCTCCTCCTGACCCACTCCCTCACCACCTCCATGCTCTTGGGGCAGTGTCACCCCTACACCTCAATTCTCACACTCCCTAGCTCCATTACCTTCATTTCTTTGTAGCATTTCATATCTGACTGTATTATTTATGATGTGGGAAATAAGAAACAATGATTGCCTTACTACTTAAAGCTCATCATTGACAAGTCCTTGAAACAGGCAGAGTGACCTTCCTCTGGGAGCTCAGTTGCCTTGATGTTGACACTTTGCTAAGGGCAAAAAGAAATCAGCCTGACTCCTCAGGATCCTGTGATCCTTTTTATATTTTTAACATATAAAAACTCCTTTGGAGAAACTTCCTTTATTTCTACCCTCCCCCCCCCCACCAAGATATGTGTTAGCAGTCATTCTCCAAGCATATGGCCCATTGATATACATCTGAAAGGTCTCATGACTGAGTTTTTACTAAATAGTAATAAATGACATTGTCTTTACAGTAGCTGGCCCCCTCAGGATCCTGGAAACCTTGTTTCCAAAATACCGTGGAGGCTTGTGCTGTCCCTAGCCCCCTCCCAACTTGAAAATCTATATATCAGGCACCTGTCACAACCCCCCAGTGCAGCTCCTTATGCCCATGGGTCCTGTCCCTGTGCTAATAAAACCACCTTTTTGCATCGAAGACATCTGAAGCTTTCTTGGCCATCACCTCTGAACCCCAACATCTCTGTATCAATTGACTCATGTTTTGTCTGTCTCTCACTAAAATTCTGTTCATTGTGTGTCCCAGGTGCCTGTGCTTCCCTTTTTGCCAGCTTCCCCTGCTGATTCGGGTCCTCACCTTGTGTCTGTTTCAGACTATGTCCCACCCGGGATCCCCGGCTTCAGATGTGTCATCCACTTAGCAGTTAGAGCTATCTTCTTCTCCTAACATTAACAACAAGAAGAAGCATTTATAGAGGCCCTGGTCCCAGCCTTTTGTGCCAAACATTTATAAACATTACCTCATTTAGTCCTCACTAAGTGTGTGATGTAGTACTATTCCTTATCCCCATTTCTCAGATGAGGAAATGAGTTTAGGGATTGAATAAGCCCAAAGTCTCAGACTGTCAGTGATAGGAACAGGGACTCCAAGCTAAGAACATATGTCTCCAAAGCCCCTAAAAGCCCCATGAGCTACTGCTGCCATACAGCCAGCATGGTTTCATCTCAAGACAGGGCGATCATGTGACTCAGATATCATGGGGGGGTCTATCAGTGTGAAAACAAAGAAGAGAACCTTCCTGAGATCTGCAAAGGCTAACCTTCCCTCTTTTGTTTCATGAGCAGGATTGAGATCCTTGTCTCTTCACCTTAGATTGGAGGGTCAAGGGGAATGGTGGGGCCCCTCTGCCTTGGGATTCATTTCCTCTTGGCTTCTCCAGAAAGGGGTACCAAGGAATTCCCTTCACCCCTCCCACAACAACCCTTTCTCCAACTGTCTTTTGCCTCCCATTCTTGTCACCAACTCTGGGCTCCCCACATTAGCAAAACTTCCTTTGAGGCCTCTAGTTCTAACCTAGAAAGGGGGAGGGCTAAGGATGGGAGGGTGGTGAGGAGGGAGATGCTGATACCAAGCAGATAGAGCTCATCCCCACAGGAGCTCAGGAATCAAGGGTGTGTATGTAGGGACATTTGGAGACTTTGCCCTGCTCCACGGTGTTCCATTATTTTCTTTTCACTTCTTTCTGTGTCTCCTGCTCTGTACCCTCAGTATGGAGTTTCCTCTGCCATTCCGACTGGTTTGAGAATCTCAGGAATGCACAGCCCTGTGCCCTCCTGCTCCCCCACCCCCACCTCCGTACACAGAGCCCCTGTAGAGGTGGAACTTAGTTCAAGCTAGAGGCCAAGGCGGGAGGGTCCTGCTCTTTTACTGGAAAAGAAAGACAACACACAGTCTCAAACCTTCCTCCCACCCTCTCTCCGATTTCTTTCCCCAAAATCAGTCTGCCACTTTGAGCTTCCTCTTAAACAGACTGGCCTTTCCCACCCTCACCCCTCACTGGGGGCCTCTCTTGATGGTAATTACTCCTAATTGTTTTCTCTTGGCTCATAAGGCCTTTCCTTGCCTGCCCTGAGCCAACAGTTCTGTGTCTGTTCAGAAAATGGGCTCCACTCAGACTAGAGGCAAGCCTCTTTGGGCCTCAAAACACAGCCTTTCTAGATCTAATTCAGAGGGCAACTTTGACCATGGATGCGCTGTAAGGAAAGACTGCTGCTTGGCCTCTCTTAAGGCAAATTGCTGCAAGAAATAGTGATCAAACTTCAGGAGCAAGGGCCCTGGAGAAGCTCTAAGCATTTCCTTCCATGAAGACCTCAGCAGCAGAGACGATCTGTTGGGCCTGGTCTGGGGGACGGGACTCCTGAATGGGGTCTCTGAGCCCTGCAGCTATGGCCTTCCTGGTGTGGAGTTTCCCATCTTATCACGGAAGCCCTTTCTCCACCAGAGGACCCGCCCCCACCCCCTACCCCCTACCCCCAGGAGCCCCAGCCCCGTACAGCATCCTATGGCAGTGGGGTGAGGAGGCCTTTTGCCTAAGCTTGAGATGAGACTATCACACACATACACACATGCACGAACACACGGAGCATGGAGGCTTTGTGTTGCTCCCTTCTGGTGCCGCCGGCTTCTGGATCAACACCAAGGTAAATGGTGGTTGGAGGGAGGATGAGGATGAGGATGAGGGAGGGGGACTGGATGGTGGGGGTGGACATACACAGCTCCTTGTTCCCTCAGTAGGGCTGCTGACCCTGATTCTACCCACAGAAGAAGGTGTTTAATGGTCCAGGGCTCTTGAGAATCCTATATGCCCCTTGGAAAAGGATTTGGGGATGTTAGTCAGAACAAGATGTAGAAATGTTTAATTAATTCAAAGATACTAAGTGCCTACTATATGCCAGGTCCCTGTGTTAGGTGCTGGAAATGTCCTCAGTCTCCCAGTCCAAGCTCATAACACTTTGCTCTAGGCCCAGCCTGAAACATTTTGTCCCCAGGCCCTGTTCCTGGCACCACCACCATCAGCCTGAGCCTCATTTCTCCCCACCCTCCATTCCTCCCTGACTCATTGCTACTTTGCTCAGCAGCAGAACACGTTTTTAGTGAGCACAGAAGCCTCTGCAAGAAGGGGCCTGAGGAATAGACACGAGCATGGAGAAGAGGCTAGTTTCACTCAACCTCGGACCTCCAGGGGAGTCTCAAAGATGAGCTATAAGGGGTCTGAGCTCAGCGATTTCCTTTAGACTCTGGGGTAAGATGGCTGAATATTCTAGACCTAAGTCCCTCCTTCCTTCCCTCCCATGACTAAACCAAAGAATCAAATTAGGTTTGAGTTGGATTTTTTTTTAAATTTCTGTCTTAAGTAGGTTTTATGCCCAATATGGGACTTGAACTCACAACCCTAAGTCACATGATTTACTGACTGAGCCAGTCAGGCACCCCCCAAATTAGGTTTCTATCAGAATATCTACTTGGGTGTAAGAGTCATTTATTTATCTATCCATCCATCCATCTACCCATTTGCTTATCTATCCATCTACCTATTTAACTCTTCACTCAATTTATTCTTTTAGGACCTACTCTGTGCCAGGAACTGGGAAGAGAGGGATAAATACAGTATGGTTGTTGGTCTCTGTGGGCCTGTTCTTTGGTCCCCAGGGTATCTCTCTGTGTCTCAGCTGCTGCTTCAGAAGCCAGATCTCCCTTCTCCCCTCACATGGGGTGCCAGACTCCAGCTAAGAAGGTCTCCTAATAGGTAATGAAGAGTCCTAAACTGGAGGCCACTGGTAATCAGGCCCCGTTAGGGAAATGAGGGCCAGGCTAGTGGTTGGAGGGTTGAGGAAGGCACCCGGCCAGGCCACTGAGCCCATCACTGTGGTTTGGCTCTTTTGGTGAAAAATAGCCAGTTTGGACAAGTGTTCCCTGTGTCCTGAGCTCTGGGTTGCTCCCAGACAGGAGTCGCTCCATTAAACAAACCACAGCCAAGGGCAACAGGGGCAACAGAGAGGACCAGAAGGGGGAGTGGGAACATGGGGCTCAGGACAGGACTTGAGCCAAGCCTGTCCATCCCAGACATAATGGTGCAAGGGAGGCCTGCTTGGCTGGGTTGGAGGTAAGAGTGTGTATCACGGGAGCTGCAGGTAAGACCAGAAAGAGAAGCCAAACGCAGAATCAAGACAAAGACAAGTTACACAGAGTATATCACTGAGACAGCCACAGAGGTAAATAGGGTCAGCAACCTAAAATCTGGTTTAGGGCATTAGCTGAAGATTCTTCACCCCTAATCACCCAGAGAAGTAACAGGAAGTTGGCAACAGGGTTGAGAATAGAGGCTGTGACAGCCCCAGAGAGGGTGTGTATGTGTACTCTAGTCATATGTGAGTTTGGGTCTTTATAATTTCTTTCTCCTATGTCTTCCACTTCATTCTAAAATCAGAAGGACGCCGAGTGGTTTGGGCTTCTCCGGGCCTCTCCTCCCCTTTCCACATGTGGCTGAGGGCGAGTTAATGGGACCTGTACACACAGAGGCTCACACAGCCGTAAAGACAGAGGCCCATTCATACCAGGACACTGCGGCACCTCTCTCCCAGGCTGGCCTGCAGTCCCGCTGCTGTGGCACCAACACGCACAAGTGAGAGACGTGCGCCTTTGCACATGCAACCTTGCTCTTGAGCACACACATACAAAGCCACACTCAAGCTCTGTTAACCCTTCACAGGCAGGGCCTGTGGGCTCTTGGTAGGAACTCTGGCTTGGCCTTGCTCAATCCTTTCTACCCAGCTTAGGACCCACCGGAGTCAACCCTTGAACAACCTCCTTGGGACCTCAGGGAGACCACCTTGGGCTTGCAAAGCCTCCCAGTACCCAAGAGGGGGAGTGAACAAAGCCCCAATTAAAGAACAAAATGGAGGCATTTCTTTGAAGAGCAAGGACTATTACAATCTGGGTTCAAGTCACAGCTATGCTACCTGCAAGCTGTGGGTCCTCAGACAAATTATTTAATCCCTCTGAACAGTGAGATGAATAAAGGTAAACTTGAGGTCCACAGATAAACCTACAATTATATGCAAAACATGTAGAATTCTATATTTTGCTGGAAAGAGGTTGCAGAAGTTTAGCCATCTCATAGATCCTCTCAAAACTTAAAAATTGGTGAACTTACTTATTTTTTATCATTTTATTATTTTTTCATCATGAGAAGTATACTCTTCGATCATCCCCTATTTCACCCACCCCCCATCCACCTCCCCTCCAGTAACCATCAAGTTTGTTCTCTATAGGTGAGAGTCTGTTTCTTGGTTTGTGTCCCTGTTCTCTTTTTCCTTTACTTGTTTTGGTTTTTTCCCTTAAATTCTGCATATGAGTAAGATCATATGGTATTTGTCTTTCTTGGACTCATTTCACTTAGCATTATACTCTCCAGCTCCATTCATGTTGTTGCAAATGACAAGATTTCATTCTTTTTTTTCTTTTTACAGTGGAATAGTATTCCATTTTATACATACACCACTTCTTCCTTATCCATTCATCTATGGATGGACACTTGGGCTGCTTCCATAGTTTGACTATTGTAAATAATGCTGTTATAAGCATAGCGGCGCTTTGAATTAATGTTTTTGTATTTGGGGGTAAATGTCTAGTAGTGGGATTACTGAATCAGTTGCAGGGTAGTTCTATTTTTAACTTCTTGAGGAACCTCCATACTGTTTTCCACAGTGGCTGCACCAGTTTGCATTCCCACCAATAGTGCCAGAGGAACCATTGAACTTCTTGAACATTCCAGGAGTCCATATGAGTTGAGTGCCTGTAAGTGACACAAACTTGGCCATTGAAAGTCTGCTCAATCATCTAAGGTCAGTGTCAACCTCACCCTGTACCTAGTGCCTGAAGTTTTCTCACATGACTCCCGCCCCTATACCCCCGGTTTGGGGAAACTTATCACACCCTTGAAGAGCCCAGCTTAGGCCCAGCTGAGGCTTTCTCACCTGATGGACCCATTTGCTGGGATGGGGTCAGACTGAGGTTAGACTCGAGGGTCAAGCCTGGCAGAGGTCAAGAGGAAAGAGAGAATGGGGATAGATATTAGGAATAATAATCCTGATAGTGATATCTACTGAGTGCTTACCATGTGCTAGGCATTGTGTAATCAACCGATGAAGTGAATATTATAACATAATTACATTATAATACAATATAATGTAATAATAATAATATTCCCATTTTAAGTTCAATTGAAATTGTCAATTATTCAGGATCACATGACCAGTAAGTGGTAGAAACTAACACTGGAACCAAGTCTGTTTGAATCCAAAGTCTTTTAAAAGAGAAGGAATGAGAGGGCTTCAAGGGAATGTCCCCAACCCTGGTGATATTTCAGGTGAATTGAGTACCTCACTGCAGCATTTGGGGCACAAAAGCTGCATCAGAAATCCCCTTTGGGGAGAAGGGGCCAGAGCCAGCAGTCTGCCTGAGCCAGTCCTTGGGGGTATGAGGCTGGGCGCAAGGCACTGGCTCTTTAGGGCTTTCGCCAGGACTCAAAGGCCTCTTTGTTCACTGCTCTGACTCCTACAAAGAACTTTCCATCCCAAGGTCCTCACTTGGCCTGCTCCACAAGCATACGAGGGTCTCCAGCCCCTCCCACCGTCAGCCAGAAAATAGCTAGTCCCCATGATGCCATGGGGTCTCTAAAAGGGTGGGTGGCTCAGGGACCAGGGCAGGACTGCTAGGGAGAGGGGATGGTTGGGAGGGACTGGATCAAGGAGAATGAGAGTCAAGGAGCTGCTTGCCGGCTGCTTGCCGGCTGTTCCCCAAACACATTTTACTTCTTTTGAGGCAGAGAATCAAATAGTTACTAGCTGTTTATGTTACTTAAAAGAGTTTTGCACATTCTTACCAATTGCTGTTAAAAAGCTCAGAATTCCCCCAGACTCTTCTTCCCACAATCTTTCCCATTGCCCCCTCAGCCTCTGCAGTATCAGAGAGCACAGAAAGGGGCGCCCTGGCTGGCTCAGTCAGTGGCAGTGGGGTATGCCACTGTTTATCTCAAGGTCATGAGTTCAAGCCCCATGTTGGACATAGAACTTATGGAAAAAAGAGCAGAGAAAGTGGGAAAATATTCAGTTGGATTCTTAATGGATACCCTTGCACTTAACTCCAGCCCCCTTATCCCCAGACTGGAGTCTGGAAGGAACTAGAGAACACAGGAAGGAGCCCTGGTCCCAAGGAGCTCTGGAGGATGAAGTTGAGCCCCTAGGGAGGGGGACTTGGGGAATCTCCAACTTCTTTCCCTGTCCCCTTGCTGGACATTCCTAACACTCCCCTCTGCTATTCTCTTACTCTTTTTGCCTTGCCCCTTCTGGAATTGGACTCTGCCTCCTCTCTGAGGGTGAAGATGGTGGTCATTATTGCATTTCCAGAGCCCAGGGAAGAAGATGACTTACAGCTCTGCCAGAGCCTCCATTTCTGTAGCCTTATTTCCTTGCCTCCTCTTGCAAGGGACAACATGAGCTATTCCCAGACAGCCTTCGTTCCTCCCCACTCACGGAACACCTCCTTCAGGTGCCCCATTCTCTGCTTGAGTCACTTCCTGCTCTAGCACAGGCATCTTCCCAGCCGGATAGCCTGGCCCAATTTCACAGACAATTCCAGAGATTTCCTCTCATCACAGAGCAGTGTGGCCCTGGGGCCCAGGGACCTGAGATAGGCCAAAGACAGGCTAGAAATTACTTAGGACAGCAGTAGGGTGGTGACACCAAGTTAAAAAAAAAAAATCATCATTTAATTTCCAATATTTGACTTATTTTAAAGCCTAAAAGTAATCATCATGAAGAAAGTCATAAAGAAGTCCCTTGGACTTCTTTTCATTTACTTTACCATTAGAATTGCTTCTATTTCAAATACCAATCTTTTCAAAGCTGTCACTTGTAATGGTTTTAATCCAGTTCCAAAGGCTCTGCATTGTCCCTAAGCAAGAGAAAAAGGCATCCTAGAAAAGTCAGCCCTCTGTGGCCCCCAAAAAGGGTAGCAGGTGCCACAGGAAAAGGGCATAGGATTCAGGACCAGGGCCTTAGGTTCAACCCCAGACCATCATTTGCCACCCGAGTGACTTTCCGCTTACCCTCTCTGAAGCTCCATTTTCACATGGGATTGAAGATGGCAAAGCACATTGAAAATAGTCACAACATCAACATTAATCATCATGAGAGCGAAGAGTGGAGGGAACATCCCAGAGAGACTCCCCAGAGCTTTATGGTGGCATCTTGTCTACCCCTGGGTCTCAAGGCCCACCCAAAGCTGTGCAGGGAAGGAGACCCAGGCTTCCTCTCTCTAAGCCTCACAGCTTTGCAAAAGTGGTCTCTGTGTGGCTGAATAAGTGCCTTTCAGTTAAACAATGTTTTTAATTTAACCAAGGCACATTTCCGAAAGGTCTCCCTTTGCTAATGACAAGCACAGCTCTCCCTGGTCTCTGGGGGAAGTGAACCCATGTGAGGGAGCCCCAACCATGTAGGGCTTCTAGGTCCTGTGCTGTTGATGGGGACAGTCATGTCCAGGTTCACTGTCTTCCTTCTGGCTGGGACAGACTGTGGCCCAGTGTACAGTTTTTATCCTGCGGGCACACCGTCACAGCCCACCAGTTGAAAATTGGCTCTCCTCGGACAGCCCTCAAGCCCTGCATTTTTTTCAGTTGCTCTCACCAGCCCCACAAATGAATTTATCTTTGCTTGTGCCATTTGGCTGTTTCTGTTTCAGGGAACCGTGGGTTCAATAAGCTCCACTGTTCTACCCAGTTGGCCAAACAGCCTCGTCTCTGTTTTCCTGGCTAGACCCTGGGGCCTGGAGTCCTGCCTCCGGGAATTCCAGAATTCGAGAATGTTAGAGGTGGAAGAGATGTCAGCCCTCACCCAGTCCTGCCCTAACCACTGTACAGATGGGGAAACTGAGGCTTTGGAAGTACGGAACGTCAGCCTTTCTTTCCAGCCTTGCTCATGCAGGCAACAGGCCTCTCCACCAGCCCTGGCCTGCTGGCCTGCCCACCACAGACAGCTCAGACTCTCCCAGGGAGCCCACCCCATTGCTGGAACAATAGGAACGTTCTGGGCTAAAATTGGCCTCCTACCTCCCTTTAACGCTTACCTATCTGTGCAATCACCATGGAGTTATGACCAACATGGATAAAACAACTAGAAGTCAGTTCACCCTCAAAGGGAATGGAAGAGACTCTCTGGAAGCACTTTTGGGCAGCCTCTGCCCACAGGACAGGAGAGAAGGCCCAGCACCCTGATCACAGTACCTGGATTCAGTTCTGCTCTGTTGTTTCAGAGCTGTGTGATGATGAGCATGTTAGTTAACCTGTTCAAGCCTCAGTTCCCTCATCTGTACAAGCAGGGATAACAGTGGCTGCCATCTCCGAAGGCTGCCATGAGGACGCCGTGAGGTGCCCTGGATGGGGATTTGGCATGGAGCTGCTGTGTGGTCAGAGTGCGGCTGCTGCAGGGTTCCTTGATGCTGTTGGGAGAGCACAGGTTCTAAATTCACCCTGCCTTCATTTGAATCCCAGCTCCTTCACTTATCAGGTAGCTTACTCGACTTCGGACAAGTTACTTAACCTCCCTGGGTGACATATTCTGCATCAGTTTGGATACTTTCAGCTGTAAGTTATAAAAAGAAGGAAAAGAAGGAGGGGAGGGAGGGAGGGAAGAGAGGAAGGGGAGGGAGGGAGGGAGGGAGGAAGAGGGAGGGAGGGAGGGAGGGAGGAAGAGAGGAAGGAAGGAAGGAAAGAATCTAACTCAACTATCTTAATCATGGGCTTCATTCATTCACATGAAAATCCTAAAGTCATGAAGGTTTCAGGAATAGTTCGATGAGGGCTTCTGCTTGTTCTCTGTGATTCTTTTGGCTTTGCCTTCCTGATATATTGGTTCATCCTCAGTATGGTTCACCTATGATCCTAAGATGGCTGCCAGCAGTTCCAGTCCTCACACCTTTTCTTCCCTCATTTTTAAGTCAAGTCCTAGTCTACACTTTACTTGGATCAACCTGAAGGTGTTCCTCTGGCATGGGTTATGGGATTACCCTGATTGACTCAGATCTACCAAGGCCTACCCATGGAACTAGGACTGGGGTCCACCCTGTCCAGCATGAGAGTCTGCTATACTGTGGGGGTGTGGTGGATGCTGGGGAAGGACCTTTATAAGGATGAAATGCAATAATGCATGCAAAGCATTTAGAGCAGGGCCTGGCACACAGTAAATGCTAACCATTTGTATTAACTATTACTGTTATTAGTGTCCTGAGCACATTTCTTCAGTTACTTTTCAAATTTGTTGCTGTTGAGGGCCGGTTTGTGGGACAGTTCCAGATGCGTCACCAGACTGCCTCCTTTCTTTTTCCCAGTAGCTGCGTTGCTGCAGTCCTACCCCCATTTCTTCCTCTTTTGGGTCCCTGCTCAGCCTCAAGCTACTGGGGATGCTTTAGGCTCTGCTGTGCCCACAGCCCGCTTTTGATCATGGCTTCTGTAGCCCCCCAGCCCTCTCCCAGCTTCAGTGAACAGCCGTGCGGCCCAGCTCTTTGTCCCCAAAGTAGAGTTTCCTTTGTAGTTTCTCCACATGTTAATTTATAACTCCAAGAGTTGCTTTATTTTTGTAAAAGGTTTTCTTTCTTTCTTTATTTGAGAGAGAGGGAGAACAAGAGCAAGCAAGGGGGGGACAAGCAGACTCTGCGCTGAATGTGGAGCCTGACATAGGGCTCAATCTCACGATCCCAAGATCATGACCTCAGCCGAAATCAAGAGTCAGATGCTCAACCACTGAGCCACCCAGGTGCCCCTCCAAGAGTTGCTTTAAAGCATCCTGGACCCCAGCTCTGTTCTTCCTTTGATCTGTGTCACAAAAAAAAAAAAAAAAAAAGAAAGAAAGAAAAGAAAAGAAAAGAAAAGAAAAGAAAAGAAAAGAAAAGCCACCACTACCACCAAAACACCAGCTCCAAGCCCTAGGGGAAATAATACATTATCTTCTGCTGGCTCCATATATTATCCCAGGAGAGTTCAGCCTCCCCCCTGGATTTAAGTGTAAGAGTGTCTTCAGGGGTATGTGTTCTACCAACCTGATTCTACGTGAATCAATCCCAAGTCTTGGTGATGAAAAAATATAGGAGATTTCTTATAGGAGAAAAACTTTACTTTCATGGTTAATATTGTGAGCTTCTCTTTGACATTCTTGCTACACCATGAGTGGCGCTGGTTACCGAGACTGGCAACTTCTACGGTCAACCCCAGCCCCTGGAGAAATGTGTTTGAATGGCTCATCCCTTCTCGTCTCACTGGCACCATTTGGGTACCCTTCCGTGGATCTGCCCAATGGTGCTATGAGGTGGTGGGGGGCCTATTCTTTATAGTTTACAGGTAAGAAAGCCAGACTGGAAGACTTCACATAGTCACCAGGCTAACAAGTGGAAGAACTGGGACTTGAATGCAGGCCTCCAAATGCAATGCTAGCATTCTTTCACTGCCGCAGAATCCCTTCTTGCCTTTGGACCTGGCCCTTGGGAAGGCATACCTTGAGAGACCCGAGTCAGGCCTGTGTCTTCATTACCACCCCAGCCTGTTCCAGGGCAGGAGCTGGCCAGGGCAAAGGAGCAGGGAAGGGCCCTAGAGCCCAGCTCTGACCCTGCCTGGCCTCCTCCCCGAACAGGGGGACACACTGGGGATCCCAGGAATTGGACCAAAGCCTTAGTTCCCTCTATAAACCTGGCCGCAGACTCTTTCTGATTCCTTGAGCTCCAGACACATCTTGCTGGGTGAACATCTCTGTTTTCTTTCTCCTTTGGCTTCAGTCTCCTTCTGGTGTCTCTCCTCTCTGTAGGACTTGATTTTCCTCTCTCTCCTGGCCTGTTTGTCTCTCTCTTGATATCCAGTGCATCTTGGTTGGTTTGTATCTCTTGTCAATGTCTCCTTTCTTTCTTTCCCTAAGTTCCTCCTCCTGAACTTCCGGGGCCACGCAGACGGGAGTGGGGGGGTGTGTGTGCTTCAGCAGTGCTGTGTGGGGGGCCCCCCACTGAGCCCCCTCCCCCCCTCCCCACCCCTCCCCCACCAGGGCCATCCCCTGGCTACCGTCCTGCACACCTCCCTTGGGCCAAGGCTCCTCATCGCCTCAGCCAGCTCCTCCTTGCTGTGTGGGGCTGAGACGAAGGCACAGGGAGGCCGTTAGAGCCACTTTTCTGGATACAAAAGCCTCTTTCTCCCCCTCGGAGATGAGGTTTCCAGGCAGGTTATTTTTATAGCAGGACTCAGGCAGGATCCTTCAGAGAAAATAAACAAAGTCACACACACCAGTCCTTCACACCCCTCGGCCCCTTCCCTGGAGAGGGGCCTGGACTGGCTGCTCCGACACAGGGACGCCCACCGCCCCAGAGGGGCCACAGGGGCTGCTGCAGGGCTGGGAAGAGGCCGGGAGGTCCAGTTGGGGGAGGGGCGCCTGGAAGGGAGAGAGGCAAAGATCCTCTGTAGCTGGCCCCAAGGGGTCTGAGAGGAGAGAGCTGGGCCCCTAGGGGACCCCAACTCGCAATCTGGTCCAGGGTCTCCATTCCACATTTGCAGGGAAGAATCAAATTCAAAATTCAGATTTAAGCCAGATTTTTCTAAATGCCCACCAGGCACCTTGCTTGTAGGTTTCAAACACATTCCACTGATTCCTCCTGGTGGAATCCAGTAGAATTCCCTTGGACAAATTGCCATTTTGTATCCACTGCTCTGTGTCCCACCTGAGGTGCTAGAGAGACAAGAACAAATGAGATGCATGGGGGCTGTCCTCAGAAAGGTAGGTAGTGTTATACTCATTTTGCAGGTAAGAAAACTGAGGCTCAGTGAGGTGAATGACTCATCCAGTGGAAGCTTGGGCCTCAAAAGTCAAGGGCTTGAGGGGTCAGGGATCAGAGATCTCTTGAGGCAAGTTTCAGCTAAGAGGCTGTAAAGGACAAGAAGCCTGAGCAGGGTTAAGGGAACAAGGCACAGATCCATAGCCAGTCTTCCTGGGGTCCCAGCCCCCATCATCCCAGACCCAGACTAGGGCACACAAGGTATCTAATCCTTGAAGGCAGGCAGGCAGGCAGTGAGGCCTCCTCTAACAGAGCCCCAGAAAGGAAGGTCTTTCATAACTAGGTTCCCTGGAGTCCCCTCAAAGCTCCTTTATGAGGGAGCCTGAGGTTAAAAGGACTTCATAAATCATGAGCATTCCCCGTTAGGTGACAAAAATACCCACCCCTGCACGTCCCTGCCCAGCAGGGGCAAACAGAACTCACTGAAGCAAAGCAGGCGTCCACACAGGCAGCCGCTGTCCTCGCCTCCCTCAACAGACTCTGTGCCCAGACTCCAGGCAGCCCCTCTCCCTCTCTGGACAGGGAATTCCAGATACCAGCCGCTCACTCTAATTGCCCTTCAGGAGGAGGAGTGAGCTTTCCTGTGCTTCCTCAGCCCCAGTGCTCCCTCAGCCTTTTTATAACTAGTTGTGGAATGAAGGAAATGTGTCGCTGGTTCAGAAGTTCCAGGTATGGGTAGGGAGAGTTCTAGAGAGTTCTTGAAGGGCCAGAGGAGCCCCTGACAACACATTCCGGTAGCTATCCTTCTTTGTCTTTAAAATCGAGCTAATAATACTTGGGTTGTTGCCATACGAAGAGCTTATACACAGTTTAGCACTGGGCCTCATACCTAATGAGAGCTCAAGAAGCTGGAGATATTGCTGGCCCTCCTCCCTGGGAATGGGCTAAATACTCATTCATTCTTCCCATGTTTGTTGAGTGCCTGCATGCGCTGGGCACTGGGGGCTCAGAGTCTCCTGAGGCTCTGCCTCCATCCTCTGGGGCTTCACATAGTGGAGGGTGGTCAGACTTCACCCCTGGGACTCCCAGGACCAGGCAGGGCCCTCCGTTCCCAGCTGAGCATGGGGCATCCCCTTTTCAGTTGCCAGTGTACTTTCCAGCCCTCTCCTGGGTTGCAGTTTGTTGTTTTCATTCTGTGAGGGGCTGACCTCAGCGCGGTTTAATGGCCTTTCCTCCTGCGGCCCCTCTCAACTGACACCTGGAATGCCACCCCGCGCCGCCCCGGCCTCGCTGTCTCTGCTAATGAGGTTTTCTAACAAAGCCGAGCCTCGCCCGGAGTCTGCTCAGAGGGACTGCTGGACTGCAGCCTGGGGACCCGGGCTCTGTGGGAGGAAGGGGATGTGGTGAGGGGGAGGGCTGAGGGAACACACATTTCTTTCAAAGAAGGCTGAGGACTGGTTGGGGGAGGGAAGGCCTGCTGCGAGTCTAGGCCTGTGGCCACCGGCTGGTCACTGGAAAACTGATGCTTACCCCCAGGTTCTGCAACCACCTCTGTAGTCAACCAGAGCAAGAACAGAAGTGGGCCGGGACCAGGGGCAGAGTTTGGGTCTTGAAGGCTGCCCCTCGCTCAGTGCCTGGCACAATGGGGCCCTGGGTCAGTGTGTGCTGGTGGCCTCTCTCCAGTCGAGAAGATGGCCTTTTTGTGTGTCCAGCCCCTGACCTCTGTCTCCTCCAGTCTGCTCTGTGGAAGCTTCACGTGCCTCCTCTGCTGGCCTTGGCAACTCTGGGGACGATTCTAGATGTTAGGCCAAACTTGAAGGAAGAAGAGACAGCCTCACAAAGAGCCCTCAAGACCAAAGAAGACTCATCCAGAGAAGAGAAGGTGGCGAGATAACCTAGGAGTCGATTTTTTTTTTTTTTTCAGGGCTGCAGGGACCCTTAGACCCAGGAAAGGGAACACTGCTGTCAGGCCTCCTGGAACCTCTGATCAAGAGAAAAATGTAGAAAACACAGCCCAGAACATCCATGATCAGTTGACAAGTATCTATCAAACACCTCCTCCCTGGGAAAGGAGTGCCAAAACGCTGTTCTGTGCTAGAACTAAACTCCAAGTTCAAGGAAGGTGTGGCCGCGAAGGTGTGGCCGCCGACATGTACTTGTTGCTACTGTGTATCTGGTGCTGTGCCAGGAGCAGCACCTCAGTCAGCTTTCCCAACAGCTCTCGGAGGAGGTAGATGTTGTCAGTGGCCCTCATTACAGATGAGGCAATGGGGTACCAGAGAGGACAAGTAACTGGCTCAAGGACACACAGCCGGTAAGCAGTAGTGCCAGAATCAGAACCCACAGGCTGGCCTTGAGCGTTCTGCTAGACCTTCAGTCCTGTCTGTAGGAGGAGGGGATGCAGGGGCCTGGGAGGAGGATGAGGAATCACAGGACAGGTTGGAGATGAGTGACAGCTCCCATCCACAGAGCAGCTGGGGCAGAGGGGACACCAAAGGGAAGACACCAGATGTCCAGGCAGTGAGTACATGGGCCTGTGGCAGAAATGGAGAGATGGATGGAGAAGGGCTTTGAGTGCCAGGCTGAGGAGTCAGTCTCTGTTCTTTAGGAAATGGGGAGTTATGGAGGGCTCTTGAGAAGTTTGAAGTACAAGAGTCGTGTTTGAGGACAGCAAGGCAGGCCAGGTGTCCGTGGGGGCAGATAGAAACACAGTCGAGGGAGCTGTGACATGTCATTGGAGCTCTTTGGGCATGGAGTAGCCCCTCTCTCTGGTCAGCCCAAGGCAGGACCATCCTGTTGTGATCAAAACCAAGTCCATCAGACCAGCGTGTCCAGGAAACTGTAGGTGAGGGCTAAGAGCAAGTGTGCAGTGTTCCCAGAATTACCTGTCAGGTCCAAGGACCACCTGGACTGTTACTCATTTAATAGTTTCCTTAAATCAACTCTCTCATTCTCTTTTGCTTTACTCAAGTTTACTTGAACTAAAAACTCTGTCATGGGATCGATATTCTACCTTTTCAAAATAAATACATTTAACAATAAATATGTGTCTATTAAAATGAAAAACGTTTATCCAGGTTCCGCTTAAAGTCACCCCAGGGACCTCTGCACTTAGGAAATGTTGCCTTGGTGACCCTCCCCTCACACACCCCACCCCTCAGTTGAAATGACCTCATTCAAAGATTTCACATTTGGAAAAAGCAAGTCAGAAATCACGTAGAGCCAGGGGAGGGGAGGCGGCCGGGCACCAGGGGGCCCTCTGCACACCAGACCCAGCGGGTTTGCGACAGAGGGGCTGGGGCAGCTAAGAGAGCTGCATGGGGAAGTGAATAAGGGCTTGTTGCCAGCCGTGGCAGCTAGGCAGTGTGCGGAGACCCTGCAAATGTAAAGTTTCCAATAACTGTCGTGGATGGTTTCTCAATAAACACATGTGCCGTCTGTCTGGACTGGTAGATGTGCTGTCCCAGGTGGCTGGAGACGGGGCTGGGGGTGGGGGGTGGTGCAGTCTGTAGTGTCAGGCCTTGGTACCCCTCCCACCATGTTCCCTCTTCCCAACCCCGACGTGTCCCCTCACTCTTTCTGTTTGCATGATTGGAATAGCCTCCATTGGCTGAGAGCTGCCCATGAGTTCTTTCCACATTTTGTCTTCTTTCATCTCACCATCACTTTATAAAGCAGGTGCTGGTATTGTGCCACTTTCATAGGTCAGGAAACATATCAGCACATCACACTGCACAGCTGTTAGGTGGCAGAACCCAGGGAGCCCTTCGGACCCAGACCCCTGTGACCCCAGAGCCCATGCTCTGAGCCACCTGGGCCCTGACAACCTCTCCTCTATCACTCTTCCTAACCCCTGTCAGCACACCGCCTTCCCTTTCCTGCTCTGCATCTCTTCTCCGAGCCAGTCTCAGCCCGGGCCTCTGCTCTTGGAAACATCACTAGGGAAACCCCTCTCAGAACTGGCTCCTCTCGTGGATACAGCACGCTGGGCTGCAGCTTGGTTGGCTTTTCTGAGACAGGATTGATTATCCTAATCTGAGAAACCTTCTTAGCCATTGAAAATTATTTAGCTTATTGGCTCTAGCTTCAGATGAACAGAATAAATAAACCTCAGCTGAAAAGGAAATGGTTCCTGTGGTCTTTCTCTGAATGTGGTGCATCAAAGCCAGTTCTAACTCTGATTGGAAGCGTAATCTCAGAAGCATCTCCCAGTGGTGTCCTTGCTTTGTGTAGTTGACTTATCACAGGGCTCTAGGAACTGATATTATGTCTTTTTTTTTTTTTATTTGCAGATGCACAATGGGCTTGTTGGGTCTATCCAAAAAGAGAAATTAAAGGAGAGGAAAATATTTCGCAAAGAAAGTTTCTCGGATGTCAAGAGACAGAAATGGCGTCCCTGAAGCCTTCCAGCTATGGCCCTAGCAGACACTCGAGCCACCGAAGCTTATAATGAACCTATCAGCATTTGCTTTAGCTCCGGCATCAGTGGCCAAACTGACTGCCATCCTCTATTTCTTGTCGGGCCCAGCTGATCTGGAAATACAGTTTTTACAAACTCCCAACACGGAAGCAGTCAGCCGGTATTTATAACCCATGAGAAGGAGTTACTCTGATCCTCTGTGTGCAAAAAAAAGTCCATTAAGATTATACAAACGCTGGGTCAGTCAATGCATATGTGCATTGTCAAAAGTTCAGAAATAGCAGAAGTAAAACCAAGAAATCACCAAAGTAGTAATTAGTAAACATTGACGGTGCACTCACCAAAAAGACAATTAGTGAGCCGGAAATTATAGAACCAAACTGGAATGAGGCTCTAGGGGTATATTATTATAAAGCAGCATATAGGGTGAGAAAGCAGTGACTTATTCTTCATGGTGATTGGTTTCAATATTAGAAGTTTTTCTTCTTTTTTTCTTACGATATTAGAATTTTCTTAAGATAGGGAATTGGTCAGTGCTTAACCTCCTGTCAATCTTGGGCAACAGTTCTCTGCCTAGGCTTTCCAGAGGTTCCAGAGACACAAGCAAGAAATAATTCATGTCGAGTTCGTTCTGCAAAATACACTGCATTCAGCTTTGCTTGTGTGAATTTGCTTAGGGAATTTTCAAGATTGGTCTCTCTGTCTTATTTTTAACAGTGTGCTCTCAAACACTGCCTTACGGCCGCTCTTACTTTGTGTTTGCGTGCAGATTATAAGCTCCCTGAGGTCAGAGACTGCAGACCAGGGATGGGATGTCCTTGCAAGACGGAGCCCAACACAGGGAGGACCAGTCAACTGGGAGCCTCGGGCTCCTGGGAAGCCGTATCCACACTTCACTCTCCGATTCAGCATCGGACTCACTGTGCTGCTAGGCCCCTGGGCTGGGAGCAGCACGGTTTGTTCAACTTGAACACAAGCAAAGACAGGAGATGGAAAGCTAGGTAGCTAAGGGATCACCACAGCCGCCCAGCCTGGGCACCTGCCACCCATGAGCTGGGCGAGGATCGGCGGGAAGTTGGGCCTGAGAATTGGTCCTGTGGCTCCCCCGGCCTCAGCCTGGAAGGCTGATTGGAGGAGAGATGCACCCAGGGCTCTGGAGGCTGTCACCAAGGGACAGAGGGCGCCTGTTCCAGCAGTGCCTTCGCCTTCGGGGCTGGCGTCCCACGTCGGGGCTCTGCACCTACGGTCATCTTTCTTCCTTATTTATGTTTCCTGTGGAAAGTCTGAAGAAAAACCGTGGAGCATCTTTTGAGTTTGCATTTGGAAGGGAGAAAATATGCTCCTTCTCTGCGCAAACAGGGCACACATTGGTGCTTTCACAACCCAAACACAAGCCGGTTTTCAAAGCCTCCCGCTTGGCGGCCCGTGGAGCCGTCTCTGTCAGAAGGAGGACAGGCACAGCCACCTGGGCCGGGGGAGGTTTGCTTTGGGAGAGAAGCTTGGAATTTGTGAATTTTCTACTCCAAGCACATCCAAATGGGGCGGCCACAGCCCACTTCTGCACCACCTCGCTCGGGCAACCGGGGCTCTGTCTACCTGGGCTGGGGTGAGGAGCCAAGGGCCTTGGATGACCTGCTCCCTGGCCCTCGAGGCCTGCGATGGGCATGGGGAGGGGGCCTGAGCTGCTCCCTGGGCCATGCTGAGCATGCCTGGTGGAGGTGAGACTGAAGGGGACACGCTTCTGCATCCACAGTTTCCAGGCTCCCAAACACTTATCAAGGCAGGAGTGGTTCCTGTAAAGCTGGAATTGGGAGAGGGTCGCTGTACACTGTGGGCCGTCTGGTTCTTTCCATCTGTCTGTAACAAGGGTTTCCTTCCTCCCTCCCTCTCTCCTCCCTCCCTCCCTTCCTTTCTTCCTATTTCCTTCCTTCTTTCCTTCCTTCCTTCCTTCCTTCCCTCCCCCCTTCCCTCCTTCCCTCCCTCTTTCATGAGGCAATAATAAAATAAACTCCCAAGCCCCCATCAATAGGTTTGACAACAATCAGCTCATGGTCAACCTTGTTTCATCTGTAACTACACCTACCCCACCCACTCCCTGCACTCTGACTGGAATGTTTTGAAGCAAATTCCAGATGTAATTTTATCCGTAGATAACTAGACATTTTTTTAAAGTATTAGACTCTTATGAACACTGAGGACCCTCCTCTCTCACTACATAGAAAAAGCACTCCCCACCAGACTTACCTATGAATTTTGCAAATCACTACAGGGGTTCAGGGAACCTCTGAGGCACATCTAAAGACCTTTAAGTTGAAAAACCTCTGGTATATGGGATGATTTCTACCTCCAAAGGAGAAGCTTTCCTTTTGATAGTTTGGAACTATTAGCTGTTCCTTCTAAGGAGATTTGTTCGCTTAATGTTATTTGCAGTCATTACTTACTGAGTGCATGGGGACCGTGCTGGGCTAGAAAAGGGGCCCACGGCAGGGCAGCCGCTGGTGAGGCTGTATGGACTCGTCTAGTGGGGGAACACGATGGGGAGGAGCTGAGGGCTGAGGGAGCAGGAGCCCCAGGGGCACGGAGAGGGAGGGAGGATTCTTCTGCATAATCTCTCCTGGGGATTTGTTTATTGGCCAGTATTAGTTTAGTCTTAGTAGCTGTTAATGTGTTTGTCTAGGGTCCGTAGTTATGTCTCTAAGATAAAGACCAGCTCAATTTACACTCCACCGGCAAGTGCTGGGTTTGAAGCTCCAGAAGTCTGTGGGAGAAGCCACATGGTGGTCAAAGCCCTGCTTTCAGGCCTCCCCAAGCTCCTAGACTTGGAATGGAAGCCCCCCTCCCCTGAGTACAGCAGAGTGCATAGAAAAAAAGGGATACCCTCCAGGTGGACAAATAGTCAAATTTTTAAATGAGGAAAATAACGTCTTTGTTCTCTTTGTTTTTCTTTAGAGAGGAAGTGTGAGAGAAAAACCATTTTAGATGTGGGGAGGCTTTGGAAAAAGCCTAGAAGTTTTCTGATGTTATCCAACACTTTTGCTATTCCTCCACGGCACCCCATCCCAGTCCAACGTCTGCAAACCCGGGGACCTGTAGTCAAGTCCAAGTGACACCAAAAGAAAAAGAGAGGGCCCAGTGCTGGCACACAAGTGCCTAGGTCAGTGAGACACCAGAGGAGAAGCCCAGACAGGCCCAAGAAACTCTGGAATTTACGACCTATGGAGATGGCAATTCAACCAATGGGGTATGACAGACTTCTCAATAAATATCCGGTGTAGACAACTGGGGGAGAAAATAAAGTCAGATTCATCCTTCACACTTTAAGAGGAGATGAATTACATGTAGATTAAAAGATTAAATGTCAAAAATCAAACTCTAAAATACCTCTGAATAGATTTTGAAATCTGTGAGTGAAAGCAGACATCATAAAATTAAGATAAAGTTGATGACAAAAATAAAAAGTTTGGCAAGGCAAACAAACAAAACCACCACAGGCAAAGTCAAGAGACAAAATGGACTTGACCACTCTTACCGCAGACAAGGTCTGACCTTCTGTGGGTAGGACACGCTCAAACCAGGTGCTTCCCAAATACAAATATACAATAGGAAAGTGGGTGAAGCGTACAATCAAAGGAGTCCTAGAAAACCAAACCAAACCCAACCCAGTCTTAATAAGAGAAGCGCAAAGCAAAACCACACTGAGATGCCATTTTTTTACTTTTTGGATTGAAAAAGAAAAGTTAGTCACCGTACAGGTGGCTATTGCGAGCGTCCTCCTTTATAAACCATGGCGGGAGCAGCTGGGGAATGTGTGCGCACAGGGGCGCTGCCGGGCTACGGGAGGGACTGGCCTGAGCTCTGTGCAAGGGCACTTGGCACTACCTGTCAAACTTCTGAATGCGTATCAATTTTGACCCGGCAATTCTGTTTCTAGGAAATAATCCTACAGATAAATGTGTGCGTGTACAAAATGACATATATACAAACATCACTGCAGCATCACTTCGGCAAAAGACTAGAAAGAGCCCAAATGTCCATCAAGAGGGAACTGGTTAAAGAAATTGTGGTGAGCCATACAATGGAGTAGTAAACCACATTAAAAGTATGAGAATGCTTTCAGTGGGCTGATGGGGGAATCATCTCCAAGATACAAAAAATGAAGTCCTGTGTAAAGACCAGTGTATGGAGTATGTTCCCATTTGTGCTAAGAGAGGGGAGGGATGATTTCTACCGTTTGTAACGGGAGTGGGAGCACTTATAGACCGTTGTTTGGGTATACTTGGAATCCCTCTCGAGGATGCCAGAGAACCTGTGAAGTTGGTTCCCTCTGGGAGGGGAAGTAAGTGACTGGGAGGAGACGACTTTCTGTACTTTTGAAATTTTGAGTCATGGGAATGAATTGCCTATTAGGAATGATACTAAAATTATAATTTCTTTCTTTAAAAAGGGGTAGTGGGAATGACACGATAAAGGGAGAGAAGAAAAACGACGTGTACTTTCTTTTGGCTGTAGCCAAAGCAAAGCTGACCCAACTTGGTTCATGGTAAAATAGCTCTCCTTTCTCCTTTATGGGTTCTTCCAGCAGCCATGCTCACAGAGACTTGGGGAATGAGTTCTCTGTAAAGTCTCAGCACCAAACCGTGATTTCCATACATTTGGGTTTACGGGCTTTCCCTTCAAGGGGGGCACCATTGACCCTCTAGGTAGAGGACATAGACCACAAGCAGTACTGATTCTGGGCAGGGAACATGTACTCTATCTGAGAAAACTATGTACATTACATCTCCATAGGTCGTAAATTCTTGAATTTTCATATATTACTTCCCTGGCTGGGCAAGGGGTTATTATTCTACCAATTTAGTTCCCTGCCCACCAGAACTCTGGACTTATTTGGAGAGATAGGACTTTGCACTTGAAGCCAACAGAGAAGAATGAAGTTTGTAGATTTGGAAGACCCAAGTTCTCCTTTGGCCTCTGGTCAAAACTAGCGTTGCCTTGAGCAACTCTCCATCCTTCCTGGCAGAGCCTGGCCTAGAGTGAGGCACTCACCTCTGTGTAAGCTTTAAGGGGCACCCAAAAACCAAAAACGTCAGTGATTACAATAAAGAGATTTTTAAGTCATCTACAATGAACAAAATATCAAACTCTTCAATAGATCTGAAATGATTTCTCCTTTAGAGTTAGGCTCCAATATGGCTCACAGCACTGCTCTCTGGGCCCCATTTCCCCAATCTCTAAGTCAAGAGGGTTGGACTATTTGGTCTCCAAGTAGCCTGGTAGGCCCTGAAGCTTTATGGCATGCTAATGAAGGCCCACTGAAGAATTAGGGGGCATTTAGCAAAGTGCTAATTGCACAGCCCAGACAACACTGGAGGTGGATGACATGGAGACTTCAGAGAGACAACAAGACAGCTACAGAGTTGAGAATGCTGGAGGTGGTAACCTTTGGCCAGTCTCTCTTTCCATTAGACGTAACCTCACCTATGCAGCCACGGAGGGGAGAAAATCCTCCTCCTGCTTCCTTTCTGAGCTCCCCCAGGAAATGGGCTTGTTCCCTGTCAGAGCACAGAGAGAGCCTCATTCAGATGTCACTTGTGGTCTAGGGGCCTGCTGGCTAAGAAAGCTTTCTCAGGATATCTGGATATCTGCAAGATGCTTGCTAGCATGGAGGTGTACGTGGAGGCAGACATGGAGGCCGAGGGGAGAGCAGAGAGCCACCTGCTCTGGCTGTCCTGAGACCCATCCAGTGCTGGCCCTTTCTCCTCCCTTGCCCCCACATGGGCAAAAATCATGGCCGGCTGCCTCATAGCCTGCCTGAGGGCACCCTTGTATTGACTGAGTCTCCCAAGGTCAGCATGGAATGCATAAGAAGAGCTATGGATACAAAGCTTAAGAAATTCTATGGACATGTTAAGAAAAATGAGCTAACAGTCATATAGTTGCGGATCTCATTTCCAAAGCGAATCATTTGTGTCTCCATATGACCCAAGTCAAGGTTGATATTCCTCAGTGAGACTCTGGAAATCAATGCCCGTGCGGGGGCTGCAGCTTCGTCCCTTAAGACAGCCTGAGTGGGGCACAATGTCCTCAGAGCCTGATTTCAGATGTGCTTTTCCTAAACCTTTGCCCGCTGGGAGATGAAGACTCATCTCTGCAAATGTCACTCATCACTAGAAAGTGACTGGGGCCTCTCGGGTCCTGTCCAGATCAACAGGATGAGAGTCTGGCTCTTCAGGAAAACCCACCTTTTCTCTTTGGCCCCAGTGACCCTCGGGCACTTGCTGGAGCTGCAGGAAGGGGCAACTGAAGGCAAGTTGCCTTGGAAAAACCAGCCGCCTCCACCCTGAATGGGAAGAATAGCTCCCTTCATGGGGCTGCCCTGGGAGGCCAGGGGATCCAGGCCCCAAAGTGAGGAAGTGAATCAGCCCTTCCCAGTCTTCAGTCATCTGGCTGGCTCAACACCCTTTGGTGCTGTGGCATTTGGACATGTTTTGTCAAAAACTAATGAACATCTCACTTGGGCGCTGGAAACAAACACAAGTCCCAGCCAGTTCTTACACTTGCTGAGAATGAATAACTCCCTTTGGCTTTCCAGCCAGCAGGGCCCAACAAGTGAACTGAGAGGCTAAGGCTGAGTCGCTGGCCCTCACGGGGATTCAGCCATCAGAGCGTGACCCAGGCTGACTGCATGGCCCCAGGGCAGCCGGTCTCAACATTAGTGTGCATTGGAATCACCTGGGGGGACTTAAAAAACACTGGTGCCTGGGTTTCATCCCCCAGAAATACTGGTTTAATCTGGGGCGCCTGGGTGGCTCACTCGGTTAAGTATCTGACTCTTGGTTTCAGCTCAGGTCATGATTTCAGAGTGGTGAGACTGAGTCCCGCGTTGGGCTCCATGTTCAGCAGGGGTCTGCTTGGATATTCTCTCTCTCTGCCTTTCCCCTTGCTCTCTCTCAAATAAATAAATCTTAAAAAAAAAAAAGAAAAAGGAAGGTTCTGATTCAGTAAGAGTGGGGTCTGAAATTCTGTATTTCTGACATGCTTCCCAGTGGTGTGATGTGATGTGTGGTGCTCTTTGAGTTGCAAGGACATGATGCGTGCTCTAGTATGGTAACTCCGGCCATTTGATTAAAATTAAATAAATACATTCAGAAATCCAGTTCCTCAATTGCATTAGCCACACTTCAAGGGACCAGTCACCACATGTGGCTAGTGGCTACCATGTTGAATAGCGCTGGTGTAGACTATTTCCATGATCACAGCAAGTTCTAGCAGGTAGCTCTGTTAAGAGCATCTCCTTATCCCTGATAGCACATTCGAGGGGCCACCTCCTGAAATGCGATCGAAGCTTTCTTGATGGCAGGGACTAGACCACATTTCTTGTGTTCTCCTCACAGAATGCCCATGCACTGGGCCTATAGTAGGCGCTCACTGAACGCTCGCTCAGGTTAGCACACACATGCTTTTGTCCACAGACTACACCTATATAAACACCGGCTGATTAACTAATGCATTCTTTTTTTTTTTTAAGACTATTTATTTGAGAGAGAGAGTGAGAGAGAGAGCAGAACTGGAGAGGAGAGGGAAAAGCAGACTCCCCATTGAGCAGGGAACCTGACACGGTCAGGATCCCAAGACCCTGGGATCATGACCTGAGCTGAAAGCAGACGCTTAACCGACTGAGCCACTCAGGCGCCCCTCAGCTATCATTCTCGGAGACTTGTATCCAGGACAGCTCAATGGGCATGGCAGAAGCTAATGCCCAGGTTGCACAGCGAATGTTTCCCTACCCCCAAACTGGCCCATGAATCAGGCAAGAAAATGCAAGGCTTCAGGTGATCTCTGTCAGAGTGTCTGTCATCATTAGTCATTCTAACCCAGAAGATGGGCTGAGATGCACAAGTGCAGCCGATGGGACACTTCCATCTTCTGAGCCCAGTTCAGAGGATGGACATGTCTGGACATGTCCTCTCTCCCAGGGCCTTTTTTCTTGGGCCGTGGGGAAAGGAGAGTACCTGGAGACAGCCTGCTTCCTATTTCTAGGTCACCCCTCTGCCTCTCCTTGGGCAACAGACACGAACCCAGGAGACAAGTAGGGCTGGGAGGGGGGTGCTGGGTCCCAGAGGCAGCTGTTTCCCTCCGATTTAGCCACACTGGGTGGGAAAACTTTCAGCCAGTTGCTCTCTTATTTTAGCTGCACGGTGGTTGATTTTCAGATTCAGCTGATGGGTCATTGATAGTAAAACTAAATTCTGCAGGATGAGGGGAGGGAGAGGCAAACAAGCCAGAGCTAGCACCGCTCATCACAAAACTACACTCAGCCACCCTACTTTCCAGATGAACCATCTGAAGCCCACAGAGTAAAGCAATTAGATCGAGATCACACAGCAAGCTAGATGCATAGATCAGTGTAAAATTAAGAGCTCCTGTCTCCAAGGCCAAAATTCTTTTCACTACTGCAGGCCCAAGAGATTTGCAAGAATGTATAAGCCATTCAAGAGAAGAAATAGTATATTACATAAATCTGTGCCTCTAGTACAATAGGTAATATAGGGGTTCTTGAAATGTCTGCTGGAAAAGATGGTAATGAAATTGCTTTTTTTCCTGCCTTCTCGCAACCACTCACCACATCCTACTGCTGGATTCACATTGCACACACTGCTTCTGGAATGACTGGCCTCCCTCCCCCACCTCACATATCGCAGCGCTAGAGCAACGTCTTTAATGAGTAACTCACCACGCACAGGGAAAGGAAACTCGATGAGCGCCACAACCACAGGTATTTTTTCCAAGCTGGCAAAGCAGAGAAGGTAGAGGTCTTTGTGAGCCTACAGATATACCACCCTGCATCTTTGCAAGCCGTGCCGCCCAAGGCACCAAAGCGGTAAAATCTCTGCTCTTAATAAACACATGAACTTATTATATCCACCAGCATTTCTCAAAATCTCCTTTCTTTCTCCCTACCCTGGCCTGGATCATGTTACTTACCAGTTCTCCAGCTAGACAACTACCCTAGAGTTATCACCATTCAGTGCCATCTCCATGGAGAATCTCTGCTAGACAGAAGTAATCCCTGCCCTTTAGTTTAATGCCAAGAACAAGCACATGAGACTGGACACTCACGGGCATTAATATTAGGGGACTCTACGTCTGCAAAGTGCTGTCATTTAGAAAACATTTGGTAGGATAAAGACAGTAACTGAATTCACAAGGAGAATGCTGGGCATTTACAACCCTTACAAAAGAGTAGAATGATGTGACATCGGCTGTTCGGTCCACTTGCCCGGTGGCCTCGGGGGTTTTTGGGTGCTTTGCCTGCAATTACAACCCTCTGCCACCAGGTGGACACTTGGTTTTATCTGTGGACGGTTGGAATAATCTGGCCCATGCAGGGTTTTGTTTTGTTTTGTTTTTAAGTCTATCTTCCCTGGCAAAATAGAACCCTTTGTTAATGAAGTTAAGTATAAAGATCAGAGAGAATCAGAATAAGTGATTTAGAAATAAAACTACACAATTTCAAACACGATTTGAAGGCATAGAAACACCTGAATATAATGAGGCATCTTTTTCCTTTATTTTGAATCGTGGTGCCAGTCTAGGAGACTGGTGCTATCTTGACCTGGGAAGAATCAGCTTCTCCCTGTCATGTCTTTTGAGTTAGAGCCTCTCAAACTGCTCATCAAACTGGATCGAAGAGCCTTGTGTAGGTAGGTGGTTTCCCCCAAATGTTTATCTTTCCACAGTTCAATTAAACTTGTGTTTTTGTTTAGCTTGATAACTGTTGAGAAGGTCAGTTGCTATTTTCGTCTTCCCTGTCTTCATAGCAATGTGACAAGTTCGTGTTCTCCTTCTTAGGGAAGAACTGTGCCCAAGGATGTGGTCCCTGTATTCCCAGTGCCAAGGATGCTCTTCGGGTAGTATTGAAAGTTTGTGCACCCAGAGTTTGCGTTCCTGATTTTAAAATAATTATAATGTCTTCAGCTGAAAACCTCAAATTCCAGGATATTCATCAATCAGCCTAGATTCCATCAGTTGTCATCCAAAGTTGTGGAAACATAACGGGTAAGACAAACATGTTAATGGGACTCAATAAAAAATGGAGAAATGAGATTGTTGGGCTTTTTTAATGGTGTGGCAGGCAGGTGGGACAAGGGTCAGTAACTAGGGTGGTGACCAAGGAAAGCAGTGCGAGGATAAGAAACAAGACTCCAAGCCTCCTCTCTAATGTACCATGTGGACATTCCACATCCGTTACTTCATTTATCCTGACCATGAACCTGTGAGCAAATTGCTGTTATCCTCATTTTGTAGACGAGGTTCAGGGAGGCGAATAATTCACCCAAGGGGAGAAAGCTAGGAAGCGCTCCTGCCAAGGAAGCAAGTTGAAGGGCAACCCTCGTTTCTTTTTATGTTTCCCTGAGACAATAGTAAGGATATGTGTGTTCCTAGATACTGCGAGGATGACGCTAGACTGACTTCCTGATGGGTTGGCACCGGTGGCAGCACAGGTGGGATTCTTTACTCTCGTTCTCATGAGAAGGACACGCTTGTGCCACCAGCCGAGGACTTGAGGGCAGGGCTCCCACGTGACAAGGAGCAAACGCCATTATGGGGGCCTTGCCTGTCACGTAACTAAGCCGCCAGAGGAAGAAACTTATGCCCAGCGGTGCAGGTGGGTGTGGAAGATGGCAGATCTCTGGAGCTCCTAATGAGATTAGTAAGACTGAGGCACATTGTGTGGCCAAGCTGTCCTCCCTGCCCAAGGCTGTGTCTGGAAGAGCTAGTCTCAGTTAAGGGCCAGGACAGAGTGCTTCCATGCGGGGCACTGCTTTGGGCTGCATCATACCTCTTCACGTACATTAGAACTTATTTACCTCTTAGTCTGGCTGTTTCCAGAAGCATCTCTTCCAAGGGGGTAATGTCCTTGAGGAAAGGATCCATACTGGGTAGATCTCTGTGTCCCCCATACCACTTAGCGGCGCCAAGTGCATTGTCTGTGCTTAGCCCAGCAGAGCTGAAGGAATGCTGGTGAGACACCGGAGGGGGAGGGGACAGGAAGGAGGACAGGGGACGGGGGTGTTCAGAAGGACTCCAGGGCTCTGAGGGCTGGTGTCTGCCAGGGAGGGGTGTGGAGGACAGTGGGTGGCTGTCAGCTGAGAAGCTGGCCGGCAGGCCAGAGCGGGGTGTGGGCATGCAGAATAGAGTAGGGCTCTGGCTCCCCTGGACAGGTGCCTCGGGCAGGTCAGACAAGGTGCTCTCATTGGGTTTGCGGTGTGGAGAAGGGCAGTACACGCTGTCCTGCTCCCTCCAGAGGTTGTTTTTGGCAGGGGAGGCCACGAGAAGCTTACCACACGTTCCCTTGAGCTTTTCAGGGACTTCCTGGAGGGCAGGCCCATCCCACCCACTGGGGCAGAATAAACTTGGTTTCCAGGGACCTGGCTTTCTCTGAAGGTAGACGTGCCCTGACAGGCCCAGAGGCATCCCCGTATGGCTCCTTGATTCCCATGATACTTCCCACCCCCTAAGAGTTCATGCGTGAGCAGCCCCGGAGCATCCACTCAGCTCTCCGCTCTGCCCTGACACCGTCCCCACAGAACCCAGTCCCTGCCTCGAACTGACCCCATTTCCTATCAGGGAAATGGAACATAGGAAAAGTGGCCTCCCATCTACTTCAGGAGACATCCTTTGAGAGTTCACACACTCACATCCCCATTAGCAGTCTTTGCGGGGTCATGCCTCCTCTCCAACCTTCTGTCCATCCCTTTCCCTCAACTCATTTCTCCTTTCTGCTGCCCCTTAGCTCCCCACGCCTGCCATATCTGCATATGCAGTCACATGTCACTGTCATGTGTCACTGCCATGTCTCCCTGCAGACACCACCAGCCCATTAGCCAGGGCCACAAATAGCCAGCCAGCCTGCCATAGGCAGGCCTGCACTTTATCAGCCTTGATGGGCACGGGTGGTCTGGAGATCTTGGTAAAATGCCAATTCTGGCTTAGTGGATTCCGCTTTTCTAGCAAGTTCCCACGTAGGTGGGCACGGCTTGTCCATGGGCCCCACTTCCAGCAGCAAGAATTTAGAACACAGACTCTGTGACAGCAGCATGCTACAGAGACTCGAAGTGTCTGAGTTACAGGCCCTGCTCTCAAGGAGGCCTGGGAGGGGATTCATGTAGGTCAGACAAATGGATGGATGAACGAATGACTAAGGGCACAGCTCCATGGTACTGGGTGTCTGTAAGTGTAGAGCTCACGGGAGGGAGAGAGACGGAAGACAGAAGCCAGCCGTTTCCACATGTGTGTCAGGGTTTGGGCCCCTCAAGGGGTGTCCCTGGAGCCACTGCACTGGGCCATTGCATGACACGTGCACAGAGCAAATGCTCTGTCACTCTTGGAGATGGGCTGTGGCCGGACAATCTTCTGACGTGGAACTGACTGCTTCCCATGTAGCCTCTGCTGGGAGTGCTGTTACTTCTCAGCACCAAGGCTTTGACACTTGTCCCATCACCCCAGCACCATCAAGAGCTGATGAGAGAGACACATGTTCCTTACAGCCAAATGCCGTACACTTTAAGAAAATGCAAAATTTTGTATGAAAGTTTCTGTAATTTAAAAAAAAGTTACATGGGATGATCATTTTTGTATTTCTCCAAAACGTAAGTCTTTAAAAAACCCAGACATCTTTCTCTTTTTCTCCCAAAGGCCTATCTAGTAGGAGAGAAATCAAGGAGGGAAAAAGGAGAAGAGAGGCAGCTCTGAGCCAGACTCAGTGACAACCAGTGGCATTCATGACAGCCTCTGTGTCTGGCCTTGATCTTATCTGTAGAGCCACGTCTTGTTTCCAGTAGCCCCCATGGCTGACCCCCCATTGTTCTGGGCCCCTTGCCTTGTCTTCTGGGTCATGGTTCTGTTGGCCTTGTCGTGGGAGCCATCCTGTGCTCTTGCCATCGCTGTGCATTTCAAAACCCCACCCATCCCGGAGGCTCCCTTGGCTCAGGGAGCCTTCCCCAGCTTGCTCTGTGGCCTCCAGAATGCTCTTCTTGTTCTCTCTCTCTCTTTGTGCTTGTGGGTTCTTTTCTTTCTTTTTTTAGGAGGGTACCTTCTTTCAGCATTTTTCAGTCCGTTTTTGTTTCCCTTACGAACTCAGAGGCAGTCCCTTAATTCCCTCTGTCTCCCCATTTCCTATGGCAGTGAGGTGTTCAGTGTGAGTGCTGAGCTGGATTTGTGCGGTGCTGAGACAGGGCTGAGGAGACTGAGTGTGATTCTTGATGCTGTTTGCGTTTGAGACTACATAGTGACACATTTATGCTCCAGTGCGAAGGAATGTCCACCATAAATCTGGAAACCCTACCCTGGACAGTCCTGATTCTGTTACTCTGCCCCAAAAATGTCAAAGGAAAACATAAACACATCTTGAAAGGATGTCTGAACTGAGCCCAACCAACAGAGATGCTGAACGCCACTGAGCGCCTGGACCCGCTCTCCCTCCACCATGGCCGAATGGGGGAAGTACGGCCAGAGGTGGGGTGAAGCGCGTGCTTTCACCGCCTGCCATATTTGGGGCTGGCTTTTCCTCTCAGGAATGTGAATCCTTCCTCACTTTATCACTATTTTTAAATGGAATTTGTGCAGAGGGAGAGAAAGCTCCTTTCTTTCCTGTCTACCTACAAATATCTTGCCCAGTGAGTCTGTGTCTACAGAAGTCTAAATTTAATATCCCCAGTAAAAGGAAAACAGCAGAAGAGTTCTTTCACGACACAAAATGACTGGTTGAACCCGTCTGTCTCACTGAGTCGGTTGGATCTGGGGTAGATGTACGGATTCTGATAGCTCAGTGTTCTCCCGGCAGCAAGGTCGGGGCTCTCCTCAAGGGTGTGAGTGGATGGTGAGGCCACGTGGGAGCTTCGTCCTCAGTCTCTGATGCCCTTCCTTCACCAAGTCCAGTTCCACATGTCTCCGTGCCTCCTCATCGGTTTAGAGCTGCTGGGCTAGCAGGCTTTTCACACGACGTGAACAAACACTTATTTTCATTAAGTTTAACGGAGACCCTTCTAAATTGTAATGCACATTTCCCTGTCTCTTCAAAGAGACCGTATTCAACTGCAAAGAACATTTTCTTGGACACTTAAATTCATCGTTACGAACCACAGGATTGCAGCAGATGCTATAAATCAGGGTATTCCCTGGAGCCACTGAGGACCCCAGAGCATTTGACCCCCACCCTGCTGGCCCAAGGTTACCAGGTTTTTTACTCACTGTGTCAACTTCATATTGCTTTTCTGTCTCCTCTCTTCTTGTCCCTTCTTGCCCTTGTTATTGTTTTCATTCCACAACCGCTCTCTTACCTCTATGTTTTTGCATCTAATGGGTGATGTCAGATGACATTGTACCTGTTAAAAGAATATCTAAACTATAAATCAACAGACACTGAGCAAGAGGGACTCTAGGATGTATAAAATGCATATGCTCGAGTACATGCCCTAAATCCTGGCCGCTCAGAATTCTGAGTGGTCACTGTTTTTTTTCCTCTTCTTTTCAGCTTCTTGGCTATGTTCTGGATAGTGAGATTGCTCGGTAAGTAATCTCCAAGTCCGTGGTTCCCCTCTACCCCTTTGGCTACATATAGGTTCAATTCTAGTCTGAGTTACAAATCAGAGGCTTTTACTTAATTTTTTTAAAGATTTTATTTATTTATTTGACAGAGATCACAAGTAGGCAGAGAGGCAGGCAGAGAGAGGCGGGGAAGCAGGCTCCCCGCTGAGCAGAGAGCCTGATGCAGGACCCTGGGATCATGACCTGAGCTGAAGGCAGAGGCTTAACCCACTGAGCCACCCAAGCACCCTTGTCTATTTAAATTTGTTTATTTGTGGAGCATAAGAAATAACATGGAGGACATGGAGAGATGGAGAGGAGAAGGGAGTTGAGGGAAATTGGAGGGGGAGACGAACCATGAGAGACTGTGGACTCTGAAAAACAATCTGAGGGGTTTGGAGGGGTGGGGGGTAGGAGGTTGGGTGAGCCCGATGGTGGGTATTATGGAAGGCATGCATTGCATGGAGCACTGGGTGTGGTGCATAAACAATGAATTCTGGAACACTGAAAAGAAATTTAAAAAATAAACAAAAGTTTTTGAAAAATGTTAAATTTTATTTTGCTTTGATCAGTTTTCATCTCCGATGAAAAAAACTTTTGTTTTCCCTCATAGGGAGCAGAGAAATAACTGTATTCACAGATGAACCATGATTACTGGGCAGAATCCAGAACTCCTATGTGTAGAAAGAGTTCACTGGCAAAGAGGAATCACAGTCTTAGAGGATGAAATCTAGAGCAGCCTTGCTCTGGAGGATGTGCAACTTTGCTGCCCACCAAACCAGATCACCTTGAAACAGGCTTTGGTTTTTTTCATATATTTTAGTGTTTTCACCAAACCTTTTTTATTTGGTTGAATTTTTATGGCCACTTGTATTTGAGGTCAACCCAATGACTGCCTAGCTTTGTAGCTGCCTACATCTTTTATGATAGCTGCCTATCATAAAAGAAATCATATTTTGCATAGACATGCACTAGTCCATGGGGTTTCCCTAAGTCCTCCGGTGTGCTGACATCCTGCTAGGCACTGTTCTTGTCCCCAGAGGGGCTCCCGGGCTCATTGCTAACACCAATGAATAGAAAGGTTAAAAAAAAAAAAAAAGGAAGCCACACACAAAAAGTAAGTAGCATAGACTATTAAGTGGACACAGGCTACAGGTGCCAAAGGGATTCAGGAAGGCAGGGAGAAAGTTGTGTTCTGGAGACATCGGAGAAGTCTTCGGGGCGGGGGGAGGGGGAGGCTTGCCCTGGGGGGTCTTGAGAAATGTGTGGGGTTTGGTCAGTCATCCTCCCTTCCAGGTGGAAGACAGGACCCATGGCCTCAAGGAGGGCCTGGGACACTGCAGGCCTGAGCCCTGCTTTCTCCTGGCAGACAGAGGCTGAGGCTGAGGAAAGGCTCAGAACTTCATGCCCCGCCTTGAACGGGAGCTTGGGAAAAGAGCGAAGGCAGGCCCATGGCCAGCAGAGCAGTCGGAAGCCCTGGTTCAATCCTTCCCCCTCTTCCATCCGGGCTGCACAAAACATGGAGGCATCTCTTTAAACAATGAGACGTCTTTCTCTTTCTGGCCAGCACACGTGCACAGAAGTTCTGCACACTGGAATTCCAGGCTCTACTCTGAGAAGCTTCAAAGCATGAGGGATTGGAGAGAGGGAGGGGAAGCCCCAAACTCCCTGTGGGGCAGCCTGAAGCCCAAGGGGTAGAAGTAGCTTCTCCCTATGCCCTCAACTTTTCAGAGGAAAGTGGGACAGAAACTCCACTGCTCGGGAGGGCAGATCTGGTCAAGTCAGACCCCAAAGAAAGTTTCATGAAAGTTTGTGTTTTTCTTAAAATTCTTTGAGAGACCTGACAGTCCTCAGGGAGAGAAGACTATCTCCTCAATAGGAAGAAGGTTTATTCTGGGTCCTTTCCTCTTTAGTATCAATGGAGACACCAGGAGCCTCTAGAGAAGAGCATGGCTGAGCTCTGGGGAGCAGGCTGTGGCAGGCTAAGGTGCCCCAGGGCCCTCATCAGGGAAGGTGAGGTGAGGTGGGAAGCAGCAGAGGGCCAGGGGACCAACTAGGAAATTCTGGCTTCTCCCCTGGCTCACAGAACTCGATCCAGCTGGACCAGCCTCCCAGCTCCCTGGACAGGACTTCGGCAGTGACCAATCATCCCTGGCCAGGACTACTCAACCTGGCGGCAGTGCCCACTCCCCCCCGGGACTCCCGGACCCCGGGCCAGGAAGAGCAGACACCACGTCTGAGACTGGACCTAGACCGTCCCCCACCTGGGCAGCAGGCAGGTTTAGTCTCGGCTCCCTCCGTCCTCTGTGGCTGCTTGAGCCCCCTCCCCGGGGCCTGCCCCCGCCCCCACACCTTCACACAGCTCTTCCTCTGTGCTATAACACACCGGCCCCTTTCCTGGCGATTGGCTCCGGCCAACGTCCGCCAAGGCTCCAGAGGAGGCTCTTTCTTGGCAAAGCTGGATGGAGGAGGGGTTGGGGGCTGTGGCTCTGAATCTTCAGGTGGGAGCCCCGGGCCAGGTACTCCGGGAAGTGGCCAGAAGATAGGTAGAGGCAACTCCCCAAACCTGGCCCTTCCTGACGGTCTCGGAGGTTTAGGGTTCCAGATACCATCGCGAACTCCCCCTGTGCCCTCCTTCCTGCCTTCCGCCCAAGGTCCCAAAGCGGAGCCCCCCTAACCCTCCCCGCTACTCCTTTCTACCACTTTGCCGGCTCCCTCCCAAGTCTTTTCCGTCCACCGTCTAGGGCTCGCGGCCTGCGCCTCTGCAAACACCCCCCGCCCCTCCAATCCGGGCAGAACTCCGAGGGGAGGGGCCGGAGGCCCCCCTTCCCGCCTGTGGTCGGAGGGGGCAGAGCCGCAGTCCTGGGTTGGGGGGAGGACAGCAGCCGTCTCTGCGCCCCGCCCGATCAGGCCACTCAGCACACTAGGGGTGGGGGGCGGGAAGCAGGGCTAGGGGACAGGGGGGCCCAGCCCAGGCAGGTGCGGGCTCTGGCTGGGCCCAGGCCGGCTCCGGGGGCGGGGTCTCAGGTTACAACCCCGCGGGGGGCCGGGGGCGGCCCGCGGTTTGGGCGAGTTCGCCAGCCTCGAGAGGGGCCGGACGCATATAACGGGCTCCGCAGAGGGGAGAAGACGCAGAGCGCTGCTGGGCTGCCGGGTCTCCTGCCTCCTCCTCCTGCTCCAAAGGCCTCCTGCATGAGGGCGCGGTAGAGACCCGGACCCACGCCGTGCTCCTGCCGCCTCGCTGCGCTCCGCTTGGGCCGGCTCCGCCAGGCCCCGCGGTGAGCCATGATCCGCTTCGGGGCTCCCCAGACGCTGGTGCTGCTGACGCTGCTCGTCGCCGCTGTCCTTCGATGTCAGGGCCAGGATGTCCGTAAGTCGCCCAATGTCCCTGCCTGCCACCCTTCTGTGTCGTCCCTTCGCACCCTTCCTCCCGCGCCCTCTCCCGCTCTGGAGCCGGCGGGTCCGGGTCAGAGTGGCTCCCGGGGTCACCGCGTGCCGAGACTTGGGTGCAAGACGCGCAGGAGCTCACCTAGCGGAGTTCTGCAAGTTCGGGCTCTGTCTGAGCGTCCTCTGGTGCGGGTCGCAGTTGGAGGCAATTGCAGGTCTCTCCGTTGCGCAGGAATTTGAAACGTGCAAAGTGTCGGGTGGAGATGTTTGAGCGCAGATTTAAGCGCGCTCTCTTCCACCGGCTTTGGTAATTAGGCAGGGGCACACGCGCACAACTCACCTTCCCGAAGCACTCGGAGTTCAGCAAAAACAGGTCTTGGCCCATCGATCTTAGGAGAAGTTGAAACGGGCACTAGGGAAGGAGTGAGAAAGCACCAAAGTGTTGACCTGGCAATCTTCTCCAGCGGTTGGTGCCTGGAGGGCTCAAAGGGGAGTTAGACAAAGGAGATGCTCTGAAACTGGTGGACTGAAATCCGAGGCCACAAAGAGGCTTCGGAGAGCCGCTCTGAGACTTAAGCGCCTCTCGCAGTTTCCTCCCCCTCCTGGCTGGCGCAGGAGCAAGGTGCAGCCCTCATTCTCATCTCGGCTTTCTCCCTGCCTCTAACGGGTGCAGAAACTTCCCGTAGGAGAGGCCATCTGAAAGGCGATAACATTCCAACCAGATTGTGCTTTTGAAACGCCCCCAGAAAATAGCGCCCCCTCCCCGCCGTCCTCCCCTCCAAACCCCGGAGGTTCTACAATGAGTTACTCTTCTAAGTTCCTGGAGCTCGTGGAGCCAAGGTGCGAGCTGTGGGTCTGTGTCTCTGTGTGTGTAGCAGGGGAGGGGGCACTGTTGTTGGATTGCTATAACAATTTCAACCGAATATAGTTAGAGATGGCGGTTTCACAATCTAGTTCAAAGGCGGTTCGGATCGCACCTTTCCATCTCCTTTGGTAAAGTCCACTGTCTGGGATTATATTCAGGACAAACGAAGCCTGGAAAGAGTATTAGGTAGAGAGGACTTTTTTTTTTTTTCTTTTTCTCCACGTGTTTGGGCACGTTTCCGATGGCTGGGATTCCAGCCCTGTCTTTGTATGTTACAGACTGTAAATCAATCGCAGAGGAAACTTTTTTGGGGGGCGGAGGATGAGGTGGGTGGGAATCAAAATCCCTCTGGCGACCAGGCTCTATTTGGTCTCTCCTGCCACCAGGTTGTCTCCAGAGACGGTCTGGAAGGCTCTGGGCCCAGGAGGACTTTCCGTTCGTTAGCTCGGCTGTGAGGCGGGAGCAGGAGTGGGGACTGCGGCACAGCCGCAGGGAGCTCGGGCAGGAGATTCTGGCCGTGCCGTCCGGTGTTGCGCTGAACTGGCCGCGCGCTCCCGGGCACTTGTTGGAATACGGTGTGTCTCTAAGTGATCCCAGCTCGGACTGACTATATTTTTGTCTTCAGTTCGCACGGACACCCACCTCTGCTTAGTGCACAGTGAAATTAGCTAAGTCACTCCAAAATAATTTGGGAGAATTTGGGAATTCTCCATCTGGTATTAGAGGCATTCAGGTCAGTGGCGGAGCGCTCTCCCGCCGCAGCTTTGCCGGGAGTAAGTGAATTGCAGTTTCCTGGGCCCAGATCTTCTAGTCGCAACCCCTTCTCCCCGGGGGGGAGTGCATCGGGGCAGTTGACTCTGCTCCCTGGAGCGTCCCAGCAGGGTCACCCCCTCCCCCGTGGGCGGTGGACCCAGATACGTGACGTGGAGAAAGGCACGATCGGCGTGGACGTCAGGGATGTCAGAACCCTTAAGCTGGGGCACACCCCTCCTCCCCAGCTGCCCATGAGTTTGAGACACTCATTGGAGGCGGCGTATTTGACCCACATCTGCATTTCACAGCCCTCGCCTCCGAAAGTGCCCCTCGGCTGAGGGGAGAGACCTCAATTCTCCTTTGTGAGGCTTGTTTGCGTTGGGAGATTGGCAGCGATGGCTTCCAGATGGGCTGAAATGCTGCCCGTATTTATTTAAACTGGTTCCTTGCGGAGACCTGTGAATCGGGCTCTGTGTGCGCTCGAGAAAAGCCCCATTCATGAGAGGCGAGGTCCGGTGGATTCCCCCGGACTCCCCGACCCCCTCTCCACAATGCCCCCCTGTGCCCGCCCGCCGCCACCTCCCGGGCTCCAGCCCTGCGCAAAGCGGCGGCGAAGCAAAAACAGTTCCCCGAAAGAGGTAACTTTTTAATTGGCCTGCTACAAAGGAGCGCTTTATGCGGCGCTGCGGTAACGAGGGGAAACGGATCGGGCGCGCCGGGACGCTATCGGGAGCCGTTTGGAACAGCAATTATGGTGGTGCTGGGCTCCTCCGTCCACACCTAGGGGATCCGGTTACGGGGCTGGCTCCTTTCTGGGGCAGTCATTTAATCCTACTTTTCACCCTCCCAGTGTCTGTGGGCGAGCCGCGTCCAGCGCTGCAGCCGCGAGAGTCACCCCGCGGCTCGCACCGCCCGCGCCGCTCGGCCCCGCCCCCCGCATCCCGGCGCCGCCCTTCCGCGGGAAATCCGAGCCGCGTGCGGGTGCACCCCCTCCTCCCAGCATTTTCTTTTTTCACCCGGAGCCCTCTTGAGTGAGGGCGGGCTTTTCCTTATACCGGACAGGAGACCTCTTATCCCCTTCCCCTGCCCCACCACCCGCTTTTTGCTGTTCCAGCTATTTTAGCGGTGGGCGTGTCACCGCACTGGGACCCCATGTACCCCCTGGGATCCCCGTACCCTCGCCGGGATTATTTTGCCTTAAAGCTGAGCGGGTTCCTACAGGTGGCAAAGAAAAAAAAAAAAGTTTAGATTTTCAGAGTTTACTTCAAGAGCAGCAGGCAGGCCCATTTCTTTCTCCGCCCACCTGGTTTGTGGCTCTTTCCTATTATTCATCCCCTGCAGCTGCCATTGCTTTGGGGATTTTGATGAGAAAAACAGCGCTGGGCGCTCCCTAGCACGTGGTGCGGGCTCTTCAGCCCTTGGCGCTCTCGGGAGAGCTCTTGTCAGCACAGGCTTCGTTTGCAGGGTGAATTCCAGACGGCCGGGCGCTGGTAGAGAGAGAGAGGACTGGTCCGTGCCGTTCTTGGTCTGCATTCTTGGATGAGACCAGGCCTGGACTGGGCTAATCTTAGCCCAGGCCAGGCGTTCAATGCCCCCTGAGCCCTCCCCACCCCCCACATTGATGTGTTGGCTTCTGATGAAGTTAGGGTCTCTTACACGAAGGGGAAGGGCTGGAGGTCAGCTGCGGAAGGGGGGTGAGGGGGGGCCGGGGGGCAGGGAAGTGTCTCTTGGCCCTTCCTGCCTCCCATTCTGTTAGCCTGCTGGGATCCCCAGTGTGTTGTCTGAATCGGCCTATCCTACCCCACCCACCCACCCACCAACTGGTCCTGATTCTAATAGGATTTAAATTATGGGACATTATCCTAATTCTAACAGCTCCTCCTTTCACCACCACTACCCCGGCCCCATATATCCACTTTTGGAGTCTGGCTGTTCCTAGATTCTAATTTTTGTAGGTAGAATTTTCTACATGCCTTCTGCATTTTAGCTATCAGTTGTATTTAACAAATCCCATAATTCCTAGAGGAAGGCAGAAAAAAGGCCTCTGTCGCTGTGCTGGGGGAGTGGGGTGTCTGTTTTCTCCTCTCCCCTGTCTTTGCAGTCACTGACTTCCCATTCAGGGTCTCAACCTCTGCTCCCACTCCAACTTGCCCCTGCCCCTTCACCTCTGCCCCAGGCTAGATGCCAGAAACAAATATGCTACAATAGCCCCGCCTCCCCCTTCCCTTCACTGCTGGGTGCCCTGGGTTTCAGTGGCAAATAGAGAGCATAATGCCAGGTGCACAATAAAGGGACCTTGAATACGTGGACGATTGCAGGATGGCTTAAGAAAAATCATTTTCAAGTGATCTATGTTCAGGAGCCCGCATTCTTCAGCATGTGAGTGATGTCAAGTTGACTGCAACCTCTTTCTCTTTTTCTCTTCTGGCTCCCCACCCCCTCCTTCCCTTGGCTCTGTCTGCTTCCCCTGCCCGGCCCTTGGTGCAGAGAAGGCTGGCAGCTGTGTGCAGGACGGGCAGAGGTATAATGATAAGGATGTGTGGAAGCCCGAGCCCTGCCGGATCTGTGTCTGTGACACTGGGACTGTCCTCTGCGACGACATAATCTGTGAAGACATGAAAGACTGCCTCAGCCCTGAGACCCCCTTCGGAGAGTGCTGCCCCATCTGCTCAACTGACCTCACCACTGCCGGTGGTCGTAATTTATTTATTTCCTGTTCCACATAAATAAATTACTTGCAGGTGCAGCAAATGCCATCCCATGGATGCCTGTCCTCTCTGCAGAGCGCAGGGACTGGTTATCCATGGGACCCCAGCAGCCGAGGCTGAAAGGAAAGGCCACTTCTTGCTTGCAGGTTGAAATGGAATGAGCCTGAGACACTTAGAGGGGTCCTTCCTCACCCAAAACCTCCCCAAAATACACTTCCAGCATAGGGAAGGGCGGATGGGATTCCACAGAAGTATCCACTCTAGAATCATCTCTACAAATCACTACAGCCACAATGGCGATCACGTGCTCTGTGGGCCAGACCGCAGATAAATTCCTCTATGACCCACAGCTCATCTTCTCTGTAGAAGACTGCTAAATATCTGGTCTTCAGTGGGGAGAGACCTCTGCCGGCTAGTGGGGAGACAGAGGGCAGGCTCCCTCTTTGAAATATGGAACCTCGGTGGCAGTTTGCTTTTGCGTTTACCTCTCTTGGAGTTAACTGCCAATTAAGAAACAGGTTAATAAGAGAAGGCGGAGCTGGCTCCTGGGGGTGGGGCTGGGCCTGCACTCTGGTGGGTTTATTTACTCCCAGCCCAAACCGGTGCTGGGGTGGTGCATGCGTGTCCGTGACCCCTCTACAGCACTTGGACACAGGCCCCATCTCCCGGGGGGGGGCACATGCCTAGGCCCCTTGGGTGGCCCTCGCTGTCCCCCTCCTACTCAAACGGAGAAGAAAGTGGAAAGGGAAGCAAGGAGTTGCCCTTCCTTAACACTTCGCCAACACTGGTGACCTGATTTTATGGTCCAGATTTCTGGATCATTTCTGAGGCCCATGTGAGGGAAGTGTTGATTGCCTCACTACTTTGCTGCCACAGAAGGGGAAGGGGTCTCTGATTTGGGAAGGCCCTCACTGCAATGCCCTCTCTAACTCCCATGCCCTGCTGTGTTCATGTGCTTGCTTCGAGGAGACCCAGCTTGAACGTAAGACCCTTCTGACCACCTAACTCCACTTCTGGGAGGGCTCGGGCTGCGGGAAGGGCTTCCTACCCTGTGGGGAGAGAAGACACTTGGACCTTCTTCGAGCTTCTGGTGCTTCCTTTCTTGGTGCTAATTAGACCTTGAGTGTCTCATTTTCTCTTCCTATGCCCTGCTCCATTCTTTTGCATGCTGACTGCTTTTTCAGTAACAAAGTCTGGGTCAGCTCCCTTCCTCAAGGGACCTCAGCAACCCCAGGACTCCAATGACCCTAACATCCCAGTGGAGGGACAGGAAGCTGCCTCCTTCTGGGGTTGTGTCCTTGTCTTTGTTTAATCCATTAAGGAGGGTTTGAGTGATAAGAACTTGTACTTCACCATCTCACTATTTTTCATTCTTCTCTTTTTCCATCTGCAGGGCAACCAGGACCAAAGGTAAGGGCTTTTTCTTCTCCTTCTCCTCTTGCTTTGCTAAGTTGTATTGTGCGCACCCAGCCTGGGGTATTTGTGGGTAGCAGCAGAAAGCTGTCTTAGGGGGCATCTCAATGCTTGGCCCAGGGTTTTGTACTTGGGGATTGGTGGGCTTGCATGGCTCCCTCCTCAGACTGTGTCCTGTTTCAGGGACAGAAAGGAGAACCCGGAGACATCAAGGATGTAAGTACAGATTCCTCTCATCCCGGTTACATCTCCTACTCTAACTGGGTCACCTCCTTGGGCTCCCTCTAATATGCCATCCCGTGGCTCTCTCTCTCTCTCTCTCTCACAGATTGTAGGACCCAAAGGACCTCCTGGGCCTCAGGTAAGAACGGGAGAAATCTCTTCCTCCATCCCTTCCTCAAGTAACTGATCTGCAGGTTCCCCGTCTTGCCATCATCTCAACATTTTCTTCCCATTTAGGGACCTGCAGGTGAACAAGGACCCAGAGGTGATCGTGGTGACAAAGGTGAAAAAGTGAGTTGAGAGATGTTCCCTGACCCCGCTCCATGGACTCCCCAGGTCCTCTGAGCCTCTCCCACCCCGCCCCCTGTGTGCATGACCACCTCCTCAGGGGCAGCCTGTGGCCAGGCGGTCCTTGCATAAGCCCTGCTTCACATGGGTGCCCTTTTCTTTTTTTGCCAAGGGTGCCCCTGGACCTCGTGGCAGAGATGGAGAGCCTGGGACCCCTGGAAATCCTGGCCCCCCGGGTCCCCCTGGCCCCCCAGGTCCCCCTGGCCTTGGTGGAGTAAGTATCCTCTGCAGGCTGTCCCTCCAGAAATGGGACCTCCAAATTGCCACTCACACTTGGCTGGCTGGCTCCCAGGGCTGTGAGCAGTGTGTACATAGCCTGTCCTTGGGCTTCTCCCTGGGCCTATAATTTAGTGGAATCACATATTAGACCTGACACTGTGGCGCTAAGGAAGTACTTTCTGCACTCGCTGGGGTTTCTGCAGGGCAAGTCTTCAGTTACCAGGTTCCCAGGCGTCTGTCCTGTGTGGTCGATTCCTGGGCGCGGGAGTGGGGGCGGAGGGAGAGGATGACTGGGCTCTGGTAGTTCCCTGGAAGAAGAGTGGCCACTGTCGTTGGAAGACATTTACTCCTGGTCCTTGCTGGGTACATTCCAAGCCACCAATTCGTTCTCATGAAAGAGCCCCACTGAGCGAAGGTGTGCGGTGAAAGACATTTTTGGAATTAAACATCGACGGATTATATTATTGTCCAGTTTTGGCACATTTGCTGTTTTGATGTTTGCTAGGTTTTAAATTTTTAAACTTTGGTGGCTTGCAGATGCCTATGCCTTCCCTTGCCTGAAATATTTTAAGGCTGTTGATTTTAGTCTTTTGCTGGGCATTAAATGCCTGGGAATTTTTAAAAAACCCAAACTTTAAGAGGAATATTTTAATTGTATTTCTCAATGTAGGTCAGGCAATGTATTTACTGTAGAATTTAAAAAATAATTCCATACCATGAAACGCAGGTAACTGAGACGCTTCCAAATAGCTCTGTATCTCCCAGGGAAAGGATTATGCCACTGGCATCTCCTAACGCATTTCCAGAATGATTTTTCAGGCATCATTGGCAATTCTGTCCAATGCAATTAGTCTGCAATAATTAGAGTTTATCTAAAATAGAGTTTTGGCTTGGGGTGCCTGGGTGGCTCAGTGGGTTAAGGCCTCTGCCTTCGGCTTAGGTCATGATCCCAGGGTCCTGGGATTGAGCCCCGCATCGGGCTCTCTGCTCAGCGGGGAGCCTGCTTCCTCCTCTCTCTCTGCCTGCCTCTCTGCCTACTTGTGATCTCTATCTGTCAAATAAATAAATAAAATCTTTAAAATAAATAAAATAAAATAGAGGTTTTTTTGTTTTGTTTTGTTTTTCCCCCTATCCTGGTTTATAGCTTACCTAGCCGAGAAGGAACAACCCGGGGCCTCTCAGGCTTCTAATGTCATTGAGTTTATTTGCAGAACTTTGCTGCCCAGATGGCTGGAGGATTCGACGAGAAGGCTGGTGGCGCACAGATGGGAGTGATGCAAGGGCCAATGGTAAGAAAAGACAAGGGGGTTTTGCAGCCAAAATGGCAGGAGGTGGTCCTTAGCAGAGCCAGAGAATCTGACAACTTTACGTTACAGATAATTGCTTAGAGCAGCTCTTCTCCCTCACTTATGTAACCTCCGTCGGGTCAGCCCAAAGCATTTGGTTTTTAATGGTGATGGGTGCCAGTTCCAATGATGCGCCGGAGTGACCAAGAAGAATGAGGATGGAGAGATGCATGGAGGTTGAGGCTGGAAGGCCAGTCGCTGTTGCTCTTGGAATGAGAACTGAAGAATGCAGACAGCAGCCACTGTCCTCCAGCACCCACAGACTTCCAGCAGGAAATCTCAGCCCTGCAGCTCCGACTTGGCACGAGCTAAATGAAACTCAGACTTTAGTAAACATGGCTGCAGGCCAGGAGAAAGCAAGGCCAGCTTCTCTATCCAAATGGTGCCTATAAATAAATAGATTGTTGCGCAGGGAGTGGGGAATGAGAGGGAGCAGCCACTGCAGGCCCCCTGCCCACAGAGTAACTTTTTGTCCTTTGTCTGGGCTGCTGGCTGTGGGGTGGGGACACACTGGTGGCCGCTGGCGCATCACTTCCAGTAACCCTCTTCCTCCTCTCACTGCAGGGCCCCATGGGACCTCGGGGACCTCCAGGCCCTGCTGGTGCTCCTGTAAGTACTGAGTCTTTCTGCTCTGTGGTAGTGCAGACACTTTTTCAAGCTCTCATGTGTCAGTTTGTGGGCTTAACTTGGCGTCCTCGTGTTACTTTTTAGGGACCTCAAGGATTTCAAGGCAACCCTGGTGAACCTGGGGAACCCGGAGTCTCCGTGAGTACCCACCCAGACCCTGTCCTCCCCCTGGGGGGGGGCCTCCAGAAATGTACCATGCAGACCCCAAGACTGCCCTGAGTTTTCCTAGGGGAGGACCCCGAAATGCCACTTCTTAGCTCCACAGGGATCTCTCCCAGAGAAGCCCAGGTGGCAAGGACCGCCAGGAACTCTGTCACAATAGTCCCCTTTCTGGGTGACCCCTGGCCTGTGCTGCCTGATGCCTTCCAGTATGATCAGCTCTGCCCTCTTGCTTTCTCTCAGCACTGAGTAGGCTTCCCAAATCCCTGCCTCCATCTTTCTTCCTTATGGGAGAACTTAGATTCCAAAGGCTGCAGTTCCCAAATTTTGTCTACTAATTAGGCATTGTTCCCCCTCCAACTATCTCATAAACTCTCTCACTTCGTTTGTAGGGTCCCATGGGTCCCCGTGGTCCTCCTGGCCCCCCTGGAAAACCTGGTGATGATGTGAGTACCCCCAAGTGGTCCGATGAGTGGCTGCCTCCTTTGGAAGAGCATGGAGAGGGGGGTGTCTATGGGGGCAGGGGTGTGTAAGCGCCCTCAGCCTGGCCCAGGGTGGAAGTGTCCTTAGGGGCAGGGCTGGTCCATCAGAGCCTCAGACCCTGTCTACTGTCTACATTCCCCCTTGCAGCTTAGCTTACGAGTGCCTGGGGACTGCTTTGGACCCACTGGGAAGGGAAATAATTAAAACATCATTAGCTCCAGGAAGGGAAATTGAGAAATGGGAGAAAGGAGAGGGAAAAGATGTCATGAAGGGAAAACAGAAAGAAGACACTCAACAGCCCAACATTATCTTAATTGTAAATGAGCTAGGAAAAGCACAGCCTGAGTCAGGATGTCTGCAAAGGATGCAGACAAAGTGAAGAGACAAGAGTTGGCTCTCGAGCTATTCTTATGAATCCCATTAGATGGTAAAAGTCTCTCGGGGTAAGGCAGCTCTAGCCAGGTAAGGCAGTGCTAGCCGGGTCTGCAGGGCTTAGGAGGGGAGAAAGGAAAGTCCCCTGGGGAAGCTGCAGGCTGGTCCAGATGCAGATGCTTGCCCACACAGTGAGCAGCTCTCCAAAAGAATACATCGTGACCCAGAAAGGCGTTTGAAGCCTGGACTCCCGGGGAGGTGGGGGAGATGAGTAAGCAGGTGGACAAAAGGCATGGAAGCCGGGTGGGGAGGAAAGATGAGATCCGGAGCGCGCCAACCATGCTGACTTGTCTTGTGGGGAAGCTGAAGTACATCTCTCTCCCTTTAGGGCGAAGCTGGAAAGCCTGGAAAATCTGGTGAAAGAGGTCCCCCTGGCCCTCAGGTAAAGTGTCCCCCTTTCCCAGCTGCAAACCTTGTTCCGAGTCTCCCTCCTCTGTAGCTAAGGCAGTGGCCTCCCACCCAGCGCGTCCAGTTCAGCTAGCTCCCTTCTAACACGGAATTCCAACAGCCCCTACTTATATCACCCCTCCGTGCAGACGTGTAGGATCCCCACACAGGGCCACAGGGTGGGGGGATGTCGGGCAGGTCTGGTTTAAACCCGTTTTGCCTAAGCTGGGGTGAGGTGTGGTATGGGGGCTCTGCGACCTACTGCAAGGCCTGCCTGAGTGCTGGGCTTCTGGCTGCCCTGCTGGCCTGAGGGAGCTGGCTCCAAAGGTTCTGGAGCAGAGCAGGGCAGCTTGGACTCTGCCCTCTGCTCTGTCTTGAACATCTCTCTTTGGACCTCAGGGTGCTCGTGGCTTCCCGGGAACCCCAGGCCTTCCTGGTGTCAAGGGTCACAGAGTAAGTATTGTGGACGAGGGTGCTGGAAGGGAGGTATTGCCCAGGGGAGAGAAAAGTATTCAGGGTGCATGAATCTTCTTTAAAGGGTTTCCCAGAAATGTGATGGAATGTTTTCTCTTGTCCTCTAGGGCTACCCAGGTCTAGATGGTGCTAAGGGAGAAGCCGGGGCTCCAGGTGTGAAGGTAAGGACAGAGGAGCACATGGGGGTGGGGACAGAGGGAGACCATGAGCCTCCTTTCTCTCCAGTCAGGGAGATGTTATTGAGCCAGTGGGTTAGCATAGAACAGCTTTGCCTGGGGACAGCCAGGCCCTCATCCTGCTGGAAGAAGGGCAGGCCGGGAGCGCTCGGGGAATTGTCCATTGCAAAACTGAGGTTTGGGGGTCTTGGTGCTAACTGAGTTGACCAGAGCTTTTGGCTTCCTCCTCGGGAGTTTTCTGGGGGCTGCCAGTGGGGACCCCCTCACTGACCCTATGCATCTTTTTCCCAGGGAGAGAGTGGTTCACCAGGAGAGAATGGCTCTCCAGGCCCAATGGTGAGTATGACCATCGCCCCTCAGGACGGCCTCCAGACCCCCTCCCACCAGCTTCTAAAAGCCAGCTGATGGTTCTTCTGTGTAAACTGTTCCCTTTGTGCAAAGAAGATACTCAGCTTTGTAGATCTGATCTCACTGTGATCAGATCAAAAAGGGACATTTATTGAATAGACGATTTGTTCAAGGTTCACCAACATTTCCTTGCCATAGCCATGTGCTAAGATGGGCTTCAGTTTTAAAAAATTGCTTTTCTTCTCCACATTTTGGGGAGTTCATCTGTGGCTTGAAGCAAGATGTGTCAGTGACAAGGCTCCCAGTGGTGCCAGCAGGAGTGTCGTTGGTTCTGTCTGGGCAGAAATGCCTTGGATGAGATGGGGGGGTCCTAGGCAAGCTGGGAAGGCATCATCAGGGGCCACCGCACCTCCCTCCCCACCACAGCCCTTGCTGCCCTCTGTGGTGTCTGCGGAGAGCAGGTGGAGTGTCGGTGAGCCAGCTCATGCTTATACTGTTCTGGTGTGTTCCAGGGTCCCCGAGGCCTGCCTGGTGAGCGAGGACGGACTGGCCCCGCTGGTGCTGCAGTGAGTAATGACAAGGCCAAAGCCACCACGTGGTCCCCACTTTGGAGTTTACAGGGCACTTTCCTCTAGGGCTGTCCTTGACCCTCCCAACAGCCCCATGAGGTGTAGAGAGTGTGGCCATCCCGCCGGGATGGATTCTGAGTGTGCCTGGCACGAGTTCCCAGGCCTCGGTCTGTACAGCTGAAGGACAAAGGACAGGGCTGGGCTGTGGAAGGGTTGGTTGGTGGGGGCAGGACTCCCCCTGAGCAGTCGGGATTTTTCGGGTCATCCCCTTCTCAACCCCCACATGCTCCCTGTCCGTCCGGTTTGAAGTTATGGATAGACTTCAACTGGCTACGGTGCTGAGCTATTTTTTGTTCTTTCCAGTTGTTGAGATGATGCTCTAGAAAAGTGTTGACCATCCCGTGTCAACTCAAAGGGCTGCGACGCTGTGGCCCCGGTGGCTCAGGCGCTTCCTGGGGTCAATACCTCATGTGCTCCGTCTCAGCTAATCTTCCCTCAAATCCTGTGTGGTAGATTCTACCATTCTCCCCCATTTTATTTATTTATTTTTTAGATTTTTATATCTTTATTTGAGAGAGCGAACAGGGGCTTGGGGAGGGGGAGGGGCAGAGAGAGAGGGAGGGGCAGCCTCCCTGCTGAGCGGGGACTCCCAACCCCACTGCAGGCAGGGCCTGGATCCCAGGACCCTGAGACCATGACCTGAGCTGAAAGCAGACGCTTAACTGACTGAGCCACCCAGGCGCCCCTAGTCTCCCCATTTGAGAGAAGAAGAAACTGAGACCCAGAAAGGTTAAATCGCTTCAGGCCGTGCTTGGCAGCCTCAGACTCTGGTGGCTTCTTGTTGATGTGGAAGGGGAAGGGCATCTGCAGGAGATTTTCGGCCTGAGGAGAAAGGAGCTGTGGGAGTTTAGTTCTGCTCCCTCAGCAGCAGAGAGCCCTTCTGGGTGCTTGGTCAGGCGAGGAATGTGATGAAAGCCGTGTTCAAGAAACACCGTGCTTTCTGTTGGGCTCATACCCCAGCCACCCAAGCTCCGAGGCCCTGCCTCACAGGCCCTTGCCAGGATGGCCCAAGTAAACCAGCTTTACTCCCTCGGCTGCTTTCCATGTAATGCATGTGTTTGGCAGAAATGTCCCTCAAAAGCAAATCAGGGAAATAATAGGCAGCCTGGACCCCCGTCTGTCAGCCTGCCCAGGTGCCTTATCCAGGAGTCACTTTGCGTGAGCGGATCAGAGAGTGCTGGGGCTGCCAAGAAACACTGCGATTTCTGCAGGTTATGGGGACCTGGCTCATGGCTCTTTGGCCAGGTCTGCCGCCACCGTGGTTGCACCCCATGAGGGCCAAGGATAAGCTGCATGTCCGTCCTTCCTCCTCCTTGCTCCGCCTTGCTGCCTCCCGGCCCCACAGTAGTCTGTCTGGCAGGCCGGGCACAGGATTTGGCATAAAAAGGTGACAACGTCACATAGTTCCAAGTGCAGGCCTGGTGTCAAGGCTGGGCCTGGGCCTGGGACTGGGCTAGGTTGGCCTCTGCCGGCTGTGGTCACGTGCCCCCCTTGGGCCAGACGGTGCCCTCTCCCAGCCGTGCTATAGGCAGAGCCATGGAGGCTGGCCCCGCGCAGGCCTCCTGGAGCAGTGCTCAGCTTTCCCTTGCTCATGCTGGGCCCCAGGACTCTCCTCTGGCCAACCCCTGGAGGGGAGGGTGCTCTAGAGTTTCCCGAAGCAGCCAGCCTGGCCCAGAAGGGGCTCTGGCCAATGCTGAGGCTTCATGGGCCCTCTGACATTTTTTTCTGTCCAGTCTCCTCTTGTTTTCCTATTTAATGCCAATTTGGAGATTCTCTGTCAGGAGAAATGGACCATAGCCAGGAAGAAGATTTGAGCCTTTTCTAAAACAGGAGCTCCCCCTAAAGCATCCTTTTTCTTTAGCACGATGGCAGAGGCAGGGGCAGGCAGGTGGGCCTTGCCTTGGGAAAGGTAGCCCTCTGGCCTGCTCTGGTCCCCTGCCAAGGACCAGGGCCCAGACATAGCTCTGTCCTGCCTAATGGTTCCTGGAGTTTGGGTAAAGGTTCCTGAGGTCCTGAGGGGCTTTGAGAGATAAACTGGGTAGTGCTCACCCTAAACCTATGGAAAAGAAACCCTCAAAACTGGTCCTATGGGTACCTGGGTGGTTCGGCTAAGCATCTGACTCTTGATTTTGGCTCAGGTCATGATCTCATGGGTCATGAGATTGAGCCCCATGTCAAGCTCATCGCTGAGCGGTGAGTCTGCTTGAAGACCCCCCCCCCACTAGCATGTGGGATCTCTCTCAAATAAATTATTTATTTATTTATTTACCAAAAGACACAAAAAACTTGTCCACAAGAGAAAGAACTGGCAGCCTTGTCTTAACAGTGTCATGGACTCTCAGGCATGAACTCTGATGTGGTCCTCAGGCTGGGCCAAGTGCCCTGCCCCCTCACAGGGCTGTTTCCCGCCAGAGCCAGACGTCCTGCGGGCATCTGTGTTTCCTTAGGAACAGGTGGTCTGGTGGAGGTGGCAAGGGGGTGGAGCCCAGAGGTATCCTGGTGTTAACCAAGGGGAGGCCTTAACCAAGCCTTAACTAAGGAGGTTAACCAAGACCCCCGAAAGTGTCTCCTGCTACAAGCAGGTGGGAAGAATTGAGTTAGGTTTGCTGCTTGGCTCTTTCATTTTTCTTTGGCTCAATTCACTGAGTCTTTAAATGATGACTTGGCCTTGACATTGGGGATATTTGGGCTCTAAATGAAAGTTTCAGAAATTATGGACTAGTGAGGAAATCACCCAGGCTTTGCCTACTGCTGCTCAATAGCCCATGTTCTTGCAGCCACGACAGAGGGGTTCCTAGCTGTTCCCAGACTTGGGCCCGGCCAGCCTCCCCCTCCTCCCTGGGGGCCCCAGGCCCCAGCGCTGCCCGACGTTTCTGGTGGGGTGGGCTGTGGATGAGGAAGGCTCGGCCCTATGGGGCTTCTCACCGTGCCTGCTTCCTTCTCCCCGCTCACAGGGTGCCCGAGGCAACGACGGCCAACCAGGCCCCGCAGGCCCACCGGTAAGTGCCTTTCAGCCAGGTCGGAGCGGGCGGGTGGGCCTTCTAAGATGGATGAGCAGGAGCGCTTTCTCCCTATTACCCTCATGTGCGGATAAAAGCTTTGAAGCCATGGTTCATTTGTCTTAGCCGCGCTTTTGGCATTGTTTTGAGGAGGGCTAGATCAGGAGGTCAGAGAATCATCTGTGTCTCCCTGTGTGTATAGTTAGATGCTTTGCCTTGGGAAGCCAGGCTCAGGGACACTGGCCATGGGGATACTTTTCATCCAGGGACTTTGAGCCACAAGGGGTGCAGAGCAAAGGAATGTGGCTCACTTTGGGAACTGGAGAAATACTACCCAGAAATGGCATTCACCTTCCCCCTCCTTCCTTCCTCCAGGGTCCTGTGGGTCCTGCTGGTGGTCCTGGCTTCCCTGGTGCTCCCGGGGCCAAGGTATGTGCCCTACCCGCTTTCCCATGTTCTTGTGTACCGCCCCCTGGACAGTCCCCCCTTCCCTTCTCAGGGGTGTCTCCCACCCCACCCACTGCTGCTCTCCTGGAGGCAAGGAAGGACCTTGCATCTCCCAGCCCCCACCTGGAAGGGATAGTAAGCAGGCAGGATACAGAGCTGGATGGACAGGTCCAGCCCAAGACTGGGGAAGACAGGAAACGATGGCGAGACGCTGGAGATCTGGGAGGGACAGAAGACCAGGACCCGAAGGGAAGAAAGCAGAGCTCAGAAAACCCTACACCCCAGAGGGAGCTGGAGGATGGGGCCGGGGGGCGGGGGTGCAGGAGAGGGCTCCTGCTTAGGCTGGGGGGCTCGGCCAGCCCAGCAGGGCTAGCAGAGTGCTTCCGAGGATTGATGGGGGCGGTGAGAGGCCGGCGGGTTCAGGGAAAGGCCCCTATGGTCCTAGCGGGACCCTGGCGCACACGGTGTGTGCGCATTCCCTGGGAATTCTCTCTGGAGATGAATAAGGAGCCTCCCCGCGGTCACTGGCATCAGGTTGCCTTTCCCCTCCCTGGGTTTCCATGGCAGCCAGACAGTGTCTGAGGCCCTGGAGTTGGGTGAAGGAGACCCATTGTGAAGAGGGACAGCGGAAGGTGAGGGGGCCTGACCTTTAGAAATAATAATTACAAAAGTGAAGCAAGAGCGTCCTGAGGAGAAACCTGGGGCGGGTGTGCCCTGCCTCCAGGTCAGCAGCCCTCCGCAAGGCCCCCTGCAGGCCACACAGCCTGGAAGCCGGCCACTCGTGCCTTTTAGGAAAGAAATGGAGAGTGGAAGTCGAGGCCATTTTGGGGGGCTGCCTCGGACTGGGGGAGCAGGGTGCTTGGCCCAGCTGGCTCTTGCTCAGGCTGCCTGGCTTGCTGCAAGCTGGCCCAGCCACAGCCTGATCCGAGTGGAGGGCTTCCCTGAGCCGAGCTGTCCAAGGGCTTCCATTTCCTCCGGACAAGCATGGGGGCGTGGAGGGGGGGTGGTGGAAGAAAAGTCTGCCCACCACGGTTGCCCATCCATGAGCCCACGGCACTGCCCGGGTGGGCAGGACCCTGGCAGGGCCTTGCTGAAGGGTGCTGACTGGGCTGCACGGTGCCCGCTGGGCAGCACGGACTCATGCATCTGCCGTGGGGGGTCATGGTGTGGAGGGGACACAGAGAGCGCAGGAGGCAGAGGGGGCGAGGTCGTCAGGTTGGCGAGCTCTCTCCGGGCAGGGGCCCCTGTGGGAACAGGTAGGAACATGTGGGAACACGCCTGCACACGCGCACAGTGGGCACATGCATGGGACTTGGCTTGCCGGTGCGTGTCTGTGGCTGGCCCATGAGAGGTCTGTGCCCCCCGCCCTCTCCTCATTCCTGCCCTCTGTCTCTGCCCAGGGTGAAGCTGGCCCCACAGGTGCTCGCGGTCCCGAAGGTGCTCAAGGTCCTCGAGGTGAACCTGGTACTCCTGGGTCCCCCGGGCCAGCTGGTGCCTCTGTAAGTGCAGCTTTCCTCTGGCCTGAAGTACCTGGGGTCTGTGGCCCGGAGACCTTGACTCTGTTTACCTCTGAGAGAACTGGGGCCCCCATTAGAGCCCCACCCACCAAACCTTCATTTTGGCCCAGCACTTGCATCCTGAACTCCAGGGACACGTCTCCCTTCACCCTGTCCTCCCCTTGAGACACACAGCAGGACCCTGTCTGCACTGGACAGTCTTTGGATCTGCAGCCTGGGAGGGCAGGGAGGTGGCCGGGGCATACTCTCTGTTGCTTACTTTGTAACGACACTGCCTCCTTTCTCAGGGTAACCCCGGAACGGATGGAATTCCTGGAGCCAAAGGATCTGCTGTGAGTGTGGCCCTGGGACTTGTCTCCTTCAGGTAGGGTCAGTGCCGCCTTGCCCCTCTCCTGACGCCCCTCTCTTCTACTCACGCCAACAGGGTGCTCCTGGCATTGCTGGTGCCCCTGGCTTCCCTGGGCCCCGTGGGCCACCTGGTCCTCAAGGTGCGACTGGTCCTCTGGGCCCGAAAGGTCAGACGGTAAGGCCCAGCATGAACCTCAAGTCCCACCAATACCCCTGGAGTCAAACCCCGCCATCCCTCCTTCCTGCGTTCACGCCGGCATCCTTGGGAGGTGGGGGTGGGTCCGTGGAGGGAACCCCTTGCGATAACCTGCCTCTCTCTTTCCCCAAGGGCGAGCCTGGTATTGCTGGCTTCAAGGGTGAACAAGGCCCCAAGGGAGAACCTGTGAGTATCTGCCCACCAGTCTCGGACCCACAGCCAGCCCCCAGCCCTGCTCCTCTGTAGCCCCATCCCCTAATCTGGGACCTCTCAGGTTGTGTCGGGAGGAGGGGAGGTACAGGTTGAGAAGCTGATGCAGCTTAAGCTCTCTTCTTTGGTTTGACCAATTGGAACAGTTTCAACTTTCCACCCTCACTCTCCCATTGAGCCACTTCTGCTCTCCCTGAGCCGATCCTTTACGGCCCCCCCTCCCCCCCCCCCCCGCCTTGGAACAATAGCCAAGGCCGCTCCCCCCACCTCCCACCCCCGCCACTGGTCAGGCCAGTGACCACCCGGCAACCCATGAAGACTCACCCCGTTTCTCTTTTGTGTGATTCTCAGGGACCTGCTGGCCCCCAAGGAGCCCCTGGTCCTGCTGGTGAAGAAGGCAAACGAGGAGCCCGTGGAGAGCCTGGTGGTGCTGGGCCCGTCGGTCCCCCTGGAGAGAGAGTAAGTGGGCTGGGAGTCCCCACTTTCCGTGGGCTGTGTCCTGGATGGGGAAGTTGTCTTTGTGGCTCTGTGTTCTGGCCAAGTCCTGTGGCCTGAGTATCAGATTCCCTCTTCTCTGCTCACTGCCGTGGAGACAGGGAACCTGCTTATTTGCGCCACCCGCCCCCCCACCAGGATGGCATGAAGCAGTTTGAGCTGCTCCCCAGGACAGGCCTGAGAAGTTAATCTCTCAGAATCTTGCCCACCGTAGAAATGGTGGTTTGTGGGTTAGTGGGATTGCTCTCCTGAAGCCAGGTGAGGCGCTCGGTGCGATTGGATCAGGGGCCATTCTAACTCACTACCTGTCCTCCCACTTCCTTCTAGGGTGCTCCTGGTAACCGTGGTTTCCCAGGTCAGGATGGTCTGGCAGGTCCAAAGGTGAGTGGGGGACAAGGGGCTGGGGTTCCTGCAGTGCTGGTGAGACGGCCTCTTGCTGACTCCCTGACTCCCTTTGTGTAGGGAGCCCCTGGAGAGCGAGGGCCCAGTGGCCTTGCTGGTCCCAAAGGAGCCAATGGTGACCCTGGCCGTCCTGGAGAGCCCGGCCTTCCTGGAGCCCGGGTGAGTAGCCGAGCTGCTTTTGCTCTGGATTTCCAGCTCTGAGCCAAGTCCCCGTGCCGGCATTGGGAGGGCCTGGGATCTTCCCTGACACCCATCCTCTCTCTCTCCTGAACAAAGGGTCTCACTGGTCGCCCTGGTGATGCTGGCCCTCAAGGCAAAGTTGGTCCTTCTGTAAGTCTCCCATCTGGGACTGTTGGGAGGAGTTGGAGGGGGGATATCTGTGGGGAGGCAGGTAGTATGAGAGACAGGATTTTGGGTGGGGGCAGCTTGTGAATTATGAGAATGGGGGAGAGGCGCTGATGGCAGGCATCAGGCCAGGTGTGGAGCTCTGAAAAGGCTACCTTCTTGTGCATTTGGGCCTTTCCTTGGAGGAAGACAAAGCCTGGTGTGCACTTTTAGGGGCGCTGCTCCTCACTGAAGCCTGCCTTGTTGCTGGCAGTGTCTGCGCGTGTGGTGTGGGCTGCTGGCCAAAACCGTGGTCAGCGCCGCGAGCCCCATGCTGCCAACATGGTGGGCACTTGGTAGATGCTGGAGGGACAGAGGTGGTCAGAGTGTCCACGTTCTGACCATGCTGTCCTCTCTTTCAGGGAGCCCCTGGTGAAGATGGTCGCCCTGGTCCTCCAGGTCCTCAGGGCGCTCGTGGGCAGCCTGGTGTCATGGGTTTCCCTGGCCCCAAAGGTGCCAACGTAAGTCACAGCCTGCCCTTCCGTTTCCTTCCGCACGGTGTGACCTCCCTCCTCGCCCCCTGGAGAAAGGAGCGGCTCCTGAATAGTTACCCATGGACAGTTATGAGTGGGAGTCCCGGTGCCCTGGGCAGCCTGGGCCTCTGTCCTGCAGGAGTGCATGTGATCTGGGGAACCTGGGGCTCCTGAGAGCTTCAGAGCCCCTCAGCTGTGACATAGGTCCACAGGGCAGTGCTGTCACACTCCCAAGAGGAAGAGGGGGGTGGACCCTTGGCTTGAGCCTCTGCTGTCCTGTAGGATATGGCCCCAAGCCCCAGGCTCCCCAGCCCGCTCTACCCTCCTCTCCCACCACAACCCTCCCTCCATGGTCCTGCCCTTTCTCCTCCAGGGTGAGCCTGGCAAGGCTGGTGAGAAGGGACTGCCCGGCGCTCCTGGTCTGAGAGTAAGTAGCCTCCCTCCCTGTCCCCGTGCTGGTGCCAGCTGGATGTGCGCAGAGGGAGCTGCAGCCCCTGGCCTGCTCCCGGGGTCTTCATCAGCAGGGGGATTCCTGTGGCAGCGCCCCTACAGCTCTGGGCCCTTTGGGAATCCACACAAAGAGACTTCTGGCTGCTCTTGGTCAGAAGCCCAGGGACAGGAGGAAGACACCCACACTGAGAAAGTCTGGGAAATGGAGGGGCCCAGGGAAAGAAAAGGGTAGAAATGGAATTTGGGTTGGGGGATCATGGAGGTCTGGAGTCTCTTGGCCACCAAGCGTACCTGCTCAGCACTGGGGTCTGCAGAACTGAAGGACGTGGGTCATGCCATTACCCCTTTCTCTTCTCTCTAGGGTCTTCCTGGCAAAGATGGCGAGACAGGTGCTGCAGGACCCCCCGGACCCGCCGTAAGTCCCTGCCTCGCCTCTGTGGGCGGCCTAGTGGGCATGGGGGTGGTGGCACGGAGGCCAGGGAACTCAGGCCCACCTGGTGTGATGAGGATCTGGACTCCCCCGAGACACCAGACCCGCCCTCAGCCGAGGCAGTGTGCATCCCACCGCCGTTTCAGGGGTGCAGGTCATCAGTGGGAGAAGAATGAGGGTTGCACACATGCACAGCTTCCGCGGGCAGCCCTCCTACTGCCCCTGCAGTCCCCTCTGGCCAAGGCTGCCCAATTCTGCAGTCCTGGCTCAGGCCACCTTTGTTTCCCTCTGTAGGGACCTGCCGGTGAACGAGGCGAGCAGGGTGCTCCTGGGCCATCTGGGTTCCAGGTAGGTGGCTGGACTGGGCCCTCTCTTCTGTTCTTCCTGTGTCCGGGACTCCGTGGGCAGCAGCAGGCATCCCTCCTCAGGGGGACGGGGGGATGAGGATTTCCTACCATCCTGGCTTCTGTCCGGTGCTGGGGCTCCCTGGAGGGCTGGGGCAGTAAACTCACTCCTTTGCTAATGCACGTCACTTTGCCTTCTAGGGACTTCCTGGCCCTCCTGGTCCCCCAGGTGAAGGTGGAAAACCAGGGGACCAGGTGAGTACGGGGCTCTTTGAACCTGCAAACCACTTAGATGCCCAGGAGGCAAGGGCAGGAGGATTCCAGGGGCCCCGTGAAGCCTCCACAGAGGACAGTCCGAGCTCAGCCTCTGGTGCGAGGGCTGCTCTACCCTGGATGGGGGACAGAAAATCTTTTGCTCTCTCTCACATCCTCCTTTGGTCCCCAGGGTGTTCCCGGTGAAGCTGGAGCCCCCGGCCTCGTGGGTCCCAGGGTGAGTGTTGCCATTTCTGGTAGTCCCCTCTGGCCTGTCCTCTCCCTGTGCTATTCTGTCTGCACCCGTAGTGCTCGGCCTGCCACCCCCGCTTTTCCCTGGGCCTCGGCCCCCTCTCTTATGTGATTGCTCCATGGTGTCTCTACCACAGGGCGAAAGAGGTTTCCCAGGCGAACGAGGCTCTCCCGGGGCCCAGGGCCTCCAGGGCCCCCGTGGCCTCCCCGGCACTCCTGGCACAGACGGTCCCAAAGTAAGTGAGGCTGTTGGGGTTGTGTGGGCCAGCCCGGGAGGTCCTGCTGCGGGAGAAGGAAGAATGGGAAGTACTCAGGAGAAAAGAATATAGGAGGAGGGCAGATGGAAGACAAGACAGAGAGGGGGTTGGCAGAGGAGGAAGAGAAGGAAAGGAGGCTTGGGTGCTGGGATCCTGCTCAGGTGCTGCCCAACACAGACTCCCTCCCCCCACCCCATAGGGTGCATCTGGCCCGGCTGGCCCCCCTGGGGCTCAGGGCCCTCCAGGTCTGCAAGGGATGCCTGGTGAGAGGGGAGCAGCTGGCATCGCTGGGCCCAAGGGAGACAGGGTGAGTACCAGGGTGACCGTGTGTGTCTCCCCCAAAACCACGCTTCCCTGCCCCACACTCACCCCTCCCCCTCTCCCCATAGCACCTGGGTGGGGAGGTCCCTAGTTAAACATCTTGAGGATCTTGGAAACCCCTCTGGGCTTCTGTTTGCCTCTTAGTGACGCCCTCCCCATGCCCCTGTCTCCCTCCTCTCACCCTGAACCCACAGCAAATCCTGTTGGGCTGGGGGCTGGAGTACCCCCCTGAGGTGGCCCTTCTTCTCTATCCCACAGGGTGACGTTGGTGAGAAAGGCCCCGAGGGAGCCCCCGGGAAGGACGGTGGACGAGTAAGTGAATGCTGGTTGTGGGCGCCCTGGGGACCCCACGGGTCTCCAGCCCTGCACTCCAGGGACAAGAGGGTAGCATGTGCGTGCAGCCCCTACTCCTCTCAGTCGTGCAGACTGGGCAGCTCTGGGGACTCTCCCAACAAAACTGGGAGTTCTAGGGGCGTGGGAAGGTGCACCAAGGCCCAGCAGGTGTGAGGTCCTAGACTCCCTGCTGGGCTCCACATCCCTGGTCAACTCTTCTGTCTCCCTCACATTTGTCTCCTTTCTCCCCAGGGCCTGACTGGTCCCATTGGCCCCCCTGGCCCCGCTGGTGCCAATGGTGAGAAGGTGAGTTCCTCTCTCTGGCTCGCCTCCTCGTCACACCTCTCCACCTCCTGCCAAAGACGGCTGTCTCTCCTCCTCACTCACAGCTGGCCCCCTCCTGCCTAGTGGGGGCTACAAGCAGCGAGGGGTGGGAGTCTTAAGAGCAGAATCTCTGGCTCTGTGCCCTGTTCCTCAGAGGCACTGTGGGGAGTGGGGCTGGAGGCAGGCCTGCATCCAGCAGAGGCCCCAGGAAGGTGGGCTGGAAGCAACAAGGAGAAAACAGACCATCCCTCGTGAGGCCACTTGGATGCACTTTGCTTTTGAAGGCGCCCCCTAGGCCCCCATCCCTTATGTATGGCTCTTGTCCCCCCTCCCCGCCTTAGGGAGAAGTTGGCCCTCCCGGTCCTGCAGGAACCGCTGGTGCTCGCGGTGCCCCGGTGAGTATCTGCCCTGGAAGCCCGTCCTGTCCCCAGGGCAGGGAGCAGAGAAGCGGCTCTGCCTTGCAGCATGGCCCTTTGGGTCTCAGGGTGGGAGGAGAGATGTGAAAGACCTCTCCATGGTGTGGTCAGCGTGGAGGGCCTCAGGTTGCCAGATCCTCTGACCAAGAGAGGCTTTCTGACTTGCGTCCCTTGTCTTTAGGACAGGGCTTCCAGGAGGCTACACTGGGGGGTCCTCTCTTGGGGGTGGCTGTGCAAAGGCTGGGTGGGGCCGGAGGGCTCTGGCTTACAGGAGGGGACAGAAGCAGGCGGGCATGGGGCCTTACCACTAATGGGCCCCTTCTCTCACAGGGTGAACGTGGAGAGACTGGACCCCCCGGGCCCGCTGGATTCGCAGGTCCTCCTGTGAGTGTCTACCCTCCTTCCAAGCCCTCCGCTCAGGCCACCTTGAAACCTGAAGGCACCTTCCTGTGGGGGCGGGAGGAGCAGAATTTAAAGGAGAGGGAAGTGGCCTCTTCCCTCTCTCCTTGCACCTCTACACTGACCTCATAATCCCACCTTAGAGCAGCCTTCAGGCCAGGGCGGACACATCTTCACTCATTCACCCGCTCACCAACCCTCCTACCCACCCACCCACTCACCCAGCGCCTCTGGCCCTTTCAGAAGAACCTCTAGTATCTGGCTTGCCTCTCATTCCCCCACTTCCTCCTCCTTGGGACAGGGTGCTGATGGCCAGCCAGGGGCCAAGGGCGAGCAAGGAGAGGCCGGCCAGAAAGGTGATGCTGGTGCCCCGGGTCCTCAGGGCCCCTCTGGAGCTCCTGGGCCTCAGGTGAGTAGCAGTGAGCTCCCCCAGGAAGTGTTCCCACGGGGCAGGGGTGTCCAGGTACGGGGGAGGGGTGCACACAGGCAGAGAATAGCCAGGAGGCCTAGGTGTAGCTCCCCACCCCCCCCGAGTCTCAGCCTCTCGGCCTGGTAGACGCTGCCCCAGCCACAGAAGGGAGAGATTGTGGGAAGAATCTCTGCTCAGGGATAAAGGTTTAAAAGTAGCTAAATTGACTTTCATTGTCTGGGGGACAGGCTGAGGACAGAGAGCTTGGGACACAGCAGCCAGGCTATGGGGAGGGATGGCACAGGCATTGGCCCAGCTCTGCAGGTGCCAGATGGGCCCTTCCTCCCTGAGGTCTTCTAGTATGTGAGTCTGTCTTGGCAGGGGTAGCAGGCCCCTCCGTGATGGCTTCTCCAGCCCAAAAGGCTACACCTTTGAAAACCTAGCTCTCAGGTGTCCATTGTTGGGGGCATCAGGCCATATGCCCAGAAGCTCATAGCCCTCCTCTGGGCGACCGGGCCTCACTGTGTTCCTCCCTCCTTCCTTCCCAGGGTCCTACTGGTGTGACTGGTCCTAAAGGAGCCCGAGGTGCTCAAGGTCCCCCGGTGAGTCCTGTCCCCCTTCCCACCAGGTGGGGTGGAGGGGACTGTGGGGACAGCAGCTTCTCCCATGCCTCCACTCTGGCCCATCTCAGGAAGAAGGCCTAGGCGGAGGTGGCCACGCTGCTGTTCTGGGACTGACCCACCTTCTCCTTTCTCCGTGTTGCTTTTGCCCCCAGCCTGAGCCCATCCCACAGCTGGGGGAGAGGGCCCCTCACCGCTGGTGTGCGGTGGTCCTCGGAGGTCTCTGGTCCTAGGCAGCCCCCTGTAGGAGCTGGAGGTAGGAAGCTGCAGCTTCCTGACCCAGGGCCAGACCCCACGGGCCCTTTCCCTCTCACTGGCTCTCCTTGCCCCTTGGCACAACAGCCTCTGAGACTCACCGCCATCTGAGTCTTGGGCCTCCAGAGGGCCTGCAGGATTCACGGCCTCTCTTCCCCTCACACAGGGAGCCACCGGATTCCCCGGAGCTGCTGGCCGCGTCGGACCCCCAGGCTCCAATGTAAGTGACGCTCCTGGCTGGTTCCTGCCTTCCTCCTGGCATAAGAGACTCAGAGGGGGCTTGAAGAGGCCAGTACAGCCCTGCAGCAGGGACCCAAAGAGCCTAGGCTGGCTCCCCTCACTTCGTACCTGTTCCCACTCCAGGGACAAGTAGTTAGTTAACTGATCGTGGGGACCTGTTCTCCTCATAACGGGCTGGGAGCAGGGGCTGTGACCCTCTTGCTAGCCGAGGACAACCCTCCCTGCTGACTGGGGCTGGACCCTCAGACTTCTGGCTCGGGGGGGGCAGGACAGGCAGGCACAGTCGCCTTGACACATTTCTAGAGCAGGCTCTGTGCTCCCAGCCTCTACAAACTCTGCGTCTTGCCCCTCCAGAGCTTGCCAGGGAGGTGAGGCGGGGACGTCCCCCAGCTCACCACCACCCTTCGCAGGGGGAGTGCATACCTAGGCTTAGGAGGGGCCAGGCTTAGGAGGGGCCAGGCTCCAGCTGTTCCGGGAGGAGCAGTGTGATTGAGGCCGAGAGGCAGCAGGCAGAAGGAAGTCCAAGTAGAGCAGAAAAGGCAACTGCAAGGGCTGAAGAAGCCTGGGCTGGCTGCTCACAGCACCCATGGGGGAGAGAGGATGGAAGAGATGCACTGGGTGGGGGTCAGGCTGTCCTTCATGAGGAGGGAGCCTCGGGGAGAGATGGCCACCCCTGGGCTTTGGCAGCCTGGATGGAGCAGGGTGCGAGGAGTTCTCCTTTCTTGCATGGCTCTTCTAGGGAAACCCTGGGCCCCCTGGTCCCCCTGGTCCTTCTGGAAAAGATGGTCCCAAAGGTGCTCGAGGAGACAGTGGCCCCCCTGGCCGTGCCGGTGACCCTGGTCTCCAAGGTCCTGCTGGACCCCCTGGCGAGAAGGGAGAGCCCGGAGATGACGGTCCCTCTGTAAGTCCCTCACAGGCCAGGGCCGGGGAGTCTCTGGAGCTCACAGAGCCCAGAGTGGAAGGGGCTGCTGGGGAGGGGCCGCTGCTGGGGTGGGAAGAGGACCGGTGCCTGTGGATGGCTGGGTCACTCGAGGTCGCAGCTCACGTTCTCACTCCCATCTCCTCTCTCTTAGGGTCCTGATGGTCCTCCAGGTCCCCAAGGTCTGGCTGGTCAGAGGGGTATCGTTGGTCTACCTGGGCAGCGTGGTGAGAGAGGATTCCCGGGCTTGCCTGGGCCATCGGTGAGTGAGGGATGCTCCTTCCTCTGGGGAGTGGGGCCCGGTCCGGCTCCGCACACTGCGCTGCAGAAACACCACCACCCTCTGAGGCTCCCGCTCACTCTGCACCCTCCAAGCTCTCCCTCTGTCAGCCCATTCTTTGGGAAGGCTCAGCAGGTCCTGCACCGGGATTCTTTCGAGTACATACTCATTGTCCCTGTCGCTGTCCCTCCAGGGTGAGCCTGGCAAGCAGGGAGCTCCTGGTGCATCTGGTGACCGAGGTCCCCCTGGCCCCGTGGGTCCTCCTGGCTTGACCGGCCCTGCCGGTGAACCTGGACGAGAGGTGAGCCTTGGGATGCATGGTGGGTGGCTGTTCACAGGGAGAGGGGCCAGCCCAGTCTTGGTGCCCTGGAGGAGGGCACAGCAGGACGCGCTGATAGGCCCAAGTGCATGGCTGTGATGGGAAGGTTGTGATGGGGGAGAGAGGGCGCAGGGACTCAGAACTGGTGCCTGGGGAAGAAGGCAGAAGGAAGCTTGGGGAGCTTCCGAAGCTGCAGCTGGATGGAAGGGCACAAGCCTGGGGCTCCCTTAGGGTGGGCAAGCAGATGGGGGCAGGGCAGGGGCAGCTCTAATGGCATCTTGTCTCCCTTGCCCAGGGAAGCCCTGGTGCTGACGGCGCCCCTGGCAGAGATGGCGCGGCTGGAGTCAAGGTGAGTGTCTGGGTGTCTCTGTACAGTGGGACGGGGAGGTCTAACAGCTCTGCCTGGGGTGGCAGGGTAGGGTTAGAGTCTTCTCTTGGTTTGGAAGGACATTTTCTCCATGTCTGTTCTGGAATATTCTTCTCTAAGCCTGAGACCTCTCTCCTGACAGGGTGATCGTGGTGAGGCCGGTGCAGTGGGTGCCCCTGGAGCTCCCGGGCCCCCTGGCTCTCCTGGCCCCGCCGGCCCAACTGGAAAGCAGGGAGACCGAGGAGAAGCTGTAAGTATCCCTACTTCAGTAAAAGCTGGAAGTGGAGGGGGGTGGCCAAGTGAGCTGGAAGCTCACCCCCATGTGCCTGATCCCTAGGCCCTGGGTCCGGGAGGTCTCTGGGCCACGGGAGCTGCAGCCTCAGTGCCCAGCCATTGGAAGATGCCAGGGAGGGCCCTCCCTGTTCCACCCTTGCTCTGACGCTGTTTCCACACTCTCCCTCACAGGGTGCACAAGGCCCCATGGGTCCCGCAGGACCAGCTGGAGCCCGAGGAATCCCAGTGAGTATCTGCGTGTCCTCTCTTGGGTTCCTGACGAGGCCAGGTTTGGAGGGCAGTGGGGACCCTGGGGATCCCAGGACTCCTTGGCTCAGGTGAGGCCAGCAGCATGCTCCTGCCTGGCTGACCTGACCCAACCTGTGTCTGTCTTGTTCCCAGGGTCCTCAAGGTCCCCGAGGTGACAAAGGAGAAGCTGGAGAGGCTGGCGAGAGGGGACTGAAGGGACACCGTGGCTTCACCGGTCTGCAGGGTCTGCCTGGCCCCCCTGTGAGTGTTGTTGCCTATGCATGGCTCCCCAGTGCCTCCCACAGATCAGAGCCCACTTGAGGGTCCCAGGCTGCTCAGTCAACTTGGAATCGCCCCAGGAAATTTCCAGGACTTGCTCCTCCCTCCAACCCCAAGAAAGTAGAAAGGGAATGGGAGTAGAACATGTCCTATGTATGTTCAAGACAGCCTCCCACCCTGGAAGATGGGGCCCTGCCTGTGTTGACCTCTGACCTTTGCCTCTTCCTTCTGCATAGGGTCCTTCTGGAGACCAAGGTGCTTCTGGTCCTGCTGGTCCTTCTGGTCCTAGAGTAAGTGAGATGGAGTGAGCCCTTCCTCGGGAGGCTGGGGGGCAGGCAATGGCCAGGCATGTGGGCAAAAGGGAGGCCTCGGGCTCAGAGGGCCTCATTCCACAGTGGAGGTAGGAATGGCTTGGGGTGACTGGAGCCAGAAAAGCCCCTGAGTCCACAGGCTGGGTGAATGTGACAACAGCTCCGGCTGTCGGATGGGCCCCCTGGGAATGGGATCTGACAAAGAGGAGCTTAGGCTGGTAGGAGAGCCGCGAGGCCACCCTGCTCTTTCTTGGACGAGTGGAGACCCGGCTGGGCTCTGTGACGGAGAAGCGTGAAGAAGGATGGCCCCCTGAGTGGCGCCCCGCACTCCCACTGTCCCTTCGTTGATTGCTCTTCTCTCCTGGTGTGCAGGGTCCTCCTGGCCCTGTTGGTCCCTCTGGCAAAGATGGTGCTAATGGAATCCCCGGCCCCATCGGGCCCCCTGGCCCCCGTGGACGGTCAGGCGAAACTGGCCCTGCTGTAAGTGTCCCGACCCCTTCCTCATAGTCTGGGCTGTCCCCGGTGTCCAGGGAGCTTGTGTGCTCTGGGGCCAAGAGTCTCTTTGAGGGCATCAGCCTGCAGCTAATGATGATAGCATCCTTTATGCTGGGTCATCCTGGGACATTCAAAGGATCCATGCTTGGTACTGGGCCACAGAAGAGAGGGGCTGATGCAGAAGTGAGGAAGGTGCTAGGATTTTCTTGGTCCTGGCCTTCCATAGCCCTCCCCCACCCATGAGACTGGAAGAAGACCCTCTAGTATATTCTAGCAGGGGGAGATGTACCCAGGAGGGGCCTGTCCCAACGATCCCCAGCTAACCGTTGTTTCCTGCTGCAGGGTCCTCCTGGAAACCCTGGGCCCCCTGGTCCTCCAGGTCCCCCTGGCCCCGGCATCGACATGTCTGCCTTTGCTGGCCTTGGCCAGAGAGAGAAGGGCCCCGACCCCCTGCAGTACATGCGGGCCGACCAGCCAGCTGGTGACCTGAGACAGCACGACGCTGAGGTGGACGCCACACTCAAGTCCCTCAACAACCAGATCGAGAGCCTGCGCAGCCCCGAGGGTTCACGCAAGAACCCTGCTCGCACCTGCCGGGACCTGAAACTCTGTCACCCTGAATGGAAGAGTGGTGAGCCTGCGAGGCAGAAGCCCTAGCCCCAGAGAGCAGGAAGTCAGCCTGCCGGGCGGGGTCCCTGCAGAACAAGGGAGGATGCATCCCTGGGCACAGGGCAGAGCAGGGCCTGGAAGGTTCTGGCAGATGGCTGAGCCTCCATCCCACAGCAGAGAAGATGCAGCCCGGGCCCTGTCCTGCCACAGCCATGTGGCAGATGGGACATCGGTGGGAGCTCTGTCCACCAGGCAGGCCCTGCTCCTGCCCTTTGGCTTGCACCCCTGTTTAACACCAGACTTTCCCACCTAGGTCTCCTTGCTCCTGGATCCCTGCATCTGCCCTCCCTTTGGCCACTCGTGGCCCTCACCACCAGCACCTCTGTCCCTTGTGTCCCCAGAAGCCTTTCTGTCTCTCCCAGGCAGGCCTGGCTCTCTTGGGAGGGTCTGCCTGTCTGAGCCCTGAAAGGATGTCACCTCCCCCCTCGCAGGAGACTACTGGATTGACCCCAACCAAGGCTGCACCTTGGACGCCATGAAGGTTTTCTGCAACATGGAAACTGGCGAGACCTGCGTCTACCCCAACCCAGCGAACGTTCCCAAGAAGAACTGGTGGAGCAGCAAGGGCAAGGACAAGAAACACATCTGGTTTGGAGAAACCATCAATGGCGGCTTCCATGTGAGTACCTGACTGCTCTGGGCCAGAGATGGTGCCTCCAGACTGTGTTCTTCCTGCATCCGAGTTGTTGGCACCCCACCCACGCTCTCACCCATTTTCTCTGGGGCTTAGGAGGAAGGGAGGGATAGTAGCTTTAACTGTGATCCCATGGGATGCTGTCCCTGGGCCTCACACCACTCTTCTCTGCCTGAACAGTTCAGCTATGGTGACGACAACCTGGCTCCCAACACTGCCAACGTCCAGATGACGTTCCTACGCCTGCTGTCCACCGAGGGCTCCCAGAACATCACCTACCACTGCAAGAACAGCATCGCCTACCTGGACGAGGCAGCCGGCAACCTCAAGAAGGCCCTGCTCATCCAGGGCTCCAATGACGTGGAGATCCGGGCTGAGGGCAACAGCCGCTTCACATACACTGTCCTCAAGGATGGCTGCACGGTGAGTCAGGCTGGCTGGCGCCTCCAGGGAGGTGGGCCGCCTGAGGCCGAGGGCGGGCCCACAGCTGGTGCAGGCCTAAAATGATGGGTTCCTCAGAGGTGTGAGCTTAAGGGGTTAGGCAGAGAAGACGGGCAGAGACACAGGTAAAGGAGGGGTGCTGTTCTATCTTCTTCCCTCTCTTGGCTCAGGGAAAAGAAGCCCAACCCAGCACGTCCAGTTACCCCTGTAGGACTGTGGGTCTGTGGGTCAGCCCACAGGATGGAGCGAAGAGAGGGTCACTGTCGGGGAGGAAGCCAGGACAGGAGAGCATGGAGGGGGTCTTGCTGGCAGGAGCAGGAGTTGAGGTGGAGAGGGCTCTGGCAAGCCAAGGGGAGGTCAGGGGAGCCCCAGAGTATGTTTTGTGTTTTGTTCTCTATGAGGCTCAGATTTGGGGTCCTGGGCAGCTGGCACTGGACAGTGTCTCCTTTCTTTCTCCCCTAGAAACACACCGGTAAGTGGGGCAAGACTCTGATCGAGTACCGGTCACAGAAGACCTCACGTCTCCCCATCATTGACATTGCGCCCATGGACATAGGAGGGCCCGAGCAGGAATTTGGTGTGGACATAGGGCCTGTCTGCTTCTTGTAAAAACTCGAACCCACAAACACCACAATCCATTGCCAACCCAAAGGACCCAAGTACTTTCCAGTTGCAGTCACTCTAGGGCTCTGCACTGAATGGCTGACCTGACCTGATGTCCATTCACCCCACCCGCTCACAGTGTGGACTTTTCCCCCCTCTCTTTCTAAGAGACCTGAACTGGGCAGACTGCAAAATAAAATCTCGGTGTTCTATTTATTTATTGTCTTCCTGTAAGACCTTTGGGTCGAGGCAGAGGCAGGAAACTAACTGGTGTGAGTCTAACGCCCCCCTGAGTGACTGTCCCCAGCCCAGGCAAGAAGAGCCCCCTTCAGGTGCCGGGCGCAGGAACTGAGTGTGTCCTACACAATGGTGCTATTCTGTGTCAAACACCTCTGTATTTTTTAAAACATCAATTGATATTAAAAACAAAAAAATTATTGGAAAGTACATTTTGACCTGTGCTTTATTCTTTATTTTCCATTAGTCTTTGATTCTGTAGATATGACCAAATGGCCATCCTAAGGCCTTCTTCTGTAGACATTTCAGCCAGGAGGGAGGTCACTAGAGTCACACTGCCTGGTTTAGTAACCTCACACAAACACATACTTGCCTCCTTTTGTAACCTTCACACTGCGTGGAACCCAGGAAGGAACTGGGACCAGAGGCCAAGATTTGCGGGGGGCTGGGGGGGGGGCAGAAAATATAGGCATGACTTGTTCTTGAGTAAACACAAAACACACCTCTAGGGCATGTGGATGGGAAAGTGTACAGATCACATCTTGTTGGATAAGGGAGATCAGAGATGCTCCCAAGGGAGGGTGGGGAAGTTGGGAAAGAGGGGTGGGGAGCAAGTCCACAGGAACCAGTGCACACAATCAGCCAGTCTTGGTGATCTATTTGTCTGTGTCTTCTAAGACTCTAGGTCAAGGAGAGGTGGAAGTGTTACATGATTGTCCCTACCCTTTATTCCATTTTCTTGCCCCCTCCTCTGGCCCTCCTGTCTCTGCTTCCTGGGCCTGGACTTAAAGCTTCCATGGACTTCCTCCCAACACCAGCCCTATGAATGGATAGCCTCCCAATTCTCCCTACCATCAGGAGTCCCTTGTTTTCCAACGACTCCTGTGTGGCCCAACGAGGAAACAGCCGCCTTTCCCACTAGAGGGCATGGTGGTGGTGATGTGTGCAGTGGGTGGGAGACATGAAACCAATCAAAATCAACAACAGTAGTAATTTATAAAATACATTTCAAAAGATACCTAGCACTGCTGATTAAACCTGAGGACCATCCCTTTCTCTGCCCCTGTCTTCCGTCCCTGCCTCCCACTTCCTCCAGATGAAGGTAGATGGCTTTCCTATTGAAGAAACAACAAAAGTAAAAATACCTAAGACATTTTTGTTGGACTTGTTTGTGTTACTATTCAACATACAGTGTAAAATTTGTTCAGTAAAGTTGCTTAGCAGGGCTAATTCATGACAAACTAAAAGAGTAAGATGAAAACATAAGTAAAAATACCTAACTGGAAAAGCTATTGCATAATTTAAAAGTAACCCTTCCATCTGCCAAGAGAGCTAATGTGGGCCAGAGGAGAGCGGTGGGGCATATGGCCACTTTGAGGACTCCATCGACAAAGGTAGAGCTGAACCGGGGAGCTGCGCTCCACTCTGGAACTACCCTCCATGAACTCACACTGAAAGCCTCCCTTGGCTTCCTCTGTGGTCACAGCAAAATGTACATCTTTGGTTGCCAGTGCTGGGCTCCCTACCACTGCTCCCTTGTCCCCACTCAGCCTAGAGGGGAATGTGAGACAGACTTAGGGAACTCAGTGACTCCATCAAGCACAATAACATTCACATTATAGGCATCTCAGAAGAAGAGAGAGGAAAGAGTACAGAAAATTTGAAGAAATACTAGCTGGAAACATTCTGAATCTGAGGGAAGGAAACAGAAATCTAGATCCAGCAAAGAGAGCTCCCAACAAAATCAACCCAAGAAGGTCCACAGCAAGGGAAATAGTAATTAAACTGGCAAAAAGTAATAATTTTTAAAGCAGCAGAAGAAAAGTTATATACAAGAGAAGCCACATAAGGCTATCAGGGGACATTTCAGCAGAACCTTTGTACGCCAGAAGGGAGCAGCATGATATATTCAAAGTGTTGGAAGAAAAATCCCTGCAATATTCTACCCAGCAAGGCTATCATTCAGAATAGAAAGAGAGATAAAGACTTTCTCAAGAAAACAAAAGTTAGGGGCACCTGAGTATCTTGGTCAGTTGAGTGTCCAACTCTTGGTTTTGGCTCAGGTCATGATCTCAGGGTTGTGAGACTGAGGCCCATCCTGGGCCCTGTGCTCAGCGGTGAGTCTGCTTATGATTCTCTCTCTCCCTCTCCCTCTTACCCCACTCTCTTTCTCCAAAAAAAAAACCCCAAATAAATAAATCTTAAAACAAAACAAAACCAAACAAAAAAACAACAACCAAATATCCAAAAGGAGTTCATGACCATTAAGAGCCCTATAAGAAATATTAAAGGGAACCCTTTGAGTGGAAAAGAAAGACAATAAGTAGGAATAAGAAAAGTAGGAAGCACAAAAGCAGTAAAAACTGGTATATCTGTGAAAATCAGTAAAGTGATTCACAAAATGAAAGGATATAAAATATGACACCATAGACCTAAAACATGGGGGTCAAGGGAGAAGAGTAAAGAATGGGTTCAAACTTAAGCAACCATCAACTTAATATAGACTCCTATATGCCTAATACATTACAGACAAACCTAATGGTAACCACAAATAAAAAAAACCACTGATAGATATGCAAGGAATAAAGAGAAAGGAATGCAAGTATATTATTAAAGAATGAAAGCAAACTGTGAAAAAGAGCAAGAGAGGAAAGGAACAGAGAAGAACTACAAAATACAAATATAAAACAAGTAACAAAATGGCAAAAAGTATTTGCTTATCAATAATTACTTTGATTGTAAATGAATTAAATGCTCCAATCAAAAGACACGGAGTGATGGTATAGATAAAAGAGAAGACCCATTTATTTGCTGCCTACAGGAGAAGAAGTTTGGACATAACAACACATACAGATTCAAAGTAGAGGGTTAGAAAAGCATTTATCAGCCAAATGGAAGTGAAAAGAAAGCCAGAGTAACAATACTTATATCAGACAAAATAGACTTATGAAGGGACTGTAACAAGAGACAAAGAAGGCACTACATAATCATAAAGGAACAATTCAACAAGAAGATATAACAATTGTAATTATTTATGCACCCAACATTAGAGCACCCAAATATATAAAGTAGCTACTAATAAACATAAAGGAAATAATAAAGAGTAATACAATAATAGTAGAGGACTTTAACAACTCACTTACATGAATGGACAGACCATTCAAATAGGATATCAACAAAGAAACAGCTCTAAATGACATATTGGATCAGATGGGTCTAACATATCATCCTGAAACAGCAGAATACATATTCTTTTCAAGTACACATGGAACATTCTCCAGAACAGATCACACATTAGGCCATAAACCCATATTCAAGATCATATTTAAGATCAAAGTAATGCCATGCATCTTTTCTGAATACAATGCTATGAAACTAGAAATCGACTACAAGAAAAATATCTGGAAAGAACACAAATATATGGAGCTTAAATAACATGCTACTAAACAGTGAAGGGTCAACCAAGAATTCAAAAAGGAAATAAAACACAATGATCCAAAATCTTTGGGATGCAGCAAAATCTGTTCTTTTATTTATTTATTTTTTAAGATTTTATTGTCAGAGAGAGAGACAGAGAATAAGCAGGAGGAGCGGCAGGAAGAGCAGGCAGAGGGAGAAGCAGGCTCCTGGTGAATAAGGAACCTGATGTGAGACTCGATCCCAGGACCCTGGGATCATGACCTGAGCCAAAGGCAGACACTTAAGCAACTGAGCCACCCAGGCATCCCAGCAAAAGCTGTTTTAAGTGGGAAGTTTATAGCAATACAGGCCTACCTCAAGAAGCAAAAAAAAAATCTCAAATAAACAACCTAACTTTGCACCTAAAGGAGCTAGAAAAAGAAGAAGAACAAAAACAACAACAACAACAACAAAACCAAGCCAGCAAAAGGGAGGAAATAATAAAGATTAGAACAGAAATAAATGATATAGAAACTAAAAATAAAAACAAAAACAAACAAAAAACCCAGAACACATCAGTGAATTCAGAAGCTGATTCTTTGAAAAGATCAACAAAATTGATAAACCTTTACTTAGACTCGTCAAAAAAAGAGGGAGGGAAAAAGGGAGAAAGGAGGGAGAGAAGGAAGAAGGGGGGGAGAGAGACAGAGAGAGAGAGGCAGGCAACCTAAATAAAATCACTAATGAAAGAGGAGAAATAATGACCAACACCACAGAAACACAAACAATTTTAACAATATTATGAAAACTTTATGCCAAAAATTGGACAACATTAAGAAATGGATAAATTCCTATATGCAATAATGTCCCAAAACTGAAGCAGGAAGTAGAAAATTTGAATAGGCAATTACTAGCAGTGAATTGAATCAGTAATCCAAAAACTCCCAACACACAAAAATCCAGGACCAGACAACTTCATGGGTGAAGTCTATCAAACATTTAAAGACGAGTTAATACCTATTTTCAAACTATTCCAGAAATCTTCTAAATTCATTCTATGAGGCTAGTATTACCCCAATACTAAACCCAAATACAGACACCAGAAAAAATGAGAAATACAGGCCATTATCTCTCATGAATTTAGATGCAAAAGTCCTCAACAAAATATTAACAAACCAGATCCAACAATACATTAAAACAATCATATACCACGATCAAGTGGGATTTATTCCCAGGGTGTGAGTGTATTTCAATATTCAAATCAATCAAGATGATACATCACATCAATAAGAGAAAGGATAAAAACCATATGATCATTTCAATAGATGCAGAAAAAGCATATGACAAAGTATAACAATAATTCACAATAAAAATCCTCCACAAAGTAGGGCTATAGGGAACATACCTCAGCGTAATAAAGGCCATATATGAAAAAACCCATAGTCAACATCATAATGGGGAAAAACTAAGAACTTTTCCCCTAAGGTCAGGAACAAGACAAGGATATCCACTCTCACCACTTTTACTCAAGATAGTACTGAAAGGGGGTGCCTGGGTGGCTCAGTGGGTTAAAGCCTCTGCCTTTGGCTCAGGTCATGATCTCAGGGTCCTGGGATTGAGCCCCGCATTGGGCTCTCTGCTCAGCAGGGAGCCTGCTTCCCCCTCTCTCTCTGCCTGCTTCTCTGCCTACTTGTGCTCTCTGTCAAATAAATAAATAAAAATCTTAAAAAAAAAAAGATAGTACTGAAAGTCCTAGCCACAGCAATCAGACAAGAAAAAGAAAAGAAGGAGGAAGCAAGATGGCAGAGGAGTAGGAGACTGAAATATCATTAGGTCCCAGGAGTTCAGCTAGATAGTTATAAAAGCATTCTGGACACCTACAAACTCAACAGGAGATAAAAGAGAAGAAGAGCAGCAATTCTAGGAACAGAAAATCGACCACTTTCTGAAAGGTAGGACGTGAGGAGAAGTGAATCCAAAGGGATGGGAAGATAGACCGTGGGGGGAGGGGCCAGCTCCCAGCAAGCAGTGGAGCAGCAGAGCACAAAATCAGAACTTTTAGAAGTCTGCTCCACTGAGGGACATTGCTCCAGAGGCTAAGTGGGGGTGGAGCCCTCATGGGGACAGTGTGGTCTCAGGACCCACGGGGTCACAGAAAGACCAGGGGTATCTGAGCATGGCAGAGCTCCCAGGTATCTGAGCAGGAAAGTGGGCTACAGAGATGGAGCTCACCAGTGGGCTTTCAGCTCAGGGTTAGCTTAAACCATGATCCAAGGCACAGTCGAACCACTCCTCTTTAGGCAGGGACCCCACAAGTGGCAGATCCAGGGAGACACCCCTCCCCATTCTCCTCTGGGAGGAGCGGCGCAGGAGCATGTGGCAGGAATCTGCTGGGTTTAAAGACTCCAAATGGGGCTGTGCACGAGAAAAAGAAACACTTGGTCATAGGCTGGGTGAGCACGGAGTGCAGCTAGAAACCAGGGAGATGGGAGGATTGACTGCTTTTCTCTGAGGGCACATTGAGGGGTGGGGCCCTGAGCTCTTGACTCCTCTGGGTCAGAGATTGGGAGGCCACCATTTCCATTCCCGTCCTCCAGAGCTCTACGGAAAACATCCAGGGAACAAAAGCTGAGAGCAAACACAAGCAGATTACTTAGCCTGGCCCCTGGCAAGAGCGGTGCAATTCCACCGGTGCAATTCCACCTCGGGCAAAGACATTTGAGAATCCCTGCAACAGGGCCCCTCCCCCAGAATATCAGCAAGAACATCCAGCCAAGACCAAGCTCACTGATCAAGGACAATAGCAGAACTCCAGAGCCAGGGGAAAGCAACAAACAGAATTCATGGCTTTCGCCCATGATCCTTTAATCTTACAAAGTTAATTATTTTTATTTTATTTTTTCTAACTTTTCCTCTTTCCTCTTTTAAAGTTTTTTATAACTATTTTATCTTATCAATACCTTTATAAAAAAGTCTTTTAAAATTTTATGGTTATAGTCATATTTTATCCCTTTGCTGTATTTAACCTTATTTTTTAAATATTTTTTGTTGTTGTTCTTAATTTTTTATTTATTTGACAGAGAGAGACAGTGAGAGAGGGAATACAAGCAGGGGGAGTGGGAGAAGGAGAAGCAGGCTTCCCGCAGAGCAGGGAGCCCGATGCGGGGCTTGATCCCAGGACCCTGGGATTATGACCTGAACTGAAGGCAGAGGCTTAACAACTAAGTTACCCAGGTGCCCCAACCTTACTTTCTGTATACATATAGGTTTTTTTTCTTTAAAATTTTGGGATACAGTTTTTTTCTAATAGATCAAAATATACCCTAAATCTGGTACATGGCTTTGTTCTAGTCTCCAGACTGATCACATTCTTTTTTTCTTTTTCCAACCAACTTATCAATCCCTTTTTTAGAATCTTTTTTAAATTTTCATCTTTACAGTCATATTCCATACCTTCATCGTGTTTACCCCTATTTTTGTATATATATGTTTTTCCATCTTTAAAATTTGGGGAGGTAGTTTCTCCTAAGAGACCAGAATACACCCCAAATCAAGTGGGTGGCTCTGTTCTATTCAGCAGTCTAATATATATACTTTTTTATTTTTAAATTTTTCTCCCTTTATTCTCCCCCCAGTTTTGCATCTCTTCTGATTTGGTTAGCATATATTTTTCTGGGGTCTTTGCCACCCTTTTAGTATTTTAGTCTCTCTTTCAAATATTCTTATCTGGATAAAATGACAAGGCGGAAAAACTCACCACAAAAAAAAAAAAAAAAGAACAAGAGGCAGTAGTGACAGCTAGAGACTTAATCAACATGGACATCAGTAATATATCAGAACTAGAGTTCAGAATGACGATTATCAAGGAGCTAGCTGGGTTCAAAAAAGGCATGGAAGATATTAGAGAATCCCTTTCTGGAGAAATAAAATCCCTTTTTGGAGAAATAAAAAAAAAATCTAACCAAGTTGAAATTTTAAAAAAAAGCCATTAATGAGGTGTAATCAAGAATGGAGGCTCTTACTGCTAGGATAAAAGAGGCAGAAGAGAGAAGTAGAGATATAGAAGACCAAATGATAGAGAATAAAGAAGCTGAGCAAAAGAGAGACAAACAACTACTGGATCATGAGAGGAGAATTCAAGAGATAAGTGATACCATAAGATGAAACAATATTAGAATAATTGGGATCCCAGAAGAAGAAGAAAGAAAGGGGCAGAAGGTATATTGGAGCAAATTATAGTACAGAATTTCCCTAATATAGCAAAGGGAACAAGCATCAAAATCCAGGAAGCACAGAGAAGCCCCTTCAAAAATCAGTAAAAATAGGTCCACATCCCATCATCTAATAGTAAAACTTACAAGTCTTAGTGACAAAGAGAAAATCCTGAAAGCAGCTCAGGACAAGAAGTCTGTAACATAGAAATATTAGATTGGCAGCAGACTTCCTGGAAAGGCTTCCAGGACAAACAAAAATTAAAAGAATTTGCAAACACCAAACCAGCCCTATAGGAAATATTGAAAGGGGTCCTCTAAGCAAACAGAGAGCCTAAAATAGATCAGAAAGGAACAGAGACAATATACAGTAACAGTCACCTTACAGGCAATACAATGGCACTAAACTCATATCTTTCAATAGTTACTCTGAATGTAAATGGGCTAGATGTGCCAATCAAAAGACCCAGTGTATCAGAATGGATAAAAAAAACAAGACCCATCGATATGCTGTCTGCAAGAAACTCATTTTATTTTATTTTTTTTAAAAGATTTTATTTATTTATTTGACAGACATAGATCACAAGTAGGCAGAGAGGCAGGCAGAGAGAGAAAGGAGGAAGCAGGCTCCCCGCTGAGCAGAGAGCCTGATGCAGGGCTTGATCCCAAGACCCTGGGATCATTACCTGAGCCGAAGGCAGAGGCTTTAACACACTGAGCCACCCAGTTGCCCCAAGATCTTACAATTTTAAATATCCATGCCCCTAACACAGGAGCAGCCAATTATATAAACCAATTAATAACAAAATCAAAGAAACACATTGACATTAATACAATAATAGTAAAGGACTTTAATGCCCCCCTCACTGAAATGGACAGATCATCTAAGAAAAAGATCAACAAGGAAATAAGGGCTTTAAATGACACACTGGACCAGATGGACATCACAGATATATTCAGAACATTCCATCCCAAAACAAGAGAATACACACTCTTCTCTAGTGCACATAGAACATTCTCCAGAATAGATCATAGCCTGGGTCACAAATCAGGTCTCAACTGGTACCAAAAGATTGGGATCATTCCCTGCATATTTTCAGACCACAATGCTCTGAAGCTAGAACTCAATCACAAGAGGAAAATTGGAAAGAAGTCAAATACATGGAGGCTAAAGAGCATCCTACTAAAGAATGAAAGGGTCAACCAGGAAATTAAAGAAGAAGGGAAAAAATTCATGGAAACAAATGATAATGAAAACACAACTGTTCAAAATATGTGGGACACAGCAAAGGCAGTTCTAAGAGGAAAATATATAGTGATACAAGCCTTTCTCAAAAAACAAGAAAGGTCTCAAATACGCAACCTAACCCTACACCTAAAGCAGCTGGAGAAAGAACAGCAAAGAAAGCTTAAACCCAGCGGGAGAAGAGAAATAATAAAGATCAGAGCAGAAATCAATGAAATAGAAACAAACAAACAAACAAACAAACAAAAAACAATAGAACAAATCAATGAAACTAGGGGCTTTGAAAGAATTAATAAGATTGATAAATCCCTGGCCAGGCTTATCAAAAAGAAAATAGAAAGGACCCAAATAAATAAAATCATGAATGAAAGAGGAGAGATCACAAGCAACACCAAAGAAATACAAACAATTATAAGAACATATTATGAGTAACTATATGCCAGCAAATCTGACAATCTGGATGAAATTGATGCATTCATATAAACTACCAAAACTAAACCAGGAAGAAATAGAAAACCTGAACAGACCCATAACCAGTAAGGAGATTGAAGCAGCCATAAAAAATCACCCAATAAACAAGAGCCCAGGGCCAGAAGGCTGCCCAGGGGAATTCTACCAAATATTTAAAGAAGAAAGAATATCTATTCTCCTGAAACTGTTCCAAAAAATTGAAATGGAAGGAAACCTTCCAAACTCACTTTATTAGGCCAGCATGACCTTGATCCTAAAACCAGACAAAGACTCCATCAAAAAGGAAAATTACAGACCAATATCCTTGAACATGGATGCAAAAATTCTCACCAAAATACTAGCCAATAGGATCCAACAGTACGTTAAAAGGATTATTCGGCACGACCAAGTAGGATTTCTTCCTGGGCTGCCAGGTTGTTTCAACATCCACAAATCAATCAATGTGATAGAATACATTAATAAAAGAAAGAATAAGAACCATATGATACTCTCCATAGATGCTGAAAAAGCATTTGACAAAGTACAGCATCCTTTCTTGATCAAAACACTTCAACGTGTAGGGATAGAGAGTCGTACCTCAATATCATCAAAGCCATCTATGAAAAACCCACAGCAAATATCATTCTCAATGGGGAAAAACTGAGAGCTTTTCCCCTAAGGTGTCAGGAGCACACCAGGGATGTCCACTATCACCACTGCTATTCAACATAGTCCTAGAAGTCCTAGCCTTGGAAATCAGACAACAAAAAGAAATTAAAGGTATCCGAATCAGCAAAGAAGAAACCATACTCTCACTCTTTTCAGATGATATACTTTATGTGGGAAACCCAAAAGACTCAACTCCAAAACTGCTGGAACTCATACAGGAATTCAGTAAAGTGTCAGAATATCAATACACAGAAATCAGTTGCATTTCTATACACCAACAGCAAGACAGAAGAAAGAGAAATTAAGGAGTTGATTCCATTTACAATTGCACCCCAAACCATAAGACACCTAGGAATAAACCTAACCAAAGAAGCAAAGAATCTGTACTAGAAAACTATAAAGTACTCATGAAAGAAATGGAGGAAGACACAAAGAAATGGAAAAATGTTCCAAGCTCATGGATTGTAAGAACAATTTATTGTGAAAATCTCTATGCTACCTAAAGCAATCTACACATTTAATGCAATCCCTATCAAAATACCATCCATTTTTTTTTTCAAAGAAATGGAACAAATAATCCTAAAACTTATATGGAACCAGAAAAGACCTCGAATAGCCAGAGAAATGTTGAAAAAGAAACCCAAAGTTGGTGGCATCACAATTCCAAACTTCAAGCTCTATTACAAAACTGTCATCATCAAGACAGTATGGTACTGGCACAAAAACAGACACACAGATCAATGGAACAGAATAGAGAGCCCAGAAATAGACCCTCAACTCTATGGTCAACTAATCTGTGACAAAGCAGAAAAGAATGTCCAATGGAAAAAAGACAGTCTCTTCAACAAATGGTGTTGGGAAAATTGGACGGCCACATGCTGAAAAATGGAACTGGACCATTTCCTTACACCGCACACAAAAACAGACTCCAAATGGATGAAGGACCTCAATGTGAGAAAGGAATCCATCAAAATCCTTGAGGAGAACACAGGCAGCAACCTCTTCCACCTCAGCTGCAGCAACTTCTTCCTAGAAACATTGCCAAAGGCAAGGGAAGCAAGGGCAAAAATGAACTATTGGGACTTCATCAAGATCAAAAGCTTTTGCACAGCAAAGGAAACAGTTAATAAAACCAAAAGACAGCTGACAGAATGGGAGAAGATATTTGCAAATGTCTTATCAGATAAAGGGCTAGTATCCAAAATCTATAAAGAACTTATCAAACTCAACACCCAAAGAACAAATAATCCAATCAAGAAATGGGCCAAAGACATGAACAGGTATTTCTGCAAAGAAGACATCCCAGATGGCCAACAGACACATGAAAAAGTGCTCCACATCACTCACCATCAGGGAAATACAAATCAAAACCACAGAAAGATGAATAAAATCTTTAAAAAAAAAAAACAAACACAGAAAGACACCACCTCACACCAGTCAGAATAGCTAAAATTAACAAGTCAGGAAACAACAGATGCTGGCGAGGATGCGGAGAAAGGAGAACCATCCTACACTGTTGGTGGGAATGCAAGCTGGTGTAGCCACTCTGGAAAACAGTACAGAGGTTCCTCGAAAAGTTGAAAATAGAACTACCCTACGACCCAGCAATTGCACTACTGGGTATTTACTCCAAAGATACAAATATAGTGATCCGAAGGGGCACGTGCACCCAAATTTTTATAGCAGCAATGTCCACAATAGCCAAACTATGGAAAGAACCTAGATGCATCAACAGAGGAATGGATAAACAAGTGGTATATATATACAGTGGAATACTATGCAGCCATCAAAAGAAATGAAATCTTGCCACTTGCAATGTCATGGATGGAACTAGAGGGTATTATGCTGAGCGAATAAGTCACTCAGAGGAAGACAATTATCATATGATCTCCCTGATATAAGGAAGTTGAGAGGCAAAGTGGGGGGTATGCAGGGTAGGGAAGGAAAAATGAAACAAAATGAGATTGGGAGGGTGACAAACCATAAGAGACTCTTAATCTCACAAAACAAATTGAGGGTTGCTGGGGGGTGGTGGGGTAGGGATAGGGTGGTTGGGTTAAGGCATTGGGGAGGGTATGTGCTATGGTGAGTGCTGTGAAATGTGTAAGCCTGATGATTCACAGACCTGTACCCCTAGGGCAAATAATACATTCTATGTTAGAAAAATAATTTTAAAAGAAATGAGGCATCCATATTGGTAAGGAAGAATTTCAACGGTCACTATTTGCAGATGACATGATACTATATACAGAAAACTAAACACCCCACCAAAAAATTACTAGAACTGATAAATGAATTCAGATAAATCACAGGATACAAAATCAATGTACAGACATCCATTACATTTTTTTTAAGATTTTATTTATTTATTTGAGGGAAAGAGTGAGCGACTGAGAGAGAGAGTATAAACTGGGAGGGAGGCAGAGGGACAGGGAGGTGCAGACTCCCTGCTGAGCAGGGAGCCTGATGTGGGACTTGATCCCAGGACCTTGGGATCATGACCTGAGCTGAAGGCAGATGCTAAACCGACTGAGCCACCCAGGCACCCTGCCATTGCATTTCTATACACTAATAATGAAGCAACAGAAAGTGAAATTAAGAAAACAATCCCATTTATAATAACACCGAAAAATAAAATATCTAGCAATAAACTCAACCAAAGAGGTAAAAGAGCTATATTCTGAAAACTATAAAGCACTGACAAAAGAAATTGAAGAGAACACAAAGAAATGGAAAGATATGCCATGCATAGATTGGAAGCACAGATATTGTTACAATGTCTATACTACCCAAAGCAATCTACAGATTTAATGCAATCTCCATTAAAATACCAACAGCATTTTTCAAAGAACAAACAATCCTAAAATTTATATGGAACCACAAAAGATCCTAAATAGACAAAGTAATTCTGACAAAGCCAAGCCAAGCTGGAGGTATCACAATTCCAGACTTCAACTCATAAAACTTGTAGTAATCAAATCAGTATAGTACGGGCACAATACCAGACAAAAAGATCAATGGAACAGAATAGAAAACCCAGAAATAAACCCACAAACATATGGTCAATAAATCTTTGACAAAAGGGGAAGGAATATCTAATGGGAAAAAGTCTCTTCAACAAACTGTTGGTAAAGCTGGTCAGCTACATGCAAAAGAATGAAACTGGGCCATTTTCTTACACCATACACAAAAATAAACTCAAAATGGATTAAAGACCTAAATGTGAGACCTGAAACCATAATCATCCTGGAAGAGAGCATAAGCAGTAATTTCTCTGACACCAGCCACAGCAACATTTCTCTAGATAGGTCTCCTGAGGCAAGACAAACAGAAGCAAAAGAAAACTATAGGGACTATATTAAAATAAAAAGCTGCTGCACAGTGAAGGAAATAATCAACAAAACTAAAAGGCAACCTACAGAATGGGAGAAGATATTTGTAAATGACGTCTCTGATAAAGGGTTAATATCCAAAATATATAAGAACTGATACAACTCAACATCCAGAAAACAAATAATCCAATTAAAAAATGGGCAGAAGACATGAGTAGACATTTCCCCAAAGGAGACGTCCCGATGGCCAACAGACACATGAGATGCTCAACATCACACATCATCAGGGAAATGCAAATCCAAACTACAGTGAGGTATTACTTCACACCTGTCAGCATGGCTAACATCAAAAACCTAAGAAACAACATGTGTTGGCAAGGATGTGGAGAAAAAGGAACCCTCTTGCACTGTTGGTGGGCATGCAAACTGTGGCAGCCATGGTGAAAGACAGTATGAGGGTTCCTCAAAAATTAAAAATGGAACTACCATATGATCCAGTAATCACATGAGTGGGTACTTACCCCAAAGTACAAAAATACTAATTCAAAGGGATACTTGCACCTCTACATTGATTGCAGCATTATTTACAAAAGCCAAATTATGGAGGCAGCCCAAGTGTCCCCTAATTGATGAATGGATAAAGAACATGTGGTCTATATACACAATGGAATATTATTCAGCCACAGAAAAGAATGAAATCTTACCGTTTGCAATAACGTGGATGGAGCTAGAATAATGTAAAGTGAAATAAGTCAGAGAAAGATAAATACCATGTGACTTCCCTCATCTATGGATTTGAAGACATAAAACAAATAAGCAAAGGAAAAGAGAGAAAGCAAGAAACAGAGACCTGTAGAGAACAAACTGTTGGTTGCCAGAGGGGAGATGGGTGTGGGGACGGGGGAAACAGGTGAAGCAAGTGAGGAGTACACTCAGTGTAAGCACTCAGTGAGGTACAGAAGGGTTAAGTCACTACTAATGTACACCTACAACGAATAGAACACTGTATGTTCACTATGCTGAAATTAAAACACAGAATCTTACTGATAAAGGCAAAGAGTAAGAACTACTTTGCTGAGAGGAAGTATTCAGGACCCTTTAGATTCATGTAGAGCTTTTGTAAACAGGCTCAGTCTTTTATTTTCATTATTATTTATTTTCTTAAAGTAGGCTCTACACCCCATGTGGGACTTGAATTCATGACTCTGAGATCAAGAGTCACATGCTCTACTGACTGAGCCAGCCAGGGTCCCACTGAACGGACAGAGCTTTTAAAATAATTTGGTTCACACCCGAGGCTAGAGTTCCTAGTAGAGCTGATCCAGTGATCTCGGGGATTCTGCTCTGGGAAAACTGGGGTTGCAGGATAGACTGGTGAGGTAAACTGTGGCCTATATGGGGCCTGGTAAATATCAAAAGCTTGTGATAGTTAAACTTCTAGCTATGATTCTTGATGAAATGCATCAGACAAAACGCCATTCTTGGCACGCAGCAGGTGCTCAGTAAACAGTTTTCTGGCTTGAGTAGGTGAACAAATGGAGATTTCCACCAGGTGACACAGAAGTAGTTTAGAACAAGAAAGATTAGAATACAGGCCAAGCCAGAAACTACAGAGATCGCTAGTAAAGTCTTACCTCTAAGAAACATACTCTCTCCAAATCTCAGTGCACTAGAAAAACAACAGAGACAGCAATGACGCCCAAGCCAACCACTTGCCCTTCCATTTTGGGGCTGCTGACAGCAAATTATATGCATTTACTCACTAATTGACAGATAGCATAATAAAATTGGGCAGAACATCCCAAAGTGTCATTTGGGATGCCAGGGATATAAATAGGCACGAGAATTCATACAGCATTATGCAGTCAGATGTGTTTAAAAATTCTAAGTGCTCTCATTTGAATATTGTAGCTGAATTCCAAGGCACTATGTAGTAGAAATGTTACTGAGGCACACGGCCATAAAATGTGACTCAGAACAGAGTAACCTTTTCAAAATTACACGAAAAATGGGCTAGCGGCCATCTGGGAAATGGGAAAACGAAAGAGAAGACCTCTAACTGTGAACATCTTTGTGCGTTCAGTGCACACTCCGTCTGGGACAGTGCTCTCAGGACCGGCGACGAGCTCCTGCTCCGCTGCACCCGACAGATGTCACTATCCCGTCCAAACACACCGCTGAAGGATCCGCGAGAGTGCTGAAGCTCTGCTTTCAACCCTGTTTTTGGGTTACTCAGTTACGGTCAACATCAGCCAAACAGTCATAAACTTTAACCATCGTCAGAAGATTCAGAGAGCAAAAATCATGAGGCAAATATTGAGTAACAGGAATGGGAACAAAAACTAATACAGACTCCCTTCCTTCATCTGTTGCTTGTTAAGGAGCCCAGCTCAGCTGAGTTCTGAAACCTAACTGCTCAAGCTACTCAACAGGATTCGCTGCCGTCATGGGGCTGCAGCCCACTCTCTGGGTGCCAAGAGGGTGGCCACCCATTAAGGAGCTTTCAGCCTCAGACCATGTCCTCTTAGCACTACAGCCCGTTGGTGGGGGAAGTTATTCCTCCGCAGGAAAGCAAACTTCACTGGGCAGGTGTCTGCCCCACCCACAGAGTGAAGCGTTCTGTCCTGGGAGAGCAGGGGGGCAGCCTGTCACCATGGGGACCAGGTGGAGAGAGAAGCAAGGCTGCTGTGGCCAAGGGGAGCTCACGGGGACAGGGCAGTCAGGCTCCTCTTCCTCCCTCCCATCCTGTGCTGAATCACTTAGCAGGCAACTATTCTAGTCCCCCCAAGGTGGCTCCTAAGACATCCAGGTAATCAGAGGAGACGCAGATGAATCAAAAGTCGGGTTTATTTTTCTACCAAATCCTTAATCCATGTTCCAGCCAATGGATGAAGGGTAATCAAGCCTCACATAGACTCTTGGTAAAAACAATTGTAACTTTCTACAGGAAAAAGTTATGGGTCTTGTTTTGAAGTTCCTAGGCATTTGTGAACAGGTGCAAAATTTTCCCCTATGAAACGGTCTGTGCTTTCTTAGGTATTCAAACGTTCTCACCCTGCTGCCTCTTCTGTGCAGACGAGTGAGACCACTCGGCTGCCCGGACAGTCCAACCTTCACGTCGCTCCACGGTCTGCTAACCTAGAACCACCGTAGGGTTTCAGTGCGTAATGCCCCAGAACAGCTGAAAAGACTGGAATTCAATTCTTCAAACTTGCTCTGAGTGCCTACTACTTGCTGGGCACAGGCTAGGCACTGGGCAGTGATTCTGCTGGTTCTGAGAAACACAGGTGGCGCCACAGAGAGTTCTCCCTGCAAGTGGCAGGAGGATGTCTGCTGGGGATTGAGAGAAACAACGTCTCCTCTACTTCTACCACCTGGGGTAGGTATGAAACTCAGGCCCTGGGAACAGATGTTGTCTCTTCTGGCAGGTGCTGCCATGGAAGAACCAAGAGCAGTTTCTAAACAGCCGTGGAATTTGCTCCACAATCCACATAGTGATGGGTCTCCAAGGAGCTCTGGGTCATGTGGCCAATGTATGAAATCTTCACTGAAGTTCTAGGGGGTAAAAAAAAAAAAAAACAAGAAGAATAAATTCGATTTTTGAGACAAAGTAAGAAAAATTGCCTAAATAACTTCTTGCAAGCTCAGGCAACAAAATCCATGGGCCCCAGATGCGTTATCTTCATGGTTATGTAACCAGGAGACCAGAATTTCGTACATTCACAGAAAGGCTATGTCACGAGGTGACTTCCTCAAGAAGCGATTCTAAACTCAGGACAATTTTACCCCACAGGAAACTTCTGGCATTGTCTGGAGCATTCTGGGGTGTTACAACTGAGGGCGAGGGGAAGCAGTGACTGGTCCTGGCACTTAGCAAGCAGAGGCCCGGGATGCTGTAAAATGTCTTTCTGTGTAAAGGACAGTTCCTGACAACAAAGGGCTGTGAATCCTTTGCTGAGGCTGAGAAACCCTGCTCTAGACCCTCACACTTCACACGCCCACAGCAGGTGCTTCTCATCTGTAGATTCCGCGGTCAAGATTCTAAGCCAGACCCTGCAGACCCATGACACAGAGTAATTTGTGTGGACAGAAAGCAAGCTGGCCAAACACTCAGTCCTTACACCTTGAGAAGCGTTTCGATTCTTTACTAGTCTCATTAGGATTCTAAAGGGATCACAAAATTAGACCCAACTTCATGGAGAAAACTCTCTAGCTGCCAACTCCAAATCTGGAGATCTGTGATTTGGACCCTGCATCTAGGGGATACCCAAGGGTCTACTCTATCTGTGCCTGTAAGGCAATGGGTGCCCCCTCTTTGGTTAGGTGCCTCTGCCTTGTGGTTCACACAGCACCTCCTGAGCAGAGGTGGTGAGGTCACACAGCCTGATGGTCTGGACGCAAACACAAAGGCCAAGGGGACAGGGAGAAGAGCCACGTACCGCAGGAAGATCACTATATTGTGCACCAGGATATCGGGCAATGTGCAGAAGAAGCTACCGAACAGCAAACAGGGAGACAGTTTGGTTTAAAAAAAAAAAAAAAGGAAAAAAAGAAAAGAAAAAGAATCATCAGGAGAGTGCTGAGTTAATGGTCAGCCCTACCTGGGGCCCCTGCCCTCCCCTTACCTTCTGACCTAAGTGCTACCAAGGCTCACTAGCTCGGAGTCCCCACAGTGTCCATGCACCCTTCCACGTCACAATACTTCTTGTTTTTTTTTTTTCAGACCCACCACAGAAATGCTGGAGCTTGGAGATAGATGTTTCCGGTGGCTTACCATTCTCTTAGAAATTCCAGCACCTCAGTCGTTTATCCAACAACACATCTTCCAAATAAACCTTAAGATGGCCAAAGCTTAGGGAACCCACAGGCCAAAGCCTGGGACTTAAGGGAGGACTGGCCCCAATCAACGAGTTCACTCTGAATCCCCTTCATCCAGCAGAGAGCACACATATAGAGAACAAACACTGTCCTTACTATACATAAGAAAATGGTCCTCCCATCTCAGCTTTCGCAGTAAAATTCACCTGAAAATAAGACACCAGCATCAGTCTGTGGCCAAGCAGGCCTGCCTGACCCAGAACAGTACTCTTATCAGCAATCCACAGACCTGGGAGCATTCTTCTATCACATATAAAATACTTCCCCAAGATGGTCCCTGACAGACTGTGTCCCTCTAACAATGTCTGCAACCCCTTCCCTTCTGAGGGGCCAACAGACTTCAGACTATAATACTTCCTCTTCTTGATTTATAGTGAATTGTTTGCTCTTACAAATTCTTTTGTTCCCCTAACACTTAAATGCTGATTTTTCTCCTACTTTCTCATAATTACAGGGCATGTCAGATCTTCCTCACCAAACAGTTCCTACCAATGCAAATGAAATGGAAAGCAAAGTCATGAGGCTATAGCATCCCAGAGTCCCCTAACTCCTCCTCCCTGAAGCCCATGGAGCAAGGACCCTAAGAGAACAGCATACCAGTTGCTCGCTCCGAGGTGGAATGAAGGAGACGTTAGTGGTCACATATGTGCCAACCACTGTGTTCATGTACTGAACCTGGCTGGACAGGCTGGTCACTGCCACTGAGTAGAAGTTGGAGTTCCTGATTTTCAGGGTGGCCTGCATCAGGGCAAGTGAGAAAACAAGGATGAGTGTTCCGGGTCCGAAACTTGCAGGTGCATGATCTGGGAAGCAAGGCCCTCCATCTTACCGTGATGGCAAGGATGACAAGGGAGTCCTGCTTATTAAATGTGACTTTCACCACTTTGATGCCGTCATCATCCACAAGGACTGAATGTGGAAACAGGAAGAAAACCACCAAACCAGATGCCAGGAGACAGAGCAGGACAGATAGGAGGACGTACTGCTTGCTGGAATGACACAGCACATAACCAGATGGGCAGTCAGATATCACGGTCCAGTTAGTTAAGATAAAATGCAAAACCAGGAATGAGGGGAAGGGGAAAGTACAAAGAGCCAGGAACCACAAACCAGGGAGGAATGAGTGGAGTGGGGAGAAGCCTTTAAAAACCCATTTGAATGCTGTCTGTCATCTGGGGAGAGAAGCTGAAGAGAGGAGGTCTGGGGACAGAAACATTTCTTCACCTCCCATGATACCCCTGTTTTCCAAAACCTTCCACGTCAACTCTTTCACTTGGCCCTTGGAATGTTTCTAGTAGTTTCCATAACCCCAGACTGTGATGGGGCAGAGATCTCTTGCTTGAGCACATAGTATTAAAGGAAATGGAGAATTTACAAGAATAGATAATAAAAGTTTTCAAAAAGTTAGCTGGTACTCATAAATATACGGGACTAGGGAAAGAAGGACAGAAGTAAGTATTGGAAGGTGAGAGGCATGAAACTCACGTTCTCTGAGGGCGCAGTCTCTGATCACTGTGTGGGATCAAAGCCACCAACTCGTTTACTTGTTCTAGGAAAGAACAGAACAATTATTTTCGTATAAAAATCCCACGCGCTGACTCCACTCTCCTTTATGTCGCACATCAACCTGCCGCCACACATGCTTGCCTGGAATTAGACATTTCTGTGATACAGGTTTCACATTTTGGGCCTAAGGAACAAGAAACAAATCTAGAGAGTGTGCCATAAATTGCAAAACATTAATCCTACCAGGACAGTGACATGGAGGTTGAGCAATCTAGGTTCCTATTCTAGTATTACCCCATGGCCCGGAGCTGCCGAATGGCCTTGGGGAAGTAGTCGTTCCCTCCCTAGGCCACTGTCTCCTCACGTGTCACAGGAAGGCATGTCCTATGAAGTGGATAGTTTCTAGGGTTCTTACCAGCTGCAAACACCTGTGACTCTCCATCTAAAGTGTTAAGGCTTTCTGAGGACCAACTTAGTGACAGATGATCTTGTCCTTAGTGGAGGCGCCACTCCTGAGCATCTGTTTTTCTCTCCCCACTTGAAATATTTCCAGACCTTAGGCTGTTAATGATTTACTACCTACTTCCTTGAAAAGAAGCTTCCAAGATGGTTCCCCTACAAAGCTGTGCCAGGCCTTATGAGTGAGAGCAATAAAGAGATGGGACTGTCAACAGATCCCACAGCGTAAAGCAAACTGAATGTTCCAAAGCAAGGAAACAAAGAACAAAAGAGTGGAAGTGAAGAAGGGCTTTCAGATATAAGGAGGCCAACAGAAGTTGTGGAACTTACCCAAATTTATCAAGTCAGCTCAGTTGGCTCCTGTCCAGGGCACTGTCTCTGACTATGACTGCCTAGAAGCAAAGCTCTGCCTGGGAGATGGAAGAAGCCCTGTGCGTACCTTGGGAATCCTTCCCATGATTACCAAAGCCTCTCACCTGTGGGAATGTAGCCGGTCCCCTGGCACGTGAGACAGGTGATGCTATCTCGACCGGTGAACTCCACATATGGGAACTGAGCAATGGCTTCTTCCTGCTCCCTGTCGGCCAGCAGATCCTCCCTGTTCTCTTTCTTTCGCTTGCAGTAAGAGGGGCGAGCAGAGGTGGAATGCTGGGACCCCATGGCCGGGATGTGCCACTTGTGTCATGTCCTAGGACATAGAGAGGCAAGCGAATGCAGGTTAGTGGCCCCACCGAGCCAGGAGAGAGCAAACTGCTTCTTTGTCTGAGAAAAGTGAAAACACAAAAATGACCAAACTGCCGTCGGTGATTTCAAACACCTTCAAACACCTGCGCGTTTTCTACCAGGATCATCATTTTGTAGCAATGCTCCCCACCTCCCTCCCACCTGCTACATAAAGCCAGAGGAACAGCAGCCCCTCCACCAACCTGCCCAGCTCCCCACAGCCCGGGGACTCGGCGCACCCCAGCTCCCACCAGGTCCCAGCCTCGCCCCTTCCCGTCCACTATTTGCAAACTCTGTGCTCTCTCCTCAAGAAAACCCTCCCGGACAAACAACAAGCCTCAAATCAACAACAGGCCTGGAGCTCCCCATCCCCCTCCACTCCCAGCCCCGGGAGGCGGGCTCAGGTCACACCCCCTGACAGAGTGACGCTCCGGGCCCACCAGAGTCGCCTAGGCGTGAGCGAACGCCGACGTCCCCAGACCTGCAGGGCGCCGACTCCTGGCAGCTCCTCTCCGGGCCGCACCCGCAGCTACCTGCCCGCTCCGGCAGGTTTACTTGCCTCTTCAGTCCTCCCAGCTGCCCTCACTCGCTGCGCACGCGCAGGAAGACCAGCCGCGCCGGGAAGGAGGTGGAGAGGGGGGGCAGGGAGGGGGAAACGCCGGCTTACGCTCGCGCATGCGCTGTTCGGTACCCAGATGGCAGAGGGCGGTGGAGAGCGGCTCCCGGAGCAGACTGGGAGAGAGGCAGACGCTCCGCTTCAGCAGAAAGGCTGGGAGGTGCCTGAATCAAGTGTCCGGAGGCGCGTTGCCTCTGCCTGGGGACAAGGAAGGAGCCTGCAGCTGCCAAAGCCATTCTCAACTGCCGTTTGAGCACAGGGGCAGTGTGGACGCTGAGGGTGTAAAGATGCTTAGAAGACATGGAAACTGCCCTGCCGCTGCTTTTAGGCGTCGCTTTTGCTAGTCGTCCACACACACACGAAGGCATGCACGGAAGGAGTTAGAGAACACTTTTAAAAGGGTGGGTTTCCCCCCTGCTTGTGCTCTTTTTCTCTCTCTCTTTGTCAAATAAATAAAATCTTTAAAAAAATAAAAGGGTGGGTTTCTTTGTACGGACTACCAGGTTAAGCTTAGCCTACAGCAGAGGGCAGACATTAAGCAGGTGACATTGCTTAAGATGATGCTGGAGAGAGGAGAGATTCTGAACTGAGCGGCAATGGGGAGTGAAGCTGGCCACCTCCTAGGTCCGCCACATCTGTATCTCTTTCCTCATTATGGGGAAGGCTGTGTGCTCCTGTTGTCTAGCCCCCTGCCCAGCTGCTGGTCACAGTCGGTCCACTGAGCCTTTAGAGTAAGAAAAGCTGAAAAAGACATAGTGAATGACACTTGTGAAAGACCATAAGGCCGACTTTACTAAAGGGGGCCATGGCAATGGGTATAAGGACAGACGCAATTCGGACTTGCTGTGGGGGGGAAGGGATTGGGCACAGCTCTGACTGCAACATGGGCAAGTAGGAATTCAGAGCCAAGGAGCAGAGTGGGGGTCAGTGCATGGAAAATTACTAAGGGGAAACTTTAAGGGTAAGAAGAATTCTGGCTAAACTGAGCTGAGAGGATTCTTGCTGAAGACAGGCCAGAGTGATCAGACATCACCTGGGGGATGGTGGAATGATCAGGTATCCAGAGTTGGGAGTTCTTGCTAAAACTGGATTCTGCAATAAGCACACAGATGGGCCTATGAGAAGTTTTAGGAACCTGACTAAAGTTTGGTCAAGCAAAGAATGTTTATCAGAAGCAACAAGGAGCCATTGTTCCTCTTTTTCTACCTCCCAGCCTGTACCTTCTCTTTCCTGAAATCTGGTCTTCACCTCTCTCTTTGCAAGCTCTATACTAACTTATATTCTTTATTTATACAAATCTTGTTTTGTTTGGGACAACAATATTCTCAGTTAAAAATACATCTCTCTGCCTTTCTTGCCATGTGATTCAGTTTGGGCTGAATGAGATATAAGCAGAGGTTGTGTGGCACTCCCTGGAAAGCTCCTTAAAAGGGGCAGAGACTCAACTGGTCCTTCAACCGTCCTCTTCCTGTCTGTAATTTGGACTTAATATTGGAGAAAGGGCAGCCGTCTTGTGACCACAAGGCAAGAAATGCATGTTACAGGAGGCTGGGTAGGAGCATGCAAGGAGCCTCGGTCCCTGTGGCATTTGGAGCCATATTCAGGCCCTGGACTACCTATCTTATGACTTCTTATTACATGAGAAAGATAACCACTCCCCACCAAAATTGTGTTTTGTGGCGTGTCTCTCACTGTGGGATTTAATCTTAAAAGATACAGACACAGGGGCGCCTGGGTGGCTCAGTGGGTTAAAGCCTCTGCCTTTGGCTCAGGTCCTGATCCTGGGGTCCTGGAATCGAGCCCCGTGTCAGGCTCTCTGCCCAGCGGGGATCCTGCTTCCTCCTCTCTGTCTGCCTCTCTGCCTACTTGTGATCTCTCTCTGTCAAATAAATAAATAAAGTCTTGAAAAAAAATTTAAAAAAAGACACAGATACAGACCTAGCTAAGGGTAAAGCCTGTGATGGCTTTAATCACACACTACAGAGGCCATGCTTAGGTTTCTATCCTCTTCTAACATCTGCCCTTAGTAGGAGGGAGGCCTCTTTCCTGTGTGAGGCCTTTCTTCCAAGTTCAGCTTTCTTGTCTGAGGACCCACTTCTGTTAGGGAATTTACCTGGGGAATCTGGGGAATGAGCCCACCCTCTTGTCACCTGGTGTTGCCTCACCTTGAGGCCTCTGTTGGAACCCTGCCAAGGACTGATGTCCACACTACAGATGGACATTACAGAAGGTCCCGGCTGTCCCAGGAGCAGGGACACTGAAGAGGCAGCAGCCTGATTTACACCAGCTTAAGAGGAGGGGGAGACCAGAGGAAGATGGAGGGCTGTGGGATGCTTCAAAAAGAGAAGGAAATGGGCCAAGCACTTGGGCCTGTGGTGAGGGTAGAAAGGACTTTGGGTGGGTAGGGGCTGTGAAGGGGCCCTGGGGACTTAATCAGCAGAACCCCTGAGACTTTCTCACAGTCAGCTTCCAAAGTGGGTCTGGTACAGATAGACTATGCTCTCCATTGTGGCTCTCGTGTCTCCTTGTCTCCCCAGCACCCAGCTCAACACCTGCATAGTAGGCCGTCAGTAAATGTTTGCGGAATGGCTCAGCCTGAGGGAGTAATCCCGGCATCCGCCCGCCCGTGCCATCCGGGAGGCGGTTTTAATTGGGCAGCACATTCCTGAGGAGACACCCATCACTTCTCACCTTTGCCTGCCTTCCAGCTTTGTCTCACCATCCTGGTTATGAGCCGTGAGGTTACATGAGCAGACATGAGCTCACTGGGGCGCTCCGGGTGGGCCAGGGCAGAGCAGGGCCAGCTGGGGATCCCCACACGCCCAGCCTCTTCCATGTCTCCATGTGCTCTAGGTAGCCCTGGCTGCCCATGCCGAGAGCAGGAGAGGCCCCAAGAGAGAGGGTGAGGCAGGGGACCGGCTCTGCTCCGCTCCGAACCCCTCCCCTGGGCCAGGACCGTACAGGGGAGCGTTTGGGACTCTGGCAGCCTCCCTCTGCACTGACACAGAGGCTGAGGGTGTAGAGCTGGGAGCACTTCATTCTGCTCCCTTTATTCCACACACAAGTGAGCTTGCTTGAAGTTAAGGTATGTGAAAGAGTCGGCATTTGCTTCTTTGAGCCCAGGAAGCAGGCCACCACCATGTCACGCTCTCTCATCCTCGTACAGTGCGCCACAGGCCTCTGGTTTGGGGGATGTGACTGCTTCCCTGGGGCCCAGGTGTCTTTGCCTGGGCTGGCAGAGCTGGTGCCCAGCGACCAGCAGGCCTAAGGCATAGTGCAGCCGTTCCCTACGGCGATGCCAGGGCCGGGGTCTCAAATCCTCACAGACCCTCCAGCAGGCTCCCTTTCCCTCATCTCTCCCTGCTGTCCCCATGGTTCCCCCTCTCCTCAGTGACACTTCAAGAACACCCGGTGTCATCTCTCCAGTGAGCTGAGCCCTTGAATAAAGACAGTAGAGAGCATTTGCTTAAAACAATCCTTTAACAATGATTTCTACCCCACAGACATCAAAGAAACCCAAAGGACCATTATCTCTTTGGAAGGCAGGACTGTCATACAGGGAAAACCAAAACACAAGCTAACTCTTAAAACAAACACCAGAACCAGATTCTCTTGTAGGGGGACCTGCAGGCTGAGGAGACAAATTCCTGGCCCCTGAACACTGGTAACAACTGTTCCAGGGCCCTCGTGATGGCTGTGGGGGCCTTGGGCCTTAGTAAATGCCAAGAGCCCCTCCGCTGCTGACAACCTCCGAGGAATACGCACGGTGAGTCAAACCTGTGTGTCCGCTATACACACGTGATATACCCCGTGCGGCTTCCACCCCTACAGGACTTGTCGCCCCTGGGCACCCCCACCTGGAAGTTCTGGACCTCCTGAATGGGAACTGTGTAGGGAGCTGACACCCGCAGGCCAGGTGTGGGAGGAAGTTGCCTAGGCTGGGGAACTGGAGAAGCCAAGGGTGGGCGTGCTGGATTTGAACTCCTCAGTGAGTGTTGGATGGAACCTGAGCAGGAGTCAGCCAGTTTTCCTCATCAACCTCCCCCAGCACTGCCTCTCTCCCCGCCTGTGCCAGCCTCAGGGACAAACCTCGTGGCCAAACAGATACACACCTGGCTGCTGTCAGAAACTGCAGTTAAGCTCTTATCTGCGTTCGCAGCTGTGCTGGGCATTGTGCCTCCGTCCCCAGTAGCCTCTGTCTGAGACCCACCGCACGCATGGAAGAAGGACAAGCTGTGAATGAGGGGACACCCCGTGCAAAGCAGGCAGTGAAAACTCTGGGTGAGGAGTGAGGGAGCCACAGGGCAGAGCCTGAGGATGGACGGTAGAGGTGAGCTTCAAGAGGATTTGAGAAAAACAAAATCCACACTCGACCCCATCCCAAAAGTCAACTGTCCGAAAGAGCACTTGGTGTCTTCTCCTCTCCATCTACAGTCAGGCCTTGTCTCATCTTTTGCCAAGGCAATACAACAACCTTCTTAGTAGGTTTCCCGGCTTAAAAAGAGTGATGGTACCCTGAGTATCTGTTACGTGTCAGGCACTGTAGTAGGCACTAGCTTCACGTTCAGTTCTCTCAGCAGCTCTGCAGACTAGGTATCAACACCCCCATTTAATGGACGGGGCCTCCGTAGCTCAGAGAGGCGAAGCATCCTGCCCAGTAACACAGCTGTATTCCCACAGCTGGAATACAAACGCCACTCCATCTCCGGCCACCGGCCCTTCCGGCTCCTCCTCCATGCTCTGTTGAGAGAGTGGTCTAGTCTTGTGGTCCTTTAATAAAATGCAAACGGAAATCCTATCACTCTGCTTCTTAAAACCTTCAGAGGCTCCTCACAGGCTTCAGGAAAAGACCCAAACCCCTTCCAAAGCTTGCAAGTCCCTTTCCACTCTCCTGCTGCTTTCTTCCCGCTCACCACACACTCCAACCACAGAAGACGATTTGCAACTCCCTCAACACGCTGGCTGTGTATGTGCTTGCTCATTCTATCCTCTCTGTGTAGGACATTCTTTTCTCCCTGCCCCACCCCACTCCACGCCCCATTTCCTACACCCGGAGAGATCCTACACAGCCATTCAAGCCTCGCCCAGATGCCACTCAGCAGTCTTCCTGCACACTGATCTCCTGTCATTCCCATCCCTGTACACATGCCCCTCAGCATCAGTGTGGCGCCATCCCACCTGTCCGCTGGACTCGTCTCCAGCCCCTGGGCTCTCCCCGCTATATGGTAACTGCCTTCTGAACCAGGGTGGATGTCCTGATAGACTGCAAACTTCCCAAGGGCAGGGATGGTGTCCCCGGAGCCTAGAAGAAAGCCTGGCAGAGAGTAGGAGCTCCCTAAATATTTTGTTGAGTGAGTTGGATGAATGAGTGGGGTGGGGAGCACCTTAGGACAGGGACAGTGTCATAGTCACAGGACACATTCTGTGTCCCCATCTCATGGCACGTGCTTGGTACCCAGTGGCCGTGCAGTCATGGTGAATGAGTTAGAGGCAGGAGGAGAGAGGACAGAGGGCCCCAGAGGCGAGGGAAGGCTGGACTTATGCGGCAGTACAGGCCCGTGCACAGCTCCGTTCCTTCCGCCAGGGGGCGCGGGAGGCCCAGCACTCGAGGCCTCCAACTCGGGGAAGTTCCCTTCCCCTTGAGGCTCAGACTTAAAACCTGCAGAGGTTTGGGGTTGTTCCCCTCCACAGAAGGGTCTAGGAGGCGGTCAGCTTCTAAAGGAAGGAGCCCACCCAAAGCTGGGTTACTGCAGCAGCAGGCCTGGGACTGGCTGGCCAGCCCTTGCCTGGTGGGACAGGAAGCAGCCCGCTCCTGGGATCTGGAGGCGCCTGAGGGCAGCCCATTCTGGGACAGTTAGGGACCTACAGCGGGCGGCTATGGTCAGGGCCTAACTGGTTCAGACCTGGGAATGGGCTCAGAGGCCCTCACATCATGGGCGTGGAGGCAGCTAGTCTGCACAAATTCCTGAACACTAGCAACTTGTTAGAACTCACACCTCTGTCTCCTGGCTCTGTCATGACAAGGCCATGCCAGTCAAGGCCAACCCAATCTTTCAGGGATTCCAGGCCCTGGGAGACAGTGACAAACAGGACATAATCCCTGCCCTCCAGGTGCTTCCCTGTCCTCCATGGAAGCCCTGCACCAGCCTCCTTCCAGTGGCTTCTGGAACCAGATGGTTGCATGGGAATCCTGGCTCAGCCTCTCCCTGCTCTGTGACTTTGGGCACTGACCTTAACCCCTTCTGTGCCTCAGGTTCATCATGAGTAACATTGTTAAAATGATGGAATAAGTTATTCCCTGACAGCCTCTTAGGAGAGTGCCTTTCAGGTAGTAAGCGTTCAATAAATCAGAGCCATCATCAAGATTATGATGCCCTATCCACTGGCCCTCAGAAGCTTACAGTTGAAGGCATACTGGAGAATAGCTAGATCGGTGTCCTGGCAGTATTGTCACCATCTTTGCCTTAGCTTTGAGCATCCCCCCAGCTGGTCGTTCCAAGTCCATAGGTGTGGAGAAGAGGACCCAGTAGGACTCAGAGGACTCTCTGCTCATGGGAGCACACCAGACAGATCCAGGGAGAGAACTGAGGCCCAGAGAGGCCAAGTGACCTGGTAAAGGTCGCAGAGACAAATAGAGGCAGGGCAGGGAGAAGAATCTGGTCCAATGACCCACCATCCTATCTCTTGGGGTCTTTGGGCCACACGGCTGAGTGGTCACTCTAGTGAGCCATCCATCCCGACCAAGATAGCTTGGTGATTTTTGTCTAAATTAAATCGCCCCAAACATTTGTATAAAAAAGAGTTTTTGAGTATTCTTGTTTTGTCTTTCAGCCCTCCTTACAGATAAGGGGATAGTACAAAGAGTGAGAATGAGAGAACTGGGCAGGTAAGGGAGGTGTTGAGGTGAGAGGCAGCCGAGGGTGCTGGAGGGATAGACTATGAATCCGGATCACTGTCCACAATGGCGGCGTGGCATCCCTCTCCTCTCAGTACTGGGCTGCTGTGAGGACAGCCCCTTGCGTGATGGGCGCCACACTTTGGGAGCTGGGCCTCTTGAATCCTGTTTCTGCATCTGCTCCTGCCTCCACTTTCTCTGCTCTTAGGGTTGTGGCCCTGCCACTGAGCTTAGTCCCTCAATCCCCGTTCTCCTTCCAGAAGGAACATATGTTACTTCCTCCATGAAGCACTTCTGTTCTGACCCCCTGTCAGGGACCATCTCATGTTAATTTGTTTGTACTTCTCTCCCCTTGTGTGATCCTGGAGAGGCAGCCTAGCCCTCAGTGACTGAGAGCTTGGATTCCGGAACCCCCCGAGCGTAGAGCCCGTCTGCTATGCCAGCTGTATGGTGGTGTGTGAGTTCCTTAACTTCCGCGTGCCTCAGTCTGCTCCTCTGTGAGATGGGGAGAACAATAGTACCTTCCTCACAGGATCGATAAGGCTTTGAGTGAGTGAATGCATGTGAAGTGCTTAGACCAGCACCTTGTACATAGGAAATCCTTTCTCAGTGGAGGCTGTTGTCATTGGTATGCTCCTGTCGGCCCTAACTTCTCCTTAAGCCCTCAGCTCCTTGAAGGGGGGGTCCCCCTCTTTTACTAAAGCCAATTTGTATCACCTCCCCCACAGCGGGTCCTTGCAGACTGTTTGTGGAGCAATGATGGCACCCGAATGCCCTCTCCGTGGTCTGCCACCGGGTCCCCTGCAGAGCAAGGTTGTCTCCGTGGCTGGGGCCCTTCCTCTCACAGCCCCGCCCCAACTCCAGCAACTTTCCCTGGCAGCTCCCACATTCCCCACTAACTTTAGGGTTGGTTTCCAGCTGTGGTTGGATTTTTCTGTTTGAAAAATATTTTAAGCAGCTGGTGGGGAAGGGGTGGAGGGGCGGGAAAAGAATAATAAATAAACTAGTGAAAGGAAGATTGTCTAAGTGACTTGAAGCTGCCATTGCCCACAGCTCAGTCTCCAGGTCATGCCAAGGGCTAGGGAGCTATCAGGTGACTGGGGGTAGGAGGGGACACCCTGGTGGCTCCCCAGGCTGAGGAGAGAACCTCACGGCCGCTCACAAGCATCTCTTGCGTCAGCTTTCGCTTTATGGCCCACATGAACTCTGAACATGCAAGAAGTAAACAGACAGAAAGAGTTGCTCTGCAGCAGGCAGGATTGAGGTTAGACACTGGAAAGAACTTACTATCAGCACCTATCCCTGAAACCCGCCTTTATTTCACCCAAGACCTGTTTTTCTCCAGAGCTCGACTTCCTTCTCAGCCTTGATGACGCAATATCTCAGAGAGCCCCCCATTCCCTCAGGGGCTTCTCATTCCCCCAACAACACCCCGTGCTCCTCAACTTCCGAGAGAAGTGCCATCCTCCCGCATCTCCAGCTTCATCAGTGGCCTCTTCTCTCTCCATTCTCCTCTGCCTCTGAGGCCTGTGGGCTCTTTTCCAAAACCCTCACCTTAGTCACCTCCCCACTGGCGGGGTGAGGCCTCAGCCAGAGACCACCTTCCCAGCTGGCAGAGGCCCAGGCCAAGGGCCAGGAGCAGGGGCCATGGGCTGCCCCCCACACAGATGGAAGTTTCACGCTGCCCCTGTGCTGGCCGGGGAGGATTGCTGAGACAGAGACCCACAGAAATTCAGGGATTCAGGCAGAGAGAGTAAATCATAGAGTCGAACAGAAGCCAAGTCAGAAAGAGACAGGGAGCAAGTCAGATGTGAGGGTAGGCAACTGAAGGCCACTAGGCAGTGGCCCTGGCCAGACCTACATGGAAATTCCTGTGGCCTCTGATGGCAGGGTGGGCTCAGCCCTGAGGGATGCCTGGTGCCATTGGGTGTGTGTATGGGGGCGGAGCATGGGGTCTCAGGCCTGGGTGGGCAGGGAGGTCCTGCCCTCCACACCAGGCCCTCCTGAAGGCTCCCTCCACTGGAGTCACAGCCTGTAAGGACAGTGATGCCCCTGTACAGACTGGGCTCTGGAGCCTTGAGGAGCTGTTGCGGGAGGAGCAGAGCGCCTTGCAGTCTTAGGAGCAAGGAGCAGGAGTAGGAGAGGCTGGGAATTGGGGGATGGAGGGACTGACCTTTCAGGCGAGAGCTGGAAATGGCTGGGCCTGAGGACCAAGGAAGTGGCCAGACTGTTGAGGACTAAGGGGTGGTGGGTAGGGGTGGAGAGTAGGCGGTCTGGGTTTCAGAGTGCTTTGCTCTTCGCGGATTGAGGATTACTCTGGCCAGGAAGTCTGGGTGGAAAGACATGCCCACAGTGCTCAGAATTCTGCAGGGCAAGGTCCCATGGGGAAGAGCCAGCTCAGGACTGTGAGCGGAGTGACAGCTGTCTTCGAGGCATCTCCCCTAATCATGCACACCCTAGAGGCACGTCTGCAAGAAAGACAACACAGGTCTAAACTTATAACTGAAATCGCTACTTATTAGGTGATCCTTACCTCTGGCTAACTTGGACCACAGAAAAATTTCAAGTCCCAGAGGCTGCTCAGGGAGAACAAATGGGAATTTGTACTTCCTAATACAACTGTACGTTTATGCAGAACACGAAACCTTGCAAAGCATTTTTTTCTTAGTAAGAAAAGTAAGATTTCTATTAAACATATATGTAGAGTTTAATAAATAATTTAAATCATACACCCATGTTTCCACGGGCCAGGTCGAGAAATAGAGTACCATCAGCACCCCGGAAGTCCTTTGTGCCTCCCTCATTGGCCCCACCCCTCCGCCCCAGAGAGAACTGTCTCCTGACTTCTGTGATCATTATTTCCTTGTTTATCTTCCAAAGCATTGAGTCTCTTAGATAGTATCATCTTTGAGTTTCACAGTAACCTTATTATTCCCACTTTACAGATGAGAATACTGAGGCTCAGAAAGGTTAGATAACAAGTCAAGGGCCACCCAACCAGTAAGTGGAAAACCAGGAGGATATTTGGATTGCCTGATGCCTGGGGCAGTTTCTTAGTCAAATCAGAATCCCTGGGACAACCCTGGTGTTGGAATGTCGGAGAGCGGCTCCCCAGTGCCCAGAGAAGGGGGAGGCCCTCTTCACAGCCAAGCCAGGTGCTTCCCTCCTGGATTTGTTGTCTCTCCTGACTCCCTAGGGCCTGGCTGTTTAGGAACCTGGCAAGAAAGGATGGAGGCCCAGGGGAGAGTAGCTGGAAGTTGGGGAAGCTACCTTCTAGCTAGAAGGAGCTAGAAGACCATCTGGGATGGGATGGATGCCTAGAAAGGGCCCTGCTTGACACATGCCAAGGTAGCCTGGGACCAGGAGGATATGCCTGAGCCAGGTGTGTGCCCAAGTCTTTGCCAGACTTACCAGCGGGGTCCTCGTTGGTGGGCCAGGTGTGGTTGGTGTGAGCACAGGTGTGTGAGTGTGTGTGTACCTGGCATGTCCGTGTACCCGGCTCTATCTGCACACTTGGACTGCTTGCAACCATCCCCCACGTCTTTTTTTTTTTTTGATTATTCATTGTTGTTACAGAAATTTCTAATACAAAAGTCTCTCCTTTTTTTCTAATTCTAATCCAAATGATCCCAAACATAATTTCTTTTAACAATTCAGCATGTATCCTTCCATACTTCTTTCTAAGCACAAATAGTTATTTAGATACACATATCTAAAGACAACAGTTGCTAATTAATAGTTGTTCATTAATAGTTGCTCATTAAAAATAATTATTTCTGGGGCGCCTGGGTGGCTCAGTGGGTTAAGCCGCTGCCTTCGGCTCAGGTCATGATCTCAGGGTCCTGGGATCGAGCCCCGCATCGGGCTCTCTGCTCAGCAGGGAGCCTGCTTCCTCCTCTCTCTCTGCCTGCCTCTCTGCCTGCTTGTGATCTCTCTCTGTCAAATAAATAAATAAAATCTTTATAAAAAAATAATAATTATTTCTAAGAAAATAGTATCAGAGTCTACACACTGTTTTTCAACTTTTTTTCACTGACTATACCTTGGTCATCTTCCCTGTCAGTCTATATAGATTTCTTTCACTTTTCTTTTTAACAGCTAAAGAGTACTCCACCAAAAAGATGCACCATCATGTGTCTAATGGGGTTCGCTCCTCTGTAACCCAGCTCCCCCAGTCTTCCTGAGGTGGGGGGCATGGTGCAGCAGGACGCAGAGATGGGCCTGACCCTGGGAGGCAGCCCCGTTCCAGCTGCCTTTTGACTTCCAGCTACCCTACCATCCCATCCACCCCAAAGTCCACACTCCCTTCTCCTGTGCACTGTCTCTGTCTCCTTCCCTTTCTCCCTCCTGAGCCTTGACTTCTGAGCCCGCAGCACAGCGGCTGCTGGGTGAGTTCCTGGCCTCTGAGGCTGTCTGGTCTGAGAGAGCTGGGAGGAATTGGGGCTGGGAAGGCCCAGAGTTCAGGACACGTGGTGCAGACAGCCTGCAGGGCAGTCGCTTGACTCCTGCCACGGCCGCTCCAGGAGAGGGCACCACGCGTGGTGAGGCAGGCACTGCCCCGTGCCCCCATGGCAGCTTCCTTCTTCCCAGAGGGCCTGGGCCGAGGCAACTGTGCCAGATAGGCCCGGTGCTCCCGCCCCTGTGCAAGTGTCATGGAAAATCCAAAGCCTTGATCTTTGTTCTTGATGGCCCCTCCCCAGTTTTTACAACTGGAAACTTGTGGTTGCTTTGTTCCCATCAGCTTGGGAGAGAGGTGTCATGGGGTGGTGGGGTGGGGGGCAATGGCTGAGTCAGCAGCAGGTACAGATCTCAGGGCTCCCAAGGACCCCCCATGACCCCTTCCCTCTCACTCATGCTCACAGTGTGCCCATAAACAGAGCACACTTCCATGCCAGGAGGCAGAGGGGGCGGGCATAGGCACAGCCTTTGTGTCTGACCTGGGCAAGCTGTCTCCCCCTCACCTAGAATCAGCACCCCCAGTTGTCCAGGCCCATGATTCCTACTTGCTCCAAACACTTCTACTTCTTCCGATGTCCTGGTGACAAGCAGTGCCCAGGTCTTCTCATTCTTCCTGGCAGGTCCAGGATGTCTGTTTACCATGGGATCTAATTAGAAGTTTATGGTAAGGAAAGCACTTTGTGAGCTTCCTTCCCTCCCCTTGCACTTAGCCCTGCTCCTCCTGCCCTCTCCCTCCCTTCTCCCTCATAGCCAGAGTTCATGGAAACTTCCCAGGTCAGTGATTCTCACCTTCTTTTCCTCCTCAGCAGAAAGGGCCCCAACCCCCTTCTCTGGAGCCTGACACCTTCTTTTGCTCAAACCCCTGCTTTCCTGGAACAAGGTCTGCTGTGGAGGAGGGGACAGACCTGGGAGCTGAACCCAGAGCAGAAATTCCCCATCTGGACTCCCTCATCTGGACTGTCGGCCCATGAGATGTGATCTTAGAGGTGAGCCTGGGCTGCCTTCACCCCAAGGTGAGGGAGGACAGAGGAGCCAAAACAAAAGGGAGAAGGCCCAGATCCCATCAGCAGCCGCTGCACTCGCAGACCAGCCCACCACTCAGTCCACTCACAGATACTGTGAGGCAGCTGGAGGAAGTTGGAATCTAGCCCTGGGGCAGGGCAGGGAGGTACAGGGCACAAGCTTCGGGACCCCAGAAGGCAGAGGCCTGTCTCCAGGGGGTGGATGGTGAGTTGGGACTTGAGCAGCGGGGGTGAATGGAGAGGGAGCGGTTGGTGGGGCTGAGGGATGGACAGAACCAGAACCCTGTGCTCAGGCTTCTCTGCTTGGCTGGAGCTCGGGGGGGCTCTGGCCAGTCCATCTGTCGGTTTGGGTGGTACGCTTGCTGAGGCTAGAGCAGGCAGTGGCTGTGGGGTGGAGGGAACTGAGCTGTCTGGCCCAGGCACTGAGTGCATGACCCTGGCTTGATGGTGCTCTTCCTACAGGGCTCCATCGCTCCCCTGGGGGTAGGGGACTGGGCAGAGGAAGACTGAGAACTGGCTTGTGCCTGGGTCCCCAAGGGGGTGCTCCGCCCCGCATCAGCTCCGCCTCACCACCCAAGCGGGACGGATTATTTCTGCTCCTTCGGAGTCTGCCAGTGCCTTTGCCCCTTCCCCAGAAATTACTCAGTTACCAGGTCGGTTTTCTACTTCCAGGGAAAGACAGGCCCTCCCCTCCCAGCTTCCTGTACCTCAAGGCCTCGGGCACTGGCCCTCCATCCAGCTCCGGGGAGGGACCAGGTGCCTGGGTCTGGGTCCAGGGGCAAGGTCACTCTCATCTCTGCTGGGGAAGCCAGGGGAATGTGAGGGTGGGTTAACCCCTCTCCTTTGCATCTTTCCTCTCCAGCTTCCTGCCGGCACATTCCCATCAGCATGCGAACACGCTGTACCTCATCTTTAAAGAAATCCTCTCCAAGACCCTTGCCCTTCCAGCCACCGCTGCACGGCCTTGCCGCTGTCACAGTCACATTCCTCCCAAGAGTGGGCGACCCTGGCTGCTCCTACCTCCTCCCCTGCCCTTCCCTCTTCACCCTCCCCCATGTCTGGTGTCTGCCCCACCCCACCCACTCGTAAGAAAATCGCCAAACTCAGCCTCTTGGCCTCGTTTCTCCTCTGTCTGCAGCTTGAACTCAGCCGGCCCTGGCCCGATGTGCTCGCCTCTCTGGGTTTCCCCGCACGGTGCTCTCCTGGTTTTCTTCCTGCAGGTTCCTCTCCATAGTGGCTCTAATGCCCGTGACCCTGGACTCGGTCCTAAGCTCCTCTCCCCCATGGGTCCATTGTTGTGGGCCGTGTGGTGGCAAGACCATGATGCTGACTGGCCTGCTCCTCCTCTTTGAGCTCTGACTCCTAGAAACAGACTTGACATTTCTACTTGAGGTCTCCCAGATGTTTCCAACGGAACCTGCCGCAAGGAGAACTCTTGGTTCTCACCCCATTACACCCCAGTCTTGCCGGCATCACCTCCCCCTTCCTGATTGTTGAAGACTGTGGTCCTTGAGTCCTCCTTACCTTTCACATGGAGTTTCCCATCAAGTCCAGCAAATCTTTCCTCCAAAGTGGGTTCCTCCACTTCTAATTCCAACAGGTCTCCCAACTGCCATCCTCTCTTTCCTGGGCTCTAGGGTGGTCTGCTGGCTTCCAACTAAGGCTCCCCCGTTTCAGTCTCAATGAAGCATTAAGAATCATCATTCAGGAAAAAAAAAAAAAAAAGAATCATCCTTCAGACCATAAACCCTTTCCCCACAAGCCTTTCAATGTGCATGCGTGTGTGTGTGTGTGTGTGTGTGTGTGTGTGTGTGTGTGTATGTATGTTCAGAACATCCAGAGCCTATAAGGCCCTTAAGCATTGTTTTGTTTTGTTTTTCTCATTTCCCAGCTTTGTCCTGTGTCTTCCCCATGGCCCGGCACCTGGGGGTTCTTGTTTTAGTCCCTGATGGCCAAAGTTCTTTTCCTGCCTCAGGGCCTAGAATCTCCCCCCACCACACACACAGCTAGCCCCATTAGCATCCTTCGGATTAGCCAGGGTGTCCCCCCAAGAGAGATTTTCCCGTCCTATTGCCCCATCCAGACCAGCCCTCTTCCTTTCAGTGCTTTTCTCAGTTTATTTTCTGAATGTCTGGCTTACTATGCTTGTGATCATTCTAGAATATGAGCTCCATGGGGAGCAGGGACTGTGATGTTGTCACCATTGTGCCTCCAGTGCCTCGCAGAGGAATGGGGGCTCGGTGGACGGACACTAACATCTGCTGAATGAGGGACTGAGTGCCTGAGTGGGAGTTCTCCGTGCTGCAGACAGTGAGGCTCTGTGGGTGCTGGAAGAAAGGCATGGAGGACGGGAACCCTGTGGTCAGTAGAACGATACTCCCTACCTAGTGTTGCTGGATTAGCAAATAAAAATACGGAACACCTGGTTAAATTTAAATTTCAGATAAACACCAAATCTTTTGTCAGTGTAACTATGTCTGAAATTGAAGGAGCTGGGTCCTGACTGTGGCCTGGGGACTTGGGTCCTTGACCTTTTAAGGTCACAGGCGGATCCTATCAGGCCCTTCCTTTTCCATGACCTTCTGACTTGTCCTCAATTTTTGTTCATTTCACCACACACTTATCGGATACCCTGGGCGTGGGGCCAGGTACTGAAGGCATAAAGATGAGTAAGACTTGTCCTTGAGGACTGGACGACAGGATCTGGCCCTGGGAGGAAAGCCATCACCAGTACCCACAGTCTCCAGACACAGGGCTGAGTGCCTTCCCTGCTCTATCTCATTTAATCCTCCAGACTCCCCCCACCCCCAAGGTAAAGCGTTATTGCTGCCATTTCATAAACAAGGACAAACATGTTCAGGTAATTCTGTAACTTAGTGAAGGTCACAGAGGTAGTAAGTGATGGGCCTGGATGCAGACTGGGTCTTCTAGTCCCCAGGAGAAGGATTCCTCCCTCTTGGAGCATCTCAGCCGTCAGAACCAGGTCAGAGGCTAGTGGGGCAGGAGGAGGCAATTGGAGGGAGGACTCACCCAGAGAGTGCTCCCCCCAACAAATTTCCTAACAGCTTCTTTACACCAAGGCCCGGGGGAGCTGTCTGGACACACCATAAGGCCATCAGCACACGACCACTGGCATCTGGGTCTCACCAACCTCTCCCAGTGACATTAAACATACTGTCTAGTAACCTCAGTCCTCCAGAGGTCACTCAGCCCTGAGGGGGTTGGCAGTATGGGAGAAGGGGCTGGTAAAATGCTGACCCCATCCTGACCTGCCTTCCACTCTGAGAGTCCTGTCCCTTCTAACTTGGGCCACAGCTGAGTTCACATTCCATTCCCTGTAACCTATGTGTCATAGACTCTCGGCTCAGGTTGGGTTCCAAGAGGGCATTCTTGCCTTCCTTTTCCCTCTCAGAAGGCCAAGCCCTCCCCGCAATTTGACAAGGAGGCTCTGGGCGCATCAGAGATTCCTGGGAAGGAGAGGTGGCACAGCCCATCTTGCTCACCTTCCCCAGGGCCTGCTATGCCCAAGGACTAGAAACTTCTACCCAGCTTTTTACCTCCAGTGACCTTTGAGGCAGGTTGCTGAAGCCCAGGTCTCTGAGAAGCAAGATGACCTCGGAACCTGCTGTGCCTCTCATTCTTTTTGTCTTTCCCATTTCCCATGGTTCTACCTCTTTACTTTCCTTTGTGTCTATGCCGCCCCAAGGAAACATAGCTTGGATGTGGGGAATCCCCTCCTCGAGCCCTTTATGGGACTGACGCATGGGATTTCCCAGCATTAGTTCCAACACCTAATAAATGGATCTAGATGCACTTGACACATTTTCCTAATTGCATTTGGTCTAATTCCCAGGGCTGCTCCCTACCTGCGCGTTCACACACAGTCACACTGGTGCACACACATCCTCTCACCCACACTTGTACATTCACACACACACTAGCACTTGGACTCTGTCCATCTATCTCTTCTATTAACAGAAGGCATTGACATGTCCAGGGAGAGTCCATAGTCACTGACAGTTGGCGGGGAGAATTCATCCCAGGTCTTCTGCTGAGCAAACATCACGATAGGCCATCTGGGTGGTGGAGGCAGTCGTGCAATGGGATGGCTTGCACTGAGATGAAGAGATATTCAAATAAGGATTTGTGGGGGAGCATAGTTTAGCTTGGATGGAACTTGGTTGAAGAAGGAACCATAACACGGTAGGAGTCTTGAGCCCAAGTCAAAGATAATTCCTTGTGGTGGGAATGTGGAGAAAGGGCATGGCTGCAAGACTTGTAGGGACAAAGATTCTAGTAATCAGCATTATGAGCTAGTCTACTGTGCAGGAAAGAACTGCCCCTCAGTCACTTCCACGTCTATAGGGAAAGTCTATTGCATCCACTGATCTTGGTGAGTGATGTTTTAGAGAAATTGTGGAAAGTGGATTAAATTGGATGTTTGATTCAATGCAAGTAAGGAGTGGAAATGGGCACAGGAGACAACACATAAGAGGGAGAGAAACTTCCAGAGAAGCAGGAAGCGGGAGCCAGAAGGGACTGGGTGGGTAGGGGAACATAAGGCCAACCCCAGTGCTGTCCCAAACATTCCTGGCAATATTGAGAGGGACCCTGGTTTTCCTACCACCTGTGGGATGAATGTTGGTGTCGATATTACTTCCTCTCAAAGAGCAGAATGACCCAAGTGGAATCACGTGTCAGTGTACATATTAAAACCAGTGTGCATTCACACTCACATGAACATTTCTTTCCCCTCGCTGGGGCTTATACTCAGTGATTTGGCAAGTATCAGGTTAATGTTATAAATGGAGACAGCCAAACCAGAATATTTAGGTTAAAAAAAATCGACCACTGGCCTGAATTATCTGGTTTGGCCATCTAGACTTAGCAAATTAACCAGAAAATTGCCAGAGTCCTGCACTTGTGTTGGACAGACACAGGGTTTAGGGTGGCCGGCATCTTGCTGATAACATAGATAACTCTTCACACATTATTATTAAGTGTTATCTCTCTGCATGTTATTACATCTAATGTATATTTGTAATGCCCCAGGGATTGCCCCAGCTTCCCCGGGACCAATCCTTTTCATCCAAGGCTGGTTTTGTACAGCTGCCTAGCACGTGACTAAACCCTGGGGATCAAAACACTGAAAAAGTGGCACATGCCAAGCAAAGAAAACACCATCATTGCTTCAGTTCTTGTTCTTGTCTTCATTTGCTAACAGCAAGGGCTCAGGAAATGCAATGAAGTTTACCATACGCCTAAATTGCATGTAATTTGCAAAAAAAAAAACGCCTGCCTTTGAAACAGAACCCCAAATGAAAAACACCAACTATGAACATTTAAAAAAAGTAATAAGGAAATAGGAAGAGAGCAGGTGTCTTGGAAGACTTCTGAACCCAAAGAGAGGAGCCTTGGGTTTGTCACCTCCGTTTGCTAGGAACTTGCCTCTGCAAATCTGTCCATGTCATCAGTTTTACCACGATGGAAGGTAGATGCGGGTGCTTTTGACAAGCTCCTTCCGGCTCAAACCTACTGAGACTTCCCAAGAGTGTGTGGGTCCTGGAGATCACCGGGTGTTTATGAGGAATGGTCTGCTGGGGGGAAATAGCATTGCTCATGTTTTCATGTGCATATTAAATGTGACTGTCCTGGGAAGATACCGATTCTGACTCACTACATCTAGGTTTGAGACTCCTTGTTTCTCGCAGGCTCTGGGCTAGGCTCATACTGCTGGTCCATGGACCACACTCTGAGAAGCAAAGGCGCAACCGATGCGGGGCTGAGTGCAAAGCCCCAGCTCCGTCCTAGTGTTTTATCTTCGCTGAGACTCAGTTTCCTCTTTTGCAAAATAAAAACAGTCTTAAATACATACTCCCAGAGGTTGTTGAGAGGCTAGAACAGATGACACATTGGAAAGCCCGGTCTCTGTTGTCAAGTGCCTTACAGACAGATGGGTGTTATTACTGTTTGGGGGTGGCCGGGCTTTGCCTTCAAAGGCTCCCCATTGCTGCTGACCCAGCAGGTAGATGAGGGAGAGAGAGCTGCCCGCTGCCGCGCACTCACATGAAGCCTCTTCCCCGGAAGCTGTGATTAGCAGAGCCTGAGGTTCTGGGCAGGTCTCCCTCTGCCCTCTGATGACTGGTTTACTTATGCTCCTGGCCCTTGACCCAGAGAGGCCACAGGGCTTCCAGCAGCGCACGGGCGTCCGGAAGGCCTCTGGCTCAGCCTGCATGGGCTCTCCCTTTAGCTCACCACAAGCCCAGGACTGGTCCTGGGCAGAACTCGGCGCTAGGCGGTTTTGACGCCCTGTTTTTCCCTGAGGCAGCCAGTGTCCACACGCCCTCCTCCCCTCCTGCCCTCAGCTCGCTCCACCCAACCCACCCCCATCAAACCTCAAGTCAGGAAAGCATCCCACCCACGAATTCAGAGTTCGCAATGGCTGATAAGGCTTTGGGTTGACCTCTCTTTAGGGGACAAAGCCAAGTTGGGACTTAGAGCCACAAAGGAGTGGTTCAGGCCTCAGTGCCTGGAAAGGGTGGTGTTTTGGGAAGAGGCTAGGAGGCCTCTCCACTACCTCTGAAATCCTGGACTTCCGTGTCCTGCACCCTTGCCATTTTCCATTTCTAGTCAGAAATATTCCATCCTTGCCCCGCACATTCTCCATCTTGCTCCCATGACCCACTTTGGGTGTTTGTGTGAGCTGATACAAACTCTTAGATTTCATAGATGGATGTGAAAATCTGGCAGATCTAGGTTTCTTGGCCATCAGAGCTTGGGTACAGCTATCATTAGCAACCAGGGGTTGTCAACCTCCTTGTCCCCTTGACAGCTTGGCAGACATGTGGGACACAGTCTCCCTTGCATCCTGGGCAATGAACACCACTCCTTCCCCAGCCCCAGACCCAGCCAGAGGCGACCCATCTCTCCCTCATTCGGGTCAGTCTTACCCAAGTAAGGGGGAAGACTGTTACAATAAGGATGACTTTGATTTGATTATTATTGTTATTTTTAAAGTATTGCTAAACTTGGGTGCTTTATTTAACATTAGGAACAACCAGTGACCTGTGATCCTCTGTTAAGAATTCTGTCCACAGACCCTTCTCCAACACCGGGGCCAGGGACTGTCTGCTCAAGAATGGGATTTGATTTTAGGCCACAGACCTACTGAATAGTTGTTATGTGCTAGGCAAGCAACCTGTGAACATACAAAGAGAAATAAGACATGGAGAACACGTGGCCAGCTGGAAAGCGGGAGGGAGATGTGCTTCCCCCACGACCAGGAGAGTCCCACAGTCTTTGTCATGACTGTTCTACTGCTGGTCGACCTGAAGGTCTGTTTGTGCCACCTCCTTCTTTTTTAATCCCTGGATGAATCTTGCTATTTTATTTTTCTTTTCTGGTTTGTCAGATTTAATAATCTCAGAAACCCACTTTTGTGTGTGTCTCCTGATTCATTTGTTTTAGCTTTTATATTTCTGTTTCTACTCTCTGAATGTCCTCTTGGGTCTTTTACTGAATATGTAGTCCATTAACATTCAATCTTATGTGATTATCAATGTATTTTAAGCTGCTTATTTTCCAATAAAGGCTATTTCACCGCATCCAAGAATTTTTAAAAAAAAATTTATTTATTTATTTATTTGACAGAGAGAGAGAGATCACAAATAGGCAGAAAAGCAGGTGCAGAGGGGGGGAAGCAGGCTCCCTGCTGAGCAGAGAGCCAGATACGGGGCTCGATCCCAGGACCCTGGGATCATGACCTGAGCCGAAGGCAGAGCCTTTAAAAAAGGGTTTTTTTTAGAAAATATTTTATTTATTTAACAGCCAAGAATTTTGACGTGTGTCATTTTCATTATTATTTGGTTATAACTTTCATGACTGCAATTATTTTTTTGACTTATAAATTATTTAGGAAAGTACTTGAAGTTTTCCAGATAAGATTTTATTTATCCTCTTGAGTTTGGATTTGAATTTTACTTCATGGTGGTCACAGAAAATATAAAAAAATTTCCTGGTCTTTTTTGAGACTGACTTTATGGCCCATTTTTGTAAATACTTCATCATGTGTTCTTGAAAAGGATGTGTGCTCTTCAGTTTAGGGATGCAAAGATTTTATATAGATCAAAATTTAAATTATATTTTTGTGATTTATGATTTGTGTTCTTTTTTCAATTTTTGACTTCTTTCTCTTTTAAGATTTTTATTTATTTATTTATTTTGAGAGAGAGAGAGAGAGAGAGCATGCCTGCAAACAGGGGGAGGAGCAGAGGAAGAGGGACAAGCAGACTCCACGCAGAGTATGGAGCCCAACCTGGGGCTCAATCTCATGACCTTGAGATCATGACCTGAGTCAAAGCCAAGAGTCAAATGCTCAACTGACTGAGCCACCCAGGGGTCCCATCAATTTTTGACTTCTTAAGCTTTGAGTTTCTGGAAAAGATGAATGGAAATCTCCCACTCTCTCTTTGGATATTTTAATTTCTTTTCGTGATTCTGTCCATCTTTGCTTCATGTATCTCCCAACTATACTGCTAACTGCATGCAGATTTAGTTATTACGTAACTTCCTGGTATAGTAGTGATCCTCGTGGTCCCTGTGATGCTTCTATTTTTTTCTTGCTTTAAAATCCGTTGGATACTAATTTTTAATTAACAATATTATTATTGTTGATATTAATATTGCTATCCCAATTTTCTTTTTGTATAATTTCACTTTTGACATTTTTTTTTATTATGAATTATGGACAAAATGTAGATTGACTTTTAATGACCTGAGTCTCTGTCCTTTAGCAGATACATGGTGTCTGTTAACATTGTCCACATTTACTTTCCTAGGGTGGCCTGCTTGTAAGGCCGAGGTGTCCAGAGGACCTGGGAATGACATGGCCACTCCCAGGAAAGCCAACGTGAATTACTCTCTCACAAATTTCCTGAGCCCTGGCCCTGGAATTTACCTTATCCTCACCTTTATCTTCCATGTAAGATGTAGTTATCCTCACTGTCAGCGGCATCTCTTGACCCTGGATCTGTCCTGTGTCCCTCTGTCCCTCACTGCTTGGCTCACACAATCGACAGGAAGGCTTTGCACTTGGGGTATCCATTTTCTTCAGCACAAATGTGTGGACTTGTTTCTATACCGACACCTTCAAATCTAAACCAAACCCTCTGTTCTCCCAGGGTTTGTCCACCTCCACCTGGCTCTTCCTCTGTCCTCTTGTCCTTGTGTCGCTGTGGTTTCTCCTATCTGATATTTCCCTCCACAAGTCCCCCATCTTGCACGCACAGGTGCCCGCACACACACACACACACACACACACACACACACAAGTTCCTATGCTGGCTCCAGCATAAACTGGTTGGGAGGAGTTTTGCTCTGATGTTTTAAGAGTGGGGATAGGGAAAGGGCAGGTAGCAACACTGATCCGTTGTCCAAATGGTGTCAGTGCAGGAGAGTCATGAAGCCATGCTTACTTCGTTGCATGTCCGTGTTTCCTGCCCACAGCGGCTTTGGGCTTGAAGTGTTCAGGCTCTCTCCCCATCCAACTTGAGGTTAGACCTCAAAAGGCTGAATTGAATGAGTGGGGAGGTGGCATCATTTCTGAAAGTCCCACCCTCGTGGCTTAAGGGTTGGAAACTGGAGGCTGTGTCTGTGGTCTGGGGAAAGCCCTGACAGGTAGGAGGCAGGGGCCCCTGCTGTGCCCACACCAGATGGGGAGCCTACAGGCAGTGCCATGTGGGCCAGTCAGAGGCCCCAGGAGACCTTGTGAGCAAAACAGCAGCTCCCCTTTCCACAGTGCCACGCTACCCTGTGGCTCAACAAAGGGGAACTCTTGTAGGGTCTGATCACATGCAAAGTAAGGTACAGAGACCCACGGAGATGGGGTGGCAGAGTCTGGGAGTGGGAGCGATAAAGGGGACATTGTGGGTATCATCAGGGCCACGACCACCAGCCAATCTTCATTGAACTTGAAAGATTGAAGACCAGCTCATCGGAGGCCCCACTGGGGTTGTGGTGGCTGCCATTGCGTGAAAAAGCCTTTCTGCTGGTGTGGGAGAGACAATCAAAGCGGTCAGGTTTTCTTGGTAAGAAAAGGGTTCTCAGAAACTACAATCTATGCTTAGGAACCAAACAACCCCATTAAAAATCTATGTTCACACAAATCAGTGACCTTTGGGTACGTTGAAACAATTTCTAAACAATGACTTATGGCCAATAAACCAATTTTTCAGTACTCAAGTGTGGGACAAAAAGCAGTAACTGTGTGGGTGGACCCATCCATACAAGACCTTGCACTAATTAAGCCAAGAGATCAAAGCTTCCACAAGTACTAATCCCAAGTGCGCTTTTTGGCTCTCATCTACGGTAGGAGTGGGAACATATTCTCACCTGGCAACTTCCTCCTCTACTTCTGTTCATATCCAAGCACATGCAGCTTAATCAAGCTAGTGAGCATCAATTGGTCCTGACTGACCTGGATGGACCCAGCTAGATAAGGAGAATTTTCTTGGCCCTGGGAGCAGGGCAGCAAGAACCCTAGGCTGGGTGCAGCAGCCCACGGCATAGGGTGGTACATGTCCCGGGCAGCTCAGCACAAACCCCAGTCTTTTGGTGGTCTCCATACAGACATCACCCCTGTGTTGTCCATGCACTTGGCTGAGATTCAAGGTTTGTCTGTAACGTCTTGGAGACAGAAAAGTGCTCTCCACCTCCCTTGACTTGCCTTGAGCCCTATCTCCTTTGGTGGGGTGTGAAGGGAAGTTTTTGGGAACAGAGGGCACACTGAGTTCCCCAAAAGCACCCAGGTGTCAGTCCCATTTGGAGGAGGGAAAAAGAACTCTGGAAGAAAGTATCTCAGCCGCGGGTGTGTGGGCTGGTCCCTTCCTCCTTGCCCTGGCAGTTAGAGTAATTGCCTGATTACAGGTAAGGTGTGTAAAATGGGGGGGGGGGGTGCCTGTGTGGTGGGGTGACCTGAACTTAACAAAGTGGGGTTAGGAAACTGAAAGCTGGTTTGTTGGCCAGGAGAACACCCCAACACCTGGTGCCTCCAGGAGAAAAATATTTGCTCCTTGGGAAACTTAAGGACTGGTGTTGGGGGTTAGGGCAAGGATGGAGGTACCAAGGGTCCCCAGAGACCTCTGACTTTGTTCCCAGGGGGTTTCTCCTGCTTAGAATGAAGCTAATAAATTCTAAGCCACGTCTGATCTTTAGTTTATCTTTGGACATGAAACCAGGGAAAATCTAACAACGGCAGCCATCCCTGGTCCGCCTCCATACCCCCACCCAGTATTTACTGAATACGGTGTCTGGCGGAGGGCTTCCTGCCAAGCCCGCAGGCTCCAGAAGTCCCTGGGGAGCCATAGAGGGCCGGATGGCAGGGGAGATGACGCCTCTGTCTGTGTCTCGCCTGCGGCCTCAGGCAGGCTGCAGATACCACAAGGCTGCGTGGTCTTGGGTTCAGCTACCGCCCTCCCCACTGGCCATGTTGACCCGGGCCTCCCACCCCCATCTTGGCCTGGTCCCCCTGTGTCTGGGGACCGGGGGAAGAGGGCCTGATTGTGTAAGTTTGGGGCCAGACCTCTGCTGTCGGGGCTTTCTTTGGGCTCAAGAGGGAATTGGGGCCATGGGGGTAGAGTAAACAGGCTGTGTTCCTGGGAAGAACTGCCTGGGCCAGCTGCTTGAGGTTGAGGAACAGGGCCCGGTGTCCAGACCCAGAGTCGGTGGGCCAGGACACACAGAACCATCTGGAGGGAGGACAGACTGTACTTAGCCAAAGGGTGAGTCCTCTCCCATGCCTAACGCCTTCCCTGGCCCTGATCTGGGGTTTTGGTCTGCTTTATCTTTGCCCGCAGTTGCCCACCTGGCCCTTAAAATCCCATGGGGCTAGAGAAGTTTGCCTCAGTGAGCCACGAGGGGCTGGGCCAGGTATGGGTTAGGCCAGAGGTGAGAGGTAACACTTAACCTTTCTGAGTCAAATGTTTCAAGGGAGAGGAGGTTGTCCAAAGAGGACAAGGAAGACTGGTAGAGGTATGGGTGGTAGGATTTGGGTTGCTCCAAGGCTCCCTCTGTCCTAATGGTACTGACTGTGGCTCTTCACCAGAATTAGTTTTAAAGTCTCTGGTTGGTCAGAAACTTCCCTAGCATCATTCGAAGCCCAAGGAGAATATTTTGGGAAAAGAAAGTCCTTATTTAATACTGAAAAAAAAATGTGATTCTTGCTGTTCTAGTAAGTTTATCAATTCCCTATAATTTTCTTGACCCAAAAGATAACAAGCTGGGCCCCAAAAGAAGTATTTAACCACATCCTTCCCCTATGTGATCTCTTTGCTGCCCCTCTCCCTCGAAAACACAGCCTTACAGCCCTGGCAGAAACGGTCATTGCAACCCGCAGCTCTATGCATGGTTTCCCACCACTCTGAGTATGTAGACCCTAAATAGTTTAGGCTGGGATCTCTGGGAAGCCCCCGATGTCCTTGGGCCATAAGCTCCCACAGTGACATATGATACCCCTCTCTTTATTCCCGCAAAACTTCTCTTGTTATGGGAGGTGACTGCACTCTCAGAGGGGCCCTGAACTAGATGGCCAAGAAGTGAACTTTGCTGTCATGGGATCTTTCCTCCTTTCAGATTCTCCCTCCTCTGGACCCCACCAGCAAGAGGGTAGCCGTCGAGAGGATCCCGGGGTTCAAAGTGGTAATGACTGAGACCGTACATGGCCCAGGTCATGGCAAAGTCAACGTCATGACAAGACCAATGAGGTTCTTGGTCCCTGTTAGGTCCCCCCAAAATGGGTCCCCCAATAATGGGTCCATGATTAAAGGAGCGAGACTGATACAAAGCGAAGGTCAAGCAAAGCTTTATTTTGCGCCAAGCATCAAGAATCAGACCCACCGTCAAACAGACTGGTCGGGGCTGCCCCTTACAGAGGACAACGGCTCCCTGCTTTCCAGACTAACTTTTATAGAGCAAGGGCCATGTGGTTGGGCCTGGCCACACACAGGTGGCTAATTGAATTACAATTCACCCCACAGTAGCCATGGAAACTAGCCCATCACCTTGGTAGCTAGGAGACAGTATGCGCCCCCCCACTGATCGATGTCTCCACCTGGCCTGACCAACCCTTGTATTTGAGCTTTGTTACCTGAGGCTGGTTTCCGGGACTTGTTTTTAAGTCCCCTGGGGGAAGGGGAGCAGGGACTGTTTAAGGGTTAAACAACAAAGTTATTGTTTAACCTCAGTGGAAGCCTCTGGCTAAAATAAAAATATAAAATAGGTCCTTACAGTCCCCTTAACAGCATTCTCTGTTCCTCGCTCCTACCTGTCCCCCAGATCCGTTCTCCATCTTTCTTTGTTGGGTTCTTTGCCCAGGAGGCTGACCCCCCTGGACCTCATTTCCCTGGGATCTCTAGCCTACTGGCTTCTGATTGGGTCTAGCTGGAGAGACACTTTAAAAGGATCAGAGGGAGAAGGAAGAGGCTGGGTATTTCTCCCTGCTCCTTTCTACTTCAAAGTACTTTGATGGCTTTGTGGCTTTCAGCTCCCACCAGGTGGCTGGCTCCTCATGGTACCAGCTCTCACTGGGCTCTGCTTACTATTTCTTCCCTTGTGCCCTGGGCCATGGAAGTCACAGTGGTGATGACTTTCTGCCATTGCCACACTCCATTTTTGTTCCCTTCACCTTGCCCACACATCTGCCAACTGACCTTTCTTCATTGTCTCTTCATTTGACCCCGTGGGGGTGAATTACATTTCCTGTTAGGGCCCTGACTAATGCATCTCACCTTCCTGATTTTCTGAACAGATAGCATTTCTCTGGCTAATAGGGGGATTGAGTCAGTGCTCAGAGCCTTGCTGCCCATACCTCTTCTTTTACTGTCTAAATGAGACCCCCAGATTCTGGTCCACGCTATTCCTTTTGTTTAGGGAAGCTGATTTCACTGCTTCTCACCAACATCCAGTCCCCTTCTTAAGGGCCTGGTGGTGGACATTGGTGGAGTTGGGTAGGAGGTCATCATCGAATTTATGGCCGCATAGTTTTGTCTTCTTCCTACCACACCATCTGGCAGGAATCCCAGGCATCCTCCTACCTGAAGAGGAATAGCACTAGGAGCGACGAGCAGGTGGATATTAAGCAGAAAAGAAAGAGAGAAGCATAAAAAACTGTATGGACATCCCAGACATTAGTCAAATAAGAGGAGTGTTTCCATGCTGGGCAAGAGAAGACAGAGCTGCTGCGGGGGAAGGAGAGGAAGGAAGTGGTGCTCGAGAATAAAGCCCAAACTCCTTGACATGCATGAAGTTCCACTTTCCTGATCTGGCTCAGACTCAACTTTGTGGACTGCCCGTGCCCCCCTGAGTGTACTCCTGTACCCTGAGTTTCTGACCTCTTGCTCCATCCTGCTCCTGCTCTTCCTTCCAAGTAGAAGACTCTTCTCTTCTTGATTTCTATTGTTGGATAATAAGTATCACGTGCAGAACCACTTAAAACAACACCCACTTATCATCTCCTTGTGCGTCAGATCACAAGTCCAGGCGGCTCCTCTGAGTTTTGATTTAGTACCTCACAAGGCCAAAGTCACCGTGACCCTGTCGGGTAGGGTGGGCTCTTACCTGGAAGTTTCAGGCAAGTATCTGCCTCCTGGCTCCTTTGGGCTTTTGGCAGAATTCATGTCCTTGTGGCTGCAGGACTGAGGTCCCCATTGGCTGTCAGCTGGGGGTCTCAGAGCTCCACATTCTCTCACATGGGCCCCCGTCTTCAAAGCAGCAACGGTACGTCAAGTCCTGCTCAAGCTTAAGATCGTCTGGGCTTACTCTTCTGCCTCCAGCTAGATAAAAGCCTCTGCTTGGAAAGGACTTAACGTGATTAGATGAGGCACGCAAGGCTATTTTCTCTTTTTGCCATATAATCATGGGAGTAGTAACACCGGGGAATAAAGGCCATGGGGATCATCTTAAAATTCTGCTCATTGTACCTTCTCTCCTGAGTTCAAATGTTCTCGTAGCTGTAAAGCCTTCCTGATCTCCTCATGCAGAGCTAAGTGTTCTCCTCGCACTTGACCAGCATTCCACTGGACTTCTAATTACATCGTCTTAATGAGCAATTTGAGAATAGGAACCTGTTTTAGTCGTCTTTGTATTTTCTGTTGCACCAATGCCCACCACTTAGTAGGTGCTCAATAAACATTTGTAGAAAGAAAGGAAGGGAGCGAGGGTGGGTGGGAAGTTGGATTAGGCAGAAGCTGTAAGAACATAATGACAAAGACCTGAAAGGTCACCTAGTTTGAAGGATACACATTTATAAAGAGATCAAGGATACAAGAACCATTTCTTTTTTTTTTTAAGTTTCTTCTGCTTCTTCTTCCCCCTTCTCCTCCTTTTCTTCCTCCTCCTTCTTCCTCCTCAAACTTGATTTGCAAAGTTTTCACATTCAACATTTGTTTACTACCCCAGGGGCAAGAACTAATGTTTCTATACCTTTGTTTTCTAGCAGAATGCATGGTCCATTCATCAAAAGAACCCATTCAAGAAGCTGATCCAGAACTGTACACCCAGTGGTCCTTCTCACCCTTTGAGGGCAGGGACCAAGAGGACAGGCCACAAAATGCAGTCTGAGAGCTGGGGGAATTTTTCCAGTTCAGACAGATATGAACCAGGCAAAGTCTCTGAATTTAGCACCGGGGGTCTGAGGGAAACGGGAAAAATCCTTTTCTTTTCAGAGAATCATACTTCTCAACAATAGGATATAAGATTTCCTGCTTGTATTCCACTGATCAAGGAGCAGGGAAGCAATGATCCCATTAATACAGTCCTTCTCTTTTTTTAGTAATAAGGTATGGCTTGCCACACACCTCAGATAACACCAATGGTACCCAAAACCTGGTTGGCTTAGCTCGGCCCCAAGTCCCACAGCAGTTCCAAGATAGCCCTTTCTGGTTCTTTCCACGTGTTCCAGTTTCCTCTTCTTCTTACCCCAGAGCTATATACCAAAATAGAGAGAGTGCACCCAATTAAGAAAATTCATCCTTCTTATGCATTGACATTAAAAAATAATAATAAATGCAATACATGTGTATGGTAAAAACCCAAGCGGAACAAAAAAGCCAGAAATTAAAAATTACCCTCCCCACATCCCTCACCCACACCAAGTTCCTCTTTCCAAAGGCTGTCACCATTGACAGTTTTTTATAATCCCGTTCAGAAACAGCGGGATACCTGCCTGGATTTTATTAAGTTCCATGGTAATACTTCTGCAGCTAGGACATGGTTTAATTGGGGCTGGATCTCCATAACAATCATCTTCTCTCCTCTGAACTGTTAAGCCAATTGAGAAGTGTTTAACAAAAACCTTTTTCAAGCCAATTAAATTATTGAACCTGTTTACAGTTTATTCAAGATGAAATGAGGTGTTATTTCAGGAAGACATTTCTTTCTTTTTTTTCTAAGATTTCATTTATTTCTTTGACAGAGAGAGATACAGCAAGAGAGGGAACACAAGCAGGGGGAGTGGGAGAGGGAGAAGCAGACTCCCTGCTGAGCAGGGAGCCTGATGTGGGGCTCGATCCCAGGGTCCTGGGATCATGACCTGAGCTGAAGGCAGGTGCTTAACAATTGAGCCACCGAGGCACCTCCAGAAAGACATTTTCAAGGACATTTCAATATTGTGTCTCCAGAAAATAGAAAGTGATAAAACTATCTCCCTGGAATTTTCCCAGTCGGCCCTGATTTCAGTCCTTGGTGCATGCAGCAAGAAGGCCTTGTTGGACCTTCAGTTAAGGGACAGCCATAATTGTTGGAGAGGCAGGAATCTTCGCTAGTTAGAAAATAACATCCTTGCTAGTTACATTCTAATTCATCTATCAGGATGTAATTTGGAGCATTTATTGAAGTTCTGTACATTAGGTGTGTGTGACTCTGTTTTTACTGAGGGTGGTAACCTTCCTGTTTATAAACAAAGCTTCAGCAGAAGGAAGTTGAGTCCAACACTAGGTATGATTGCTGAGCAAGACCTTAATTCAAAGACATATCTTAAGAGAGATCTAATGATCTAGATATTGGGGTCAACCTGGGGCAAAGGTCTCTATCTACTACTTCTGGGCTCTCTTCCACCCCCACTGTCATTATCTAGACTCCCTCACTCTGTTGACAGCCTCATGAATGATGTGGACTCTTCAATCCTCTAAACTAGTGAACAGACAGAATCTAAAATTCCTTTAGGTATAAAGTCATTTATAAATGAGGCAGTGTCTCCAAAACCACAAATAATGAAAACGTTTTCTGCTAGATGCTCCAGGGAACACTCAGGTTTGGAAAACCCTACATACTACACCTTCTGTGTGAAGAGTTCCAACATGGATTCCCACATGAAAGGCACTGAGAAGTCCTGCGTTGAAGAAATCTATCTGATATTGGTTCATTCATTCATTCATTCATTCATTCAAATATGTGCTGAGTTTCTACAGATGTTATTCTAGGCACCAGAGTTCTGGCAATAAATAGAATACATACGTTTTCTGTTTTAATTGGGGGCAGCAGATAACATACAATGAAACTGTTAAAGATTGCAGTGAAGAGTGATTAAGTGGTAGTGTGGGGAGGGATCTACTTGAAAGGGCATGGTCAGGAAAGACTCTCTCTGGGGATGGGACAATTTGAACTGAGAACTGAGACCTGAATGACCAGAAGAAGGCAGCTGTGTGAAGATCTGGGGAAAGCATTCCTGGCAGAGGGGTTTGGCAAATGCCAAGATGTGCTCAGGCTGGAGTGAGCCTTTGCATGTTGGGGGTCTGAAAGATGGAGGCAGGTGCACCTGCACTGGGGAGAGCCAGAAGTGCTACAAGGTAAGATCTGAGGAAGAGAGGGGCCAGATTAGTCAGGACCTCGTCATCTACAACGAGGTCCATTTACCTAGCACTTCCTACCATATTTGATCATAGAATATTTTTTCCACTGTAAAAATAGCTATTAACTTCCCATAGAACTAGCATGCTGGGGATCATAGTTTAAAAACCCAGCCTAAAGCATTATCCCTCTGGGAATATTTGCATCGTCTTGGAGGTATCTGTGTTCTAATAGGGATTTATTCTAAGAGAACGCAGCTCAAAAGCAGAGCTGCAGACTTCCACTAGCACATGGGAGAGGACATTCTTTTCTTTTCTCTTTTGATGCTTATTTTAATGATCAAACATGCCCTGGTTGCCAGAGGTTATTTTAAAAGTTTATAAAAGGTTATTTATGTAACATTTGTAATGTTACTGACATAGTGTATCTATGTATGTTATTCTAATTTTTGTAAGTTTTAAATATTTTAATGCCAAATCCTCTTGAATGCTGGCTTTCTTATGACATCCTAAAGAGTTCTGAAATCATTGTCATTGGATGATAGAAAGAAAGGAGTGACAAACCAGTTATGATTCTTCTGTGTCGATGAGAGATGAGCTAGGGGTATGGAGAATTTTCAGCTAATACCAGAGAGGTAACGATTAAGGCCACTGAGGAAAGAATTATCAAATGGGCATGAGCCCAGTAAAAGGAATTGAAGTCTGAGATCAGGAAGAATCTCAAGACTAAGCAGAAGAATGTGGCACTGTGGGAATTACTGAAAAATAGTATAGAATGTTCTGGCCACTCAAGGGCCTGTTAGGACCTGGAGAGGCTCCCCATCTCTCTGGGGAGATTTTAGGTTAACTTCCTGGAATGTCATTTTGATGCCAAGGTGGTGGAAGTGATTGTAGAAGGGGAAGAAATTTGGGGAGAGGACTGTTTCAGAGTCCAGAAAAGTAAACAATAAATAGTTTTACCATGAAGAAGAATGCAGCTTTCAAAACAAAACAATATTAAGATAAAAAACAAAGGAATAGTATTTGACTTTTATTGAGTGCTTGCTATATGTCAGACAACCTGCTAAATGCTTTGGGTGCATTTTTAATTTAATGTTCATGGCACGTTTTGAAATGGGAAAAAATTATCCCTATTAAAAAATGAAGAAGCCAGACAGTTGAGTGGTTAAATATACAGCACAAGATGGCATTGTTAAAATGGCAGGTCTGAGAGTCAAACTTAGATAAGTGTGAGTCCAGCACCCTAATACTTAATCATGACTCTATGCTGTCAAAACACAGAGGCAAAACATTGATCATTAACTTTTGGAATTTAAAGGTAAGGTGGGATAAAGGAATTTTAGGTCAGGATACAGGACTCTAAACCAAAGTTGTTATTGTCACTGTTGTTGTTTTAAGACTTATTTATTTGCAGTGAGAGGGGTGGAGGGAGAGAATCTTCAAGCAGACTCCCTGCTGAGCACAGAACCCCATGTGGGACTCCATCTCACAGCCCTGATATCCTGACCTGAGCCAAAACCAAGAGTGGGCCACTTAACAGACTGAGCCACCCAGGTGCCCCCTAAACTTTTTTTCTTGTTTTGAGAGGGAAAGAACACACACAGCAGAACCACAAGAAGAAGCCTGGGATGCTGTGAGTGGGCAAGAGTCCCACAAAAGAAGGCGACCAGGAGTCCACATGAAACATGGAACCTCCAGCCTTGGACATCAGGACAGACCTGGAAAGCAGAGCCTGAGACCTGGGAACTTGGAGAGAGGTTCAAAAACAAACCCAGCCCCAATGGGAATGGAGTAGAGTAAATCTCAACGTGCAGCCTCAGGAGGAAGCATGTGCAGAGGAAAGACAGGGAAGATTACACTGGAAGGACCAGATGGAAAACAAGAAGACTTTTAAACACACATTTAAAATGAGAAATTGGGTGGATCAGATAACGGAGTCAGCCCTAGTGAGAGGATGTGGACAAGAGATTCTACCTATTGAATGCTCCCAGCTCATTCCCACCATCAGCAATACATCTACAGACCTTGATCATCAGCGCATTTTTCATTAAGCTAGTTAGTTGTTATTGACGAATAGGTACACATATAATACACAAAAGAATGTATTATTGCATGCATAGTTAAAGACTAGTACTACTATTAGAATGAATACCTATACATCTAGATTAAGAAAGAGAACAGTATCAACACATCAGAGGCCCCCTGAACACTCCTCCCTTGATGGTTCACCATCATTCTAAACTTTGTTTTAATCATTTCTTTGTCTTTATAGTTCTGCCGGCTGTACATTTAACCCTAACGATTATCTAGATGATCTAATATTACATGTTTGGGACATTAAATAAATGAAACCATTCTGTATATAGCCTTCTGTCACTTGTCTCTTTTGCTCAATATATTTTTGAAATTCACCTATGTGGATATGTGCTGTTGTAGTCTCATTTTTCACTGCCGTATGGTATTCCATTTTTTGGACATACCACATCTTACCTATTCATTATACCATTGATAGAAATTTGTTTGCCCCCAGGGTCTTTCCTTTGTTTTTTTGTTATTTTAAATAATTTTTAAGCAAACGTTTTTTGTATCTATCTCTTGGTGCACATGAAGAAGAATTTCTCTGGAAACTACCTATCTAGGAGGGCATTTGCTGGCTTGTAAGTCTTGAGAATGTTAAACCTCACTAAGTAGTAATAAGCTCTTCTTTATGGTAGTTCCAATTTTCCCTGCCTTCAACAGTGAATGAGAATTCTGATTGCCCCACATTTTTGCTAAAATTTGAGTTGACTGACTTTAATTTGGGACATATGAAGTGGTATTTTATCGTGGTTTTAATTTGCATTTCCCTGATTACTAATGAAGTTGGCCTTTTTCTCCCCATACAGTTATGGACCATTTGTGTTTACTGTGAAATGCTTGTTCAAGTCTTCTAATGATCTTTGTATACAATTGTTTGTATTTTTCTTATTGACTCATGGTTGTTCTTTATATGTCTTTGATACTGATCCTTTATTGGTTATCTGTACGGCAAATATCTTGTTCTACTCTGGCTTGTCCTTTTATTGTTCTGATAGTTTCTTTTAATAAATAGGATTTCTCCATTCTAATACAGTCAAAATTGTCAGTCTTTTTCTTTTTTTAGTTTTTTCTTTTACTCTTTTTCTTTTTTCTTTACTCTTTTTTCTTAAGAAATATCCCCTTTAAACATTCAACAAACTTTTTATTTTTGAATAGTTTTAGATTTATAGAAAAGGTGTGAGACTATTAGAGACAGTTCCTATGTACTCCATGCCATTTCTCTTACAAACATCTTACATTACTACAGTCCATTTGTCACAACTAATAAACCAAGATTGGTACATTGTTATTATCTAAAGTCCATATTTTATTCAGGTTGCCTTAGTTTTTCTATTCCAAGGTTCCATCCAGGATATGATGTTACATTTAGTCATCAAATCTCCTTAGGCTCTTCTAAACTATGACAGTACCTCAAACATTCCTTGATTTTTATGACATTGACAATTTAAAGGAATACTGGTCAAGTATTTTGTAATATGTCCTTCACTTGGTTTTGTTTAATGGTTCTTTTTCATGTTAGACAGGAGTTATGGGTTTTCAGGAAGAGGACCACAGGGGTAAAAGCCATTTTCATCATACCATATTAAGGGTATATGCTATTAACATTACTTATCCCTGATGATGTTAACCTTGATCATCTTGCTAAGTTAATATTAGCCAGGCTTCTCTACTGTAAAGTTGTATCTCTCACCCCTTTCTATACTGTACTCTTTAGAAAGAAGTCATAATGTGTGTACCATACTTAATGAGTAGAGAGTTACGTTTCACCTCTTTGAGAGAGGAGTATCTATACATTACTTGGAATTTTTCAGTGTGGAAGAGCTGTCTATTCTCCCCTATTTATTTACTTATTCAATCACTAATTAATATTTACTTATTTATTGTGGATATTTGTCTCTAGAACATGGATTGTGGGAGACAAATTTCTCACTGTTGGAGAGGGAGGTTACAGACAAACAAGTTAATAAGGTTGGAAAAAACCACATGGTTCTGGATGAGAGCTGGAGATGTTAACATGAATTCATGCTTAGCTTAACATACATACTGATGGATAGAAACAGAAGTATTTATAGGTGACTATATACACACATATAATATACATACATGTATTTCCTAGCTCTGTCTTCTGAGCGGGTCTATAAAACCCCAATTGCAATGGGCATACCAGGTACCCAGATCCAAGAATCGTTGGAGAAATGGCTGAGTCTAGCACTGGGTAGAAAATATGCAAGATGAGCCTGGAACATTCTACAGTGCCAAAAAGTAAGGATGTGCTCAAAAGCCCCCACAATGATGAGGGTATGTCAAAGGGACACAGAAGCCTTCAGAGCTCTCCATGGCCAAAGGTAGAACAATTTGAGCAACAAAATAAATGATGGAGTACTGGAGTATAAAAGAAGTCCTAGATTATAAAATAAATCCTCTTTAATGTCAAAACCTTATTGATATTCTCCTGTATTATCTTCTAAGAGTTTTCTAGGTTTGTATTTTCCCATGTAAGCCTTAAATCAGTTTGCAATGGGTTTGTGTGTACTGTTTGAAGTGGATATATAACTGGATCTTTTTCCATATGAATAACCAGTTGTCCAGCTTCTTGTATGGAATAGTCCATCCTTCCCTCACTAATATGCAATACCCACTCTGTCACAACTAAGTCACATACATGTGTGGGTTTGTGTTTCAATTCTGATTTCTCAGTCTAGTTGTCTTTCTCTGCCCTTCACACATCACTCGATTTGGTCTGCTGATTATTTTGTCTGAGAATTTTCTGTTTATATTAATGAATGAGATTAGCTTGTAATTTTCCTTTTTTATACTGTTTCTGTCTGGTTTTAGCATCAAAGTTATACTGGTCTAATAAAATGAGTTGAGAGATGAACTTTCTTAATTTATTGTCTATAAATGTGTGTATAAGATTGAAACGATGGGGTCCCTGAGTGCTTGCTAGAACTTACTTTGTGCATCACCTTACGTGCTTTTAGCTCTCCTGCAGTGACAACCAGCTTTAAACAGGTACAACCTGATGGCATCTGGCCTCAACTGCCCCACCTATCTGTCACTTTCTGTCCTAAAGCTTCTCCATTACCGCTGTGAGGGGAACTTAGAGAAACACCTAGAACTTGAGGGTTTGCAAACCCGGAAGCTCAAGAAAGTTAACACCCTACGGGGGAAACCTTGACAAATAGAGGATGGAAACTGGGGGATAAATGCTTTCCTCTTCCATCCCTTGAGCAAACAATACTAAGATACATTCCCCCTAGCAGTGTTGAGCCTTACTTCTCCATAGCGGTGACACCATTGTGTTGGCTGTTTCTCCTTCCGTGTTTCACTTTCCTGGTTCCCCACTCCCAAAATAAAACTCTTCACTTTCCAAATAACCATCTACACTCAAGCCCCTGACTTGGGGTCTACTTTCTGGGGGAACCAGGACTACCTATGATTAAGCTGGTTGGTCTGGTGTTTTCTTGGTGGGAACATATTAAACTTCCAATTCAATTCTTTTTCTCCTGTGCTTATAGAACTAGCCAGATTTCTATTCTTCTCTAGTTAGTTTTAGCAAATTGTATTTATCTAGGCATTTATCCACTTCCACAACTTCAAATTTATTGGGATAGAGAGATCCCTTTAATCCCTCATATTGTTCCTTGCATCATCTTAATTTTTGTCTTGATTCACCTTGCCATAGATTTGTCTATATTATTAGTTACTTAAACCCAGCTTTTGATTTTATTGATTTTTCTCTTTTATATCTTTTTCAACTTAATTTTTGCTTTTGATTTGTTTTTTTCTTTTCTTATACTGCTTTTTGGATCATTGTGTTTCCTCACCCTCCCAACTTCTTAAATAAGATCCTTAATGCATTAATTCTGGGCTTTACACTTTTTCTAACTTAAGCATCTGCAATGATAACACAGGGACTTTGCAGCCAGACTGGCTGTGTCTGATTCCTGGCTCTGCTGCTTACCCGCTGTGTGGCTTTGGGTTGCTTCTCTGTGCTTTAGTTTGCTCATTGACACCTGCCTCAAGTGTTGTTATGAGAATTAAATGAGTAAAATATATAGAGCCCATAAAACAATGCCTGTCATAATAAATGCTAAGTAAATGTTAGTATTGTAGATGACCTCTAAGTGCTGTTTTACTTGCTTCTATAATTTTGGATACACAGAATTGTTAATAATTATTACGTTCTATGTATTTTTCTCTATTATATTATAATCTATTTTTAAGAAATATGCTTTAAAATTTCCAGTTATAAAAATTTTTCCTGAACTTTTCCTTATTAACTATTGTGTTCATTAATATTTCCAGTGATTCCCTCTTCCTGGACCTTTGGGAGGGTTACACCTTGCTGACCCCTGACATTAGACCCAGCCAAGAGACTTATGCTGGTCAATGAAATGTGAGTAGAAGCATTTGAGAAAGCAGCATGCAATTCTCTGTGCTTTCTCCCTTTCTCCATGCTCAGTTCCCCAGGGATTGGAGAAACACACATAGAGATGCAGATGTCATCAGAGAAAACAGTCTGGAACACTGAGCCCCACAACACGGGCAGCTGCCCTGGAGGGCTGTCTGCACCTTGAGCAGAAAGTAAATGTTACCACGTCAAGCTCCTCAGGTTTTGAGGTTGTTACAACAGCATGATCTATACTATTCTATCTGATATTATTTCTGTTTTAATTGAATTATGGTCAAAGAATATAATCTGTCTGAAAGCAAACTCTTAAAATTGTTGAGACAACTTTATGGCCTAATGTGGCAGATTTACATAAACATTTCATGTAGGGCTTGAAAAAAAAAGAGTATTTATTCTCTAATTGTTGCGTGCAATGTTCCTTTAATGAACGTTAGATTAAGGTTTGTTTTTTTTTTTAAGATTTTATTTATTTATTTGACAGACAGAGATGACAAGTAGGCAGAGAGGCAGGCAGAGAAAGAGGGGGAAGCAGGTTCCCCGCTGAGCAGAGAGCCTGATGCAGGGCTTGATCCCAGGACCCCGGGATCATGACCTGAGCCGAAGGCAGAGGCTCCAACCCACTGAGCCACCCAGGCGCCCCTAGATTAAGGTTGTTAACTGTCTTCTTTACCTTCACTGATTTTTTATGTCCTTAGTCTATCACTTCTTGAGCGGTATGTTAAAATCTCCCATTATGATAATGGATTTATCATCTATGTATCATCCTCTTATTTTGTTCCATGTTTTTGAGGCTACCTGATTAATGCATACACATTTAGAATTATTTTAGCTTCTTAAATATTGTCCAGGTCCTTATCTTACTGGGCTACATTCTAGGTAATTTTGCAGTCCTAGTTTCCACCTTACTAATTTTTTCCTCAGCCATGTCAAATCTGCTATTTAATTGATCCACTGAGTTTTAAGATTCAACACTTCTTACTTTTTATTTCTAGAAATTCTTTTTGGTTATTTTTCAAGTTTGGGTAGTTATTTATAGTCTCTTATTTCCCAATCACTTTTTTGAGCTTCTTCATCATTTCTTTAAACCTATTAAACTTAGCTATCTTACAGTCTGTGATTAAAAATGTTTACATCTAGGGGTGCCTGGGTAGCTCAGTTGGTTAGGGTCTGCCTTTGGCTCAGATCATGATCTCAGGATCCTGGGATCAAACCCCACATTGGGCTCCCTGCTTAGTCCTGAGTCTGCTTCTCCCTCTCCCTCTGTCCTTCCTCTCCCACCCCACTGTCTCTCCTTCTCTCAAATAAATAATATATAATCTTTAAAAATTTAAACATCTGAAGACTTTGTGGACCTATTTCTTCGGATTCCCACACAATATGCTTTGTTTCCATCTGTATTTTATGACTTTGACCATGAGCTATGAATTTCCTCGAAATTTCACCTGTGACAAAACTTTGAGTGCTGTGATGTGGAGGAGTTCCCACAGAAGATTTAGATTTGATTCAGCCAGTTACCTGAGTAGTACCAACCTAAGATCAATTTAAAATTTCTGCTTGAGGGGTATTTTTGTTTTTGTTTCTGTTCTTGTTTGGATCACATAGCATATGAATTTGGACCACAAACTCAGATTTGTGGTTATGAATTCTGAAGGGATATTTATTATTTTTCCTCCCATCTGGAATGACTCAGACCAATTTCCTTACTGTCTTCTTCTATGTGAAGGTTTATTTCTCATTCTCCTTACACAGAGTTTTGGGGTGTACCCTTTGAGGGCCCAATTTTGTGCAGGATAATACCTTGGCTGTATCTCTTGTTCCCACACCCCGTGAAGCCACCAGAGTAAAAGCTCAAGGCTTCTAGGGTTCTAAAGACACTCTCAGGGTAAAGACACCCTTTGGTCCTTGCTCACCAATCTCTGCTCTTACTTTCACTTTATTTTGGGTTCTTTAGAGTTCTTTCCTTTGTGCCAGCTTGGTGATACATTTAAGATTAAAAGTTGTTTAATTAAAATTGTTGCTAAAATTGTTATTTCAACTGAGATGGTCATTCAGGGTATCTAATCCATTGTACTCTTAGAAATGAAACATCTTTTTCAAGGCTGGGGTTGAGATGAAGGTAATGCAACCTTGACACATACAATTCTTTGTCAACTGTTCTGGTTCCAACACCACTTGTCCTCGAATGCCCTCTATTTGAAGGGTGTGTGTTGTTTGGGAGAAAGAAACATGGCAATAAATCCTTAATTATTGCAGATCAAATGTCAACGGATAGTCTAATGCAGTAAGATAACAAGTGATTAGAGGGAAAACTATTATTAATCACAAAGCAGGAATTGTGTCTACTCAAATTCAGGGCTTTGACCAGGAAGTAGACCAGCAGCAGGCACCAAATCAGCCTCTCTATCAGGCAGATTGCAATGTCACAACTGACAGGGTATACCGTATCAGTCCAAAGTTTAAGTCTCATGGAATGGGGAAGAAAGTGGGGGAGGGGAAGATGATGTAGGGGCATGTGTTCTTCCAGAGTTCCAGTTCCCAAAATGGCAGAAATGGTTGAATTACTGCAATCATCTCTAGATGCAAGAGTGGTGATCTTGACATTTGCCTTTGGGATTCACTTCTGATTCCTGTCAAGATCAAGCATAAAGTTCTTCGTGGGGAGGAAATGAGGACAGGAAACGGGCATACTGAGATTACTTTGAGCGTATAGAACACAGACTCAGTTGCAATAATTCATTATTTGGGGTCCAACATCTTGTTCAGAACCTCTATCTCCACCCAGTGAGGAGACAATAGTGGGCACTTTCAGACCAGGCTCCTGAACTACTTGCTTTAATGTTTTCTCTTGACCTATCATCACCTGTGTTTTGGGTTTTACTAGACCAAAAGGCACAGAGACTGTGGGGAAGTGTTGGCAACTGGAATATTATTCTCCTATCTGGGCAGGTCCAAGTCATAGACTCACTGACCGTCAGCTCTTAAACTCCCCACCAGTTGACAGACGAGCTTGGTGATGAATAAGGTACAAAGATATGTGAGGTAAAGTAGGAGAAGAGGGAGGTCAGGAAAGAAAGTTCTAAGGAGTACTTGGCTTGTCTGGGCAGAGAAGAAGGGTGGCGAGGAGGAGGGTTATGGGTAAAATGTGCCACTGAGGTGAAGCCTATGAAGAAGGGATTGAAACCCTTGATGGGTCAGGCCTCTTCACCATGTTCTTTCTAGCTTGGCAACTACCACTCAGAGGTCCCTCAAGCTGGACACACAGGTTCGAGGAGCCCTAACTCAGCAACAACTCTCCTTGAGAATGTGGGTTGAAGGAAGGTCTCCGGTGGTGGCCAGGCTACTCCTCATTACCCACAGTGGCCACCACAACCTTTCCTACTAATAGTCAGTGCTGGGAGAGCATGTCCTATTTGCCTCTCTGGTTCTGTCTGCTGGGGGCCTGTGGCAACAGACTATTGGCAGCTGTGGTTCCAGACAATGGGCACAGTCGATTCTACCTGGATCTTGCCTCAGGTTTTGCTTTAATAGGCCAAGTGGATCAAAGAATTTAACTTCTCTGCATCCAAGAGAGTCTCATATATAACGTGCCTCCATTTCTTCACAAAACAGAGGAGAGAGGAGGCACAGGGTGATGCAAAGAGCGAGACCTGGATTTCCAGGCAGTCGATTTGGCCTCTGGTCCCTGCTTTGCAACTCACCAACTGTAAACTTGGATGGGTCACCTACATTTGCTGAACCCTCATGCTCTAAATCCTACTTCCCTGTTCTCTAGTGCAGAGTTCTCCAAGAGAGGCTGGACTACATGATCTACTGGGTATAGGGGGACAGTCTTTTTTTTTTTTTTTTAAGATTTTATTTATTTATTTGACAGATGGAGATTACAAGTAGGCAGAGAGGCAGGCAGAGAGAGAGGGGGGAAGCAGACTCCCCGCTGAGCAGAAAGCCCGACGCGGGGCTTGATCCCAGGACCCTGAGATCATGACCTGAGCCGAAGGCAGAGGCTTAACCTACTGAACCACCCAGGCGCCCCTAGTGGGACAGTCTTAAAGGCTTTCTTTTTTTACTCATTTTTCATCATTTAAAAATTAAGCTTTAATACATTTAATATACAGATTAACACCAACACCATCACTTGGCCCATTTATGAGAGGGTCACGTGTCAGGTATGTTGGATGAAGCTACTGGATGCAAAGAAGCAGTGTCAGGGACGTGAGTAAAAAGTTTAAAAGTATCAAGAACATCATTTGAAATACGAAATATTGTTATTTGAGATACTTACATTTGCTGATGTTGATAAAGAGTCACCCTGTTAACTGCGTGGCATGACTTGAGCTAAGAGCTAATGATAGAACTTTAAAAATCCTATTCGTGTATGGGGGTGGCAACTTTTTTTGCCAGTAGGTTTTTACGATCAAAAATGTTTAGAGACCATTTTTTTGCTGGGAGGACATGTGAATGACAAAAAGCAACACGGCACCACCATCAAGACTCCACTGGAAATGGAGGTGGACACCAGAAACAACAGTTTCAACAATGGTGGCATTTTTAATGACAAAAGACAATGAGGCACATACAACAAAGGGGCATCCATGCTATGCAGTGTTTGTCCTAGGCCAGAGGCCAAAGGCAAAGGAGAAGAGCTGTCAACAGCCACATCTTTCTGGAGTTGGGGCCTCAGGGGAGAGTTGTTTAATGCATTCCTGGACTGCTTACGGAACATCCTTCCTGCCCTTCTGGAGAAAGAAGCAGGCGTGCCCAGGATGAGGCTTGTGGGGCTTCTGCTCATGGGTATGAAGGAAAGGAGCTCTTTGCCTAATTGCCCTAGGGGACTCCCTTCTGTGCAAGCGGGGCTTCTTTGGACAACAGTCAGCTTTCCCCTACCGACCTTTGCAGGATTGATGTAACTGGGCCCGTGTTCTCACCTGCTCCCAAGGCCTACTCCACCACCATGGAGCCTTCCATATACCTCCCCTACAAGGCTCTCTCACAAGATACTCCTCCCAAGAGGAGCAAAATAAGTTTTCAGAGGATGAAGGGCCAGGGGTCTCTTTATCTCCTACTAGGGTAATTGTAGTTGTTGCAAAACTTACAGCCACAGGCAACTGTAGGTGGGAAAGGACCCTGAGCTTCTAGTTTATTCTGCTGGTCTCCATGGTTGGAGTTGAGGCTTGAAGAGTCATCATTGTCTGCTGGGGTTTGGATGGGAGCCCAGCAAATACCTGGGAGGCTGGGAGAGCTCTGCAGCTGCCTCTGTTTGGGGTGCAGGTGGGAGTCCATACCTTCCTTCATCCGGCCCCTAGGCTCTGCTTTACCATGCCAGCAGACACTGTGTGTGGGCCACTGGCAGCCTAGGGCTCAAGGATGTGGGAGCAGGTGGGAAAGACAAGCGCCAAAAGCCCCGGTGATGGAGACATGAGCTGGGCTACTGGGAATGGAGCCCTGGAGCCAGATGAATTTGGACTGAATAACCATCAGTGCCCTACTCTTCCTGGGCAGGACAACTCTGTAGCCACTGACTTACGGCATTGCTCACGAATCCTCCAGAGCTGTGCTGTTCTGGAGAAGTCAGGTTTTCTGAGATGCCATAAAACTTCCAGGTGAAAAGAACCCCTCGAAGCTGGAAATGATAGGAGAATGGTAAGGCAGCTGAGCTAAAGGCCACAAAAAGTAAGTGGATACATGCTGTCTTAGTGACCTAACTCTGACTATGTGGCCTTGGAGACAGAAGCCTTCAAAGCCTTGGAGCCACCAGGACTCACTCCAGGGTTCTGAGGGTGCTCTGTATAAGCCAAGCTCTCTCTCAAAGGCCTTTCTGGGAATCTCATGGTGCAGGTTCCAAGTGAGGGGACCCCATCGTGAGAGGGCCTTCTCCAACCTCAGGCTAACAACTCATTGTCGGTTGTAAAGTCAGTTTGATGGATTCCGAAAAGAAAAACAGAAAGACAGAAGGAAGTCAGGATGGAAGGAGGGCAGGAGGAAAAAGGGAAGGGAGGGAAGGAGGAAGGAAGGGTGGGGGAAATAATAGAAAATCTTACAGGGCATCTCTTGTTTCATAAAACTTACACATATGCATGGATATACTAGGTCATGACAAAAATGGTTTCTTACTGTGGACTGTAGTTAAAAATTTGAAAAACACTGTCCTGGGAACAAAACAAACACCTTTGTTCAGGTTGCCTTCTCTGCTTACAGCTGCTTCCATTTATTCATTCCATTTCCACCATCTAGAACATAAACAGAGTGAACATTGCTAGCATGGATTAGAAAAGACAAATGAGTTTACCTTTCTAAACTTCATGTTTTTTACTCTCTAAAACAAGGGAACTGAGAGGATGACTGGTGGCTTCTGTCTCTATGTATCTGTGAATCTCTGTCTCTCAGAATGTTCTGTGGGAGTTTGCTGAGAGTCCTCCCTTCATTTCCACCATGCTCATAACTCTAAAATATTTAAGGGGGGGGGAAAGGGCCCTAGAAAATGGGAAAGCAAATAGTTAGGTGGGAGTGCTCTAGCAAGTTCAGAGGGGTATTTTTACCAGGAGTGTTGCCTCTGGGCAGCTTATAATCCTCTGTCCATGGGGACCAGGTCTCTTGGAACCTCACAGGGACAACATGATCCACTCCAGCTCTGGCCCCATGGCAAGAAGGTCAGAGAATGCCAGCCAGCCTCAAGGTGAGTGAACAGCCTGAAAAAAAGGGAAGTCCATCCGCTGAGGCCCGGCAAGCCACCCGGAGTCTGGTATAGAGATCAAGAGGCTAGGCTCTGCCTTTCCCAGCTTTTGGGAAATGAAATGCACAGGGGTAACCTCAGCTTGGCACTTCTGGAATCTTCCCTTGCAGGCAGTTCACACCTGGAAGGGCTCTTTTGTTTCTCTACAGATCTTTGGGTCCATGGCACCATAGCACGGCAACTTCACACAGCAAATGCCTATGAAATGTTGTCTGATGTAACTTTGCAGAGATGAATACTGACAAAAGCACAATGTGAACACCCTCTAAGGACCACCCCCCACCCCCTCACACTGCGGGGGGCACAAGTGAGAATATGAGAAATGTGAACTTCGGGGAAAAGAAAGAGAAAATGAGTGTTTTCTGTAGAGGTTCTAGAACACGTATCAAATTCAGTCAAGTGAGAGGAGTTAAAAGCTATTGTGTAGCTTAGGGAGGCTGACCATCACCAAAGTCTTCAAGAGAACAGGTTCTGAAGAACAACCACTCTTCCTAGTCCCTGGCTAGGGCAATGTAGGATCAGGAGCCAATTACTGATGACAACAAAACTGGGGGAAGTGAATGTCATGTATTCTTGCTTTTCTACTTTCACGAAACAGCATTTCTAAGAAGAAAGCTGAGGTTAAAGATCCATCTTTGTTCAATATACATACAAGCTGGCTCATTATTGCCTGGTGAAGCATGTCATACAGACAGTACATGCTACAAAGACCAGAGAACTGACAGTCATTTTGGCCTAGAGATGTCACGGCAGGTCTTATATGAGAGACGGAGCCAGACAGAGGATAGGGCTGCAGGGACAGATGAGAGATAGCAGATCAGGTATTGGGGGAAGATTTAAAAAAACCAGGTTAGGGCCAAGTGATGGGGCTCACAGCAGTGCATGCCGGGGACTCTGAAGACATCTACAATTTACAAATCTGGGTTATCTGATGGCGGTCCAACAGGTGAAAAGCCCATGGAAATAACTGGGTTTTTTTTGAGCAGCACTGTGAAACAATGGAAAGTGCAGAGAGAAGACCTGGGTTCAAGTGACTGTCACTCCCCAACTGCAAGAAGCTTAACAACTCTGCCCATCATGGTACAACAGGGAGAGTATTTTCTACTTTGCCTAACTTTGATGAACATCAGACGAACAGCTGTGAGAAGAGACTAACAGTCAGTGACTGTAGAATGAATACTCAGTAGTCATCTTCTACCACTTTTTGATAAGGTTTATTTTCGAGCTGCCAGGTTCCCTCATCTGGCCAATTAAGCACCGCAAACGTGACTTCTTCCAGAGGTTCATGGAACTTTCTGAGAATGCCCAAAGATGTTAGTTGTTAGAGATTTCCTCCTTTTTTTTTTTTTGTTTAAGATTTTATTTATTTATTTGACGGAGATCACAAGTAGGCAGAGAGTCATGCAGAGAGAGGAGGAAGCAGGCTCCCCGCTGAGCAGAGAGACCGATGCAGAGCTCGATCCCAGAACCCTGGGATCATGACCTGAGCTGAAGGCAGATGCTTAATCCACTGAGCCACCCAGGTGTCCCTAGAGATTTCCTCTTATATTTTCCTTCCCACGATGCTTCGGGCAAGGGGATTCTTTCTTTTATTTTCATGATAAGCCAGGAATCCATCCATCACTCTGGTAGGACCTCCAAAGGGGCTCTTCCTTTCATCTGTTTTTCAGAATAGATGGTCCATTCCCAAGTTCAACCAGTCTGAGTCTCTTCTATTTTTTTTTTTAACTTTTCCAGAGGGAAAGTTTCCATGAGTTTCTCTTCGTGAACTGTTTCAGTGCCCCTTAACAAATTTTGCTGTTTGAAGTTTCTTCGTTCTGCTTAGCCTCTGTCCATTTCTCTAAATCCACTTGTTGAGAGTTTGAGAGGGGCTGATTATCATATAGTCTAGCATAACTGTTTCATAAATGGTTCAGAGCCTATGGTGCCAGCAGACTAGTACTATCCTTCACTGAAGAGCTATGCCATGTCGGGCAAGCCATTTAACCTCGCTATGCCTCAGTTTTCCACCTGTTCAGCTTGTCCCTCTGAGCCATGTTTCCTCCCCTTCCCAAAGGAGCTGGCCAAATGCTGGACGGCTTTGGGGGTATCTTCATTATAGAATATTATGTTGCAATGTCTATTTCTTTGTACATTCCTCCACTGGACAGTGAGCTCTAAGAAGGTGGGGACCACATCTTTTTCATGTCTCCTCTATCATCTAGAGTGGTGCCTAGCACATAGCCAAGGAAGCGCTGTAATTCCTAGGCAAAATTTCCTATGGCGTGTTTTCCCCGTCTACCTACAATTCCAGGTCTCATGATACACTCTTTAACTCCTCTCTTCTCTTCACACCAGTGTCATATGGGACGGATGGCGGGGTACAGGGCCCAGGGCAGCTGAGACTAAGCTCGCTTCGACGAGGTTTGCGACGGAGGTTTGCGCAGAGAGAACCGACGGTGCCCGCGACAGGCGCCCCCAGCCCGGCAGATGACGACGTCCCTGTCGGGTCTGCCCAGGTGGGGGTGACGCACCTGGGAGAGGCGTCCGCAGCAGGCTGGGTAGAACCACGGCGGCGGGAGGTGGGCGAATGCAACACCGATTAACGCGGGCACAGCGTGGATCTGCACACACATAACCACGCAAAACTCTCACGCACCGAGGACAAAAGCAAGCCCCGCCCTGGGCACCGCAGTCGCGGAGGACAGCCCCGGGCAGAAGCTCCCGGTGGTTGATTCCGAGTCAAGATGGTTGCAGCGCCGCCAGCGCTCTCGCCGGGCGAGTCAGGTCTTCAGGGCCGGGCCACGGGAAGGGGCGGGCCTGGGGGCGGGGCCTCGAGAGGGGCGGGGCCAGGTGCTGGGCTGTCTTTGCTTGTCAAAAGGCAGCTGCCGAGCGGGAGGCGCCGGGAGCGCGGAGCAGCGTGCCCACCCGCGGGACCAGGTGCGGAGCCGGGAGCGGCGGGGAAGGGGGACCCGCGATCGGGATTGGGTCCGGGAGAGGGGCGTCGGGGGTACCGGCCCTGAGTGCCCGCGTGCAAGCACGACAGTCTACATCGCAGGGGCAAACTTGGCTCCTGAGATCCAGGCTGTCGTGCCATGAGGCTGAGGCACTGACGGGACCCTGAGGTCTGAGGAAGAGCTAAAGTCCGTGCCAGGCTGGCGAGAGGAGCAGCGACCTCCTCGGTGCTCAGGGAGTTTAACACACGAATTCTTGCTAGCACAGCTCTCCGTACTTGGGCAACAAGAAGCATTTGTTTTCTTCCTCTGTTGGGGAGCCTTGGCGTGGAGTGGAGGGGTGAGAAGGGGAGACTGGCTGTCGATGGTGCTGAGGTCTCCTGGAGGTGGGGTGCGTGTGACCTTATCATCTTCTAGGACCTATGTAGGGTCACCTGCGATGGTGGAGTTGGATCTTTTAGGTAGAGTGGTGTTTTGTTTTGTTTCTTTCTTTCTTTCTTTCTTTTCTTTTCTTTTCCTTTTTCAACCACCGATGATTTTAGACTTAGTTGGCCCTAATGCACTGGATTTATTTTTTCAGGAGAGCCCATCCACAGATGTTGAGAGGAACTTAAGGACAAACATCTCATTGAGGAGGGGGCTCAGGGAGTTTTTCTGTTTGGGGAGTGAGGGATCCCACATCTGTGAGTGGTGGGGGAGAATTCAGGAGAAGTGGCTGGGAGAGAATAACATGGGTCTGGAGGGAGCAGTGGACACTGCCCCCTCCCCCATGGACCACTGAGGCTGAGACCCAGGCTGTCTGGGCTGGGAGAGCACTGAATCTCCCAGCACAGGCCCTTCCCGCATCTCCACCTCCTCCTCCTCCTCCTCCTCTTCCTCCTCCTCCCTGCGGTGAGTGAGTCAGCCTCCTGTCTGGGCTCAGTTGCAGCCAGAGGGGCCAGAGCCCAGGCAAGCAACTGGGCAGGCATTTTCTGAGCATTGCAGAAGCTCTCCTAGGCAGAGTCAGTGCCACTCCAGCTCCCTGCTGGAAGGCTGTCTTCCTCGTGGCCTGTGGCAGCCACTCCTGTGACGGGGACACCTAACACAGCAATGATTATGGGATCGCTATGGTATGACTGTGAAGAGATTGTGGATTTGTGGTAAATCCACATCTCTTATCCTTCTCCAAGGATCAGGAGGTACATCCCAGCTCCGTAGACTTCCAGCTTCTCATTCCATGTCTGCCTAGTGATCTTGTAAGTGGCCCGTCTCTGTTAATAAGGTGGGTGTGCACAAGAATTCAGGAAGATTCTAGGACTAGGGAAGCCATGGCCTTGTCAAAGAAAGTTTTAAGCCAAGCTGGCGGGGTGTGTGTGTGTGTGTGTGTGTGTGTGTTGAGGTGGAAATGAATAGTCTGGGCACGGGAACCTCAACTCTGTGAATTTCGAATGTTGTGTATTGGCGGGGTGGGGGGGCCTTCCTCGTCCCTTCCCTGTCTAAGTGCTGGAGGGGATTGAGGATCCTTCTCGAATGGTATGCAGCCAGACCAGGAGGTAGTAAGACTGTAAATTTCTCTCTGGCTTTTGTTTTGGGTAGTTCAGATCCTTGAGCAGAAATAGGAGGCTCTGAGTCCATTGCATCCACTCAGCAGCCTCTCTGGACCTGTATGGAATGAGCCCACAACCAGGCTGTGCTGTGGGGCTGACTCAAATTGCAAAATGCTGGGGATTCACAGTCTGTACTCTGGTGGGGTCCCATGGCTTCAGTTTGATTATTCCCTCATTAGCCACAACTTGGACCTTTTCCAGGGTAAAGAATAAGAAAGGAGGGAAGAGAAAAAATGTAGGATAAGAGAAGAGTGAGGTAAGAAAGGAGGGAAGGAGAGTTAGGAAGCTTTCCTGAACCCTCACAGCACCTTGGTCAAGGGCCTCATACTTTATTTGTAGAAACATTGTGGAAGGTCTGGTACAGTTTGAGGTGCCCTGGTTATTCGTGTTTGTGGTTTCTCAGTCTTCTTCCCATCCCACCTCAGAACTGATCTCCTTTTGGGATTAAGTCCCGGAAGTAGCACCAAGAGGAACCCCTGGACCTCCACCCCCCAATCTCAGAGCAAGTACCCAGTTTCTGAAGCCAGTGTGTTCCATGTTTGGCCCCCCTGAGGGGCCAGACCAAATAGTTATCCAAGCAGGAGACAAGCTCCAGCTCTTCAGTTCTGCACCCCATATCCTTAGGAGATAGTGGCCAACTCGACTGAGATCTGTTTCTGGAACCTCTGCTAGAGACCTGCTGTTGTCTTTGTCTAGCAGTTGGGTTCTGGTAGCCGGAAGGACAGAGTCAGGAGCACCGAAAGTCTGAGCTCAGATGACGGTCCAGTTTGTTGCTGGACGGGATGAGTTCTAGCCCCCCAGCTTTCTGTCACTGCTGCAAGTCTGTTTTAGATGCAGGTAGAGGGAAGGAAGGAAATGACAAGGTTTGGTTAAGAGACTCTGAGGCACCCAGCTTGGTGCTAGGCCCTCTGAGGGATGACAGGAAGCAGAACCCATCATATTGGACCTTTTCCCTGAGATGGTGTGAGCACCAGGAGGGGCAGCTGTTCTCAGCTGTCTGCTCGCTACCATCCGGTTCTGAGAGGATCCAGCTGGGCAGAAACTAGCCTGGCTGTCATTCTGGACCACAGGGCATTGCTTCCAGTCATGCTTTTCTCTAATCCCCTCTTCACCCTGTCCTGCATCCGTGCCTTCTGGGTGAGCTAGAGACAGTGGCCATATAATTTACTGTCCAAACTGGGAGACTTTGAGTGTGACAGGGGTGTTGTTAATAAGTTATGTCAGGACAATGAACACACACCGCAGCTGTCAAGGCCTCACTGGGTCATTTAGTCATTCTCCAAACCCAGCAGAGGCCACACTGTTAAGGGGAAGATGGGTGGGAGTGGGTTTAACGAGGAAGAGAAGGTGGGGGAATTCCTTCATGATGAGGGGAAGATGGAGGTAGCTTAATTCTGAAGGCAGCCCCAAATAGCCCACCTTGTTCCCTGGTACTAATCAGCCAATTCTAGGCTTCTCCTGAGGTAGCACTGCCCACAGCCAGCCTCTCCCACCACCCACCACCCAACCTACCACCTGCTTGTATGACTTCCCTTCACCCTTGGCTTATGACTGGCTTCACCTTTGGTTTTCCTGCCCCACCCCTATCTCAGATGGGGACAGAAAGGCCTGCCAGCTCCCCTTCAGCTGCCCCTGGGGGAATTGGGATTCACAATGGAGCCAAGACTTTGCCTTGTGCTTCCTCTTCCCTCTTCCCCCCTAACTGCAGCCTCTTCATTTTGTCTCTCCAGCTTCCCAGATCTCGGGGGGCCACATCATACCACAGGGAAGTCCAGCTCCCAAGCGGGTAAACAACAAGAAGGGGAGGTAGTCAAACCTTGCTTGTGTGGATAAAGGGCACAGGTCACTTGCAGTCAGTTTCTGGGGAACTGGTGAACAGAGTGGAGGTCAGAACCAGAGAAAAATCGCTTAGCAGGAGATGGAGTCAGTCCCCCTGGACGCTGGAGTTTGCCTGTCTCCTCTAGTCTGACTACTGGGGAAATGGTCTAGGGCGGGGGCAGACTGTTCTTGCTCAACCCAAGCTCCAAGCGTTGGTGGCAGTGACTGTATCCTGCTGCAGTGACATGTAGAAAAGAAACTGCCCTCCCTTCTGTGTTCTTGGTCCTCATGGTCCAAATGCTCAGGGTGGGCTCCCTGGAGAACCCTCAGCGGGTCCAGCATGAGAACACCGGGGAACCCTGCGTGGGGGCAGAGCCTCATCCTTAGGGTATCAGTACTGACCCCTCTGGCAGGAAGGAAGCTGTTCTCATCACCAACAAATGAAGAGGACAGGTGGACACCTCTTAGGAAGTCCCACTCTTTGAAGCAACCTGTGGGGCCAGGGAAGGGAAGAGAACCCCTGGGCTGGAAGGGGAAGAGGGGGCGGCTGATCCGCAGATGGCAAAATTGAGAAGCAGAAGGAGCAGGCGCTAGGGGCATCTAAGCATGTGTCATGCTTTTGCGAACCTGCCCTGCAGGTCCCGTGCCAAGGAATAGGCTAAGTAGTGTTTCCAGAACCAGATGCCACACAAAGTCCCCATTCTGCACTGGGGAGAGTCCTGGTCCTGAGTAGGGTGTGGCAGCTAGACCAGCGGGCAAGTGGAGTTTGGGCAGGACCCAGAAGCCAGTTCCTGGGAAGCTGCTGCCTCTCACTGGGCTTCCGACCACAGGTTGAAGCTTGGAGGTGTTGCACAAGGTGTGACATTCCAGGCACTGTGGGGCACCTATGAGGCCCAAGGCGTTGCTAGTGGTACCTCCAGTGTGTGCCACCTGCTGGCATGGGGGTTGCAGCTCCAGGAACATCTACTCTGAACGCTGAGCTCAGTAGGACCCAGGGCTGTGCCAGGTTCATGGCATGTGTGGCCTCTCAGAGCTCCCACAACCTTGTGAGATAGGAGCCACTGCTATGCTCCTTGTACACAAGGGAAACTGAGGCTTGAGGAGTTTGAGCAACATGCCAAGGTTCCATAGCCGAGGAGTGGGACAGTCAGGACTCACACTTGGATCTGTCTTACCTCCACAGAACCCTACCAATTGTGCATTCAGTGGGAAGCCACAGGGCATCAAGTGCCATGCTTTGTGCATAATAGGCCAGCAATAAATGTTGGTGAGTGGCAGGGTTAGGTTTACTAACTGGTTTGAACAGGTTGACCTGGGTGCAAGCTCATTTTGCCCAAAGGTTACTCTGGGGACAGTGGCCTCTCAAAGGAGTCTCTCTCTGCCAGCACCCGCAGGCCTCAGGGCCTCTCCAGTAGTCTTGAGTACCTAGCTTGGGTAAAAACAGCTGACAACAACTTGAGAGAGAGAGAGCTCTGGGCAGAGAGATTGCATGGGGATCAAATAAGAGTTGAATGGTCTGGAAGACAAGTAACAAACACTCTGTCAATTTCAAACAAGCCACTGTATCGATAACCTGCTATGTGCTATGGGCACTAAGGAAAGGTCATTGTCCCATTGTCCCATTGTCCCATTGTCCCGGAAGCTAAGCTCATCCCTGTTTACCATTTCCCCACCTAGCCACCCCTTAAGGAACACTCCTGAAGCTAGCCTACCTGGAAGGAGAAATGGACTCTAGCCGCATGTGTCAGCCTCTGCCAGGCACTGTGCAATTTCTTATCTCCTTTAATCTTGACAGCTTCTGCTTGCGGGTAGAAGCTGTCACTCTCTCCGGCATTTATATGGGAAACCAAGGTGGAAGGAGACGCAGCAGGCTGCCACGCTGCATAGTTAACCCGTGACCATGGCTCTGCCCTCCTGGCTAATGCTGGGCCTGGCCAGGCCAGCCACCCTCGGTGCCAGAGCCTGGGGATGAGGGGAAAAGGAAGAAAAAGTGCTTAGCCCACCCTTCAGCGGAGGCCTCCAAGGTTCTTCGGCATACCACTGAAATGTTAAGCAGTGCTATCAGAAGCTGTGCTAGCAGCCTCGCGGAATATGAGGAACGCAGGGTTGGAGTTAGGCACTCCTGGGTTCAAATACTTTCTAGCTTGTGACCTTCGAAAGGTTTCTTAACCTCTCTGAATCTCAGGTGCCTTATCTGTGAACTGGGATAAGAACAGCTCCCTTATGGAGCATGTGTGGGGAGTAGAAATGATGTAAGTAAAGTGTCGGGTATGAGGTAAGCCCTGGAAAAGCATGCGCACATTCAGTAGATACTGAGGGCCTACTGTGTGACAGGAACTATTCAAGATGCTGGGAATTTAACAGTGAGAAGTAGAGTCTTGTGGTTGTTCTCAAATCTACTAGACCAGAAGCTCATCATTGTGAGACGTTCCTTTAGAATCCAAGAATGGCTGTCTTAGTACCTGGCTGAACTCAGATTTGGTAAATTTCTCTTCCTGCCATTTGTCGGCTGATGAGCTTGGGAAAGTTATTTAGCTTCTCAGGGACTCAGAGTCTTCAATTCTTTTTATCATACAGACAGTATACTTATGTATAGATTAAAGGATAAAATGGTATGTATGTATTATATATATGTATGTCCTGTTCACATCACCTAAATTCGGAATGGAACATCGGTAGCACCTTAAAAGCTCCCGTTCCTCTCCCTATTTGCATCCCCTTCCTCCCTCTCCACCCCACTAATATTTTGAATATCCGTTAGGTATTTCTTCCCTTTTCTTGTTAAGTCATCATCTATGTAAGCTTTACAAAGCACTGTATTATTTGACTTCGCATGTCTTTGGCGCTTACCTCCGCTCATGCTCTCTGCGATGTAGGTCTTCGCTCCACATCACGTTTCTGAGATTCATCCATGTGGACGCACGCAGAGTTAGTTCACTAGTCGTCCCTCGGCGTCGTGTCCCTGGTAAGGATGTGCCGCAATGTGTACGTCGCCCCTCGTGGGGATGGATGTTTGGGTTGTTTCCAGTTTGGAGTTAATCGTGGTGACACTGCCGGGAACATGTTGCGCTTTTCTCCCAGGGGGCGGGGAAGGGCTGGCCTGGGGGTAGAGCTGCTGGGGCGCAGGGAGCACGGTGGGGTCTTGCTCTACAGTGCCAAACCCTTTTCCACAGCGCTGGTACCAAAAAGCACTCCTTTCATAGGCGAATAAAAGTTCCCGTTGTTCCCCATCCTTTTCAACACCTGATATAGACTTCATTTCTTAAAATGAAAAAGTTACACTGGAGGAGTTTCTAAAGTCCCTTTCGGCTGTGGGAATGGAATCAACCTCCCGGCTTTCGTGTCCACCCGTTTGATGTGTTGTACACAGCTGGCCTCAGCCTGACTGCACAGGGTCTCCGCATGCGGTTGACACCTTCCTTGCTGCGCGTCCAGCGACAGTGAGGGAGGGGTCTCGTGGCTTCACATCCATCCCAACCCTTGGCATTCTGTTCAGGTCAACCAAGAGCCTGGTGATGGTCAGCACATACTAGGTGGCCAATTACTACCCACCGAATTGCATTTTGCCGAGGGTATTGGGATGGTAGATTTTTCCTGGGCATTGATTTTGAGAAAAGGACATGGAAATCTCAGAACTCTGTGCTTATTAGCTAATCAGAGTTCAGGGTGCTGGGGGCTGAGATGAGATTTACATCTGTCCAAGGCTTTTTGAACATCTGAAGGCTCCAGGTGAGGTAAACTGAAGACTAATTGTTGAACATCTGGCCTTGATCTTTGACTCTCTGACTTGTCCAATCTGAGCGGGGGGAATGGGTTAGGGTGCTCTAGGATTGGGGTGGAGAGAACAGAGGAGGTGTCCTGGGGAAAGGAGCAGAATGCCCACAGAGAATCCTTTTCTCTTCCAAGGTTGAAGAATCTTCCTGGAGGTGCTGGGTTGAATAGGGGTTAGCTAGACCCAGTGTCCCAACAGCAACACCAACAGCCTCTGCCCACTCACCCAGCCACCCACAAAAGAATGTGGCTGCCTGGGCAGTTGCATGGGCCACCCCAGGCCGCAATCCTGTAATTACCCATCTAGTCTGTGCCTGTCAGCTCCAGGGGCAGGCAAGGGCCTCTGCCCTGGGCTTCATCTTGGTCACTAGGCCCAAGCTGGGCTCGATAGGGCCCCACCTAGTCTTCAAGCACCTCCCACCCCAACCCTGCCCTCTAGTCTCTCTCTACACTAACCTTTAACCTCTGTGAGGCTAACACATCATATAAAAGCTGACAATCGTAATAAACCAAGGGTTATTATAACTTACGCATTCCAGGCACCGTGTTAAATTTTTTCATGCATTTTCTCATGTATGCTCCTCAATAATCCTATGGGGTAGGTAATATTGTTATCCCCAATTTATAGAAGAAGAAACTGATGTTCAAAGAAATTAAGGGAGTGGGGGTGCCTGGGCTGCACAGTTGGTTAAGTGTCCGATTCTTGGTTTCAGCTCAGGTCATGAGCTCAGGGTCGTGAGATTGAGCCCCATGTTGGGCTCTGTGCTCAGCATAGAGTCTGCTTAAGTTTCTCTTTCCCTCTCTCTCTCTGCCCCTTTCCCCTGCTGTCTTCTCTCTCAAATAAATAAATAAGTCTTTAAAAAAAAAAAAAGAAGAAGAAGAAGAAGAAATTAAGAGGTTAAATTTCTTGCCCAAAGTCATGGAGCTCCTAAGTCAGAACCAGAACTTAAATTCAGATCTTCTGAAGTCCAGAATGTCTGCTCCTACTTCACCTGCCCAGGATTTGTCCTGCACGGTGTCCCGGTTGTTCAACTCCGTCTTTTCTCCTGTCTGAGGAGGGCTGGTAAAGAGGCTGTAGGTGGTGTCAGTGGAGGGTGAATGGGACAGTTCCAGGCTGGCCAGGACGATGCAGGAAAACACCTTCGGGGCAGAGTTCTTTGTTCCAAACAACTCTGAATTTCCGGACTTCTGCCAGGGGCGGGAAGGTACCTCTGCCCAGCTATTTGGCAAGCACACCGACATCTTGGGTGCCATGATGTTAAGAAGTGGGGGATGACAGCCTCCGGTAAAATTCCATTATAATGAACTCTGTAGGAGATCTGAATGGCTTTGTTGAGATGAAATTATGTTAACCACACTGCCACAGAAGAACTCAAGTGTGGAGCCTGAGAACCCAGAGGGGAAGTGGAGCTAATGTGCCATTAGGTGTCTTTTAGTAAAGCTCTGAAAAGTTTTGGAACCTAGAAGGAGAAGGAGAGTCAGAGACACCTCTGGTTCCTTCTAGAACACCAAGCTTCTGGACGTTCGGGGTAGGGCTGGGAGGGGAGAGCTCTGTGCTCAATGGCACTTGACAGGGCTGAGCCTGTCTGTTTAATGGTCCATGTCCCCGCTGTGTTGCCAGCCCCTGAGAACAGGGCTGGGACCCGTCTCGGAAGTGTCTCAACTCTACATAATACTTAACTCATCACAGATATGCTCAGTTGCTGTTTATTAGATGGAAATATGTTTCTAGGTAGACTGGGACCCTTGAGCTAGAAAAGAGAGTTGAAGGGCAAGTGCTTTGTGTGACTAAAACATTGTAAGAAGCCGGCCTACAGTTCAGAGGGCTTGTCCCTGATTGGTTCCTGAACTGAACCAGTCTGGCATAAGAACGAGCATTAGCATTCCTTGAGCGGTCGCTGTGCTGAGCACTAGACACGCAATGAGGTAGCTATTGTTCTTTTTCTCCTCTCACAGGTGAGGGAACAGGAGCTTAGAGAGCTCTGGTCACCGGTGGTGACCAGACAGCTGGTGGGGGTGGGGGGCAGGTGGGGGGCAGGTGGGAGGCAGGGTTTGCGCTCATGTAGGCTGTGTGCACAGCCTGTTCTCTTACCTGTGAGGCTGGAGAGCTGCACCCCCCAGGGCCGGGGGCATGGAGGGCACAGCCTGGTCCAGAGGGATAGCTCGACCTCAGGCCAGCAGAATGACCTCTGGGACTGCAGCCCTGTGTGGCCAGCTTATATGATTTTTTAACAGGAAGCTGGACACCCAAAAGTGAAATCTCTCTATTTTTCAGAGACGTTGACAACTAATTTAAAAAATTTGTAATGACCAGTGGTGATGATGGGGATGGCACACAGCACCCAGTCATGGCCAGGTTTAGCCCGTGGGCCTTCAGAGTGTTTTCTTTCTTTGAACACGTGACTGTTAGTCGGAGCGGGACCAGGAAGGCCCTTGTTGATTGAGAACCCCTCCCTAAAGGCATGCTGGCTCTCCAGGGGCCCACTTCTCAGCAAGACAGAAAACTTTATAGGGGCCAAGTGTTTCTTTCTGGAGAATTATCATGAAATCAGTCTAATGATAGCCCATGAGTGAATCCCCTCCCCCCTGCCGCACTCTGTATCTCCGTCAGATATTTTCCCTTAGGTGTTAGAAGGAAAGTTTTGGGTAGAGAAATCAAAAAGAAACTTTAATAGTCAAGCTAAGGGATGTTCAGGAAAAAAGAAAGGAAGGAAGGGAGGGAGGAAAGAAGGAAAGAAAGTAAGTGGTACTTGGGGCTTGGGCTTGGTAGGCAGTGAATGACATGGATGCTGCAGTTTGGGCTCTCTGGTGAGGACCTTGGGCTACCGGACAGGGCTGTGCTCTCATAGCCTTGGACTTTCACAACTGAATTTCATCCTTTTAAAACCTGGAGGGAATAATTATAAATTAGTAACGAACATTTTTATGGAGTATCACAGTTTGTATAAAACCCTTTATTTATTTTTAGATTTTATTTATTTATTTGACAGAGAGAGAGCACACAACTAGTCGGAGAGGCAGGCAGAGGGAGAGGGAGAAGCAGGCTCCCCACTGAGTGGAGAGCCCAATGTGGGGCTCGATCCCAGGGTCCTGGTATCATGACTTGAGCCAAAGACAGATGCTTAACCCACTGAGCCACCCATGTGCTCCTAAAACCCTTTAAAAATTGATCTCAGCTGCTACAGCAGTGCTATGAGAGGCAGATGAGTGTAGAATCCCCTTTTCCAGACTCGGTAAATGGACAGTGTTTTCTCTTTCTTCTTCCTTCTGTTCCATCAAAGAAGAGTAGCCACGGAGGATTGAAACCCAGTGGGCAGGCGGCACTGGATTCCCACAGGCCTGCCCTTCCCTGCCGCCCCCACTCCTCACCTGGGGTTATCCCACCTAGGGTCCCCCCTCCCTGAAAATCCCACTCCGGGGGGAGTGTGAAGGGGGACATGGAGAAGGCCCTAAGCCAGTGGGTGGCGTGTGGCCAGCTTCCTCCCCAAGCCTGCCCCCACTGCCTGCCACCTGGAGCTATTGTTCCTAAAGCTGGGCAGAAAATAGCTCACTCTGGGGAATTATTTTTGTCCCTGTTAAACTTCAAACCTGAGCCTCCGAAGAGCCTGGCTGCAAGGTTGTTTTTCAGGTCAGGGGGAGCTCTGGCAAAAGTAAGGTGGGGGGGTGTAGGGGAAGCGGTAGGTGGAGGGGGCCCTCCCCTCCCCCTTCCCCCGGGAGCAGAGATGGGCCCTAAACCCCTGGGGCTTGTCTAGCAAGCGCCTGACTAACAGCAACTCTGCGTAACTGAGGGCAGGCTCTGAGCTGCCCCATCAGGCACCTTTTCGAAGGATGTTTGCTGCTGCGGAAGCATGTTGAGTGAAAGCAGTGGCAATTCTGTCCTCTGGTGCCGAGGCCCAGGTGGGGGGCAGACCCGGCCCCAGAGCAGCTGGGGACTGCCGACAGCTGACCACTGAGGAAGGAAGGAGGTAGTTCTTCTGCAGACCCCGGCTAGCTCTTCCCGAGCCCTGCAGCACCCCTGAAAGGGGCTCTGTGTAGCAAATCTGTTCCATCTTTGCCCCTGGGTGTCCAAGCAAAACAAGGAAAAGGAAGATGGCCAGTGGATAGGGCAGTGGGAGGGGATTACAGTTTGGAGAGGGTTCAGGGGTTAGGACAAATGCAGCTATTTCCTACCACTTTGTGACTCTGGGGAAGAATCCTCCAGACAGATCTGGCCATTTGGGCCTGAAATTTGGAACAAGGCTCTCTTCAGCTCTAGGTCTGAGGGGACGGTTGGGCTGGTACTGCTCCCAGCAGCGAGCGTGGACTTTTCGACCCAGGGTATGGGCTGTCATGTGCCCACACAGGTCGGGGACTTCCCGCAGGTGTCCGTGGTGTGAGTTGTTTGTGAGTATTGTGTGTCTGTGGCTGATGCCCTTCCTTAGAGCACGATTCCTGGCAACGAGGAAGTGACCTTGTTGACCAGGAGAGAGAGCAATGAGCCAAGTGGCTCAGCAGAAGTGGGTTTGGGGATGGGGTGGCCGTGTGCCACTTTGCTCTCCCCGTGCCCAGCAACCATATCTGGCCACCCTGGACAGATTGATGCATTCAGTAGAGATAGAGCCAGTGACGTGCGGCTGAGCTGTTCACCAACTTCCGTCTGCCCTTGCTGAGCCTTCTGTTCTTTCTTTGGTTTTCTCTCAGAAAACATCTATCTTCCTATTCAGCTGGGCTGAGTTTTCTAGAGCTCTCTCCTTTATCTTTACCTTTCAGCTCAGTGGTGGTAGTCCTACACCAGGGGGTAGAGGATTTCCCCCAAAGGAGGATGAGGAGGGTGGCTCTGGGTGTGCACCAGCTGGAACCACCACTCTCTGAAGAAGGGGCCCACTGCTTTGTTGGCCTTGGGGCCCTTTCTCGATAACAGTGGGAGAGAGACCTATTTTTATTTTCTGCTCAACACTCGAGCTCTTCTCAGGTTGGAATGGAAATCGGATAGGAGTCTGAAAGTCTTCAGTTTAAATATCATTATGATAATTTGAAATTCCTGGTAGTCACGATTCAGTGGGTTTACTAGAAGAAGGAGTCTGTAGAAGGAAGAATGGGGGACACTTCCTATGCTGATGAGTGTGGTCAGTTGGCTCCTCTCTTCCTGGCAGCCTCCCTCTCTCAGGCCATGCAGAGCTAGCCTCCCTGCCTCCGACATGTCCTTTCTCCTTTTGCTTCTTGAGCTCTGCACAAGGACTGTCTGCCCAGAACTCTCATTAGACTTTTACCACTGCCATGTTGAACTATGATCCTTCCTGTCTCCGTTGGCAGGCTGATAAGTGACCTCCCTGAAGAGCCTTCTTTACCTTGTCAGCACAAAGCCTGGGACTCTCCTGCATGTTCTTGTCCTGTGGGCTTACCTGTATGGTAGCATGGATCCTACCCACTTGTCCTTCCTGTTTGTCCCCCTCTGTGGACCGTGAGCTTCAAGACGGCAGGGTCTCTGTGTGTCTCTCTGTTGTGTCTCTGATTCCATGATGGAGTTTGCCATGGTGTTGGTGCTTAAAACCAGCCAGAGGTCATCATCAAAGGTAAGGCATCAGAGGCCAGAACCAATATGCCCCCCACAGTGTGAGGCCAAGAAGAAATGTTATTGTTTTCTGACCATCCAAGGGGGTCCCCGAGAAGAGATCTACACAGAAGGTTGTCTGGAACCCTGACAAAGCTGAAGCTCTGGAAAAGATTTTTAGGGGGAAACCATTCTAATCAGAAACTAAGGACAGCTGGTGCTCTGTGCTCTAAGGTGGATAGGAAACTCTCTGTTTGGCCCAGGCCCTGCAAAGCTTCCTGAATACCTGAGCAGTGTCCACCCTTTTGCTAATAACCCAGAAGATAGGGAGGGTGCCTCTGAGTAGATCAGCCCCTTTAGGACTGGAGCTCCCCTACCTTCTCAGACCCAAGATCCTTCACTGTTTCTGGCACAGGCTTAACAGCCCATCCCAGCAGAAATGAAAGGCTTTGCAGGGCCCCCAGGAGCTGGGGGCAAATAGGCAAATAGGCAAATAGGAGCAGCCCAGTGTCCAGGTTGGGGGGCCATAGTGGTCCCCCCTGTTGCAAGGGCAGCTGCAACCCCCAATGCCATGTCTGGCTTCCAGGCCCAGGTCTCTGCCCTAGTCTTCCCCCACGCTCTGTGCATGTACATGGGCAAAGCAGGTGAGGAAGAACCACTGGCCCGAAGACACACAGGCCGCTGAGTTTCTGGTCCCACCAGGAGAGAATAGATCTGTGACAGATGCATGATGAACCCTAGGTGACAGAAGTAGGAGGAAGATGGCACTGGGGGATGGGTAGAAGGAAAGGCAGGGAGGAGAGATGAGCAGAAGGGCTCAGTCATCGGTGGCACCTGAGGACCCAAGGGTCTTTGCTTCCTTGCAGAGGGAAAGTCCAGATGTGTAACTCAGCTTCTCTGCTTGTAGGGGAGAGATTAAAACAATCCATTTTTCCCCACTCTGAGCAGCCAGATTTTTGGAAGCCAATGGCCAATGAGTGGGGTGGCCAGTTTTTTCCCAGTTCAGTGGAAATGTAGCTTTCTGGACAATGTTTGTTTGGAGTGGCATGTTTGGGGCACGAACAGGCTCTCTACCCTCTGTGCACCTCTCTGGAGCCCTTTCTGACAGCAGTCAGAGCTCTAACAAGGAGCTTAAACTTCCATCAAACTGCAGTGTCCCAGGCTCAAGGCAGCGTGCTGAGTACTACTCGGAGATGTCAGTTCCTGCAACAGCCCCATAACCCAGGTGCTCTCATGTCCCTGTTTGTAGAGGAGGATGCAAGAATGGACTCCGGGGGAAGCTGGATGGTAGTCAAATGGTCCAGGATGTCGGGCTGGCCAGGTTGGTTGTGGAGGTGAGCAAGGGATCTGATGCTGAGGATCCTGAGGATCCTGAGGATCTCAGAGCTGGGGGGACCTGGAGCTTGGGTACTGACCTTTCCCACAGGGCAGGAAGTCTCCGAGTGAAGCAAAGACTACATTGGTCCCAGAGGAAAATGAGGAAAAGAAGCCTGGCCAGGGTGGACTGGGATGGGATGGTCTGAGCAGGGGTGGACTCAGGCCTATGTGGACTTGGGCCAGGGGCCTGGGCAGAAAGAAAGATACTTAGTCTGGGTAGAGACCCACAGAGACGCCAGAAACTGGGCTTGGAGATCTCTTGGGAGGGAGAAGCGGACTTTTCCTATTGTCCCAAGGCCATCATTGTTGCTTCAAATCCCATTCAGCCATCAGGTTCATTAACAATAATAGGAGTTCAGGTCTCCCGGGTGGGGAGGGGGGGGGCCCTAGAACCACTTCCCCTGTATTCTTGGTGTTCTGCATTTGGGCTTCTCCAATGTCTATTCCTTGATCTCCAAGTCACTGGACGAAGAGTCTCCTTGTCCCATCAACTTTGGCCTGGAGTAGTTATCCCCATGGAAGTACCCCCATCCTCGTATCCCAGGAGAACCTCCAAGAGTAGGGAGAGAGTAGACCAGGCACACACCACTTCCCTCTAAGATATTCCCTTGTTGCCTTGAGTCCTGGACCATTTCTTTAGGCCATGGAGGGGAGAGACAGGAGTTGGAGTTGGTTGGGGAAGAGCAAGTGGGTAACATTTATCCACTTTATTCCTTTGAATGGCATGTCAGGATGGCATTGGTGTTGGCCGCTCCCACCGTCCCCACATTAGAACCTCCTCTGTGGCTTCCCACAACTCCTCTCCTCCCATGGCCCATTTCTCTCCCACTCCACTCTGACTCCTGGAAGCTACTTAAGCTGTTCAGGAGAGGTCTTGGAACTTGCCCAGGGTGGAGGTGGAGAAGCACTGTCCCTCCTTTGTGGCCTTGGGACAAGTCCCTCCCCCTCTAATGGCCTCAGTTTCTTTGCTCTAAAACCAGAGAGACTGGGCTGCAGCTTATGAATGGGCCGGTTGCTTATGCTTCACCAGACACTATCACTGCCCACACTTTCCAGCAGTGACAAGGTCTGGCCTGCTTGTTACCTGGAGAGCCGTAATCAACTCAGAAATCTTGTTGACAAAGCTAAGAGCAGAGTTTCCACTGGAAAAAAGCAGCTTGCAGGAATAATTGTTGTTGATAAGAAGTGGAAATATATCTCAGTAAGCCATGTGTCTCTAGCCCCACTGTCTGGGGCCCTGTGGGTTCCTGCCTCCGGGTTCTGCTCAACTCCTAGAAATTGCCAGTGCTCCCAACAGTAGCAGGACAGTCAGCTAAGAAAGAGGCTTGGTGAATGGCCAATACACTGGGAGCTGATAGCATGGTTTCTACAGATTGGCCCACTAACCCTTGACCCTGTACGGGGTTTCAGTCCATGACCTTTATCAGGTTCTCCAAGGTGACGTGTATTCCCCAAAAGTTTGATTACGATGCACCTTCAGGGGCACCTGGGTGGCTCAGTGGGATAAGCATCTGACTATTGGTTTCCGCCCAGGTTGTGATCTCAGTGTGGTGGGACTGAGCTCTGTGTCAGCGGGAAGTCTGCTTAAGACACTCTTTTCCTCTCCCTTTCTCTCTGCCCCTCCCCTCTCAAATAAAGAAACAAACCTTTAAAAAAAAAAAAAAAAAAGCAGCACCTTCAGGGTAAACTCTTTTCGGCAACTGCTGGATTTCAGTCAATTTCCCATCGTTCAGTCAGTCGTTAAATAATTGGGGACACCTTGCCCATGTTCCTGGTGCTGCAGTGCTGGGGGCCAGCCTCCCCTGGACACAGCTGAGCAAAAGGGAGGCAGGCAGTCTTGGGGGAGCTGATGCAGCTACTCATGCTGTCCTAAAGAGCCCTTTTCTTGGACTGGAAACTGTTCTCTCCAGGCAAAGGCCACAGAGGCAGATGCTATACTCACCACCCCCTCACTTACTGCCTTTGTGGGAATCATGGTCATACCTGGAAGCTCATAAGGTCTAAGTCAAAATTAAATGCAGCCCCATTATCATCTCTCCTTCTCCCTGCAACCTGACCTATATCGTAAACATCTTAAATTCTCCCACTTTTTACAACAGTTTTCCAGCAGATGAGGAATGGACCCTTGTGTAATTGGCGCAATGACGCCATCACCAACCCTTCCTCCCAGAACTCTGTAGCTTCATCTTATGTCCACCTTAGATGGCTATAAAGAGTTGGCCTATGCCCAGGGATTGAAAGCTACAGGGGCTATTTCACCTGTGCATAGTGAAGAACTTTCTAGGCATACAGCCATCCAAAGCAAGTGTATTGCCATGAGAGAAAGTTCTCCAACAGAAAAAATATTCAAGTACAGGTTAGACTATTATAGAGGGGATTTAAGATGGTTGGACTAGAGAGAGTTTCCTTCCAGTCTTGAGGTGTTTGAGGTGACAGATATCTCTTGAGTTTTGCTTTGGACATTATAGTCTGCAGAAAATAATTTCCAACCATTCTCATGGTAATTTAAAGGTGTGTGTGTGTGTGTGTGTGTGTGTGTGTGTGTGTGTGTGTAGGGGCTGGGGAGACAAGGAGGCAAGAAATAGTTTGGACAAATTCTGTTTATACAGTGCACTTTACTCTCCCCTTTCCCTTTTTTTTCACTCTGCTCCCCCTCAGTTCCTTCTAGGAGGAAATGCTGTGACTATTCTAGAAAAAGAATGTGGATATACGTTGGGGATGGTGGGAAGGAAGGAAAGGCCTTGCCTTAGCTGGCCATGACATTGCTGTGCCTAAGTTACACTAGAATAAAGAGATGACTGAAAGTGAGGTAGGTCCTACAGCGTTCAGCACCCGGTAGACAGAGCTGAAAGGACGATGAAGCAACAAACACCAAGAAACGGGTGAGCATGCACAAGCTCGTGTACAACATGGCGGGCGTGCACACGAGCAAATCTACTCCAGAGAGAGCCCCACATGCGGTTCACTCTGTGTGTGTCAGTTTCAGGAAGAAGAATTTCCCCCCCCTCTTCTGGGAAATCACTTAGTTTTTCATTTCTTTCTAGAAGGAGGGGGCCTCTGAGCCAATGTCAACAATGATAAAGCTCAGTCTTGATCCCTCTGGTCCCAGCCTGGCAATCAAGGCCCCCTCTCCTGGGCTCTCCTTCTCCACAGGGCCCGTTAGGGGCCACACCCCTCATGCCCTTCCTGGTCCTTGACATCTGAGGGTGAGTGAACTTCACTTGCACTAGCACGGTGTTGGGACTCTGCGGGTTCCTGAGGGGGTACAAGAGAAAGCTCAGTGAGTGGTCCTAAGGCCTCATTGTGATGGCAGATACAGCCTTGGAGCTGCACACTCTCAGGGCTGGGAAAGACCTTAGAGGTCAGGCCTCTTGTCCACCACTTATCGGATACTCCAGGGTCAGAGCTACTGCGCTCAGGGCTCTGAGGATGATTCAGTGAATGTGGCGGGGTTAATGCAAGCCCAGCAGGACTCTGATCCTGGTCTCCCCAGGCTCTGCCCAGCACACCCTGCAGCCACGACCCCATGAGGCTGTTCTAGGCAAAGCCTGCCCAGGGATGCCTGTTTAGCACAAGCCCTGGAAGGGGGGGTGTGGGTGGTGTGAGCTGTCAGACAGACGTGTGGGAGGGGCAGGGACTGTGGCTTCAGTGACTGGAAGGAAACACGTTATCTCCTCACTTCTTGCTAAGGCAAGGTCAGGACTGGGTCAGGCTCAGGCAGGGGTTTTGATGTGGGATTCAGTCCCCAGAGGAATGGCAGCCAGGGGCTTTCTGCCCAATTGAGCTCCCCGCCCCCTTTCTCTGAGGCTCAGTGCCTGGGGTTTGGGTGTTTCTACAGCACAGTAGGAGGAGGGTGCTCTGGGGACAGTCCCAGCCAAAGCAATGGGATGTTCTATGTACTCAGAACATGAATTACGGGGAGGGCTGGGAGGTTGTATGATGTGGCAAAGGGGGGGGGTAGTATTAAGTGCTTTTTTTCCACAGGTCCTTTTCCTACCCTGTGTTCTTTGCCCCACTTTCCATGCACTTGAACTTCAGGCTAAATCTAGGTTAATCTCTCCTGAAAGGACCATCCAGTAGCGCACAATTGCCTGGGGAGGAGAGGCCCGTCTATTGAATGGGGTTTTCCCAGTAAGAGGGATTGACTGGCAGGGAGGGGATCCTGGCTACTGCTTGCCATCCTCTGACTTTGGGAGCCACAGAAGGAAAAGTACCATGAGGTTCTTCCATCATGGCCTGGGGATTGTTCTTTTCACTGCTCCTGACTTAGTGGAAGTGAAGGGCATGTAGGACTTTGGACTGGGGAAATGACTGAGTTCTATCCCTTAGGAAAGGCAATGGAGTGGGACTCGAGGCTCAGCTGCCTACATTCAAATCTGGGCTCTGAAGACAATCTACTTCTCTGTGCCTTTGTTTTCCCGTGGCTAAAATAGGGATCATGCCACAGGGTCTGCCTGCTGTCATCGTAGTGAGGCTTAGATGAGTGAGCATGCTGGAGAACTTGGAGCAGACCTCAGTACAGAGTACGGTGTCTCTGCTGATGATTGTCACTGGAATGGGTTGGGGGCAGGGGGAGGTCAGCGGGAGCAGGGGAGGCATCTGGGTCTTGCATTCAGCTAGTTCTTGCTCGGCCCCTGGCCCCACCACTGGGCTGGCCATGGCACCCTGGGCAGCTAACCCGAAGTGCTCTGGACTTTGGCTTTGCCATCTGTCAAATGGGACTGCTCCCCACCTAACCAGGCCTGTTATGAGGCTTGTGTGGATAGTGCATATGGAGCCTGGCAGGTTGGCACACAGTAGATATGCCACATATTCTTTTTTTAAGCTCAAGAGTGATAGTCTACCTGGATCTCAGGTCTGACTTTTAAAAACCTTAGGGGTTGAGGACAGGAAAGTGGTGGTCCTTTCCGTACCGACTCAGCCCTCACCTCAGGCCCTGAGGAGCACACAGGGAGCCTGGGAAATTGATAAGGCCCTGGGGTAGAGTCCAGAAGTGTGTGGTCAGCTGGGGACCTTGGGCAGGACAAGCAGGGGGAGCGAAGCAGAGCCTGGCTTGGGGGTAGGTGACATTGTGTGTGTCCCCAGCAGGTATGCCTCCTCCCACCCACGGTCCTGGGGAGCAGGGCCTGCTCCCTTGGAACTGGCAGTGCCCAAGGGGATAGTGAGTGGGCTCAGTGGGCTGATGGTCCTGGGAGCCACATCTCGGAATCCGCTTGGGCTCTTCCTTGCCTTGCCTAGTCAGGTCTTTGGGAGGCAGGGAAACAAAAGCTTGGGTTCAAGACCTTCCCCATCTGGGGACTGGCTTAAAGGCCTTTGCCAGGGTTCAGGGTCAGGCACCTCCTGTTGGCATCAGGGAAGGAAGCGTGTGAGTGTGCATGCATGTGTGTGTGGTCTGTCTGTCTCTGTGGGTAGACAAGCAGGGCTGGGTGTGGGTAGAAGCGGGAAGGGTGAAATTCCACAGCCCCACCTTGATGAGCCAGCATGCCACTCACACACATACTCTGGGCACCGGAGTCAGCCCACCTTCAGCCTTTGCTGAGGCCGGGCATTGGGGGGTGTGGAGCACTGCTCAGGAAGAGCTAAAAGTGGCAGAAAACATCCTGTTTGAAAGCAATGAGTTGCCATATTTAACCCCTGCAGCACTTGCCCCGCCTACACCCAGTCTTCAGGCCAGCATCCCAAACACCTGTCTTTGAGGCTCTCCTGGGGCAGCAGTCTTTGCTTTACCACTCCCAGCCCCGCTGAGGTGTCTTGGCAGGACTACCTGGGCTGAGGTCTTTTCCCTGGCATCAGCCATGCGCCAGGCCACCCTCTGGCTCTGCTCCCCACTGAGCATCCCTCAAATCTGGGGGTGGGGGCCATGGAAGCAGCAAAGCTCCCTTAGAGAAAAGCCCTTCCAGGGAGCCTGGGTGGCTCAGTGGGTTAAGCATCTGCCTTCGGCTCAGGTGGTAATCCTGGGGTCCTGGGATTGAGTCCTGCATCGGGGCTCCCTGTTTAGTGGGGGGGGGTGTCTGCTTCTGCCCCTCCCCCTCTGTTCCTGCTCACTCTCGCTCTCTCTGTCTCAAATAAATAAATCTTAAAAAAAAAAAAAAGAAAAGAAAAGAAAGCCTTTCCTCCCTCCCAACATCCTCTGCTGTGAAAGAAACAGGAGCACCGACAGCAGGGACCATGTGCTGGTTGCTGCCTCCCCACCCTTTCCCCACTGCTTCTTGCTACTCCCCGCTGCAAGGGAGGGCCCGTCCTGGCTGCTGCCTGGTTCCCACCCCTCACCCCTGCCAGTGATGATATGGCACGCCAGTGCCCAACAAATCACTCTGCCATGTTTTCCATCCCTGATCTGGAGGCTAAAGTCTCTAGAAAGAACCTCACCACTGCTCACTGGGCTCACCGGAGGACTGGCTGTGAGGTCAGTGTGAGCTGTAGATGAAGCGTTTCCCTTTTGTCACTGCAGAGTCCTTTTGGTTGGCTGCATCTGTGACCTCACAGAGGGCATCCCTGGGCTCAACTTCCCTGGTCCCCTGCTCCTTCAGGTGGGTGTTTAACTCACCAGCCACCACCTCACTGGCCTTCTGTCTTCCCAGCGCAGGTGCGCGCCATGGGAAGGAGGGAACCAAGGGAAGGAAGAGAATACTACCCCGGGGTTGGCACACATGGGGCAGGTCCCGTGTCAGCAACACCCGCAGCAGCCCTGCGGAGACCCAAAGCCCACTGGAGGCAGGGGTGGGGGCTCCGAAGGGAGGGGCCTGCTGACTCTCAGGCCAGGGCCCCGGGGACTGTCCCGAATAGCAATGTTTCTCCCCCAGCTCCAGTTTCCTCTCTGTCTCCCTGGCCCGCACAGTGTCTGCTTGCCATGCCTGGGACTGCCAGCTCTCAGGCCATATATGCCTGGGCCCCTTTTCCACCTCTGGACTCTGGTCCTGGGCCCTGGCTCCTTAATAGCAGCAAATAACCCCAGACAGGGCTGAGTTTTCTCTTGGTGCTCCTAAAATGGTCCTATTTCTTTTCTTTCTTTTTTTTTTTTTTTTTAAAGATTTTATTTATTTATTTATTTGACAGAGAGAGATCACAAGTAGGCACAACCCGCCTAGTGGTTCGTTTGACTGGTTTTCCCGGCTCCCCACACCCACATTTGATTTCTCTTTTTTCCACCAAATCCACCAGATGTTTGGTCGCCTGAATGACACAGACTCTGTAGCAACTTCATGATGACGGAGAGTTGCAACATCTCAGCTGAACTGGGGTTAAGCCACAAGCATCCTAGACAGTTTCTCCTATTGCCCCACGATGGTTTTGGGTCTCTGGGATCCCTGTCCACGGCTTGGATGTGTGGACTGGCTTCTGGCTTCCCCAGAAGCCCAGGGGAGTTGGCTTGGACGTGGGGTGGGCTACAGGGACAATGTCGACAAACACACAGGCACTTTTTCTTCTATTTGGAATTGTTTAAAAATTGTGCAATGTCTTAGATACACAGACGGACATATAAAACATAAAATAGTGTTTTAATAATAATAATAAAATAGTAAGATACCATATACCTACCCCTCAAAGAAATAGAATATAGTTACTACAGAGGCCCTCTGCATGCTTTTCCCCAATTTCAATCCCTCAAAGGTTTCTGTTAATCATTCCTTTGTTCTTTTTTTTTTTTTTTAAGTCTCTATGTCAGTCTCTCTCTGCATGTGTATATATAAACATTACAGTTTAACAAGTATCAATCTCGCTGTGATAGGGCTGGGCAGTGGCATCAGTATTAGTTCCCAGTATGGTTCCCGGGAGAAGAAAAGCTGAGACAGGTAGGGGATATACAGCTGCCTGCAATCAGGGTTCCTTCCACCCCTATCCTTATGTGTCTCACTTTCTTCCTTTGGTTTGAAGCTCTTCGTGGAATTAAAAAAAAAATTAGGTATTTGCTTTGGGCCTGTTCTAATCATAGCTGCTAGAGATACCTCGAGCTTTGGGCTTCTCTGGGCCTCCTTTGCTTTTTTTTTGTTTGTTTTTAAAGATCTTATTTATTTATTTGACCGAGAGGGGCACAGTGAGAGAGGGAACACGAGCAGGGGGAGTGGGAGTGGGAGAAGCAGGCTCCCCACTGAGCAGGGAGCCCGATGTGGGGCATGATCCCAGGACCCCAGGATCATGACCTGAGCCGAAGGCAGATGCTTAACGACTGAGCCACCCAGGCATCCCTCTGGGCCTCATTTGTAAAGCGAGTGATTAATAGCATTTATATCCTGGGTGATATAAGAGTAAATGGGATAAGACTCGAAGGGGCTTTGATATGCCAAACTCCAGCTCAGAGATTGCATTGGAAAGAAGCCCAGAGTCTCCCAAGGGCCCCCCAGAATCTACCCCTCAGACCTCTGGGTAGGAGAACGTGGCACTGGCTCATAACTGACTTTCTCTCTCAAGTTTCTTCTGCTCTGAGGGCCCTTCCTGCCCTGGGGCCAAGGGGCCATTTAAGCCTGCAGTGGCCCTTGTGAGGACCCAGATAAAGGTGGGAGGTAGCAGGGTCTGAAGACTTTTGGGGAGGCCCGAGGAGCTCTGAGCCCGAGAGCGGGAAGCCGAGGGCTCAATTTGCCTAATGGAAGAGTTAGGTCAGCTGCTTCCTGAGAAGGGTTTCCAAAAGTCATTAGTTTTATTCCCTCTATCTTTCCTCTCTCAAGTGTGAAATCCATCTCGAGATGATAATGCCTATTTATAAAAGCCATCTCGGAAAACAAAATCAGTTAATTGTCTGTGACTCACATTATTCAGAAGGATGCTCAAATCAAGGTGTAAAATTTATAATGGGGGGGAAAAAAGAAGAGGGACCAGGATTTTGATTATGTTGGTGCCAGGACAATGGGGACACGGGCCTGTCAGGGCTGAGCCGTGTTGAGGGGAGGAGCGGGGATGGCAATAACAGGGTCTGATTTGGGCATGTGATCGATTTATTCCATTCCTCCCACCTTCTAGGATGAGGGGCTGAAGGCTTCTGTCTGTCACGTGCAGACAGGCTAAACACGTCACCCAAACGAACCCGCCTAGTGGGCGGCAAGTGTGGCCTCTGAACCCAAACCATACGGTGAATGGCTTCTCACTCCCAACATGGGGAAGGGAGCTTCTGCTCCACAAAGAGTCAGGAGGGGAAGCTGCCTCGTGTGTGGAGAGCCACGAGGTGAGGGCACCCAAGAAGTCCTGCTCAGGCCTGGGACCTGGGGAGCCGCCTGGCCTCACTGAGCTTCCTCCAGATGGGAGTAGAGGTATAAAGGATGCCAGGCAGCCTTGGCACTGACTCCAGCTCCGGCCTTGGCCTGACGGCTGCTCTTACAGGGATGGAGGCGATGACAGCCAGCGCTCCCTTGCCTGACCCTGGTGACTTTGACCGGAATGTGCCCCGAATCTGTGGGGTGTGCGGAGACCGAGCCACAGGCTTTCACTTCAACGCTATGACCTGCGAAGGCTGCAAAGGCTTCTTCAGGTGAGTCCTCCTCCAGGGCAAGGGGAGGGAGAAGCTTCTCTCCCATGAAGAGAACCACTGCCTCTTCCACGTCTCCTTCCTTCCCATGCCCATTGAACATGCCAGTTCTTAAAGCCACTAGAAGTACCGGGGTCTTGGGGAGGATATCTCCTTTCTCCCCTCCCCTCAGCTTCAGCTCTGTCCTCTGCCCCTCTCAGAAATGGATTTTCTGAGGTTGTTATCTGGGTCCCCATCTTTCCATGACTCCCTTGACCCATGGCCTCTACCCTACCCCGTGTGTCTGTCCTTTGGGACTAAGCCTCTTAAAAGACTAATGATCACAGGCATGTCCTCAGGGAAGCCCCAGAAGTTGGCCTCAGAGCTCGTCCTCTGATCCAAATCAAACCATTCCTTAGAATGAGGGGAACTGCACCCGGGCTGGATCTCCATTCTCGGTCTGTGCCCATGTCTTCACCCATGGCTCTCTGTCCCAGGTTGGAAAGCTCAGGCAATGTCAGCAATGTGCCAGCATTCCTACTCAGTCAGGGCCAGTTTCTCTACCAACCGTCTCTTCTCTCCTCCAGCGAGCCCAGTGTCACAAGTGCCAACAGTATGGGGGAAGTACTGGAAAGGCTGGACGAAGGGTGTTCCCATTGAAAGCCGGGAAGGCAGGATGGGAAAGTGATGCATTGCAGTGTAGGTCTGTGAACCAGGAGAAATGTGCATTTGGCATATATTGGAGAGAGAACAAGAGGGAGAAAAGCCTGGAAGAACCCATCAAAGAAAGAGCTTCTATAGAGTAATCTTAATTGAAGGTGAATAAAGAGATAAAGAGAACAGGGCCTTTGGCCATTAAGAGAGGAAAGAGTGAATCAAGTCCAGAATGGGGATGTCGACGTTGGCCTGGTTTCTCTGAACTGAAGGGCTCACCCAGTGGCTTTGAGGGCAGAGTGAATCAGAGCCTGGGACTTGTATGGTACCTCCCCACCTCCCACCCCCAACTCAAGGACCCATGGGCCGTCTGGGAACACAGCTCCCAACTCACCTGCCCTCTGTCCCAGGAACCAGCAGGCCTGGAGTTTCATTGCCCTGAGCATTCGCTGGGCAGCGGGGTTTCTGTGGGTGCTAATTGACTGTTCGGCCTGGCACGGGCTGCCCACTTGGCTTCCTGGCAGGCTGCTCCTAGCTTGGGGAACCAGACGGGCAGCATCGCTGGCTCCAGGTCCTGTTGGCACGTCTCTGATTCCTCTGCATTTCCTGCAGGGGGGCCTTCCAGAGCTCCGATGCCACCTGGACCCTCTCCTGCACGTGGAGACGGAGGGTGGGGGCATGCATAGGGGCTGCTTCCTATCAGAAGAGTAGGCAGAAGTGCATGGGCTGTGGAGCTGGCCGCGCCATTGCATGTCCTGGTTCCGATCTTCTGACTTCTCTGTTTCGGTTACCTCAACTAAGTGCTTGAGTATATCTGACCTGTTCCATACATAGTGTTAATCTGAGGGTTGATGAGATGACATGTATGAAAGTGCTTTAAGAGACATAAAGTGGTTCAGTCATTAGGCGTCTGCCTTCTGCTCGGGTCATGATCACGGGGTCCTGGGATCATCCCCGTTTCGGGCTCCTTGTTCAGCCGGGAGCCTGCTTCTCCCTTTCCCTTTGCCTCTGCTTGTATTCCCTCTCTTGCTGTGTCTCTCTCTGTCAAATAAACATATAAAATCTTGAAAAAAAAATAAAATAAAAGACATAAAGTATAAGGGTGCCTGGGTGGCACAGTCAATTAGGTGAGCGACTCTTGGTTTTGGCTTAGATCCTGATCTCCGGATTGTGATCTTAGGTCATGGTCTCAGGGTCATGAGATCAAGCCCCGTGTCAGGCTCGACGCTCAGCACAGAGTCTGCTTAAGAGTTTCTTCCTCCCTCCTCCCCCTGCTTCTCTTCTCTGTCTTTCTCTCTCTCTCAAATAAATAAATAATTTGTTTTAAAAAGACGTTAAGTATAATATATTATTTTTGAGCCTGATAGGTCAATACTTAACGTCCTTCATGGAACACTGTCTTAATAAAATAAACACAAGTTTCTCCAGCCGTCTACCCTCCTTTTGTTTTTTCATTCACACACTTGCTGCCCACATTTGAATGAGCATCTATGACCAAGGCACTGGGCTAAGAGCTGGCAATGTGGAGACTCTCACCAAAGGTCATAAGTCACCCATCTGCAACCCAAGGTCTCCCACAGTTCTTGGGGCTGTTTGGTGAATCTATACAGGTGGCTGCTTATGAGGTTATGACACGCTGGAGGTCAGTTCCTCGCTAGAGTGGCTCCAGCCCCGAGCACCCAGGCTTCCTGCCCTCGGATACACAGCTAGGCTCCAAATCCTTGAGACAGGGCTGTATTAGGATCTGGGTGGAGGGAGGACAGGTCCCTCATGCCCAGGGCCAGGTGTGGGAGATGGCCAAATGGACAGGGACGGTGTGTCTGCATATCCACGTCACCACCAGGGGGCTCTGACACCCATGTGCACATTAAACTGCTGTCCCCCACCCTTGGCCCCTCCCTCCAACAACCCCTGAACGAAAGTACTGGTATTATGGGCAGCTTGCTGCTTTTGTCTCATTACCCTGTCCTGGTCTGTCTTCTATCTTTACCTTCCCTGCCTTGAAGACTGGGCCAGGCCATGCTCTACCGAAAAGCCAACATCTCTTATTGTTTGTCTTGATTTTGTTTGATAAACATAGGCATACCCTGATGGTTGGTCTTCATTATTCGTGGATTCTGTATTTACAAACTTGCCCACCAGTTGAAATTTCCTTGTGATCCCCACATCCGTACTTCCAGAATTTTCATGGTCCTTTCTGGGCTTGCTGAGTGGTGAAAAGGTCAGATCCCCCGAGGCCACATTCCCAGCCATGGAGGAAAAAGGTGATGCATTCACCACAAGAAGGCGTTCTTGTTTCAGCTACAAAAAAGTGTCCTTTTGGTGGGTTATCTAGTGCCAGGGTTTTTGCATTTGGGGGCTTTTCAGTGGTGATCTCACTGTTTGAGATGGCCCTTAGCATAGCGCCAAAGTGCTGCTAAGTGTCCCTAAGCACAAGAAAGCTTTGATGTGCCTTATAGAGACTAAATCTGTGTTCAAAAAGCTTCGTTCAGACATGAGCTATAGTGTTGTTGGCCGAATTCAGTGTTAATGAATCAACAATATATACTAAGTAAGGTATCTTTAAATAGAAAGCACACATGAAACAAGGTGAGGTATTGATAGATTGATGAAAACATTGTGATCAGAGGCTCGCTGCCGGCTAACCCTAGGAGCAATGGTCCAATGTGTGTTTATCCAGCGTTCACATTGACTTTGCAGAATGTAACAGCTGCCAGTAAGAATCAACTAAGTATACAGAATTGCTCCTCTTTTCTCCCCCCTTTGCCTGCTTCTCCTTTGCTTCATCCAAATTCGGTGTTTTCCCATCTTCGTCTAGTTCAAATAGAACCCTCTCGTCACTTATGTCTGTTGGCAAAATCCTGATCCCAGGAAGAAAAGTTTCTACCAGTGGGGGTGCCTTCTCTGTGTCCGGCTCTGCATCCTTAGGAAGACAAAGATAAGCACAACCGGTCCTTGCTCTCGGGAGTTCACCCTGTCCTTTCACAGTCATTTGCAAAGAGCATCCCTTCAGTGCTGGGTCACTGACGATTCTCTAAGCACTGGGGACCAGTAATCCCATTTGACCATTCAGCGTTTGGTGTGACTTCCAAGATAGTCAAACTAACCTGCCCTAGGAGCTAGCTGTGGTCATCCTAGCAGGTCCAAAACTCATAATCAAACCAAAATAGGATTATGAAGGTTGGACAGTGACCACAGTTCTATTGATCGTTGGTCAAGAATTAGATACCATCTCTGGCCGGTTCCTCCTATAAGTTTTTTCATGCTGTTTTTGCTTCCTGCTCCCTGGAATGTGTGGACATCTTCAGGGAAAAAGGATATTTCCAGGGTGAATAAAATGTTGGCATAGGCAGGCTTCTAAGAGGTTATGTGTCTCAGTTATGTTAACGCCGGAGCAGAAGTAAGGGCCACAGGGGAAAAATACGTAGGTCTACTACAGAGTAGAAGGTGGGTGATCGATGGAGGTGAACGAATCTCTGGTCATGGGTGGCTGCCTCAGTCCAGGCTCTACAATGAAGGAAAAGGTGTGAAGGACAAAGAAGAAAATCAGAGAGACCCCTTTGATGAAGAGATCGAAGAGGACGGTGAAATTTAAGAGGTGGTCCTGGAAAGCAGGGTTGAGAAACAGATCACTGTTTGCCTCTCCTTCTTGCCTTTTTCTTGCCTGTTGATACCTTCTTAATCCAGACGCCTCACGACCAGCACCAAGCTAACAAATACAGTGTGGAGAAATGCCTTCTTGTTCAGTGGGCCCAAGGTTCTCAGGGACCATGTTCGTTATGAGTCTTGTGGAGTGCAGGTTCAAAAGGCAGGCTGGTAAGGATCTGGGAACACGAGGAGTGTTCTGGCTTCCAGGAAAGCCCCCCAGCGGATACCACGGGAGCCGTGATGTGAAAGTGAGCAGAGAAATGGGGCAGAGGTCCAGGGATTTAAAACTCAAAGTGCTCACAGGCACTGGAGGAAACAGGAGAGAGGAGCAGCCGCCTAGGGCATTCTATGGGCACAAGTAAATGAGTCACCACGAAGTGAGTGTTGCTGGAGAAAACTTTGTCCAGTTCGGCTTGGCGGCTGGCCCTCTTCCACGGTGGCTCTAGGCTGTGAATGAAAGAGAACAAGGAAGGTGATCTATGGACCAGCCAAGAGTTGTTTTGGAAGCTTGGGTAGAAGAGATCAGAATATTTAGAGAGGAAATATCTCTGGAGTTGTCAAGAAAGGCAGTGGCAAGCGTGTGAGGAAGATCTTGTCTGTCTTTGGTAGCTCAGCACTTGGATCAAGGCTCATTGGCATGGAGTCACTCTCAACACATGTGGGGGGTCCTCTCTGTGCTACGGCAGTATAGGGCCAGTGGAGAGGACCGCCAGAGGTGACCCCACACTTCCAACCTGCCCATCACAGGGACTGCTTCTATCCCAATGGTTTTGTCCTAGAGGAGACCTTCAAACAATCTCTGCTGCCTGCTCTGGGACTTTTTTTTTTTTTTTTTTTTTTTTAGTTTACTTAGAGAGAGTAAGTGAGAGAGAGAGCACAGGCTCGGGGGTGGGGGCAGGGGGAGAGAGAGAAGTAGACTCCCCACTGAGCAGAGAGAGCAGAGAGAGCGGGCTCCTTCCCAGGATCCTAGGACCATGACCTGAGCTGAAGGCAGATGCTTAACTGGCTGAGCCCCCCAGGTGCCCCTGGACTTTAGGGGTATATTTGGACTGCTGCTCTGGCTTGCATTGAAATAGGGTACATTCATGATGAGGACCATAGTAGGGAAAAATTAGGGAATTAGGGGGCGTATTAGGGAAGCCTTGGAATCCAACAGATCTCGATTCTGATCCCGGTTTCACACTTATTAGCTGTGGGACATGAAGTGGGAGGTCTAACTTCCCACTGCCTTCTCCTCCCACCTGTAGCATAGGGACAGAGTCCATCCTGCAAGGCTGGTGAGAACGTTGGCGGTAACACACGGAGTCCGAGCAGAGAAGGCCCTCAGCGAGTGCTCGTCGTTATCCTCGTCCTTCTGCGCTGTTTGTATCTGAGAACAGACAGCCTTTTCTCTCCTCTGTCATGGAACCTGGAATGTGTGTGTAAATCATCCCTGTATATGGGTAAAAAAAAAAAAAAAAAGTAGCAGCAGCCAATAGTTCAAAAGGACATCTCAGTAAAAAGTAGGTCTTCTCTACTCAACTCTCACGTCCCTACCTCCTCTGGAAACTGTCACCATGACCAACTCATTGCGTTCGCTTCCAAATTCTTGATATCAGAGCATGGGTGTGTGTGCACGCACACACACGCGTGCACAGGAAGGTAGGAGTATACTATCCTCACCCTTCTGCCTCTTGCTTTGATCTACTCCAGAACACCTCCTCAAGCTAGTCCCCACGGCCACATTCTTCCTCCACCCTTCCCACTGCCCCATCATTTCATATGGAGTTACTGTACTGTAAGGGACCAGTTCTCCATACAGTGCTGCCGCGACCACCTTTACGCACATGTCTTTGGGCCCATGGGCTGATTGACTCACAGGATGAACGCCTAGAAGTAGGTTCACTGCATTAAAAGCTCTGTGCCTTTTACATGTCGGTGAATATGACCCAATTGCTGTCCAGAAAGGGGGCTCATGCTCTTTGCCACGGTGTTAACCTAGCTTTCTGTAGAGTTGGCTTTTTTAAACTCTCCCGAGAAGCCCTTGATGCTGCCACATACAAAGGTGCCCTATGGGTCCCGACCTTGTTGGTCTTTCCCATCGGGAGCTCCACCAGGCTCCTGGATCCAGTCCAGGCTCTGAGATTTCTGTGATACTCAGGATTGCAGTGGAGACAAAGCCAGAGCCGTCACTTGGCCCCAGTCTGGGGTTTTTTAGGGTGGGTCTCTGGTGATGGGGCCACCGACCCGAGAAGGACCCTATGGTCCCAGGCTTGAGTCCCTGGCCCCAGGCACTTCGTGCTTCTGTGAACAGCTTGTCTGTCATGTTTTGATGAACTGGTCAATGTCCTCTCTCACCCCTGACTTTCTAGAAACTGTGTCTATATTTAGCCCGGTGGCACCACCCCAACCCCTCCTTCCTGAGCTGGGGTATAATTGCCAACCACCCAGAGGATGACAGGGTCCAGGCTCAGAGAGCAGCTAAGGCAATGGGCTCCCATGGAAACTCGAAGCTCTTGTTTCTCAAAACCAAAGAAGCTCACAAGCAATTAGCATGGGGAGGAAGGCAGGACAGGGCGTGGATCTTCGGGACAAAGCACAGAGCCAGGGCTGACTGGTCTGGCTGACCGACTCCTTGCAAGCAGAGACCAGATGTCAGCCACATGTGCGGAAATGCCCTTAGCAGGCAGGAGAGTTGGGAAGAACTGGGCCCCAGAGCCTGAGAGACCCACAGCCCTGGCAACTATGCTGGGCTGGACACACCTGAAAGCCGGTTTGGGGGTAGGGATGACCTCAGTCTCCCTGTTGGAGCTGGAGAGGGAGCTTTCCCTCCCTGAACACTGATCGACACTCCAGAGTGTGACAGTTCTTTGTGATGGCTACCCTCCATCTTCCTGGCTACAATTCTAGGGTCTGGTCTCTGATTCGGTATTCAGAGGAGGCAGGGAAGAGCTGCTTAGTATAATTTTTCATAATAATAGTTCAAGAACTCTATAAATTTATAAGCTATTTTCTATATCACTCAAATACTGTGAAGACATGGGACAAAGTTGGTGTTCTTTGGGATAAAGTATGGCAAAGGGTGAAAAGCACAGGTGTGAGCCTTGCGGTGGGATAATGTGCCTTGGCTGGAAGGACTTTTAACATTTTCTTTCTTCCTTCCCTCCCTCCTTCCCTCCCTCCCTTCCTTCCTTTTCCTCCCAGTCCTCCTCCTCCCACTTTGCTTCTCAGTATTCATGAGCTTTCTACTCTAACTACAAAGCTGGGAGCAAGGACATTGGGGTTTGCCCCCCCAGTATTTTCTTTGAAGCCAGCTCTGCATATTTTTGGATTCCTATGCAACCTCGTCAGAATCCACTCCTGCTGTCCGGCAGAGCTGGGCTGCGTGGCTATCTCCAGCACTCCTGTGTGTGGAAGCCTGGGGTGGGTTTCAGATTTACAGTGAGGAAGATCAAAGAAAAATGATAGTGCCACAACCTCCTGAGCCTCCTTTCAGCTGGGGGATGTACCCCCAGTGAGAGTCAGAGGCAGGTGCCCTAGAGCCCAAGGAAGGAGAGATAGGTCCCTGGGGGGCATGGGGCTGCCTCCCACCTGGAGGGCTCAGAAGCTCTCAGCCCCCAGCACAGGGCTGGGGAAGGGCTTTGGCTCACGTGTTTGGAGGTGCCACATGTTATGATATGTTTCTTGTGGTGCTCCAAGCCCTAGAGAATTAACAGGAAGAGCTGTGAGCCAGACAAGACAGTGGGTGGGAGGAGAGAGCAGACCCTCAGCTCCTGGGCAAAGTGCCTGGTTGTAAAAAAAAAAAAAAAAAAAAAAGGAAATGAGAGTTCACTCTGAATTAGAAACTTCTAACCCTTAAGTAAGTTTAGAGAATTACGGGCATCCTGGGGCCTGAACATTTGTGGTAACAGGCGGAGCCTCGGGAACCATGAGTGGGAAGGAGGAGAAGGAGTAAAGGGGTGAATGAATCTCATGTCCCCTGGTGATGTAGTAGCTCATTTCAGGTAGCTAAGGTGCTTCCACATTTGCCTGTCTCTCTGGAGAGCTACCAGAGATGGATGGAAACTCAAGGAGAAAGGCTTTCTGTTTCCATAAAGGTAGGCAAAAGCCTGGTATGTGATCTCTCCCTGGGTAGTCACCACAGAGTGGGTATGGCCATTGGTGGACTGGAGTTGACCCCCATAGCCTCGTGTGGTTCCACCTCCCCTTGCAGCCTGGTCTACTGGGGTCCCTCTTGGGTCACGAAAGGGCCAACTGGGGGCCAAAGCCAACTACCTTGTAGGCCACTGGGTCATCCTTGGTCTTGAGTTGTTCTCAAGGGCCAGCTGCCTAGAGCTGTTTGCCTGTAGGCTCCACTTCATTGAGCACCTTAAGTTTCTAGGAATGAGAGCTGTGTGTTCAATCCCAGGAGCCAAAAGCCGAGTCTCACGTCTCTAACAGCCAACTCGGGAGCCTTCACTTCTTGCTGACTCCCCTCACTGATAAGCGTCTCTAACAGCCAACTGGGGAGCCTTCACTTCTTGCTGACTCCCCTCACTGATAAGTTTCTTCCCCTCAGTGCTTTCACCTATAAAAAGAGGAGGTACACTAAGAGTCTCTTGGATCTTCTAATCTTGGAGTCTGGTTACCTGTGACTACTGGCAGGCCATTTCTGTGTTCTCTTCTCCTCTATCCCATGGGTCCCCTCTGTCCATGTTGACTGATGAGAATGTTTGTCCTAAACCCCATTTATCTTCTAGTGAATGTGAATAGTGAGTCATTTTTTTTTTTACCAAGAAGCATAGCTAGTATGTGACCAGCTCATTTATGAGAGAGGGAAATGGTTGGAGCCTGGCCTTTGTTCATAAGGTTTGAGCTTCTCCTTGGAAGATGCTGCTGGTCCCAGAGAAAGTGATTCTGCCACCATCTTTCTCTAGCTAAATCCTGTCACCTGTCCCAGGGCAAAAACCCAAACAAATAAACAAACAAAACAAAACAAAACGGGCCTGCCCCTACTGGGGCTGGGAACAGTATGAGGAACCCCAAGGACATAGATGATGTAGCCTCCTGAAAGTGCCATGTGGTGTGGCTGGCAGCAGAAAGCCAGAATTAGGAAAATGAACCCTCAAGCTTGCACACACACGCATGGACACACACGTGTGTCACCCCACTACACGTACAATTTTACATAGAATGCCAGGGGCCCCAGGGGTACTGGCTTCCTGAGCTAAGAACCTTTGGCAGGTTTCTATCCTGGCAGAACCCTTGCTCCCTCTGCCTTTCAGAAAGTCCAGGCCAGACCTCAGGGCTCCCTCACACTCATCGGGCCTTTTATCTCTGAGCGTGTGATCTGGCTACCTTGAGCTATGGTTTGGGCCCTTTCTTCCTTCTCTGTGCACCTGCACACATGTCTGTCTCTGAACCAGGCCTGCTCTAGTCTGAGATCTCCAAACTCTGGATGACTTAAAGCCATCCCCGGCGTCCTCACCTCCCATAATGGCTCACTACAAGCAGTGAGGGCTACTCTGCAGATTTTAGTAGTTCAAAAATGTCGCTAGGCTAATTCACTCATGTATTTCTTGTGTAATTAAAAAAAAAAAAAAAAGAATGGGAAGTAGAGGACCATAAGAATAAATCGGGGGACCGGCCTGGCCCGTTGGTAGAGCAGACGACTCTTGATCTCAGGGGCGTGAATCCAAGCCCCACATTGGGGGTAGAGCTCACTTTAAAAAAAAAAAAATGAAAGTGATAATAAATAAATCGTTTCAAACATTAAAAAAATAAAGTAAATCAAAGCGATGATGGGAGCAGAGTAGGGAGTGAAAGAAGGAGGCGAGGTGTTGGGGAGGGGAGGGGTAGGCACTGAGAGTGGCCAGGACTGGGCCCCAGATCCTTTGTGGGTGACATGGAGATTGGGGGCGGGGCGTTGTGGGCAGTCTCTGTTGTCACAGCCCCTGCAGGCAGCCAGGGCAGGGGCTGGGAGGGGTGTGACCCAGAGGTGGCACGTGCTCTCTCCCCCGGCAGGCGGAGCATGAAGCGGAAGGCGCTGTTCACCTGTCCCTTTAACGGGGACTGCCGCATCACCAAGGACAACCGCCGCCACTGCCAGGCCTGCCGGCTCAAGCGCTGCGTGGACATCGGCATGATGAAGGAGTGTGAGTATCCCGAAGGAGTGTGAGTATCCCGGGCCAAGGCAGGGGTGGCACTGGAAGGGGATGGTGGGAGCTGCTCTTTAGGCAGGTTTGGCCCGAGAGGTGTCCGTACTGTTCCCCTGGGGCTGTTGGCACACTGGTCCTGGAGCTGGGCCCTGCGGCCAAAACAACAGGGCCAGAGGCCCCAGGGGGGTCCTACAAACCTCGGTTGGATCTGTGTCTCAGAGTTCTGGGAAGGGCCCATCCCATGGGGGTGCCTGTGAGAAGGGAGAGGCAGGGCACGGCCTTCATAAGCCCCTAGATCAGTGCTCCTCCAAGACAGATCACTGTTCTCACCTCCCTATTCCTGGACCTTCAGGGAAAAGATGAGGCTCAAGGACCCATGGTTGTTTGGACTTCGGGGGAGTGGGCTGCTGAAGTTGGGGAGGGGCAGGAGTTTGGGGGAGAAGATGCACTCAGAGCCTGGCTGGCATCCGGGTCCCTCCCCGCCCCAGCCTTTGGGCCACTCTGGCCCCAGGGGCAGATCTGGGGAGATCAGGGGGAGAGACTCTGTGAGGGGAAGCAGCGGACTCTGGGATGGCCCTCTGCATCCAGAGGGAGAGAGAAGGCTGAGTCTGCAGGACTCCCTGTCCAGCTCCAGGATTGGAAGAAAGGACCAATGGCAGACTGACTTGTTCTAACCCTTGGGTTAAAAACAACCCCTGGACTTTGCATCTGAGCTCTGGTTACTTGGTAGCCAGAATAGCCATTGAATTCAGCAGACCCCGGGAGGGGCTAGACCAGCCTTCCCTGGGCTGTAGACCAGTGTCCTGGGCCAGCCCGGGCATGGGTGTCCTCCGCACCTTCTGTCCTGCTCGGCCTCTTGCTCACCCCTGTCTGCCGTCCGTCCGCATGCTGCTCACCTCCTCGGCCCTGGGACAAGTTAAGCTGCGGACCTGAGGAGGCTCGGGAGGGGTGCTCAGATGCAGGCATGCCTGGAGGCCCTTCTGGCTATGAGGCTATTGTTTTAGGGGGTGAGGGACGCAGTTATGGGGAAGAGTCCCAGGACAGGGCTTCGGGGGTGGAACACTTCTTCCTTGATAGGAAAAAAAATTCTCTGTTGTTGGGGAACAGAGACAGAATGGAGACCCTCATGGAGGTCCTCCTGCTTGGGTCTTGACAGGTTCCCCCCTTGGTGGGTCACAGTCCTTCATTCCTGCTCCCGGCTCCCCAGTCATCCCTGGCAGGCCTTGAAGAAGTTTCCAGGCTGTTGTTCCTCCTCGCCCCCACAGGAGTGTGCAGGCCTGGACATGCTGATCTCTCCTAGCACCATCCCCTGCCCCGCCCGACTCCTGTGTTTATCCTGGAACAGAGGAGGCCAAGACTGAGTGCCTCATGGGGCTTCTCACACACCAGCTTAGGGCGGCCTGCTCTGTGCGAGGCACTGGTGTGGACACAAACAAGATGCAGTGAGCACAACCCCTGCCCCTGCCCCCAAGGGGCACATAACCCCCGAGGGGCAGGGAGTCTGGCTCTGAGGCTCTGCCAGCCAAGAACAGCACAGTTCCACTGCTGGGATTCAGTCAGACTCTACCCCAGAGGTTCTGGGCGGGACCAGCCTCATTGATGCCCCCGACACTCTTCTCCTATGTCTTGGGAAGAAGGAGATGTCTGATCAGCTTCGAATAGGAAGAACACTTAGAAATCATCTGAGACTCAGAAAGGTAAAAATAACAGGATTGGAGTCAGAAAGCAAGTCTCCATGTTTGCTTCTAGATCTCCTCTGGTCCCCAAAGACAGCACTGCATCCATGGTGATGAACAGGTCTTGGGAGCATCAGGGTGCCCCCAGGAACACCGTGTGGTGATGGGGGCCAGCAATCCGGAAGTGGGTGCCCACCCCAAACCTTAACAGCTTTGTGCTTCGGCCACCCCGAACCCAGCCCCAGTCCTCCCCCACAGAGCACTGCACCCCACCCTGCTGCATGCCCAGTGCAGCCCCCTGTTCCCCACTCTCGGGATGCCCTCGGGGAGCTGTAGTGAGGTAGCCCTGGGCTGTAAGAGCTGAGCTCTTGGAGCCTGGGCCACAGAGCTCCCGTTGAAGGAAGACCTTGAGCCAGCGCTAGGCTTGTTCTCCCCACTACTCCAAGGAAAGGTCCTTCAGGAAGGGCTGTAGTTCTCAGCCTCAAGTCAGCCCAGCTGAGAGAAGTCCGTCACAGTGGTCTGGGCCTGGAGCTCCCAGCTCAGATCCCGAGGAGAGCTACTCGTTTATCATGTGGGCTTGGGCTGCCTTAAGGCTCAACCTCCCAGAGATAATTTTGTGTCAACATTTGTAAAACCACAGGACAGCCCAGTGCTCCCTCTGAAGGCGCTGCAAGCATAGGCTCCATTCTGGCAGAAGCAGAGAGGGGGCCCTTCCCTAAAGGGAACTCGGGAAGGGGAAAGGGATGGGTGTGGGAACAAATGTTTATGGAGCACCTACCTGCATCAAACACAGGTGCTTTCTTATTAAATTCTCCCAAGAATCCCTAAATACATGAATACTTCTGTAGTTTTTGTTGTTGTTGTTGTTGTTGTTTTGTAGCTGGGGAAGCTCAGAGGAATTCTGATTTCGTACCTTCGAGTAATAAGATGGTATGGTAGCGGCATTCTTACCTAGGTCTGTTTGCTTCCAAATGCCAGGCCTGGGGACCCCACCCTGGTGCAGCCCACCAGGCACCCTCAGTGGGCCAGAGTTCCTCCAGGCACTGCCTGGTCCCTTAGGGATGGGCTCAAGAGACTGTTCCCCTTTCTTTCTCTTCAAGTCCTAGTTGACTTGTCCTTGTGCTTGGCGCCCAAGAACTTTCGTGTTTGGATTCTTGCTTCTTGTTGGCCTGTCCTGCACAAAAACACCTTCATGTGAATTTGTTTGATGTTTTTACAGATGTGTGTATTTTCTATCCTGTGTTAGTAATGCCTGGCATGGCATAGGTGCTCAGTAAATATATGTTGAATGACTGAGTAGTAGCTCCTCATTATGCTTCCTTGTACCTCTGCATCTCCCACTGGTCTATGGGTCAGGAAGATCTTCCAAATCTGATATTGCCTGTGTCATTCATTGGGAAAGACATTATATTCTCTTCTCTATTGTTGTCCTTAGGCCACCAGGGGCAACTTGAGGTGTTTTTTTTTTTTGTTCATGCTTTCAGATCTTGACCTCCTAAGGCAACCATAGACTTCATGAAGCAGAGAACATCTTGCATGGGAATAAACGTATGCAAAGCCATGTTAGCACTCAGCAGGGAGCCTAAAAGGAAGACAGAGAAGCTACTAAGCTGCCATATGGGTTTCCCAAGTCCCAAGGACACCGCTCATGTGTCTTATTCCTTGGAGAGCCCATCAAATGCCCTTTCAGAACCTGTTTGCTCTTTTTCCAGGCCAATGGCTTTCAACTCCAAAACATGTGTCCTCCTACATGATAGTAATGGCATTTTCAGTAGCGATTCATTGAGAAAATCATTTTTTAAAAATTTCCTATGAAATTAGTAACCCCCTTTAAATAAAGACTTCCTTCCTAAATCACAACAGCATCTGCACATGTGAGAGCCTGATGACTTACCCTGTCTCCAGACACTGTTGCCTGGAGAGGGGGAGTGGGGGGTGCAGATTGGTAGCCCTGGTAGAAGATGCCAGATCTCAGCACTTTTTTCTCTAGTGCTGCACACCGGATGGCAGTCACCGTTTGATACAGTGATTGGGAGGAACAATGTCATAAGGTTAACCTTGAATCTTCTTAACTTTGTCCTTTTAGAGTAAATCATTTACGAACTTAGCTACTTTATTTATTTTTTCATACTCTTCAGATGGATTGGAACATTTTATGTGTTCCACGGCTAAGGACAAGAATCCTATGGAGCAGTCATAGCCAATTACAATCAGAGGAGCTATGGGGCAGTAGTTACAACCATGAACTCTAGAACTGTGTTACCAAGGCCTGAGTACCAACTTCACCACGTGTTAGCTGTGTGACTTTGAGCAAGGTACCTAGCCTCTGGGCCTGGGGGTCTCTCATCTGCAAAATGGGAATACTAGCTCTTGCCCGAAGAGGTTGTTACGAGAACTAAATATCTGTGAGTTGATATTTAAGAAGCATTTAACGTAGTGCCCAGTACCTAAAAAATTCTTTATTTTTTATCCATTTTTATTAACACATCTTTTTTCTTACCTAAAACTTGATCATCATGATTTCCAGCTCCCCAACGACTATAAATTAACAGTTAAGAGGAAGAAAAGCATCCCCCCAGAGGCAGGCAGGAACCAAGAAGAGACAACATGGAGCTTACCAGAGAGGGGGAGATTGAAAGCGATGAGACGTAGCACAAGAACTCTGAATCATAGCAGGCCAAGTCACAGTGCAAGGACACAGCCCTGTTCAGTCCTGAGGTCATAACCTCGCTCCTGCACAGTCCAGTAATTGTTCCAAATGATAAGTAAAGGTTGCATGCTTTAGGTGTTCTGTTACAAGGTATGCTGTCTTGAAAATATTTCAGTCACAATAATTAAACTGAAAAGGTGAGCCGGGCTCAATTATCTGGTGGACTGGCTGGCATTTGACATGTGCCATCCCGACATGGTAGGACACATACACAGTGTTAGTGTACTTCTCACTGTCATTTCCTGAGCAAAGGACAATGACTAGCACATAGTAGGTACAATCATTGTAGATGTGTTGGGTGTCCAATCTCTCAGACTACTGAGCAAACACCATGGCCAGGAGGCTTTGCTGGGCTCGCTGGCTCCCTTCCATAGGAGGGAAACCCAGGAAGCCTACCGTGCTAGTGAAGGAGATCTTGAACATCTCAGGTTCTCTCCATCCGGCCGTTTACTGGAGGCTGTACTAACCATAACTATTACAGAGCAGAAGACAGCTGGGTGCCAATGTGTGTGGGAAACAGTAGACATACCACAGAAATAAGAAATGAAAGCTCAGTGCAGATTGGGACAATCCAGAAAGGCTTCATGGTGAGATAGGGCTGAAGGCTGGGTGCTGGAGAACGGATAGGACTTGTGCAGCTATGGGGGAGAGAAGACCCAGCTGGACAGGCAGCCGGCATTAGTGGAAAAGCAGTGACAAGACTGAGCGGGTCCTGTCTGCAGGCCAGCAGTCTCAACGTGACCGGAGCAGAAGCTGCGTCCAGAGGCAGGGGGAAAGGAGGTTGGAAAGTTAGGAAGAAGTAAAATCATGGAGCATCTTGACTTTAATTTGGACCATGGTGAGCAGGAAGGATCCAGAAAAAGTTTCTGAGCAGGAGAGTGACATCTTAGAATCCCAAGAGATTATCAAAGCCCAGTTAAGCCGAGAAGCATGTCCAGGATGCCTGTGGCATGACTAGCGGAGCACCCCCCTTAACCACCCCCTCCACTCCAGCCCCAGCACCCCCTGCATCCACCCTCAGGTGAGCAGGAAAGACCAGACACCTAATCTTGGATTCCCCCGGCTAGGGCTTCATACCCTGCCTTGAATGCAATGCTCCCTGCTCCTTCCTCTTCCACCCCACTTGACCTCATGGGGTCTGAGCAAACACCCACCGTGGGAGAGGGTTGGCAGCTCTTCGGGCAGGTGAGTCAGTCACCTGGGCGTGGCCTCCTCCAGTCCTTCTCTTCGTATGGCTTCCTTAGCTGTGGAGGGAACACGCCTTTCTTTGCCACAAGCTTCCCTTCCTGCTGTCACTGAGGCTCTGGTTGCCCACTTCCACCCACCCACACTCCACAGGCTCTCCCTCCCCTCCCACCAGCTTATTTCCTTCTCACCCCCGGCCCCCGCCCGAGGGGTCTGGGCCAGTGGGCCGCTCTTGAAGCCCGGAACCCACCCATCCTGGGGTTCTGGTTGCTTTCCCTGCTCTTGTGAAACTCCCCAGTTCTGTGGGCAGAAGCACTGGCAACACCAGCAGACAGCAAGTAGCTACAGGCCGAGGGCCCCAGTGCCCACTCCTGCCGTCAGCACTCTGCAAGCCCCAGCCCGGAGGTCTGTTTGCCTCACCCCTGTGCCAGGCATCCCTGCTCACAGCCCCACCACCCCCGGGCAGCTGCCCAGCCCGGTGAGGTGGGTGCCACCCCAGGGGGCATGGGGTCTCCCTTTCGTCAGACACGCTGGCTTGCAGTGGGAGAGAACACGGTGCTGCACAGTGTTCTCTTTGGGAATTCTAGAGGGCTCAAAAACTTCCCCAGGCAGAACTTTCAAGACTGGACAGGCTGGAGGAGGGGTTGTTTTGCAGGAACCAAAGAGGCAAAGTCTTTCTACGTTGGTCAGAGTAGATTGGACACCCAAGTTCCATGCCTGGAAACTTGGGCGTGGGAATGCCTCCATGGAGGGGTCTCTCAGCATATCCTAGCTTCCGACACTGGGACTGGCCACACAGTGACTCTCATCCTCTTCACCTCCCACCCCAACCCCATCCCTCAGAATCATGGGCTATGAATGTGGGGAAGAAGAGACATGACTTGACATTTACTGAGCAGCCGGTCTGGGTTACACGTGCATTCAGTTCTCAAAACAGTCCATCCTCCAAGGTCGGGGTTGTCACTCAGTCACCTCTCAGCCATCCCACATACACGGGCTTTCTGGAGGAAGGAACCACAAAGGGCCGTAGAAGAGGTTGTAATGGAGCAAACTGCTTGTTTGATTAATGAGATGACCAAAGCCCAGAGAGTTCAGTTTGCCCAGAGTCCGATGACTTGCTCCTGAGAACACAGACTCACTAATAATGCCCAACATTCCCACCCCTAAGATCTGTTTTCCTCCGATCTCACGCACCTGCCATTTCAACAGGAAACCCAGTTTTCTGTCCATGGAGTGGGCCCGGAGTCCCCCATGGTGGGAAGCCCCCAAACCCCATGCGCCCCTCCGATCTTTTGCCTTTAGCAGCTGGAGGAGGGTTTCTCCGAGGAGCTGCAGGCCCAGTCCTCCTGGAAGCCTCCCTCTCACCCCGCTTTCACCCCACAGTCATCCTGACAGATGAGGAGGTGCAGCGGAAGCGAGAGATGATCCTGAAGCGGAAGGAGGAGGAAGCCCTGAGGGACAGTCTGCGGCCCAAGCTGTCTGAGGAGCAGCAGCAGATCATCGCCATCCTGCTGGACGCCCACCACAAGACCTACGACCCCACCTATGCCGACTTCTCCCAGTTCCGGGTATGTCCACGAGCGGGCTGCCTGGGGAAGGATGGGCTGCGGGGTGAAGAGCCACCGCTGGGGTGGGGGCACAGGAGTGGGGACAGGAGAGCCTCGGCCAGCGAGAAACCGGGGCAGGGGTGGGCATGCTGCTACGGAATGGGGGAGGCCTCCCCCCAACCCCCGCAGGCCTTCCTGGAAGCCCCTCCTGTCAGAGATCGGGGACAAGGGAGGAAAGTGAGCCCATCTCTCCCTTCCAGCCTCCAGTTCGTGGGGAAGGGGGTGGAGGGAGCCATTCCTCAAGGCCCTCCTCCGTCCCAACGCCCAGCCTCTCTGGGGACTCATCTTCGTCCTGCTCAGATAACTACACAGCCTCTCTAGGTGAGTCGATGCATGCCCCCAGTGAACCCAGCAGTGGAAGGAGAGCCCAGAGCTTCCACGGCCCACCTGTCCTTGGCCATAGATGGGAGGGTTGCGCTTTCATACCGTGCGCCGCACAGTGTCCTCAGAATACTCCCCTTTGTTTACAGAAGGGAGCTAACTAGCCCAAGGGCCCATGCTGGGGAAGAGGCCATGTTGGGCTCTGGCCAGGCAGGGTCTGTCTATAAAATCCCTGCTCCCCACCAAGCTTCTGCTCCTGCCCTCCTCCCTGTGGGTAACCTGGTTCCTTTAACTGGTATTTTGAGCCTGGGCCTTTGCGGGGGATGGGGGGGGGTTCTGTTTTTTTTGTTTTTTTTTCATTTTATTGAGATATAATTGACATAGAACATTGTATTTGTTTCAGGTATGCAACATAATAATTTGATACATGTATATATTGCAAAATGATTACCACAACTAGAACTACTAAACATCATCTCACACAGTCAGGTTTTTATTTTCGTTGTGCTGAGAGCTTTCAAGATCTACTCTCTTAGCAACTTCCAAATATATAAAACAGTGTCATTAACTGCAGCCATCAGAGCCTAGAAGGTGACATTTCAGGTGAAGGGAGAGCATGTGGGTCCCATTGCTGTACTTTCCCCCCACCCTAAGCTCTGGGGGGTTCACCACAGCCCCAGACGACCCGTCATCTCCAGCTCATCCTTGCTTTCCTTCTTATGGTCCTTTTCCACCTTCTTCTTCGTCTTCCTGCTCCATCCTCTCCCTACCCTGTCCTTCATTCCTCTGCCTCTCACTCTACCCTGCTGCCTTCTGCGTGGGTCCTGCAGGAGGGCAGGGATGGGAAAACCCCTTCCCTCTAGGGAGCTAGAACCCTCAGATATGGTACTTCCAGACTGATTGATGGATCTGGGCCCAGGTCCCAGAGAGGTGGGAGGGGTCTCAGTGTCAGCTAGACAGGAATGGCAGTGGAGACAGACGTGGTATCTGCCCACCCAGGAGTGACAGGAGGGAGGTGGTCAGGGACGTTGCTGAGATTTACTGATCCTTTGAGCCCCCGTCTTGGACGGATTCTGCCCATGTGTTGATTTCCTCTCCCTACTTTGCTGCTCTTTTCACTTGGTGGGCTATTTATTTCCATTGATGAGGATCAGTCTTCATGTTATACATTCAGCCTTTAATAATTCCACATTAGTCAATAGTTTTGATACCCTCATAGGTTAATTGATATGAGGTGTGCAGCCCCACCAATGTCAAGTTCAGTACAGCATATGTTGGCTGGCTCAGTTGACACAGCATGCAGTTCTTGATCTCAGGGTCATGAATTCAAGCCCCATGTTCGGCCTAGAGATTACTTAATTTACTAAATAAATAATTAAATAATAAGATTCAAACTAGTTAACATTTTAAATTAAAAAATATTAAGCAAAAGTTGGGGTGCCTGGGTGGCTCAGTGGGTTAAGCCTCTGCCTTTGGCTCAGGTCCTGATCCCAGGGTCCTGGGATCGAGTCCCACATCAGGCTCTCTGGTCAGCCGGGAGCCTGCATTCTTCTCTCTCTCTGCCTGCCTATCTGCTTACTTGTGATCTCTGTCTGTCAAATAAATAAATAAAATCTTTTAAAAAATAAAATAAAATAAAAATATTAAGCAAAAGTAATACATGTTTATTGTAGGCATTCAGAAAATATCAGCTAAATTATATATATGTACATATATATAAAACAAATATATATTTTATATATGTAAAATCTTTAGACCTACTACCCAAAGATAACACTGTGATATGTCTCTTTTCCATCTTTTTTTTTTTTTTAAGTGTTTTGGGTTTTTTTGTTTGTTTGTTTGTTTTATTTGACAGACAGAGATCACAAGTAGGCAGAGAAGCAGGCAGGGTTGGTGGGGAAGCAGGCTCCCTGCTGAGCAGAGAACCTGATGCAGTACTCGATCCCAGGACCTGGGATCATGATCTGAGGCGAAGGCAGAGGCTTTAACCCACTGAGCCACCCAGGCACCCCGATTTTCTTTAAATGCATATGTATATTTCCAAGTAAAATTATGCCATACACAATCTGGGAACTTGCTTTTTTCTCTTAATAGTGCATCATATCATATTTTCATGTCATCAGGATACCTCTGTATTATATGCTTAAAGGCTGATTGGTATTCTGGAGTATGAATGTACAAGAACATATCTAATCTAGATTGTGTCCCAGCTTTTTACTAAGTTAACAGTATGCTTGTACTAAATACTTGCACTTATTCCGGATTTTTTTTCCCCTTAGAATGAATTTATGGAAGTGGGATTACTGATCAAAGAATATACGTAATCATAGGCTTCCGACCCTACTATCAAATAGCTTTCTAGATTACTTGCACAAATGTAGGCTTCCTTTAACACCCCATGGCCCATGGGTTGCCTAATTCCTTGACATTGGCATCCACATTTAAACATATTTGTTTCTAGTTTATAGGTGAAAAGTCTAGATATTCTACCCTGTAGTTCTTTGATCACTAGTGAGGCCAATCCTCGTTTTCTATAAGTTCATTGATTCCAAACTTGAGGTCATTAGAAACCACACATGATCTGTAAAATCATGGCTTGAGGAAATCTCATGTCTTGGAATATCTCTGATCTTTGATTTTACTGCCTTGCTCTGCTTGAAAGAAAAGCCAGGGGGAGTCCTAGAGGAAAGCCTGGGCTGAAGATTGACCTTGGAGAGAGGCGGTCACTATGGCATTTCTGGCTAGCCCTGCAGATAGGGCAGGGGAGGTCCTCACGGGGCCAAGCAGGAAGGTATCTGGCACAAGCATCCTGAAGTAGCTCTTTCTCTCTCCTCATCCTTCCCCAGATGTGATGGAGCCAACCAGCTTCTCCAATCTGGGTCTGAGGGAAGAAGACTCAGATGACTCTTCTCTGACCCTTGACCTGTCCCAGCTCTCCATGCTGCCCCATCTGGCTGACCTGGTCAGTTACAGCATCCAAAAGGTCATCGGCTTTGCCAAGATGATTCCAGGGTTCAGGTAAGAAGAGTCAGACTCCTAGACTGAGCTAGAAGAAGGCCTGGAGATTGCTAGTCCACTGCTTCCCAAAATAGAGACCCAGACCCTATCCCAGTCTTCCCACATCAGAATCTCTGGGAAGTATGGCCCATCCAGCATTACCCAGCAGGCCAGTGCTGGAGAGCCATCCATCCCTGGCAGTTTCAGGATGACAGAAGAGAAGCTCAGGGAGGTTCAGTGGCTAGCCAGGATCATTTGCTAGTGCTGGAGCCAGTATGTGTCAGAGCCAAGGTCCAGAATTCCAAGTTCACTGCCATGTGCACTCCAACTGGCTTGGGTCTAATCCTCATGTCAACCCTTCAAATTAGACCTCCATTAGCCCTCCACACCCAAATCTGAAACCAAAATGCAGTGACAGAGAGGAGAAAGGGTTGCACAAGGCGACTTGTGAAATAATTTAGGGATCCCACAGGGAGACAGGTTTCCTGGCACACACAGCCTAGGCCTCCTTCACCCAAATTTCCATGAAAAGGCCTTTTCCTAACCATACTGAGACCCATGCCAAAACAGATAGATGTAAGGGGTGCTGCTGGAGTAAAGATCCTCTGTTAGGGAGTCACTGATACAAATTTCACTCAACTGTTGGATTGTTTTGGTAATAATGGCTCACATACTTATATTTAAATAGCTGTGCAGTGTTGAGGATTCTTAAAGGAAGAAAGTGTAGATGCTTTTAGTAGAATGTTGGGAGGTAGTTATAGCTATATTGACACATTATTTATATCATTTGAAGCACTGCCACACAATACATATACAATGTGATTGAGAAAGAGAAAGAAATCACTGGCACTAACTGTTGGCATCTGCTCAAGGAGCAATACCTGCGGTTGCCAGCAGAAGGGACTACGAGTGCTTTCTAGATGCCGATGCTCAGGTTCAGTGCTGGAATTCTGGGAGCCCCAAATTATGGGACATGGGCCAGCTCTGAGGGGGAACTAACGTGATGAGCTATTTATTGTGTGGTGAATCTCTCTGCCACACGAGGAAGCCGTCTGTCACTGTCTCCATGACTGCATTGACAGCTAGGTGGCGATAATTCAGAGCGCACAGCCCAGTTCCTCCGAGTTGGTGTCTGCCCTGAGACAGCCAGCTCTGTGTGATTTTCTGCCTCTCAGCAACTCAGATACCCGGGGCCCTCCTGTGCTCTTCCCCGGGGAATTCATGTGAAAATTGGAAAGAAGAGAAAAACCACAAACTCGCTTACTGCATCGAGACACCTTTGGGACACCCCCATTGAGTTGCACATTTTGGTGGCAGAAGGAACAAGGGCTGCTGTGTGGCGTCCAGCAGGAATGAGCTACCGAGTGTCACCTGTGAGCTCAGTGTCATGCTGGGCCTGGGACTTACCCTCCAGAGCCTTTCCTTGGAACTGACAACACGTTCTGCTTAGCGCAAGTTCCAGCTCCCTCCCACACTCTTCAAGCTAGTGTTTGCAAACTCAGTCTGCTCCAAGGTCTTGTTTTGTGTAAACAGCTAGAGAGAAAAACACTTCAAGGTGTTGACGGGATACCAGCAGGCTGGCTTCTCTCCTAGTTCCTGAGAGCAGTCCTCATCTGTGCAGGGCTCATCTTTCCTAGCCTGGTGGGGAGCTCTGTCCAGATGCTCAGGTTTGTGGATTCTAAGGAGTGGTTGGGATGGCACACATGGAAACACTGTCCTTAAAAAAGCCGTTCATTTAACCAGATGACCTTGATGCAACACACCCTCCCCCGCCCTGAAGTAAGTAACCCAAACCCTCATATTTCTCTCATGCCCTTGGTCCCCATCCTTTACCCTGGCCACATATACTCTGACACAAATAGCATGACCCAGCCCTTGGTGTCTCTCTCCAAGGATGAGTTGTAGTCTGGCCCCCTTGGTGTCTCTCTCCAAGGATGAGTTGTAGTCTGGCCCCTTCATTCCCTATCCAGCCTTATTGTCCCCAGTTCCCTAGTCTGGCCGCAGAGTCATGGCCGACATGAGGTACGTAGGAGCAGACACTGAATCCATCCAGCTACTGATCCCAGATGGGTTACGGCGATCCTGCACGTGCTTGGGCTGCCTTCTCTGTCTTCGGCATGACTTAAGAAATCTCAGAATGGAAGGTATCCTAGTGAAAATGGCGCAGGCCTGGCCAAGAGCTCTGGGGCCAGGGGGATGCGGATGTGGATACTCTCTGTGATTGGACAGAGGGGACACCGAGCCTGGACCGAGGCCAGAACCAGGCTCTGGTGGGCCGCAGGTGGGGCCAGCCCCATAGCCCTCCAGCTCTGGGGGTTTCTGTGTTTAGGGATTCTATTTTTCCAAGAAGTGATAGAACAGTGGCTGAGTCCCTGGTTGCTTTGATCCTGCTGCCTGTAGGCAGGGGTGGAGGGTGTGGGGAGGGCAGGATGAGACTTCTGCGTGGGTGAATGCCGGTGGGGGGGTGATGGAGGGTGCAGGCATGGGACCAAAGTGGGGTGGAACTGAATAGGCCGTGCTGGGTGTGAACTGCACACTGTGTGCCTTGGCCCCGCTCCTGCTTCCCACCTGCCCTCCCTCAGCCTGTCTGCACCCCACAAATCTCCCGCCCTCAGTGCTTCAAAAGAAAGCCCTGGAGTTGGGGCACCTGGGGGGCTCTGTCAGTTGAGCATCTGCCTTCTGCTCAGGTCATGGTCCCAGGGTCTCGGGATCGAGTCCCATGTCAGGCTCTCTGCTCGGCTGGGAGCCTGCTTCTCCCTCTGCCTCTGCAGTTCCCCCTGCTTGTTCTCTCTCTCTCTCTCTCTCTGTCAAATAGATAAATAAAATCTTAAAGAAAGAAAGAGAGAAAGGAAGGAAGGAAGACAGGCCTAGAGGAAGTGAAATCAGGTGCAGCATCCAAATGGCCAGGAGCCATCTCGGACCAAGAAAAAAGGACCCCCTGGTTTCACTGCCGAGAGAGGCGTTAAGAGGGACCAGGCCAAACGAGCTGGAGCCCAGCCCTCTGGGTGAAAGACCTTTGACCCCACTGCCGTTTCTATTCACCTGCTCCTTCCCGGGTGAAAGGCCTAAGGCCATAGTGCGGCCCTCCTCCCACGTCCTCTTCTGTCTTCACTTGGTCGTCTGTGTAACAGACAGCTTTCTTCCCTAAACTGTGAAGGATACCAGTTGACCAGAAGCAGTTCCTGACCTCCAGGGCTCAGGGTCTGATGGAAGAGATGGACATTGAGACAACTGCGGTGAAGAGATAAGAACCAAGAGAGGCCTGCCGGAGGGACTGTGGGAAGCAGGCGAGGAGGGACCCGCTCTACCTGGGGGTGGGGACGACCAGACAGACAGACACACATCTCCAGAGCACCTCACTGACCAGAAGCAGCTGGCCACCAGTGTGAAAACTGGTCAGGGACTATAAATATGACACAGGTCCGGAGAGGAGGCACAGAGCCAGAACTGGCGCCTGTCAGCAGGAAGGAGCTCTCTTAGCAGGAAGGATTTCTCCTTCATTTCTGCCTGTCCCCCCCACACCGGCCACCATCCCCTCTTCTGGCTGTGACTTGCACTTAGAAAGTCCCTGGGTTTCTGGCTATCATCTGATGTCGTTCTAGGTTTGCTTTCATAGAAGCCATGTGCCGGGATCACAATAGGCAAGGTGCCCCTGGAATCTCACCCGCAAGCTTTGTTCACTTCTGGCCATCCATTTCAAAAGGGCCATTGAACGAAACATACAAAGAAATGCCTCGCAGAATTACTTACCATGGCACAAGTTAGAAGCAACCAAAATGTCCAAAAAATAGGTGGATGGGAGACTGATTAAATAACTTTGCAGTATGTTGATAAGATGTAATTTTATGCAACTCGCTATGGACTGGGCTGAAGAAATGTTCATGACGTAGGAAGCAGAACACTATTACCAGGAACTCAAGTATGTTTTAAAAAGAGGGATTTGCGGGGCACCTGGGTGGCTCAGTTGTTTGGGCATCTGACTCGGTTTCTGCTCAGGTCAGGATCTCGTCGGTCCTGAGATCCAGCCCCAAGATGCCTCCACTCAGCAGGGGGTCTGCTTGAGGATTCTCTTCTTCTGCCTGTCTGCCAACTCACGCACTTGTGTGCACAGGTGCACGCTCTCTTTCTCATTCTCTCTCTCACAAATAAATAAAAAAGAGAAAGAGAGAGATTTGCGTTTAAAAAAAGATAGGAAGGGGCGCCTGGGTGGCTCAGTGGTTAAAGCCTCTGCCTTCGGCTCAGGTCAGGATCCCGGGGTCCTGGGATCGAGTCCCGCATTCGGGCTCTCTGCTCGGCAGGGAGCCTGCCTCCTCCTCCTCTCTCTCTCTGCCTGCCTCTCTGCCTACTTGTGATCTGTCTGTCAAATAAATTAAAAAAAAAAAATCTTTAAAAAATAAAAATAAATAAAAAAAGATAGGAAGGAAATACACCAAAATGGTCATTGTGGTTATGAACAATTTTTATTTGCTTTTATATTTTTTCCATATTTTGTGAAGATTTCATAATGAGCATCTTTTATTGTATCATGAGTTAAAACCAAAATGAGGCATTAGTTTTTTATTTTTATTTGGCAGAGACACAGCAAGAGAGGGAACACGAGCAGAGGGAGTAGGAGAGGGAGAAGCAGGCTTCCCGCGGAGCAGGGAGCCCAATGCGGGGCTCCATCCCAGGACCACGGGATCATGACCTAGGCCGAAAGCAGACACTTAATGACTGAGCCACCCAGGTGCCCCTAGATTTTATTTTTAAAATGTACATGACCATCAAGAGAAAAGTGACAAGGATGGTGAGATGTCTAGGCACTGTGTCTTTGGGGCTGTCTTGGAGAAGACACAGGGGTGCGTGGTAACTTTCTTTAAATGGTTAAAAGACCCCCCATGGCTAATGGAGAAGTCTGGTTCTGTGTTCCTTGAGAGGACAGAACTACACGCAGTGGGTGTAGCTCAACAGAAGAAGCTATTAGCCCAGGAGTTAACAACCTCCTGGCTATCTCCGGAGACTTCAAGTACCCTGGCCCTGGAAGGATCCTGCGTCTGCAAGGAGTGCTGAAGGAAAGGGGTCACGTAGCCTCTAAGGGGGAGGGGCTTCCAACTCCAGCACTTGGAGACTGTTTTCAGTGCAGACCCTTTGCAGCCATCCTAACCCTCATCCATCACCCGTGGATACAGAATTCTCATCCACCAACACCTGTTTCTCACCTCTCACCCAAGTGCAGCCCCGGAGAGGATGGCAGCCCTCTCCAGGTGGAATTTCCAGGTGGAAATGTACAGTCAGGAAGAGAAAAGGAGGGAAAACTGGAAGCAAGTTGATCCGTGGGTGCTGCTTTTTCCCTGTCATTGTTCGGGCAAGCCCAGCTCGTGACTCAGAATAGTGGAACCAGTCATTGGCTCCTTCTCATCAGCACAGATTTATTGACCTTGTTGTGCTCAGGGCTCCGTAGTCATTGTGCGGGCAACGCTGAGGTAGTTGGGAATGAATGCCGGCCCTCAAGTAGCTTGCCTACTGGCAGTTCAGAGCCACAGACAAGCGTGTAAGGGGCGGAGCTGAAGGGGGAAGGGTAAAGAAGATGTGCAAGCGGCAGGCCATGAAGAAATGGTTCTAATCCTACTAAAAGTAACTGGGGGGTCGGGGGCTCCGAGGGAGACCTCACCGGGTTCAGAGTCAGGAAGATGAGATGCAGCAGAAGCAAGGCGTTCTTGGCTGGGGCAGGCGTAAGAACGCCTGACATTGAACGTGGAGTAGTGTGAAGTTTCTAGAATGGAGGGTGGGTGGAGTTTGCGAAGGGAAGAGGGCTGGAAGGACAGGTTGGAGCCAAGGGATGGAGTATGGGCTTGACCCTCATGGGGTTGAGAGTCCGTGAGGGTTTCCGAGCATGGGCGATATCTTGCTAAAGCAGCTCTAAGCATCGTGGAGGAGAGATCTGAAAGAGACTTGGTTCCAGAGTTCTAATCAGAGGCAACTGAGAAAGATGACAGAGCTCTAACCAGCATAGTCCTGATAGTAGTGGGAAGGAGGTCAAGGGCTCAAGAGATGTCCCGGAGACAGAGTTGGCCGAGGGTTACTTCTGGGAAGGACCAGAGGACAGGAGAGAAGAACAAGAAGGCATGGGAGGTATTGAAGATGACTGGGGCCATACCTCTCCCTGACCTCCATGTTCCCTCTGTAACCCTGAGCGTTTCCCCAGGCTCTTCTTCCTGCCCCTAATAGCCCTGGCTGCGTGGGCCTGGGGACACTGGTGAGTCCCTGAGTTATCCCTGCCTTAGTAACTGAGCTCCTTTTCTTCCAATCTTGGTACACAATCACAGCCTGACATTTTCTTCCTCAGGGAAACAGTTTTTTTTTCCCTTCCGGTCAGAACCCCAGCCCTTCAGTGAAGGACCCAGGGCACACACTGGTGACCTGGCAGTGCCTGGAAGAGCGCGCTGATTTGCCTGATCGGAAATTCTTGACCAGTAACCTGACTCCTCCCTGCCCTCCCCGGCAGAGATCTCACTTCTGACGACCAGATCGTGCTGCTGAAGTCAAGTGCCATCGAGGTCATCATGCTGCGCTCCAACCAGTCCTTCATCATGGACGACATGTCCTGGACCTGTGGCAGCCCCGACTACAAGTACCGCATCAGCGATGTGACCAAAGGTACCTTCGGGCCCCACCTCCTCCCTCTCCAGCTCCCAGACTCTGGTTCCCCCCTTCCTGGGGTCACGGGCCCCGGTCAGGCGCATCGGAGAGGGCAACAGGGAGAGAAGGGTGAGAAGCGGGCCCCGTCAGGGTCGGGGGTGGGCCGTGGTGGTTTGGGTTGGCGGCTCCCCGGTTCCACCCGCAGCATCTGGCCATCTCTCTCACAGCCGGACACAGCCTGGAGCTGATTGAGCCCCTCATCAAGTTCCAGGTAGGGCTGAAGAAGCTGAACTTGCACGAGGAGGAGCATGTCCTGCTCATGGCCATCTGCATTGTCTCCCCAGGTATGGGGCCTCACAGTGGAGAACGCAGGGACAGGGGAAGGGGTCCAGCAAGGCTGAGGGCCAGCTGGGCAGGCTGGAGGGAGGAGGGAGCAAAAGGAGAGACAGGACACACCCACTGGGCTTTGTTTGCGCAGCCCGTGTGGTATGTGTATGCCGAGAGGTCCTTCCCTGCCTTTGGCCCTGAGACCATAGGGGTTACAGAGGTGGGACTCTGAGGAAGCAGCTGAGTGGGGTTTCTCAGGCCCTAGACAGGTCGGGATGTTCCCAGTACTCAGGTTCTACTCTTGTTTGAACTGGACTGAACTTTGCTGATACTTGAGATCACCTGTGAGATAGGGTAGAAAAACTTGGGGCTTATACAGGCTTCTGCCTCGAAAGCTTACCTTACAGGCTGTGCTGTGACCCTGAGCCTTTCTGTCTATTGGGGTGGGGAGAGAGAGAGAGAGAGGCTGGGAAGGAGGTTATTGGGGTCCTGGTATGTTTTGTGGTACTGGTGGATGATTGTGGTACTGGTGAAGAGGCCTAAGGGGGATAGTGCTGTCTCCACCTATGTTGAAGGAACCAGCAAATGGCCTCTGATCAGGGATGGGCTGGGGACCCATGGAAGGAACATGGGCTCCCCACCCCCTGCCCAGCCAGCACTCACTCATTCCTTCCTTCCTGCACTCAGCCATGATTTACTGAGCACCTGCGAGGTATCAGGCACTGTGCTGGGCATTGAGATTCCGCAGCAAACAGGACACAGAATTCTCTTCCATGAAGCATAGGAGGAGACATTAAACAATTACTCTTTAATGACTCATTCTCATGTGATGAAAGTTTGAAAACTAAACACGTGTCTGATACTACAGTAGGGTATAAAAGAGGAGAGAACTTGATGCAGTCTGGGGAATGGAGGTAGGGGTGATGGGGAATGGCCCTTTTGAGGAATATCTTGGAAGCTATTGCCTGAAGGGTCAGTTAAGTTCCAGACAGAGGGAACACCAATGTGAAGCCTGGAGGCCAGAGGGCACGGCACATCAGGTTACTGCTGGAAACATGGAGCCTAGAGATGGAGGGAGAGAGCTGAGCTGGAGACAGGGCCTGATGCAACCTGGGACCCTTGATCCAAAATGCAAGGGGAAATGGTTGAGAGGCTTTAAGGGGGACTGTGGTGTCCCAGGTCAGCAGCCATACAAGGGATGACCTAGGAGGATGTTGAGGTTGAGTGTCTGGGGGTAGGGGTCCTGGGGAGATAGAGTACAAAGGGACCTGGCTCAGAGCTCCTGTGCCCTCTCCTCCCACCTCCCCGTGCTCACAGACCGTCCCGGGGTGCAGGATGCTGCCCTGGTGGAGGCCATCCAGGACCGCCTGTCCAACACACTGCAGACCTACATCCGCTGCCGCCACCCACCGCCAGGCAGCCACCTGCTCTACGCCAAGATGATCCAGAAGCTGGCCGACCTGCGTAGCCTCAATGAGGAGCACTCCAAGCAGTACCGCTGCCTGTCCTTCCAGCCCGAGTGCAGCATGAAGCTCACGCCCCTCGTTCTGGAGGTGTTTGGCAACGAGATCTCCTGACTAGGGTAGCCTGCTGGGGCTCCTGGGCGGGGCTGCTCCTCTGGGGCCTTGTGCCCCGGCCTGGGGCGTGTTACTGCCCGGCACACCTTCCCACCCCCTCCGGAGCTCAGCCTCTCCTCTCCCACCTCCCCTGCCACCCAACCCAGCCTGTCTCCTGTCCGACCTAACACCAGTCTCCTTTTCCTGCCAGCCGCAGGCTGCCCCCAGTCCCGTGAGACCTCAGTGAGGAGTTGCTGTTTGTTAAAGAAACTCAAGTAGGGGAGGGGACAGATGTTAAGGGTGGGGCCTTGCCCAGGAATGGCCCTACGGATCCAAAATCGCTGCTGGTGGATGCTGAGGGAACAGTGAGGCAGGAGAAACCCACCCATTCCTCAGGGACAGAGTTACCTGTACCTCCCCCGATTCCAGGCCTGAATGTTCAGAGCCAAGTGGGGATCTCCTTCCCCCTGCCTTGCCCATGATGAGTAACTAGCCACAAACCCTCCCCTACCCTCCAACCCTGTCCCATCCTGCTGCCCATCTGCACTGTTTTGTCCCAGGGCAGTGGGCCATGATGGAGCCTTCTCCCCTTGCTTCTCAGCCCTGGCCTGTCTAGGATACTCGCTGCCAAGGATGGCCAAAAACAAGGTGACGAAGGTCACAACTCCCCCCTCACCCACCTCTGCTGGCCAAAGGGCCCTCTCCTAACACGTCAGTGCCCACTTCATCCCGTTGCTATGGTAACATTCTTCCCAGAAGTTGCTTCTGGTGGGCCTTCTCCACATGACAGGGACAACTAGCCCAGACCCCACCTGCCGAGAGGCCCAAGGAGGGACGAGAGCAGGGCCCAGGAACTGGGGGACAGGCAAACCCAGCCTCACAGAACAGTGGTAGATGGTGGCCACGGCTGTCCCTGTCTCCTTGCACTGGATCTAAGAGGTTGGTGGAGACTCTCCTTCCAATAATCTACGTGGCAAGAGTGAGTTGCCCCCAGGTTGCAAAGAAATGTCCAGCAGCATCTTCATCCTCCCCCTGCCAGTCCCTTACCTCCCGTTCAGGAAGGAGAACCAGTGGCCATGGGTGCCGGTGGGGCCGCACCCTAGGATGGTCGAGGGTGATCCTGAGATGGGCATATTCTCCTAACTCCCCCGCCGTCTGGAGAAGCAGTGCCACTCTGCTTACCCGTGGTGCCAGCTCTTTTCCACCTGGCAAGGAGGGATGGAAGAGAAGAACCTCAGACCCCCACAGGCCAGACCATGCCCTCCCAGGGGCCCCATCTAGGTGTAGTTCTGAGACACCCATCTAGGTGTAGTCCCCCTGAGACCAGGAGCTAGTGCTCCAACACCTCACTGTGGGTGGTGGGAGAGCAGTCTGGCCTCAGATGGCTAGGCCAAGGGAGCATCTAGGGTGGGGTCATGTGAGGTTGCCCTTCCTATTCTCACTCCAGCACCCCGAATCCAGAAGGGATGGGGGCTACTGACCTTGAAACTCCATTTATTTTCCCTTCTATAGCTGACCCAACCAGGGAGGTGGGAACACTCACTCTGTTTCCTCTGGGGTGGGGTCCCTGGGTGAGTGAGATGTAGGTGTGTGGGACTGCTGCGGAAGGGCCCCCTCAGGAGTCGGAGAGGGTCCCTCAGATTGTTGCTTGAGTGTGGGGAATGCGGTTACATTCAGTGCCTCTGGGGAGGAGTTCCTGTCAGCCTCTACCCTCGCACACTGTTCCCAGAAAGCCCCCAGGGAGCAGGGAGACTTCCACGGGGAGCACTGTCTGTGTCCACCGGGCCCGGGCTCCTTCTGGTGGAGAAACCTCTGACAGCCACGTTTCTCACGGCCCAGGGCCCCCAATGTGGCTGAGGCCGATATTTATTAGCCAGGAGTTGTTTTCAGAATCGGATTCCATCTTGCACCACATTCCAATGTAGCAGGGAGTCCTTTCCTATGACGGATGAAGAGAGATTTATGGGGGGAAAACTTACATTGTAAACAAATTCTATACATCAGCTGTTGTGATTGTTCTCGCTGTTATTTCACAAATGAGGCAGAGACCCTTGTTGGATTTTGGCTGCAGAAGACATTGGTCTGGCATGCTAGTTGGTGGGCAAAAGGCTGAAAAATTGCTGCACTAGTTCACCTCCCTTGCTAAAGAAAACCTGACTCTTGGAGGAGGGTGTGGTCCCCAAGCTCAGACACCTAGTTAGAAAGAGCTCCAGGGGGGCGCCTGGGTGGCTCAGTGGGTTAAGCCTCTGCCTTTGGCTCAGGTCATGATCTCAGGGTCCTGGGATCGAGCCCTGAGATCGGGCTCTCTGCTCAGCCGGGAGCCTGCTTCCCCCTCTCTCTCTGCCTGCCTCTCTGCCTACTTGTGATCTCTCTCTGTCAAATAAGTAAATAAAATCTTAAAAAAAAAAAAAAAAAAAAGGAAAGAAAGGGCTCCAGGGATGGGCCTGGTCTGGGGACTCCCTGCCCAGTGCTCTATTGGCTACACCATACTTGAGCTCAGACCCCATTTCCCCCCCTCCCCCAAAGATGGCCCTAGTCCTCTAGAAGAGGGTCTGGATTTTCGACAGCAAATCTAGATCCTGGACCCCTGCGTTCCTTCCCTGAGTTGTCACCCTGCTGACCCATCAGGAGGGGGAGGGACACCTCAGCCTGTGTCTCAATGTGAATCAGACCCCCCTTCCAATGTGGCCCAATGGGGTCTCTGCCTCAGCTCTGTATAATGCTGTTGCCTTATCAATAAAATGCATTTGTCTTTGTAATGTTTCTACCTTCCCAGTTCTCCCTCTGGCCCTGCCTGCTCTAGGGCACCAGACTGGAACCCTGGAAACTACCAGCTCCTCAGCCGTGGAGCGCAGAACACCAGCTCACCGCGAAGGGATGTCTGAGAGTGGGCGAGGAAAAGACAGGAGTAAAAGTGAGGTTTCACAGGACTGAAGTAGGAAAAAAATATTATTATCTATTCTATTTTAGAATGAGAGAATGACGGTAGACATTTAGAAGTCTAAAATGGTTAAAACCATATTTTTGGAAATGCTGGAAAGTGTGCACCTAGATGCCAAAGATGCAAGATTCTGGGAGATGGGAAGATCCTTCCGTGGGCTAACTGGAGGCAAGTTGGGGAATGCAAGGGAGGCCAACAGAGAAGGTCGGAATGTAAGATCCAGGGAAAGGAACAAAGGAACAAAAGAAGGCTTTAAAGAGTGCCTTCTCAGTGATTTCCAAAGAGAATAACAATTGCCAGAAATTTGTCAAATAAATAAATGAAGAAAGATCTGCTTATGGTAATAAAATTAGCTGATACTCACATAGCACTTACTTTGCAGCAAGTACTACTGTAAATAAATGTTTTAGGCAACCAACTTGCTTTATACTTCCGTGGATCCCAGGGGAGCTGGGCTACTGAAAACCCCATCTGACAGAGGGGTGACTTGCCCAAAGCCCCACTGGTGGCAAGTGACAGAGATGGGATTTGAACCCTTGGCAGCTGGCTCCGGAAGGCATTAATTCACTCCTGCACCATTCTGTTTCCAACTGAGTTGAGGAGCCTGGCAAATGACAGAGAGTCTTGTCAGCTCTCTACTGAAGAGGATGTAAGGGGGGTTCCCATTCCCACAGGAGGCCCTGGCATGTGTGATCGATCAGACAGTGCCCTACTCGTGGAAAGCCTGGGGTCACCTATGCTGGGTCCAATCCAGTGTGGCTCTTACCTGAGAACCTCAAGAATGAGAACTAGGCCACTGTTGGCAAAAATGCGCCTCATATTCGAAATGCTGTGTGGAGAATTGCAGATGCTTCCTGTGCCTAAACGGACTCCCAAGGGACCCAGAGGAGCTGATGCATCCCACTCTGTTCCCCAAGGAAGGGAGATGTATGACAAAAGCCACATCCCCAAACTCAGCAAACAAAAAGACCCAACCAAAGACACAGCACCGTGCTCTGTGAATGGGGATATCATGGGCAAACGGGGCATTTATTTTAAGATAAGTCGGATAGTCTGGAACTCTGCAGGTGTGATTTACTTTAATTTTTCAGAACTGTCTGAAAGGCTATAGTGTGCCACTACAAGATGGGTTGGTAGTAGAAGAATTGGGGATAGGGCCGAGGGCTATTTTGTCCCGAAAGATGAATGGGCTTCGAGAAGAAAATCAACAGCTACCTATACGGGCATGTCTCCCGCTGGAGAAATGTGAAGAGGAAGGTCTGGAAAACCATTAGGAGAATCTGATTTAGCATTTTACAGAATGCAGGAATGCAGGGTCTCCAAGGCTGTGTGTTCCCATAAACTGAGAGGAAGGCACCCGCAAAAGACCTTAGTGTTAGGAGAAAGCAATGTGAAGTTTCCATATTGCAAGCTTTGGTTCTACACCTGTGCTGTTCAATGCTGTGGCCACAGATGACTATTTAAGTTGAAATTCATTAAAAGTAAATAAAAGGAAACATCTATCTCTTCAGTGACGCTAGCCACATTTCCAGGGCAACGGGAACAGACAGTCCAGACTCAGAGCATTTCCCTTGCTGCTTGAAACCCTGCTGGACAGGGTCTGCACACGGCGTTCTTACCTGGTACTAATCGTGTTGATCTGCTGAGCAGACAGCCACTCTGCTCGACTGTAGCTTTTCATAGAAGCTATGAAGGACGGGGCGCCTGGGTGGCTCAGTGCGTTAAAGCTTCTGCCTTCGGCTCAGGTCATGATCCCAGAGTACTGGGATCGAGCCCCGCATCGGGCTCTCTGCTCAGCAGGGAGCCTGCTTCCTCCTGTTTCTCTGCCTGTTTCTCTGCCTACTTGTGATCTCCGTCTATCAAATAAATAAATAAAATCTTAAAAAAAAAAAAAAAGAAGCTATGAAGGAAACATCCTCCCTTTACACCAGGCAAGGCTGGAACTGGGTGGCTGTGAACAGCTCTGCTCCTTAAAAGAGACAAAAAGAGGGGGCGCCTGGGTGGCTCAGTGGGTTAAGCCGCTGCCTTCGGCTTAGGTCATGATCTCAGGGTCCTAGGATCGAGTCCCGCATCGGGCTCTCTGCTCGGCAGGGAGCCTGCTTCCCTCTCTCTCTCTGCTTGCCTCTCTTTCTACTTGTGGTCTCTCTCTGTCAAATCAATAAATAAAATCTTTAAAAAAAAAAGAGAGAGACAAAAAGGGAAAGCATAGGCCATGGGGTTGATAGCTCCCCAGCTTTATGTGACAGAAATGGCTCAGCAGCATGTGGGGAAAGATGGGTTCCTTCAGTCCCGGGGAACACACAGATGGCACCTGTCTGGAGTGGCTCGAGCCTTCAGGTCGGTGACGCCTGCTTCAGCCAGGGCTCCTCAGAGGCTCTCTGCAGGGTGGGGTCTGTCTCCCAGCCCAAGGGAAGGTCTCATCCTGCCCGTGTCCTGTCCGTTTGGTACCTAGTGTAGGCAAATCTGTGCCCAGGAGGATGAGAAGTAATGGGTGGCAGGGGTCCCTGCTCCAGACGGCTGCAATCGTCTTGGAGTCTCCGTATTCAGACAGGTCATACAGGATGTATGAGGAAGTGGCTAGCTGGGGTCCCAGGAAGCCGACTCTGAAATGCAGAATGAAGTACGGGGAGCTTACTGAAGAGAGGTGGAAGCAAATGGGTCAGGGACAGCGAGCAGTAGGGCCACGGTGTGATCTCAACCAGCACTGCTGGGGAGTTCTGAAACTGGGACGACCCTTCACAGGACCCCAAGTTGAGGTGAGGAAGCTGGCTTTTTTATCCCTGCATCAGTGAGTCACTGGATGCAGGCCAGTCCCCAGGAAGAGAGTGTGACCTTGACAGGACCTTGAGCTCCTAGGCTCTTTTCAGCCAAGGGCAGGTAGGACTGGGGGTGTGTATCTTCACAGTTTGTACAATCAGATGTGACCTTTCACAGTGAGCTGCTCTGCTTGGGGAGGAGCCAGAAGGCTTCCAGGCCCTGCCCTTTGGCTCTCTGGAGGGGGACCCCAATAGTCCCTGGAGCTCCCCTCCAGAGGAGAGTGTTCCTGGCATCTTCCCAGCTAGGGACGATCTAGTGCTCTTCTCCTGAATTATCTTGAACTTCACCACTAGGTGGTGCTACTGCCCTACAGGGACAGGCTTGAGCTACCGGCTTGGCCTCTTCCTCCTCTCCTTCCTCTGTTTCCCGCTCTGGCCTCTCTCCATCTCCGGAAAGCAGCTGAGATCCAGCAAGGTCCTGACTCCCCGCTGCTGGAGGCACCTGGTTGGTGCTGTTTCGGTCTCCTCATGCCAAGGACCAAGCAGGTTGGACAAGGGACCCGCTCTCTGGCTTCCCAGGCTATCCCTGGAATCACAGCTGCGGGGCATGGGGGGCGAATCTGACACACCTTAGCCAAGGCCCCCCCACCAAGACCGAGTTCTTGTGCCTCTGGACACCTTCCATGCTGGCTCCAGGTTCCCTCTGAGGTCCAGCCTTGTTGCGTTGGTTTTATTGCGTTCAAGCACAAGCACCAAGCTCAGTGCTGGGGATACAGATGTGAGTAAGACAGTCACTGCCCCTCAAGAAAGGTGCAGTCCAGGAGGACAAGACAGAGCTACAAACAGAGCATCCCCCAGCAACACGTGCAGAAGCCACCAAGTAGATGGCGAGTCGATCACTCAGCACCATAAACCGTTGGGTCACCACCCTGGCTCTGGGGCAACTTGGGCAATTTTCTAAATTTTTGAGCCTCAGAATCTTCACCTACAGAATGGCAACAAAATAGTGCCTACTTCTGGTTTGCTGTTGTGATGGGATCTGTGTAAAAAACGAACCCCACTTCCTGGGTGCAGCCATGACTCAGAAACCCTGGGGGGCATCATTATTAGGCTTCAGAGCAGAGGGATAGTCCAGAAAGTTTTCATTAGGAGTTGACATTGCTCCCACCCCCTGACCATGCATCCCCACTGAGCCCTCTGGACTCACGCCAGGTGGTGTCCTTGGCGTCAGGACAGGAGGGCTCCTGCTCCCCAAATAACTGTTAGAGCCCCGGGGAAGGAATCATTGTGCCATCTGGCCACCAGGGGTCAGGTGTGCAACTTAATAAGCCCAAAGCAGCCGCTACCTAAACCACCCTCCCAGGAGAGGTGAGGGAGATGGGAAGCCGGCATGGAAATCGGAAACACATGGAACTCTAGATAAATATTGTCTCCAGCTTCTTCCATTGACGCTCTTTCTTTACCAGTGTCCACTAGATCCTTGCTCCTTTGGTGAGGGGGACAGCCCGCCACAATCCAGCCCGTCTGCCTGCCTCTCACGTGTCACTGTCCACACACTGAAACTCCAGCTACTGCTGGGTCCAGGCCCCTCGCAGGTCTCTGGCTGTGCATGCGCCTTGTGGTTCTCAGTGCTTTGGTCTTAGGACCCCCTCACACTACTAAAAATAAGGACCCAAAGAGCTTTTATGTATGTGGGATTGTGTCTAATCATATTGGCCATGTTGGAAATTTAAATTGAGACATTTTTTAAGTATTTATTAAATCTTTTAAAAGATGTTATTTATTTACTTATAAGAGAGAGAGAGAGCATAAGCAAGGAGAATGGCAGGCCGAGTAAGAAGCAGGCTCCCCGCTGAGCCAGGAACCCGATGCGGGACTAGGCTCCAGAACCCTGGGATCATGACCCGAGCTGAAGGCAGATGCTTAACCGACTGAGCCACCCAGGCATCCTTAAAATTTTTTTAAATTAAAAAAAATAATAACAATAATGAATGTAAGTTAGCATAAATAACACATTTTTTTATTAAAAATAAATTTTTTGGATGCACCTTCGTGGGTCAGTCAGTTAAATGTCCACCTGTTGGTTTTGGCTCAGGCCTTGATCTGAGTCCCTTGTGGGCCTCCGTGCTCAGCGGGGAGTCTGCTTGAGACTGTCTCCCCCCACCCCGCCCCCACGCACCTGGGTGCCCTCTCTCTCTCTCTACAATAAATAAAGCTTTAAAAATAAATAAACAAATAACCTTTTTTCCAAAGCAAAACAATTTGCGGACAAGAGGGCATTGTTTTATAGTCTTGCGAGTCTCTTTACTGTTTGGCTCCATCAAAGGCAACTGGGGTCTCATATCTAGCTCTGCATTCCGTCTGTTAGGGATATCACACACCATGAAACTTCTGGAAAACACCTCTGTACACAGCAGAAGAATGAGAGTGAAAAGGCAAACCATGCCTTAGTTTTACGATGAAAGTAGTTTTGGCCTTGCGAGGGCCCTGCATGGAGCTCAGAGGCCCACAGGGATCCCCAGACTATACTCTGAGACCCACACTATACTTTTGTCTGTGCGGTTGTTTCCTGGGCCAGCCATGCCCTCCCCTCCTCCCTGATTCCCTGGTTTTCTCAACGGGGCTGATTCCAACTGCTCCTGCCTTTGCGGGCTCAGGGTTCAAGTCTTTCACGAAGTCTTTCCAGAACTTCCCTATGCCATACCCCACCCCTCGCCCTGTGCGCCCTCTCTCTAGGGGAGAAGTGTTCGTCTACCCTACAGTAGAATGAAGCATCCACTGTTGTGTGTTGTAAGTTTCCGTTTTGCCTTTGGGGCTTCCCACCAGACTGGAACGAACGAGGGATTCCACAAGGTTGGAATGAATGGATGAATGAATGAATAATGGGCAACATCCTACCCACTTCTGTGAGCTCGAAAAGATCTGGTCTTCACCATAGATGTTAAGGGGGGAAAAAAATCTGCCTGGGTCCCTGCTAGAAAATGAAATGCAAACGGACTTATGCAAATTTAAACACCTTCCCTTGAACTTTGGAAACTGAGAAGTTAAGACCCTGTGTGGCTTCAGAACCCGTATATGCTCAGTACCTTCCTCTCCCTAAGGCATCTGTCACATCTCCCTCATTCCCCATGTAGACGGTTTGGTTTTGGACCAAAATGTGGAACTCCGCATTTCTCTCAATTCCTACTTGTCTGATTTGATTTATCCTACACCTTAGTCTGCTCAGATCCTTTGAATCCTCATTCTGTCATTCAATATTCTGACCATCACCCCTGGTCATATATCTTCCAAAACTTAGTTTTTCAGACCATGTACAGAGTTGACTGAGACCGAGCCAAAGGCTATGCCCTCCTGCGGGTTGACGTTAGTGCACCGACCAGAAACACTTCGGGTCAGTTGTTCCCTGGGAGCAAGGGGAGGGGGTGGACAACGAGGCGTTATGTCTCAGGAGAAGGGAGTAGTTGGAAAGACCCAGGCATCCACAGATCAGGGGAAATTGTCAATGCTTCCAAAGCCCAGCCCTCCTTGGAACCTAATAGTCTCGCCCAAGTCTGAACAGACTCTTAGAGAATGAGACCAGAGCCAAGCCCCGGATCAGGGATCCAGGGATATCTGTTACAGGGAATGCAGGAAGAGATGGATCAAGTATCACGTTCCCAGCTGGACTGTTCTGCAAATTCTGTCTGAGCTGGACTCAAGGAAGAAAGGCATAGGCTTGGAGAAGAGGAAGGCTGTAGGCAGTGGGCAGAACGCTCCCTGGGTGTCCCTACCCTGAAGGCGAGTGGAGAAGTCACACGTAGCCCAGGCCAGCAACCCTTTTTTAGCTTCATGAGGCCTCCCCACTCCCCTTTGCACTTGTGCACAGAATCCTAAGGGGCGTCTAGAAAGGTCCGGGCCACTCTGACCCCACCCCACCTAATTAAAAATCCTGCCGATACCTGTGAACACTTGTGGCAGCAGGCGTGAGGCTAGGGCCAGGAGAGGGCTGGGGTCCTAACTGTGTCTGTTGCCTGCTTCTCTTCTTCCATTCCCCTACCGGGATGAGCCGGGTAGACCCGGCAGCCCATCAGAACAGGACCGACAGCCCAGGTCAGCCCAGCCTGGGTGCGGAAGACTGTGAGCTCCCAGTTTAGAGTACCATTGAAACCCCCTCCTGGTGTCCTCTCCGTTTCCTCCAGCCATCCCCTCAGCCCCACTCCCAACTCCTTGGGTTTAAAGTTCTTTCCCTCTCCCACCCTGGAGCCCCAGGGGAGTGGCAGGAGGGCATGGTGGGGCAGCCAGTGGTGTTGGAGTGGGGATGGGGAGAAATGATAAAGGGGATGGGCAAGAAGCCAGCACCACTTCCTCTCTGATAGGACCCCACCCCGGGGGCTCCCTGCCTTCAGCTGTGTTTACGGGGAGGCCTTGAGGTGATGGAGGGGTGGAGAGGAAGAAAGGGAGCAATGTCAGTAGACAGGACACCAGGGGCCTTTGGAGAGAACCTGTGCTTGGATGTTCGTTCATCCTCTGAGCAAATGCTTACCCAATTCCTCCTACCCTGGACCAGCACAATGCTGGGCTCAGAAGGTGGCATAGACAGAAGGAGCTCAGGGGCTCTCCCACCCCCCTCCCTCCATTCCTGGCCCCGGGGAAAGCAGCCAGGCTAGCAAGGAAGAGCACGGATTTCAACATTGGTTCTTCCTACTTGGGGGGAATGACTTGAGGTCTCTGGGCCTCGGTTTCCTTGCCTATGAATGGCAACATGTATGACTAGGTATTTGCAAAGACGGAGGGAATGCATACGTAGGATTCAGAGTGCCTGGCACCTAGCCAGTGTTTGAGGACCATTAGCCTTCATTATTATAATTCTCCTCGCCTTCTGGGGATCCTCGCCTCTAAGTGGAGGTCCTCTTCCTTATACAGATCTCCCGCCCCTCTACACACACACTTGGCCAAGGCAGGGTTGGAGGAGGTGGGGGTTGGAGCTTGCAGGTGCACACCTGTCATGGAGGGTCACACTGGTACCCCAAGGGAGCTCACCGCCCTGCTCACTCCCCCAGCTCCACACCTGCGGGCAGGGCAGCTTTTGTCTGGAGTAGAGCTCCCCAAGGCAGGAGGAGCTGGGGCTGGAGACCAGCTGACCATGCCTGGCCTGAGGGCACTCTGTTCCAGTCTGGGGCTCTGCTCCACCCCATTATCTCCTCCTGCAAAGCCTCCTCCGCCCATCAACCCCCAACCGAGATTAGAGACCCTCAACTGTCTCCAACTGCTCTGATTCAGGGATAAGGCTGGACCCTTGTCCCCCGCTGCTACACACACACACACCCCGGCCATCCCCATCTCGGTGCCATGGTGCAGGAGGCCGTCTGTTCTTTGGGTCCCGGGGAGCTAGGAGGCAGGTGTCCCCAAGTGGGGAGAGATCTAAAGCCTCCCTCGGTCTTCCTCTTGATTCGGTGCTGCTAAGTCTTTCTTGTCTCTGCCTCTCTGTGTCTCTAGACTGCTCTGACTGTTTCTGCCTGTCTCAGGCTGCTCTTCCCCCACCCCCAGAGCACACCTGGCTCCTCACATCAGATAACCCAACCACAGCAGCTCCCCTCACCCCCACTCGGCTTCCAGTAGCCCCCTCCTCGCCCCTTGCCCTCTTCCTCCCCTGCCTCCCCCACCTCATAGCTCCCTGACTCACCTAGATTCCGGGGTGGGGGGTGAGGTGGGGGGAACAAAGCTTTAAGGCCCTATTGGGTAATGAAGGTGCAAGAAGACAACTCTTTCTACCCCCCAACACATTCTCTCTCTCTCTCTCTCTCTCTCTCTCACACACACACACAGACACACAGACACACAGACACACACACACACACACACACACACACACACACACGGTGGAAATTCTATACCCCCATGCCCTGTAGAAAACAGAGTGGGGGAGGGACCCAGGGACCAGCCTTGTGGTATGAGGAAAATCCAGCCTGAGGAAGTGAGGGGGTGGTAGTTGGGGGGCGGCTGCCTCTGTGTCTAGGGGCTCCACAGCTTCTAGGCCAAGAGAAACTTCTTCCCTTTCCCAGGGCTTCCTGTCTGTGAGTGGTCATCTCTAGTCCTGACACCACGCGCCTTCTCAGCACAGCCTCTCTCAGGCCAGGTCCTGGGCCTGGGAAGCGGATGGACTCCATCTGGGCCATTTGCAGCCCCTGCCTCCTGCTCCCCAATGAAGGCCAAGGAGGGAGGAGCTGGGGTGGGGTACTATAGAGGAAAAGGCACTGAGAGTGGGGGGTATGGCCAGCACTGGTAAGACCCATCGGGAAGCACACAGGGGTGCTGGGGCCAGGGGACCAGTAGGTGCCTGGGAGCTGGGGATGGAGGTTTTAATGCCTCTTGACAACAAGTGAATCATAGGCAAATTATGTGGAAATGGTGGCATAAATAAAGATGTGTTATTTCAAGGCCCCAGTATGTCAATGAAGGAAGAGAGCAGAGGGGGAGGAACGGCAGGCTGGCCAGGCCGGATGGTGCCCGTAGGTGGGGCCCAGGTAGAGTTCCTGGGGGGGAGGGCTGTGGAGGTGATGGCCCACTCCCACCTCCCATCACCTCCCGGGGGGACATGAAACAGTAGGTGACAACCACAGCCCACCAGCCCCTCCCCCAGGGCAGAGCAGTATTCACATCCCCCAAGCTCCTTGGTGATCCCCCAACCCTCCCCCGCCTCCCTGGGGCCATGGTGCCTGCTCTTGACTTCCCTGGGTCCTGTGCCCTGGGGTATGTCCCTCCGTGCCCAGGACAAGGTCGTGCCCCAATCCATGACACAGGACTCAGTAAAGCTCCAGGAGCTTGGAACCCAGACAGGGACTCAGAGCTTCTCCCATCAGGGAAGGGTTGAGCTAATGGCACAGTGACAGCACCTGGCAGGTGCGCAGAGCCCCGTAAATAAACTCAGGGAATGAACGAGATCATCACTTCCAGAAGGTGGTCAGGGCCCTCCTTGTAGCCTAGCTCAGGCTTCTGATCAACCTCCATCCCCACTCTCCACAGCCCCTGACAATGCTGACAATCCTTAAATGACTAGAAAAACATGTACACTCCTACCTCCCTACCTGATCAGTACCAGCTGCGAATTTCCTCTCCGTCTTTTCCTCTAAGCCCCCCCGTTGGGGGTTTTTTTGTAATACGGTTGCCATCACAGTTCATACACAAATCGATACTCTCTTGCCATGCTATGTTGCATTCATAAACACCTTTATAACGGCTTCATAATTTTCTATTAAGTGGAAATATAATTTGCTTCACAATTTTCCAGTTGTAGGTGTTCAAATTGTTGGTAATTTTCCATATTCTAAATAGTGCAGGGGTGAACGTCACTATGCACATATTCCACTCCCCCTCCTGAATTTTGGCTGCAGAAACCTAGTTTAGGGTACATTGGGTGGCATAATTGAGCAAAGGGTGAGACCATTTTATAGCTCTTACTATCTGTCGCCAAATTGATTTCAAACATGTAAATTTCGCCACACTCTCGCTAAGGCTGGAAAACAGTGTCTACCTCCCTCTTATTTTAATTGGCATTACTTTTTTTTTTTTTTTTTAAAGGTTTTATTTATTTATTTGACAGACAGAGATCACAAGTAGGCAGAGAGGCAGGCAAAGAGAGAGGAGGAAGCAGGCTCCCTGCTGAGCAGAGAGCCCGACGTGGGGCTCGATCCCAAGACCCTGGGATCATGACCTGAGCCGAAGGCAGAGGCCTTAACCCACTGAGCCACCCAGGCGCCCCTAATTGGCATTACTTTGATGGCGATCCCCACCTCCCCTACTAGCTGTATCTCCTCTTTCCCTGAAGAGTCTTTTCCTCTTTGAACTTCGGTCCACCACTCTTTTCGTGTTCATCATCAGTTTGTGTCAGTTTCCATCAGAATGGTTTTAAAACATCATCAGTCGCAGCAGAGGACAAACCTCCCCTTTCCCACCTTCTCTCCCACTTTGGATTCTGACACAGTACTTCTCTTGCTTCTTTTAAATCTCTGACCGCTCCCTCTCGACCTCGTTCACAGCCTGCAACCTCTCTGCCCCGTTCACAGCCTGCAACCTCTCTGCCCACCCGGAAACTTTGTTCTCTCACGCTCCTAGAGTTAGCCGTCTTTCCAGTTCCCATCCCCTCCTTTCCCTGCTCTTACGATCTCAACCATTGCTATCAACAACTCCAGTTCTCACTGAGGACCCCAGATCTTTATTTTGCCTTCCCTCCTTAGATAGCAACCGTCCACTCAACACCCCCTCCAGATGTCCCACCAGCATCTAAACTCCACACGTCCACTGCTTGACTGTATTTCCCCCAAAATTCACTTCTCCTCCCACACTGCCTAATTGTGCTGCCTGAATCCCTTTGGGTTTGCAGTTGTGTTTGGAAGGGGACAGAGAAGGGTAGAGGCTGGCCACATGAAGAGGAAATAGGTTTCCTCCATCCTTCAGCTTAGAGCAAGAGGTCGAGGAAGAGAAGAAGAAGACCGTTGTCTGGGAAGACGCTGCTCTGTGACTCAGTTTCCCTGCTTGCCTATATGCTAGGACTGGTTGCAGGTCTAGATGCTTGAAAACTGAAAAGTGGGTGGCCTCCCTTCTAGAGCCAATTAACACTTCATGTGGCCCTCACCTGCCGCTCCTCTGTTTCTGGAGCCTCTTCCCCAGCAAGGAGCTAGAAGGACTAAAGAAGAAGCTCGGCTAGGGGCCAGCTAGACCTGGGCTGTTCACTACACAGGGGCTGCTCGCCCTGGAAATGTGGCCGGCCAGGACTGCGGTGTGCGGCAAGGGGAGACCTCACAGCGCTTTTGCAAGACTCAGTCGGAGAAAAGGATGTAAAACATCGCATTAACAATATCTCTGTTTCAGTTACATGCTGAAATGATACTGTTTTACATACGTTAGGTTCAATACTCTGTTAAAATTCACTTCATCTATTTACTTTTACTTTGTTGGTGGGATGGTGGAAAATTTAAAATTACACATGTGGCTCACATTCGGTTTCTACTGGATGATGCTGGTCTAGACTTTTCCAGCAGGCAAAACACGGGGCTCAGATCGAGAGGCAATGATGGGTCGTTGATGATATCGCCACAGACCCCAGTGGAGATGTGGGAAAGCCAAAGCTCCGAACGGATGTCATCAACCAGTCAGACACCGAAGGACAGAGTCTCAGTGGCCAGTCTCTCTCAGGCAAAGCAAAGCAACATTTCTGGGAAGACTTCTTTAATCCTGGACTTTATGAAGTCCTCTGGCCTAGGGCATAGCTCTCCAGAGTGTCCCTGTGGATGCCCTGTTACTCCAGGAGAACAGTCACCCAGAGCTGCCCGCCCCCCATCCCCCACCCCAGCGCTGTGGATCTCTTCAACCCAATGGTTCACAGGGAAGTTCTCCATCATTCCACTGGGGCCAGGCCCTGGGCCCCTCCAGCAGCCCAGAGGCCTCCTTTCTTCTCTCTCAAGACCTCTTTCCCACCCACTTGGGCTTAGGCTCAGCCCACCTGTGGTCTGGGAAGGGACGAGAGAGGAAGGTGGGCTGGACATAACACCCAGCTCTAGATACACTGCCTGCCTGGTATACATATTTTGAACTCCATTTCTAATGCCTGTCCTTCCTGTCGTCCCACTGATAGGGGAACAGAAAGGGAACAGGAGAAAGCCCGGGTGGCAGCACCAGACCACTGGACTTCCCTTGTCTGTTTGTCTCCCTTGCCTGTGCCCCAGCTGAGCCATAAGAGGGCCCTGGGTTCTGGGGCCACAGCCAGCGTGGGTCTGCCCTTCCCTCCCGCCTCCCAGATGGCTCCACCTCTCCCAGGTCCTGGCTGGGATCCGAAGGCCCCAGGCAAGTGGGGGAAGGGGAGCCACTCCTACTTTCCCAGCAGCTGCTGCTGCCTCTTCCTGTTTTGCTAAAACGCTGGCTCTGGACCCAAAGGGGTGGGGGAAGTCGTCGCCAGCCGCTCCCGCCCCCCAAAGGTCAACCTCATCCCCCTGGTCTTCTTAGCTAGTTATTTATAGCCCCCTAGGCCCTGGCTGAGGAGCTGGATCTCTCCTCCCTCAAATGTCAGCAGCTGTGAACATTGCCCCAGGGATGCAGCCAGATGTGCAGATCACTCCAGATGCTTGGTGCCAGGATTGGAGAGATGCAGCAGGGCCCTCTCTGCTGTCTGGTTGGCCGTTCCCAGCAGCCCAGTCCATCCAGACTTCCCTCAACTGAGTCAACTTGGAACCCGCACCTGTACCTCGGGAGGGTCGGGAAAGCTTGCACATAGTTCTCCATGGCCACAGCCCTGCCAGGCTTCACTGTGTGCTCCAGAAGGGTTAGCTGGCGCAAGACTCTGTAGATTTCTTTGCATAAATTAGGACAGTATTTATTTTGAGACTGAGTTTGTAGGGGGAAACCGTGGCTTAGAGGGTCAGAGGGGACAGGACACTCAGGACACTGTCTTCTATAACTAACATCCACATTGGGCTCTGCCCCGAACGCAGCCCAGTGAGGCCAAGCTCTGCACAAAGCGCTTCACTCCCCATCCAGACGGTCATCACGGCAACCCTAAGGAGGCACACACGACGACGTACCCATTTGGGGACGAGGAAATGAGCTTCACAGAGGTCAAATAGCATGCTGAAGGTCACGCAGTGGGTAAGCAACAAACTCCAGCCCAAGCAGACTGACTCTAAACTCTTGCCTTGAACCACAATACAACACACCCTCTCTTTAGCAATACCTTTATAGTTTTTTTTTAACATTTTATTTATTTATTTTTTTGACAGAGAGCGGGAGAGACAGCGAGAGAGGGAACACAAGCAGGGGGAGTGGGAGAGGGAGAAGCAGGCTTCCTGCCAAGCAGGGAGCCCGACTCAGGGCTTGATCCCAGGACCCTGGGATCATGACCTGAGCCAAAGACAGAGGCTTAATGACTGGGTCATGCAGGATCCCCTCCTTTACAGGTTTTTGAATGTTTCCTTGAAAGTTCAGTGTAGAGAAGCGTGGAGCCCAGCCTCAGGGTCTGCCCAAGGAGGAGAGCGAGCGGCGTCTTCTCTGCCTCCTGTGCCCTCCTACCCCTAACCACTCTGGGAGAGCTGGAGTGAGGGATGCAATGGGGGCAGAGACTTCTAGAATTACGGCTTCAGGCACAGAGGGCAGCAGGTCATTGCAAGACAACCGCCCTGGCCCATCGAGACCCCATTGTCCAGCAGGTCCCTTCAAACGTGGAACTTCCATGACTCTGAACCTAGTGTATCCCGTAGGGCACGGATGTGATTTCACTGAATGAAAACGATTTCACTGGATGGTCATATATAAGTGGGGCACTTCAAGGTCCTAGCAAGGAACCCCGTTCACATCCCAACTAGCCAGCCTTACGCCATTCACCCTCCCCTCCGCTCCTTGCTCCTTTCTTGCCTCCACTCCCATGACCTACAGAGACATCATCGAAACCCACCCTGAAACACACCTCTGGGGACAATGGGTACAAGCCCGGAGGCTAGGACCTCTTCAAGGTCTTCCTAGAGATGCTGGGGCCAGAGATAAGTGCTTCCAAAAAGGAATCATCAAGACCCATAACCAGGTCAGAAGCTGCCCTCCGGCCAGTTCGGCAGTTGGGGCTGCAGAGGGTCCTGCTGGGGCCAGGGAGCGAGGCTGAAGGCCCCAGCCCCCAAGTGGGTGGACCTCAGCATCACTGCAGGGCCACCCCGCCCCACCTCCAGAGCCAGTAACAGTGGGCTGGTCCCAGAAAGGCATTTCGCTGCTCAGACGGATTTCTTCTTGCTCACAATTAGAGTATGGCCCAGTGGCTGCTTCCCGGACCATAATCTCTGCTGGCACAGGCATCCCCGGGGCTGGGCGGTGTGGGCTGTTAGGAGGAGCTGATCTGGAAGCTGGGACACCTGAGTTCTCTGCCTGCTCCCCACCACTGATTAACCATGTCCTCTCTGGCAAGTTTTTCCCCCTGGGGCCCCCAGTTTCCTTATCTGTAAAAGGAGCGGTTTGGATCAGATCAGTGTCCTAAACCTGAGATTACTGGGTACTCTGCACTCCAGAGAGCCTGATGGAGTCTGTGACGGGGGCCCAGAGATCTGTTTTTCACCAATCCTTCTAAGTGATTTTGATACAATGTCAGTTTTGGGGGGATGCTACAGATGAGATAATCTTATAAATCTACTTGCAACTCTTAAAGAGCCAAGATTCTAGTAAACAGAACAATCATCTCAAGAAGTTCCAGGGCTGTGGGTTTGGCAGGCGGTGGGGGAGGGGGGAACTTTACCTCCTTGTCGTGTTGTCTTCGTCATCATGACTATTATGATGATTTTGCCCCTGGTGTTCTTGTTGTGGAAGGATGTGGCAGGGTCCCCATCTGTTTGTTTCCATCACTAATGGAGGCGCTGGCTCCAGGGGGCCCTGGCTTACCTCAAGGCTGGGAGTGGGGCTGGGAGAGAAGGGAAGGGTGGACGGGGCCTCTTGGCAAAAGAAGCTTTCTTTCCTTCTCTCCTGGGTGGAGTTTGGCTGGATGGGCCCTGGCACCGACCTCTGGGGCCAAGAGAGTGTCTTCCCACCCATATCCCTCCCCCACTTTCTATCTCAGCAGCCTCATCGGTGACTGCCCTCTTCCCTCCTCCTGTCCTGACTTCCTCTCCAGATTCCCTGAGTCTTTACCAACCTCATTCCTGAGCCTCCCTAATCTGTTTGCCACCCCTCTGCTTCCTTGCCTCACCTAGCACATGCCATTCTCCCCACCTGGAATGTCACCCCCCTCACCTCACACTGATTCACATTTCTGGGCTCCTCCAAAACCCAGCTCAAAACTTCCTACTTCATTTGGGTCCCAATCCACTCAGGTCATCCCTCTTTGCCTGTGCACTCCCAGACGCTTGGAATAACAGGATCAGAAAAATTGCTTCGACTCAGAAAGATAAGTCGACATGGCCTAAACTGGCTCCCTCACTTGACAGATGAGAAGACTGAAGCCCAGAGAGGCTGTGACTTGGCCAAAGTCACACAGTAGTGAGATGTTAAAAAGAGTTGTTTTGGGGGCGCCTGGGTGGCTCAGTGGGTTAAGCCTCTGCCTTCAGCTCAGGTCATGATCCCAGGGTCCTGGGATCGAGCCCCGCATCAGGCTTTCTGCTTGGCGGGGAGCCTGCTTACCCACCCCACCCCTGCCTGCCTCTCTGCCTACTTGTGATCTCTCTCTCTCTGTCAAATAAATAAATAAAATCTTAAAAAAAGAAATAAAAATAAATAAAAAGAGTTGTTTTCTTCCAAGAGGCTTTCAAGTACTTTTTATTTTTGTTTCCTCAACACACTGCGATCAATAGGAGGGCAGAGATTGTGTTTTTGTTTTTGCCTTTAATGTCCTTTATCTTCACTGTGGTATGTGCATGCACATGTGTGTGCTGTATCCAGGGGCTATCAGGACAATGATTCTAAAACTCAGTGTTTGGACATGTCCTTCATGTGACCTCAGATCAGCCCTGTGAAGAAGGAGCCAAGATATTGCTATTTTACAGAGCAGAAGACTGAGGCTCAGAAAGGTGTGGCTTGGGAATTTAATGGCAGAACTAGGTCTAGAACTCTAGTCAGCTGGCTCCCAGCCCAGATCCCTGATCCCCACAATGCCTTTCTTCCAGTTCTCTCCTGATAGTCCCGGCTGGGGCCCTGGAGTAGTCAAAGGGGTGACCTCTGCCATCTTTTGCATTCATTCTGTTTTCTTCATCTTGGGGTTAAGGAGACCCTGTCTTTGACTTCCTGCCCCTCCCCATCTTGTCCCACCGCTTTCCCTTGTGTCCCCCACATGTCATTGTTGGTACATAGACACATACACGTATACTAAGAACTGCAGGTGTCTAGGGCAACAGACCACAGGGGAAACCACATCACCTTTGTTGACATTGAAGGGGAACAGGGGGACAGGGTAAAGGACTCACTTCGTTCCTTCCACCTGCCTTAGTCTCCACAGTCATCTGGTCTACCAACCAACCTGAGCCATCTGGATTTGTAGCCTCTTCTGGACTTAGCCATCCAATTCTGGCCCGGAAGGATGTATCCCCCCTTCCCTCCCATCTTGAAATCCAAGGTGGGGGGCCTGGCTGGCTGCACTCCTAGTCCTAACTGGAATACTTACGTAGCTCCTCTGATTCTGACTGTGTGATGCCAACAGAGAAAGGGGGGAGCCGGTGATGAGACACTATGGCTGGGGTCAGTTGGGAGGTACATTTGGCTTCGAGAATGTCACACATACATCAGCTGAGACCTCAAGCAGCCAGGTTTACATGAGGCCAGCGGCTTCTCCATTGTTCCGACCTGCCACGAGATACTGCACAGGCTCTGAATCAGACATTCAGGATTAAGTCATTTACTGGCTGTGTGGACTTGGGCAAATCATTTTGTCTTTCTGAACTTACGTTTGCTCATTGAAACAATGGGGATAATGACAAGATATAAGTGAAAGGACCTTGAGCAGTAAATGATACAAAGGAGACGCTCAGTAAATCCAAATTATCTTCCCTCCTTCCTTCCTTCCTGCCTTCTGCTTGCTATATCTGGTCCCATGAAACCCTTTATTTGGATCTGGAGACCTACCTCCCCTATCAATCCGCAAATCCCAAACCCTGTGAATTGGCATTTGATCCCAGGTTCAGAAACGGGAATGCAAGGCCCACCCCAAACCAGTGAAAACTGTGAGGTCTCATGGAGGCCACGGGGAATGAGCACTTTCTGATTGGCTTTGTGGGGAGTGTGTGGGAAGTGTGGGTTAGGGAGGAATTGTGGCTTTGGCTACCGCATCTAGAAGGCAAGGACGAGAGTGGTCTCAGAGCCCTGAGTGTAGACTGGATGACTTTCTGGAGCTTTGAATCCTGACCCAGGGTGGGCACCTAATAATATTTGTTGAAGGAGCGAATGACCCCATCGCTTACTAGTTGGGTAACTTTGGTTCAGATTTCGTAACCCTTGTGGGCCATACTTTAATCGTGAGCATAACAAGGATTATTAAGAATAAATGATCTAATGTCTGCCAAGAGGATAACATAAGCCTGCTACACGGCATATAGTTGTAAAGTACTCAAGTAAAGATAGGAGAGGAGAAAGAGAAGGTCAAGTAGGCCCAGAAGCCCAAAGAGAAGCAGAAGGGGTGTGTCCTGAAGCTTGGGACTGGCCAGAGAGTCCAGGAAGACTCAAGGAAGCCAAGACAGGTCATATGGGGCTAAAGTCTTCTGCAAGGTGCTTGGCTGAGCCCCCTGGGAAATAGGTCTGACTCCAGAGCTCTGCAGAGAAACTTCCCATGGTAACCAGGATAGAGGAGAGACAGGCAGCCTGCACTTTCCTGCCTCATGTCTCTCAGCGCTCCTGGGGCCTCTGATACATCCCAGCAAGGGGCATGGGACTTAGAAACTGGCTTAAGACCCTGCCTCCGGTGGAAGGGTGGTGGTGCTGGAGTGAGAAGTTCTGCTGTCCAGGGAGGGAGGTACACAGTCCAGCTTTCTGGGTACTGGTCTCACATGTGGTCTTGCTGTCTACAGTTTGGGGATGGTGAGTTCTGGTGTGTGTAGGAAGCGCTGGATACTTGGGGGACAGACTGAGGCAGGGGGAGACAAGACTTTTTTGCTCCAATCTCTTAGAATTCAGTGATTAGGTCAAAAAGAAAAAGAAGGCTCAAAAGAAATATGTGAATGATGCACATGGCAGAAATGAGGCAACAAGGGCCTGATTTCAGTCCAGAAACTACTCCGGGAGGCCTGGGGTGTATTAAGGTGTGGGGATGGCAGGGTTAAAGGAGATGATGTGGGGGAGGGGAGAGGCTAGGAGTCTGAAGTAGCCAAACAATTTTTCTGGAAGCCATGGGCACGAAGGAGGGATCTGGAAGGATCCAGTCATCTGGTTTGGAGGTGAGAGCTGGGAAGAATGCACCTGAGGCAGAAAAACATGCGTCTTGCAGTGTCAGCATGGGAGGTCATGGGGAAAAGGGGTGTCCAGCTGGGGGAGGAATGGTCCTTGACATCCGGGAACATCTGTCTCACTTCAGCAAAGAACTCATAGAGAACTTGAGTTCTGTGCAAGCCATTTAGCAAGACACTGCAAGAAACGCACCTATGACTAAGGGATCAGGGGACGTCCACTCTTGAACATTCTTGGGAAGAAGGAGAGTTGAGACACGGAGACTAGGTGGATGAAAGTCAGTGCACAGAGCAAGACTGACAAAGTGCTGGTGGGGTCCTTTCAGGGAGGGGGAGAATCCCTCTGGCTATGGGAATCCTGGAAAGTCTCCAGGAGAAAGTGGCTATAGACCCCTGAGAACTGGGAAGATTTCAACAGGAGCAGCAAGGGATGGGGAGGGCATCATTTGTGGAGGAAACACGATGGATGAGCCAAAGTAAGGGAGTAGGAAAGCCTGAGGGCATGATGGGGCACAGATAGGAGCCCAGTTTAACTGAAATAATGAGAGAAATAACTAATATTGTTGAGCACCAAGTACCAGGAGCCACTGGGCAGAAGAGCGAGAAAAAACTAGTGGGATATGGGGGGAGGGAGGGGTGTTTGCACAGTGTGCTGCCGTGCCATAGAAGGGCTTGGATGCCAGGCAAGGAGCTTGTGAGAGTTAGTTAACAAGAGCAGAGGGGTTGGATCTGCCTGCTGACTGAGCCTTGGAAAAGGAAAGGGACCGCTACAAACCCCAGGTAGCAACAAGTGAGGAGGCCCAAGCTGCGCTTGTGCGAATGAGTCTGTAGTCAGAAGCTGGACCTTGCCACGTCCAAGCCCTCCTAGGCCACCGTGGACTCTTGCCTCCCATGTGGTATGGCTCTGCTTCTGGCTCCGCCTCAGTTTCTCCTTCGGTAGAATCGTGAGGCTCTTGGGGTTCCAAGGATAGAGGGAGGTAGGATGGTTAGGAAGTCAGACGGAAGCCACATCCTGCCTTCTGGAGGTGACGCCTCCCGCCTCCCATCACCGGAGAGTCTAGTGTTTTGGGCTGCGGACCTCTCCCCTTCCCAAAGCCAGCCTCTGTCTCCCACCCAGCCCATTGCCAGAGGCCACGGAGCTGATAGGCTAGGCCAGGGAGCACAATGGGGAGGTCCTCAGCCCCTGACCCCTGAGTCTGACCTTCTGGTCCTGTTAAGAGGTGGGGGGTGGGTGGGAAGGGAGTGCAGGGAGGACTGCTGCGCAAATCTGGCCCAGAGCTGGGTTTACTAGCTGAGGGAGGGCTGGAGGCGGCTGCATTCCGACTCACAGACTGGAACATTTCTGTGATCCGCTGTAATGCACTGGGAGACACTGGGCACATTGCTGAAGTTTGACTCATAGGGACTGGGAGGGGGAAAGAAGAGGGAAGGGTTGTGGGGGGGAAAGAAATGGGAGGAAGAGAGGAAGAGGAGAGGAGGGAAGGAAATCCCTTGAGAAATTTCTTTAAAAAAAGAAAACTTTCAAAATCAGCACCGCCCCCACCCCTTTTTTCTTTTAATAGGAACAGGCTGGACCCTTCTGTTCCCCTCAGCAGGCGTGGGGGGGGACAGGGGGGAGGGCTGGGCAGTGATTCAAATCAGATCCTGGAACTTTCCTCAGGCAAGTCGTGTTGATGAGGGGTATGGTGGGGGGGTGGACAGGGGTGTCCGTCTGGGATTCCTTGGCCGGGACTTGGGACTCCACGAGTGCCTCACGTCCCTGTGCGCGGCTGTTTGCTGGTGGGGCCGTACGTGCACGCACTTGCGAGCGCGGGGGTCCCTCCCAGAAGTGTGTCTGTGCGAACGATTGTACCCCTGTGTAAACAGGGCTGTGCGCTCGTGTACGCTGTGTATGCAAGGCTGCTTGCGCTCAGGTATCTGGGTTTCCGGGAATTGTGCGCGGGTCCGCTCCCGGCGCCTGGGGCTGGGCGGCAGCGCGGCGGCCGCGCGCGGGTCGGGGCCGCGTCCCGCGTTCCGGGTTCTGCGCTGCCTCCCCGGCCGCGCTGGGTGTCCGCCCGCCGCCCGAGCGCCGCGCGGGTCAGTGTCTGCCGCGGTGGTGTGTCCCCGGGCCGCGAGCGCCTGCCCCCTCCCTCCCCTCCCCCTTGGCCCGCTCTCAGACTCAGATAAAGCATTTCCTTCCATTGTCATCCTACCCGGCCGGCCGGGCTGCCAGGGCCCTCCCCCTCCCGGCCCCCTCCCTTCCTCTCGCCGTGTCTCAGTCGCTCTGCAGCCGCCGGCGACTGGGGGGATGTGAGGCCGGCGCCCCAGCCCCCCGCCCCGCCATGAGCCCCCCGCTCTGAGGGCCCCGGCCCCTGGATGCACAGCCCCGGCGCTGGTGAGTACTGGGCTGCGCCCCCCGCCCCGCCCGCCCCGCCCTGCGCGCGGCACCCAGCGCCGCCCGCCCCGGCTCGGGCTCGGCTCCGGCTCCGGCTCGGGCTCCGCGCGGCCCGCGGGCCCGGCCTGGAGTGCGCCCCCCGGCCGCGCCCGCCCCGCCCGGCTCCGCGGGGGCTCTGGCAGGTTCCCCCCACCCCGCCTCGGCCGGGGCCGGTTCCGGGGCCGGAGGGCTCGGGCCTCCCGCGGGGCGCCCACATCCGCCCGCCCCGGGGCAGCGACAGGCCCGAGGGAGGGAGTTGGAGGCCCCGGGCCGCCGGCGCGCAGGCCGGGCGTCCCATCACCCCCAAGCCCGGGGAGGACGGACCGGCGGACCGGGGGAGGGACAGAGGGCCGCCGCGGGGCCCGGGAGGGGGCGGTGCTCCGGGGCGGAAGGTTTGGAAGCGCGAGGGCAAAGGGCACGACCCGCCGAGTTGGGGCCCGGCTCTTGGCGCTGGACATCAGCGCCCCCATCCCGCGGGGCCCGGGAGGGCCGAATGCAGCCGACCCCTCCGCAGGGGGTCCCGGACCGTGAGGTTTCTCTGAGCACGGCCTCCCACCCTTGCTCACCCATCAGGGAGACACCTGTGCCCAAGTGAGCTGCTGAGGTGCCGGGAGCGGCGCGAGAGGGTGGGGACCACAAGACTGTGTACTGAGGAGTGGGGAACGGGATGTGCGCCCCCCAGGCCTGAGGTCTGTTGGTGCTGGGGAGCGTGAGCAGGGGGTAAATCTGGCAGCTCCGACGCCCTGAGTTCCATAGGCCCGTGGCTAGGAGAGAGCCCGCTGGAGCTTGCAGGCCACCGAGTTCCCCCAGCCCCGTTTCCTTCTCTCTGCCTGCCCATTCGTATCTGACCTCCCAGCCACTGCTGCTCCTCCCCCCAAGTCCTGGCTGTTCCCTTGTCTCTGCTGGCTGTCCTGCACACAGAGGCCTACCACCGCATCTGGACACTGGCTGTCTTGCTGCTGCCCATCCCTCCCCACGCCCAGATTCAACATCTGCTTGAGGCCCAGCTCTGCCTGCCAGTTTTTAGGTTGAGAATGAGGCATTGGCCCTCAGTGACCCTGCTGGGGACTCAGCATCTGGACGCATCTGCCTGTCCCTTGGACTTGCAGCAGGACCCATGGGAACCTTCTCCAAGACCACTGCCCAGCCACTGGACTGAAAGAAAGTAGACTGTGACTCAGTTCCCTGTCTCCTAATGGGGTACTTTGGTAGCCCATATCTCCCCAACAAGGACCCCATAGTCCAGGTCCCTAAAGTGGCTTGGCTGCCACACACACTTCTTTCCTCACTCCTCACCCCAACCCTTTTATTCTTCCCAGGCTCCTTCTCTGGCTTCTGCAAGCTACTCTTAGCTCATCGTTGCTTATCAGCTCATCCTCCTTACTCTCTGCTCTGTGTTCCCTCTACTTGCCTTAGTTTTTAAGTAATTTTCTTCTCTGTATTCACTTTAGAGGGAAACTAAGGCACAAAGCAGTCACTGTGTTGTACCCAGTGAACCTAGACCAGAACCAGGTCTGGACCCGCTAGTACTCTTACCTGCCTTTAGTCCCCTGATGTTCCCCCACCCTGTAGGGACAGGCTCAGAGCTGCTCCTTGGTGTTACATCCAGAATGGCCCTGGGGCAGTGTCCTCCTGAGGCCTCTGTGTTCTTAGCTTTGGCCCCCGGGTGGGTGTCTCTCTGGCCGCTTGGTGTTAAGCTGGGATTCTGACTGAGGCTGGCAAGGTTGCATTCGGGTCTTGCACTGACCCCCCCCCCCCCCCCCGCCAAGAATCTAAACTGGTCCCTCTGCTTTGACACTGAAACTCAGTTTCCTCATCAATAAAATGGGGACAGTATTTCAGGTCCAATTCCCAGAGCACAGAAGAAGAGAGGTTGACTCGAAAGAAACGGACTGGCGTCTAGTGTGGAGACTGTTATGCTGCCCCCAGTTTCCTTCAGGGATGATGGACAGACCCCAGCTTTCATCCTTGGTGGCTTCTGGGAAGGAGAGTTGGAACTCTTTCTTTCTCTATCATCTCCCCAATCCTCAGTGAAAACCCCTGGGAGTGATGAACACATGTGTGATGGGGGTGGGGACCCCCCTTTAGTGTAGGCATGCTGGCTCAAGGACCTGGAAGGCAGAAGCTGGTGTAACCCCGGCCTCCTGTTCTCCTCCTCCTGGCCTTTCATTAAGAGCTGGTAATTTTCAAGTGCGAAGGGGAGGCGCGAGAGAAGATGAGCTCAGGCAAGGCCCAGGGTCACCCAGCCAGGGAATGGTAGGCTGAGTGGGCCAGAACCAGACCCTCTAACTCTGCTCGTGCCCATTCTCCTGACCTTCTCCTCCTCTGGCCTGGCTGAGGGCCGCCCAAGCCCACCTTTGCACCTTGGCCTTGTCCTGTCCTAGGTCAGACTAAAGACTGGATGGGAGGTATTGCTAGAAGCAGGGCCGGAGGAAGGCCCCGGAGCCGGGGGGGAGGGCATCTGTCCAGGACTGTGCATTTGTGTGTGTTGGATTGGTTCACTAGATGGGGCACTTCCTCTGGGGCAGGAAGCTTTGATTTCCTGTGGTGGGGGCGTTGGTAGGATTAGGAGTGGGGGGCTCAGCTCTGGGCCATCCCTGATGTCCTTTAGAGCCACAGAGGAGCACTTTCTGTCTAAGGCCGCTTCCCCCAAGCCAGGGAAGGCAGGAAGGAGCGCGCTGGTGAGGAGGCCCTAGCTGAGGCCAGAGAAGGAGGCCATGAGGGCAAGGAGGTGGTGTGTGTGTGTGTGGGGAGGGTGGTTAGTGGTGGGCAACACAGCAGGAAGCCTGGTCAGCAGGTGACCCTGCCGGCTATTGTGTTTCCCTGTGATATTTCCCCCCTGTTTCTGTGGTAACCTTCCCAAGGGGACCCAGGCCTTTGGGCTGCAGGAAGGTGCCCCCAGACAGCCCTTTCCTTAGAAGCCTGAGTATTAGGAGGAGTCCCTCAATCGGGCCACCTCCCTAGCCCTTTTGGCTCTCGAGGACCAGGGCCTGGGAATCCAGGCAAGTAGTTGGAGTGAGCACTGATGGAGGTGGAACCTGGGTGTGGACCCCTTCGTATCTCCTGGTTAGGGGATGGGGGGCAGCAGGGGAAGAGGAGGGTCTGCTGGACTTTGGAGAGGGCTCTGTACCTCCCCTCATTCTGTCTCTCCTCTCTCCTCCTCCAGCAGCCCTCCGTCTACCAGGGGACAGTGGACTGCATGCTGCCTGGGGCACAGGGTTGGGGTGGGGGTGGCAGAGGCCAGAGGGACATTTTCATCAGCAGAGCGTAGCTCCTTTGGTCCTGGACCGGTTCCCAGAGGCAAAATTAATTCAGGAGAGCGTTTGTTTAGTGTGGGTCCCCATGTGATGGGTGTGTGTGCACACGGGGTTTGTGGTGGGGGTCTGGTTGTGCGCCCTCTGGGACTGGTGTGTTTACTTGTGGTGTTTCCGTGGCAGTTTGTGACCCATGTGGTAGCTCTGGATGAGGTGTTTGGAGAGCACGCACACATGTAATTCAGAGGTTCGACATCCGTAGAGTTGTGTACCTTTGCGATTTATTGCTCCGTGTAGGATGTACGGACGTGTTTTGGGGGAACGTATACCTATGGAAGAGCAGGTTTTTCATAGAAGTCCGGATGTTTGCTGAAAAGCACTGTCTCAGTCGTGGTCCTCCAGTGCCGGTTCCCAAACATTTGCTTCCGGCACCTGGGAGGGGGTTAAAAATAAAGACCCTTGGGCCCCATTCCAGACCAACTCAGAATCTGCCGCGTTGGGGCCCAGGATTCTGGCTTATAATATGTGCTTCAAGTGATTCTGGTGCAAAGTCATGTGTGAGGACCACTGATCGGGGCCTAACATTTTCATTTTTTCTTTTGAGAAGACCGAGATCCATAAAGGTATGTGGTTTGTCCAAGGACACAGGGCTATGGAGAGGAAGATCTAGGACAGAAGTCCACCCTTTCAAAACTAGTACAGGACCTACCCAAGCGTCCTCTCGGTGTGCGTGTGTGCACGAGTCCACACTGGGCCCGATGGGGCCCAGTGTGGACGCGAACTGGGCCTTGACCTTTCCTCTGGGGTGCCAGGCTTCCCGAACTTGCTCTTCCTGTTACAGCCTGCTTTCTCTCCCTGAGGAAGTCCTGTAACTGTTGAGCATCTACCGTAAAGGGGATGGTGGCCGCCCGGGGGCCCCATTACTGAGCTGGTCGTTCAGCTAGTCACACCTTCGTTGGAGGCTGACGGGCCCTGCCATGTGCCAGGCACTGGGCGCAGATATGCAGTGAACACATAGGCAGAGTGTCTGACCTCAGGGAACTTCCACTTCAGTGGAGGAGAGAGACAGTAACGAGGAGGCAAGTCAAGAAATGAGTGTATATATATCTCGTACATTGTGATAAGCTCTAAGGAGGAAATGAACTGGGTGCAGCAATAGAGAAATAGCCAGGTGGGACTTCCTTAGAGAGGGTGGCCAGGTGGCTTGAGAAGGTGACATTGATGCCTTCTCTCACCTCCCCAGACCAGAAGTGAGTCCTCAGAGCTTCTGAGGCAGGCAGCAGGGTCTCTGCTCCCCCAGGCAGCCCCCTGAGGTTGGCGGAGGGGAAGGGGAGGAGGGGGAGCTGGGCAGTGCTGGAATTGAGGCTGCTCCAAGGAGCAGCAGCTTTTCCCTCTGCCAGGCTGAGTCCAGGGCCCCACGCAGGCACGTGTTGGGTGTGGGGAAGGCAGCAGCCTCTCCCCAGGAGCTCTCAAGCACCACCCCATTCCTGACGCTCCAGCCTCACCTTCCTCCCGCCTCATCCCCTTCCTCCCCATGTCTCCACCTGGGAACTCCCGTGCCAAGTCCCTCCTCTCTGGGTCTAGCCTGGCTGCCTCTGTAGCCACTGGGATTTATTCACTTGGCTCAGGAATCACTGTGGAGAGGGTCAAGAGTTAGAGAGGACCCGGCCCTGGAAGGGAGGGCGGACCAGAGAGAAGCTCTGGGCCAGGGACCAGAGAAGCCGGGGCAAAAGAGAAGGCCAAAACTGGCCAATCGATCTGGGGTCCGGACAGAAGAGAAGGCCTGGAGAGGTCCTTTGGCTGGGTGCCCCAGAGCCTCTCCTGGGCCCTTGGAATCAGCTTCCCAAACTGGGTGAGACTCTCAGCCCAGGGGGCAGACATCAGCTAGTGCCCCTGCAGTCCTACCCCTTCTCCCTCTCAGGAGGCTAATTTTCACATCAGGCAAGAAGCCCTCAGACCCTCTCACCTCCAGCCTTTTCTGCAGTGTGTGTGTGTGTGTGTGTGTGTGTGTGTGTGTGTGTGTTGAGGGGGGTTCCCTGGGGGACATAGAGCTGAGGCTGCAGGGAGCTGCAGCCCTTTCCTTAGAGACCCAAGGAGTTAGAGGAGCCCCCCAGGTAAGAGAAGAGCCCTCTTCCACTCCCTCCCCCTCCTGCCTCTGCTAGCATTCTTCCCTGGGCCTCCTTTAGGCTGCTCAGTGCACAAGCCCCCTGGACTCCTGAGCCTCCCAGGCATTCACTCCCAAGCTTAACCCCAGCCCCTGTGTACCTGCGACAGCAGGATGGGGAGGGGACTTTCAGTAAGGAGGGCTGGGGGCTATACTCATCATCCCCACCCTGCTTCCTTCCCACTTCCTTTTTTCCCCATGTTGCCTGCAGGGATTGGAAAGCCTGGTGGTCAGAGACCTTAGGCCTTCAGGGAGGGCCTCTGCCCTGGGGGGTACCCTATTCCCGCTCAGCAGTACAGCTCGGCTCCCTGCAGAGCCCACTCTGAGGAGCCCAGCTCCGGCCCCTGCTGTCACTCCCAGCCCAGGAAGTCTCATTCTTGCCTCCCCCAGCTCCCAGGAAGGCTGGGAAAGGCGGGGCCGGCTGGGAGCCACAGGTTCGGAAAGAGTCTGGGGTGGGGGAATTCGGCAACTGGGCTGTAACCGTCTTGTTTTGCTTGCCCCACAAACCTGCCCGGGCATCCGCTGCACCCGCCGGGGCGTTCAGGTTAGAGAACTGCTCTCAGAATGACAAGCTGGTGGCACCCGGTTGGGGCAGGGGGTGGGGGTGGGGTGCAGGGGGGAGCCCCAGGCGAGGGGGAGCTGGAGGGTTAAAAATAGCAGCAGCCGGGTTTCGGTTAGCAAATGTGGAGGCGGGGAGCTGGAGGCGGGGCAGGAGGCAGGCAATGTTTGCCCGCAGCGCAGGGCTGTGTTTCCCCTGGGTCCCAGGAGTGAGTCACGGGGGAGACGCTGAGGAGGTGCTGGCACAGCACCCCCTCCCCCAACCCCCCCACTGGGCCGAGGGGCTGAGCGCAGCCTTCATCTCCATGGTTCCAGAGGACGTACATCTCCCTTCCAGGCCTTCAGAGCCATCCTGAGAGTTGGGCCAGCGGACTGTAGGACCTAGGGGAAGAAATGTACCCTTCTGAGGCCAGAGACCTGGCTTGGATACTGAATGGCTGTGGAAACTTGTGCAAAGCCACGAAAGGCCCCCCAGATCTTGGTTTCCTAGTCTTTCAAGTCGGGATTTTCTCAGATGTGGATGCAAACACATGGGGGACTCGAAAGCACCCTGCAGATGTTCCTTTGGACCCTCCTGCGACCATTGCAAAGCCTGGCAGCGAGCCTTCCAGTGAGGACACAGAAAGAGGGATGGGATGGCCTTGTCAGAGTCCCTGTGCCTCCCGCAGACAGTTAAGTGTAACCTCAGGCATGTGGCTCTCTGTGCCTCAGTTTCTCCATGTCCGTAACATGAAAGCAACAACAGTTTCTACCTCATGGAGTTGCCGTAAAGTTTAAAGTAAATAATGGCAGTGCCGTGCCCCGTGTGAAGCTCGTGCACACAGAATACGCATCATTTTTATTGATGTTATTGTTCATATTTCTGAAGGTCAGGGATAGGGAACGTTAAAGACATGAAGAACAGAAACTGGGCCCAGCCCCAGTTCACAGGCAAAACCAGGCCAAATTCACTGTTCCAGATTCCTCCACCCATAAGGGCCTGGAATAGCAGGAGTCTGCTGCCAGAAGTCCCAGGGTGGACCCCTTCTTCTCTCTTTCAGTCCACCGCCCCCAGGCTCCCCCAGCGAGGCAGGATGCTGGAGGACCCCTGGGCCTCCCAGCCAGCTGGCACTGGGGAAGGGTCTGGTATGGGGCCGCCCTCATGGGCCTGATGTGGGATACCTTGCCAGCATCTGCTGCAGTGACCTTTATTTCAGCCCCTCCCTAGCAGCTCCTAAGAGGAACATGAGGCTGAGGAGGGGTGGGAAGGTCAGTGATGTCAGCAGTGAGTAATCCCAGCACTGTGGCCCTGGAAGAGGCAGGAGGCATTTCTTTCAGGAAATGATCATTATTCAGCCTACAGGCATTCGTTCAGTCATTCCTAACGGGGTGCCAGGCCCTGTGCTAGGCCCTCTGTGCGATTCAGAAGAGTCAGGGGATGCGAGGTGGTAAATAATGCGGAACCACGGAGGCTATCAGGGCCCTGGAAAAGGGTGCACGGAGTTCACGAAAGCCTGCTGTCCTCATTCTCATGGGAACCAGAAGCTGACCCTCGACTTCGCGACCCACTGTGACATCCTTACCACGCACGTGTGTTTGTGTACATACATGTCTGTGTTCTGTTTTATCATTACAGAGGCAATTCTTGTGTATTGTACATGATCAGACAACCCAGACAAGCAGAAATTTAAAAACTGAGAAGCATTCCAGTCCCAGCGGTCAGAGACCATGGCCACAACACCGCTTCGCATCTCCCTGTTTCCTGACATGCCTCTCTGGGTCATATTTTTTACGAAAATGAGATGACACTGCACCTGCTGGTTTTTCAGCCCTTGCCACTTTCCACGACCGTAAATTCTCATCTCATCGAATTCCCAGGTGGCCAGAAATTGTCCTTCACAGCTGGTTTATCCAAATCAGTACCCAGGACCATGTGTCTGTTTGCTGAGTTCCTTGAAGGCTGTGTGAGCACTGGCTGGATTCGTGGTCAGGAAAAAGCCTGGCCCACCAAGGGCAGCCGCAGAACCCTGGTTGCAGGAGGGAATCCTGTCACCGGGAGAATCCGCCTGGCAGACCTCTGCCATCTTCCAACAATAATAGGCAAAACGAGGGGAATACCTTGGCCCAGCTGGGTTGGGGATCTCTGGGTACTTAATGTCATTAATATTAATGTGGGGTCCTGTGAGTGCCAGCATTCGGAGGTATTGCTATTCACAGCCTCCTCTATCTGTGACGGCCTGGGCCTCCACAGCGGCCTCTACTTCCCCCTGACCTGCCGCAGGTCCGAGGGCACTGATGGTCTTTGGCTGTGTTCCTGGTCCCCAGGAGTCTGCCCTCCAGAAGGGTGCTCTGTTCTGCATTGGTGGGTGCCTCTATCTCTTCTACCTGCCCAAGTCCTGCCAGTGTGTCTGAGACCTGGAGGAGAGTTGGGGAAAGAGAGAGGTGTGTGTTAGGAGGGGGCAGAGAGAGGGAGTGAGCTTCTCCTTCTGAGGGAATTCACTCAAATAGCCGCTCCGCAGGGGACTTGCTCTGGTTGTGCAACCTGCCTTTTCTCTGGTGCTTGACTCTTTCCAGAGTGGCTGCACACGCGGCTGACCCTTCGTGGCAGCCCTGGGAGGGTTGCTTCTCTGTTTATATCCTGCTGGAGGCTGCTTACAGGCAACAAGGACAGAGGAACAGGTACGTTTAAAAAAACAGGGAAAACAGAAGATGAAAAAGGGAGTGAAGATGGTTTTGGGAGCACCGCCTGGAGACAAAAGGCATGTGAAGGACACAGGCAGAGATGACTCTCTCTGTTGTTATTCTTGTTGCTGGCGATGTCTTCTGGGAACACACCGCCCCTGGGGGACACGCCCAGGCCTTCAGATGCTGGGACCCACTGTGTCGTCCTCTGGCCTCTTGTGACCTCACCTTACCACCTGGGGAGGTGGGCGGACCTGTGTGCCAGGGTCTCAATTATGAGCTTAGGTCTTGGAGCCCAGGAGCCCACTTTCCAGCTGTGTGGCCTCTGCAGGTTTCTTGAGAACTCCACACCTCAGTTCCTCCTTTGTAAAAGGAACATGCTTACGGTATCTACCAGACAGGGTCTTTGTGAGGGCCAAGTGAGACAGGACGAGTAGGGTGCTTCGTACATAGCCGCCACCCAGTAGGTATTTGGTACAGAGTTGTAGATCACACCTCATCTGATTCATTAGTCATTATAAGACACTAATTATTAATATTAATCTGATAACTTGAGCTTTTCCCTGGCGGTCTCTGGAGTGGGCCGAGTGGCCTCCTGGTGGCACAGGTGGGAGGAGCCAAAGAAGGCACATCTTGTGGCTCAGGTGCAGTTGGCAGAGGCAGAGCCTACAGTGGGCAGGGGGCCAGTGGGAGTTGGGGATGCAGGAGGCACAACCTGGCCAAGGAGGGCCCAGAAGCCAAGGGAACAAGGAGGAGTTCCAGGGAGGGAATTTGAGACCTTGGAGGGGAGAAGGAGCAGGCTCTGAGAGGCAGCCCCAGGGCAGTGACCGTGCTTCCTGTTGGGGCAAGTGCTGGCCCTTGAGAAAGACTGTCTGGGGCTGGCTGCTAAGAGGGAGCAGCTGGTCTAAGTGGGGCAGCAGGGTCTGGGGGAGGGGAGAGACAAAGGCAGGAGCTGACGGAACCTCCACCCCTCTTCCCACATTAGAGATGGGGCCCCCATCTTGACTGCTCAGGATGTTTTGCTTATGATAGGAAAGATGGTGGTTAGATACCATGGGGAACTTCCTATCTCAGGGATTGGAGCTCCTGGAGCAGTGGAGCAAGGGTAAGTGGGCACTTAGCCTTTGAGGGCTTTCAGGGCCAGAGAAACTCTAGGGCAGTCTGACCAGGGGGCTGGGATTGGGACAACTACCGGCTCAGGAATTCCCTAGGTGCTCAGGCCTGGCTGTCCCGGAGAAGGCTGTGGGTGACAGGAAGTGGAGGCAGGCTCTCCAAGGCCAGCCACCCTGAGCGAGTAGCTCTGCCTGCCCCTTTGCATCTCTACCAAGGACAGGCAAGGAAGACTGAGGGGTGGTCTGGGAGGCCCCTGAAGGTGGGCCGGGCTTGGAGGAGACCCTGTTTCTCTTTGCCAGAGGACAGTGAGGTTCTCCAGAGAGGGCCAGTCCCAGGGCCCCGGCCCAACTCGGGATGGCTGGGCTCCCCCTGCCTCAGCGTCCCACCCGTCTCTGGCTAGGAAGAGAGGCTGCGGGATGGAGGAGAGGACCTGGGCTGGGGGCAAGGAGCCAGGAAGGACGCTTTCCCACCCCCAGGGAGCTCGAGCTGCCGCTGCCATGGTTACGTCTGCTTCCTGTTTGATTCATCTAAAACAGCAGAAGGGGGGGGGGTGCTGGCTCCCAGCTCGGGCCACCGCTGCGTGGGGCTGTTTACAACAGCCGCATGTGGGATTCCCAGAAAGAGACTCCAAACCGGACATCCTGCGGCTGCAAAATACCCAGGTGTCAAGAGCTAAAAATAGCTGCCCTAGGGCCCCAGGCAAGGGGAAAGGGGCATGCTCACCGCGGGGGCGGGCAGCCGGCCTGTGGCCTGTGGCCTCCCATCCAGCCTCCTTCGAGGCCCATGGCTGTGAGCTGCAGGGCTTCAGTCCCCTTGGACTGAGTGCCCACCCCCCTTGGAGTGACAGGGGCCCTTTGTCTGGGCCCATGGCCCAGGCCACTCACCTGCGAGCAGCCCAGCTCGCTTTGGGACGCTAATGAGAGTCTCAAAGGGACTTGGGAGCTTCTAGAGAGAGGACTTAGCAGGCCCTGGAGAGCAGGGGAAATGAAGCTGATGCTTTTCCCAAGACCCTCACCTGTCACCAGCCCCTTGTTCCCACACGCGGTCCAAAATCATTGCTTGGAATCTTCGAAGTCAGCAGATGCTGTCCGTCTGTGATTATTACGGAGACCCGGAGATGAAGCGGGCAGCTTCTGCCCCCTGAACCTCCAGCAGGCCTGGGGTCTGCCGCCACTACTGGTTCCTGGGGGGGCTGCGTACTCTCTGTCTTTCCCTACCTGCTGGCCTGCGGGAGCGGAAGTGCTGGGGAGGAGCAGGGGAGGGTAAAGGTTGGGAAGACGGATTCTGGAGCCCAGTTGCCTGGCTCAAGTCCCAGCGGAGCCACTTCCATGTTACGTGACTTCACACAAGTTATTTAATGCTTCTGGGCCTCAGTCTACTGACCTATGTAATGGGGATAAAGGTGGTACCTACCTCATCTGGTGGGGGTTGGATAACTTAGCACATGTGAGGCACTCAGAGCAACTGGCCCGTAGCGAAGTGTTAGTTTACAGAAGTTCGGAGGGAAGAGAAGGGGAGGGGAGGGCAGTCAGCAGAGGTGGGGCAGGGAACACATGGGGAGAAAATGACTGTGGCGGGAGAGGAGAGGGCGCAGCTGGGACCAGATGCTGAAACTCGCGAATGCCAGGAAAGAGGCTGCCTGGTTCAGGCAGGGACAGATGGTAGTAATGGAGACTATTGAGGCAGCACCTACCGTGTGCTAGGAACGTGCTACGCAGGGCTGCTAATCTTCAATGACCTCTTCCAGGTGCATATTTTTCTTGCCAGTGGGGCAGTCAAAGCTTGACCAGGTTATCCTGTGTCCCTGGCTCTCCCTGCCGGTCACGGAAGGGAGCCAGGGTTCAAACCCACGTCCATCTGGCCTCAAAGCCAACATGCTCTATGCCGTGGGGCCTCGTTTCCATGACTCTGTATGGCAGGAGTTTCTAGCCAGCTTGCGGCCCCCTGGGTTCTAGATAAATCTGAGCAATAAGCAGCTTCATGCCAAGATAATGAGCAGTAGAATTAATAATGAGCAAGACAATTTCTGGAAGGTGGGGGAGAGAGAAGAAACCGTTCGAGGGTTGACTCTAGGCAAGTTCTTGGGAGTCGGACAACTGAGAAAGTTTTGGTCTTTCGCTTTTTGAGACTCTGAGTTTTTTTTTTTTTTTTTAAGTATCTGCAAGTCGTCTACTTTTTAATTTTTTAGAAGGTTGTGGGCTGTATGTGAAACTCCTTGAAAGTAAGAAGCGATTTCATTCATAGGTCCATCCCTTCAGGGCCTGGAATGGCGACCTCATGTAGAAGTACTGGGTTCCTGCCTTTGGGATTGCCTTCTTGGCTTTTCCCTGGCCTGGCCTGGCCTGGTCAGACCGCTCCCCTGTTGGGGGACAGTGACCTAGCCCCTTCCTCTTGCTCTTGTCTCCTCTCTGAATTGAGAGGGTTGGCCTGAGTGGGCTCTCAAGCCCCATCAGCAACTAAGGTTCTCAGATTGTGTGACTGGAATGCCTTCTAGAAGAGGCTCTCCTCTGTGCTCAGTGCTCAGTCTGTGTCAGGAGGGCCTGGCAACCGTGATGTTCTTTCTCGTGTTTATTTATTCTTGGATCTTCCTGAAGCCATTTCAGCCCCAGCTTTCATCTTCTCTGCCAGCCCCCATGCAGAGTCAAGCTTTGTCCTGTCTGTGTCAGGGAAACAGAACCAGAGCCACAACGTGGGGTGTGGAGGGAATCAGCCCTGATCCTGGGACCTGGCCTCCTGCTGCCGCCTGCTTTCCTCCAGCATGCTGGGGCCTAGGCCTTCCTGCTACTCCTCTTCAGCTAGTCGGGAGATCAGGGAGGTGAGGACAGCCTCAGAAAAGACATCAGAGGCATGGGCAGGGGGCTTCTGCTTCTGGGGAAGCCGTTTTCCTGACAAAGGGCCTGAAAACACCTGGGAGGGCAGGTGAGCAGACCCGGCTCAGGTTTCCAGTCACCGTGGGCCTGCCTTGGGGCAAAGTCCCATCTGTGGGGGAGGTGCGGCCCAGGCCCACAAAGGAGGAGTGGGAGACCAGCTCCCGCAGGTGCCCCCCCCCCCCCCCCCCCCCGAGACTTGTGTCTGCTCTGGGGGTTTCTGAGGGCTGCGGGGGATGCACTGCGTGGACACATTGTGGCAGTATTTCTGGGGCTCTTTGGTTCTGAGTGAGGTTGGGGCACTGGTCTGAGAAGGTAACCCAGTAGGCCCACGTGCCTCAGTGCCAAGTAAACTGCCTCTTCAGTCTGACTGCAGCGGCTTCCGAAGGTAGAGATGGGGTGGGGTGGGGGGGTGTAGTCAGAATTCCAAAACGGAGAGCTCTCCACCCTGGCAGGGCGCTTTGTGGAGAAGGGTCCAGGCCGAGGCGTGGTTCAGGCCCTCAGGTCCATTCACGCCTGCTTTTTTTTGCCTGGTCCCAGAGTAGTGGGAACAGCACCCGGAGAGGGGCCGATGAGAAGTGTCCCGCAGATCACGGCCAAGCCTGGCTTGCAGGGTGTTTGCTTTCTGGTGCGAGTTCAGCTAGCACCTGGGTCCCCTCAGATACCTGTCCTCTCTCCGGGATCCAGGAGAGCTGCTTCACAGCTCTTATCTTCTTTGCTTTGGGCTCTTCTGAACTCAAAGGCTGTCCGCACAGAGACAGGGAACTGGGGGAGAAGCAGAACTTTTTCCAGGAATCGCTTCTGGAAGCAGCTCCTGTTGGCAACATGTGCGCACACACACACGCGTGTGTGCTCCCAGCTTTAACGAACAGAGTTTCTATCATAGATCATCATCATAAAATGTCCCTTTGGGCCCTGTAACAAGCACTATGGAGTTCAGGGCCATTGGCTGGTCTCCTGTCCAGAGAGTGCATGGTGTCCTGACTCCATGGTTACCAGGGGAGCAAGGCTTGGCTCTGATCCCAAGCACGATTGCTGCTGACTGGCCTCGGGCAGGGACTGAGGGGAGGTAGGGGACAATTCCCACTGACAGGGGCTGGAGGCACCGGACTGACATACGGGCCTGATGCAGCCTCTGGGAGTGTACCTGGGAGCCCAGTTCAGAAACCTCTCCTGTGAGACCAGCAGAAGAGAGAGGAGGTCCTATGAGAGCCTGGAGTAGGGGTTACCTCGTCCTGGGGAGGGGGTGCTGCCTGCCACACCGGTGTTCCTGGGGGGTCCCGGAGCTTGAGAAGGCAGGGGGCTGGGGGACAAGTCACCCCTTCCTGATGGAGCCTGGCATGTGTGCAACACGGTGATAGGTGCAATGGGCACAGCTTCTGAATGACACCGTGGAGGCCATGACTGGCGGAGTATTGAGGTGGCGCACACAGGGCGGGTGCTCTGGGAAGGGAGCAATAGGGAGGTCGGGGTGAGCCTCATGAGGAAGCCCATGGGCTGGGGCCGGCAGAGTTTGGGGAGGTGGACCGCCTTTCCCTACCCAACGTCAGCATCTGGAGCATGGGGCACGAGTGTGTGACGGTGGCTGGTGGGGAGCTCTCTGGGCCTAGTGTTGCCCCCTCCCCCAGCGGGGCCTGCCTGCAGGGAGTTCTCCTTTCTTCGGCTTCTGGAAGAGGAACTGTGGTTGCCCCTTAAACACAGACCCAGAAGAACAGCACCCACCAGTCATTCTTCAGAAAATAGCCCTTCTGCCCCAAGGTTGGCCTGAGGAGGTCTTCTGTGTGTCCCTCAAGGACCCCTTCCGGGTGGCCCTCCAGTCTCCCAGACTCCTGTCCCTAGGGTCCTGAGCTGGGACAGCAGGAGGGAAAGGTGTCTATCTGGGACAAGTGACCTCAGACTTGTGTCTGTCTCCCTACCCCAGTGGGCTTCTGGGCAACTTCGTGCCTCTGCTTCAGCCCTGCTTGGGCCCTACCATGGGGTTTCGTGGGTTCTAAATGGGATGGGGGCTCTGGGTTCAGCTTCTGAGCCTGAGAGAGGTAACGTTTCCAAAAGGAAAGACTTCTATTTCAGGTTATTAAAAAAAAAAAAGTCTGAGAGGTTCTGTTCACTGGGGGAGCACAGGCTGACATGGGATAGGGCAGCAGGAGGAAAGACATTCCTACTGTTGGGGCCTTGGCACTGTGCTCCACACCTGCAGCTTCACAGCTCCCTCCATTTCTGACTTGATCTTCAGGCCATGACCCAGTCCCTCCCCACCTGGGAAGCTCCCCTTCTCTGGGCCCACTTCTCCTCATCTCCCTCCTGGCAGCCTCACTGGCAGTGCTCTCCCTCCTCCGGCCCCCTCCTCTCCCAGATCTCTTTCCCTTTGGGTTATGGGAGCCTGGGCCCTAGGAGGATGAGGTCAGAGCACATTGGGAAGGGCTGAAGGGTGAACTGGGCCTCCTTGGGCCTACTGTGGACTGGGCTCCAGCGGGGTGACATGTATGAGTCACAAGGTGACTTGGTTTAGGAAGAGAGGGCTGGTGAGTGCTTGCCTTCAGCATGGGAATCTGAGGGAAGGAATGGGGCAGAATCCTTGCTTTTTGGTTAGCTTCTGATGCAGGTGCCGGGTTTGGGGGTGCTCAAGCTGGAGTGGAGCCTTCCCGCCTGACCTGGCCCTCTCACCCTTTCCTCACCCCTTCCCTGCAGCCCCTTCATGCCCTCTCTCTTCTCTTTACAGATGGGACCCAGGTGAGCCCGGGTGCCCGCTGCCCCAGCCCCCCCAGCACAGGTAAGAGTCAGGCCTGAGGGAGCCTGAGGTGGGAGTGCAAGACGAGGGTGGAGAGGACAGAAGAGGGGCAAGAGAAGCAGGGTGGCGAGCTGATGGGCCAGAGGGTTGGGAGGTTGGGGTTCTGGGTGTGGGACGAGGAGTGGGGTAAGAGGCAAGTCTGGCTCTAGGCTGGTCCCACTGTTGGGAAGCACAACAGGAAAAGGAAAGGCAGGATGCTCTTCTTGTCCTTGTTGGCTGCGGGGAAACAGGAAGGCAAGTAGGAAGCTAGTGTTTACACTCAGACCCCTGCCTCACATCAGGCTCTGGGCAAGGTGCCTGGCTCTTGTTCGTTGGCCTCGGGCCTCACGCTGGTGCCACAGAGGGGGCACAGAAGCCCTCACAGGGGGAAAGATGCCTCTTGCTGTTCAGGCAGGCTACGGGGAGGGAAAGGATCCCTCTCCTGGGTTCTCTCACTGCCCCTTGCCTCCTCTGCCATTTGGCCGTTTTCTGGTTTAGGATGTGGCCCTGGGGCCAGGGCTGGAGTGGCTGATGGCCTCGGCCAGTGTCCTCGGAGGGCCTACCGGGTGCCTGACGCCTCGCATTTCCGTATGGCGGGGAGGAGTGAGAACTGGCTGTCTTCTTTGCCTTGCTTCCGGTTGTCCGAAAGCTCACAGGCAGGCTGGGGAGACAGGACACCAGGAGGAGAATGCCGTATGTGACCAGGGCCAGCTGAGGGCGCAGTGGACAGAGTTCATCCCTTCAGTCAAGAAACACTAAATCCGTACCTGTTGCCACGTAGTCCTCCTAGATATTTAATATAAAAAAAGAAAACAACAGAAATTGGAAAAAGAAACATTGATGAACCCCATCCCTGTGCCCGGACACACTCTCTGGGCATTTTAGGGGGGCAGACAGACATTTATTCATCGATTCAGCCAGTATTTACTGGGTTCTTGTCATGTGCTAGGTATCATTCTAGGTGCCGGGGTCGTGAGAAGTAAACAAAACTGAGTTCCTGCCCTTGGAGCTGGACTCCGATGGTCCCGCCCACGCTGGGCTTAGAGGGCACCGAACCGTCAATGTGATTGGAATCCAGAGAAGGGAGGGACACAGGGCGGTGGGCTGAGTGCAGGCAAGAGGGAAGATTCCAGCTGGACTTGGAAGAAAGGGTAGGATCTGGAAAAGTGGACTCTGAGGAGGTGAGGGCGGTACCGCCAGGGGGTCATTGCAAGCATAAGCTCAGAGGGTGAAGGGTACGTGGGCTTGCGGCAGGACAGGGCTTGATGGCTGAGAGCAAGGGTCGTGTTCAGATGTAGGAGACAAAGGAAAACTGGCTTAGCCCCAAATCGTGGAGACCCCCCACATGCTAAATGACCCAGAATCCAATTCTGAGAGTTGCTGGCAGAGCCCCTCCCACATTCTCGGCAGCCCTGCGCTCGGAGGGAAGGATGGGGCCTCTCGGGCCACGCGAGGCCAAGGCAGCAAGCCCTGTGTCCTGTGGCCTGCCTGGGGTTCTCTGAGGTCCCTCTTCCCTCATCAGAGGAGTCACCCCAGGAAGCCAAGACACCAGATGTAGAGGAGTGTGTTAGCTTCAGAGGCCCAAACTCAAGCCGAGTGAGAATCTGGGTTCCCTGAGTGGATGTGTGAGCAGGAGTGGGGGGCATGGAGGCCATGCGTGGCCTGCGCAGGGCATGTTTGGAGGCACAGCCATCCCCTCTGGTCTCTTACTATCTGGACCGTCGTGGTGGGCACCTCCCTGCTTGGCTCCCCTCTCGTCTCTAGCTCCCAGGCAGAGAACCCTAGAGCAGATGCCCCTAGTGCAAGACCCTCTCCCTCTACCCAGCAAGAAAGCCCCGGGAGGGGAGCTGACTTCCTGAAAGTCCAGGGGACAACGGAACCAGAGCAGTGGCCTCAGCAAGGCCCTGAACCCACGCTCACCATGCCTCTCGCTGGGTAGCTTTGGCGAGGTCCCTTCGCCTGAGCTCAGTTTCCACATTTGGGATAATGGAATAGTAATAACCACCTCCCAGAGCCTGTGGGAGTTTCAGGGTGGAAGGGTTTTGCAGGCATGCCCACATGTGTGCCCTAGATCGGAGGGAACGATTGGTGACGGTTGGTAACGGTTGAGTTGGGTCTGGAGACTGTGTTCCCCAACTCCCCAGCTGCTGCTCTGTCACAGAGCCTTCCATGCCCCTCAGCCTGTGGCTGCCCTGATGGGGGCTGCCGTGTGTTGTTGGAGGAGCTGAAGGAGGCCTCTCCGGAAAGGTTTCCCCAACTGTGTACTGTCCTAGGGCCCCTGTTCTCACCCCCACCAGCTTCGCCTACCCCAGGATAACGGCCCTCCAGACGCTCCAGCTGCTCAGTCCAGCCTGGCCCAGCTGGCTATGTGGGCCTAGAACCTGGTCTGGCAGCCAGTGAGAAATAGCTCCTGCCCCCATGGCCCTGGAAGAGTGCTCCTGGTGTGGGCGCAGAGCACACTTGAGAAGAGGCGGCTGGGCCTGCTGTCCTCACAGGGACGGGCTTGGAGCAGGCCCCAGGGGTGTAGGAGCCCAGTGAACTGAGGAGGTTGCCCTGCGAACAGGGCTGTGCATGCTCGGGGTGATGGGCCTGGGCTGCTGTACGTTCAAGGCATGGCCACTTTAGCCTCTGGCCTAGGATAGAGCATGGGTTGGGGGGGTGGCACCTGGGAGAGCCCACGAGGCCGGCTGGGGCTGGAGGCTGAACAAAGGGGACTGGCGGATCGCTGTCTTTGAGGGCAGGTCATTAGGGGTCAGCCTGACCAAATCTTTATTCCGGCGGGAAGAAGGGAAGGAGATGGCAGGGCCCAGAATGTTCTCCCGCAGGGCTTGTCACTCAATCTTCCCAGCTCCCAGCCCCTGCCCTGGGGTGGCAACACCAGTTAGTGGAAAAGCATGGTGCTCGGAGTCAGGAGGGTCCTTTCGGGCGCAGCCTCCATGGTCTAACCCCACCTGTTTCCACGCCTGCCCGCCCCTACCCCCACCACGAAATGGAGCTGGAAGTACCTACCCCGTGGGACCACAGTGACAGAGGAAAGGTCCCTACACAGTGTCCCGCTGTGGCCCAGGGAGCCTGCAGGAGGCTGAGCGGGCCCTGAGCATGCCCCCTCTGTGTGCCCGCAGGCCGCCCCAGGCCCCGCGTGGACACGCCCGGCCTTCAGCCCCAGCCCATGGACCTGCGGGTGGGCCAGCGGCCCGCGGTGGAGCCCCCGCCGGAGCCCGCGCTGCTCGCCCTTCAGCACCCCCAGCGCCTGCACCATCACCTGTTCTTCGCAGGCCTGCAGCCTCGCTCTGCGGAGTCCATGAGGGTAAGGTCCGCGCTCCCCGCCCCTGCGGCGGCCTTGAGCTCAGCCCCCAGCCTCCCACCCTCCCTCCCGCTTCCCCAGACCCTCGGCTCAGTCTTCAACTCCTTGCCCCTTCCTGGGCGGCCCGCCCTGCCCACAGCTCCCCATGGACACGCCGGTGCCCCAGCTGCAGGTGGGGCCCCAGGAGCAGGAGCTGCGGCAGCTTCTCAATAAGGACAAGAGCAAGCGAAGTACGTCTGTGAATGTGGGTGGGGGGTCTGGAGGCTTTGCGAAAGGGGGGGGCACCAGGCTTGGCTCTCCGTAGGGACAGGATGATGGGCAGGCAGTGGGCCAGGGAGGCCACCATCCACCTGCCCCCGACCCACTCCTGACTCCCCTGCCCCAGGTGCCGTGGCCAGCAGTGTGGTCAAGCAGAAGCTGGCAGAAGTGATTCTAAAGAAGCAGCAGGCAGCCCTAGAGAGAACAGTCCATTCCAACAGTCCCAGCATTCCCTACAGGTAACGCTCTCCCAACGGCTCCCTTGTGTCCCTTTCATGCCTCCTCGCAAAGTGTCCATCCCATGAGCCCTTGTACTCGCTCCACCTGCCTCCCAGCTGCTTGTCAGCAGACCCATCCCCCTCACCTCTAATTACAATGCTGCCCCAACCTCTCTCCTCCCACCTGCCCCCTTTTCTCCTTTAATTATCACTCCCAACCCCACCTGAAGCCCTTCCTACCTGGACCCCCCCCCCCCCCCCCAGCACAGACATACCACGCAGGCTTTCTTCTTCCTACACAAGTCCCTTTTCTCTTTAGGACTTCCCCAAAGCACAAAAATATCCTGATTCCTAGAGCAGTTTCCTCCCACAGGAGACAGAGTCCCCTTTGTGACTGGCCCGCACCCAAGTCCTGAGACCCCTGGCTCCTAAGCTTAGATGGAGGCCTGCCTGGCCTCGCAGCTGGCAGGGAGGCTGGCCCGGTGCGGCCACCTGGAGATGCCCCTATTCTTGACTGCCACACGCTGCCTGGCCCTGTCAGCAACTGCCTCTCCTGGCAGGGCCTGGGGACCCAGGCTCAGGAAGAGCCCTTTGCAGAGCCTTCTGCTGCCAGGCCTCTGGGCATCCCTGCCTCTCTGAAGCCACCTTGGCTTTCCCTCCACAGAACTCTCGAGCCCTTGGAGACGGAAGGAGCTGCTCGCTCTATGCTCAGCAGCTTTCTGCCTCCTGTTCCCAGCCTGCCCAATGACCCCCCAGAACACTTCCCTCTCCGAAAGACAGGTGAGTGGGGCAGGCAAGTGAGGACCCTCCAGGGCAGGGTCAGGAGCCTGGAGGAGCGGGAGAGCCCGTAGGGCTGCAGCAGGTCAGCTCACCGTGCTTTTCTCCCTGATGCCGCCTTCTCTTGCCTTCACCCAGAGGTGACTGGGAGGGAGGAGGGTGGTGTGGGGCCAAGTAACACCGGTGCTCCCACAGTCTCTGAGCCCAACCTGAAGCTACGCTACAAGCCCAAGAAGTCCCTGGAGCGGAGGAAGAACCCCCTGCTCAGAAAGGAGAGTGCCCCGCCCAGCCTGCGGCGGCGGCCCACCGAGACCCTTGGCGGTGAGGGCCAGCAGGGTGGGCGGGGTGGCCCGTGGGGTCCCTCTGGGTCGGGGCCCGCCCAGACAGGACGACTGTGCGCGATTATACAGGCTGTGTCTAACACTCGCCAGGGGGGCTGATTGAGGCCAAAAGCCAGCCCCTGCTCTGTTGGCTAAGGTGCCCTCGAAGAAGGGGCACCTTAAAAAAGTGGGCAAAGACAACAGAGTTGAGTGGTGGCCTGCCTTCTTCCTGCCCTTCTGGGAAGAAAGCAGGAAGCAGAGGCCACCCCCCTGGGGAAGGAGGACTGGCCCCGTTGTCCTGGCCACACCAGGCCTCTGACTGTGCTTCCCTCTCTGCTGCCCCTAGACTCTTCCCCGAGTAGCAGCAGCACGCCAGCGTCAGGCTGCAGTTCCCCCAATGACAGCGAGCACGGCCCTAACCCAGTCCTGGGCTCCGAGGTAAGCCCTTGCCAGGCCGGGCTCTCGGGGCCAGTTCTGAGGCTCAGCCTTCTTCTCAGCAAGTAGCCCTGACCGAGCTGGGGCCGCAGGGTCTGGGCAGCCCGGACCTGAGCCTCCTGGGGGTTCTGGGGAAGGCAGGCTCGGGGTAGAGGTCTGGGACCGGTGACCCCTGCCCTGCTCCCCATGGCAGGCGCTCTTGGGCCAGCGGCTGCGGCTGCAGGAGACCTCTCTGGCCCCGTTCGCCTTGCCGACAGTGTCCTTGCTGCCCGCAATCACGCTGGGGCTACCTGCCCCTGCCAGGGTGAGTGGCTGAGGCGCCCTCCCCCCCACTGCAAGCCCCCAGCTTCTTTCGCTCCCTTCTCCTACCACCTCACCCCAGCACCTTCACTGCTTTCTCTGTGGGGGATCTTCCCCCCTGTGACTTCCCCCTGCCTCCCCCCAGGCTGATGCTGACCGTAGGACCCATCCGACTCTGGGCCCCCGGGGGCCGGTCCTGGGGAGCCCCCATGCTCCCCTCTTCCTGCCCCATGGCCTGGAGCCTGAGGCTGGAGGCCCCTTGCCCTCTCGACTACAGCCCATCCTCCTCTTGGATCCCTCAGTTTCTCACGCCCCTCTGCTGACTGGTGAGTTCCAAGGCTTCTCCAGGGGAGGGGCTGGTCCCTGCATCCTGCTAAGGGCCAGGCTTGGGAAGGGTCCCTTCCTCCCTGCCCCTTCGGCAGCCCCTCATCCTGCGTGTCTCCCCAGTGAGCCCGTGCCCCCCTGCCACCCCGTGCCTTTGCTTCCTTCCATTCCTCCCTTTGGTTCCTTCCTTATGCCCCACCCACACCCCGTTCTTTCCAGTGCCTGGGCTTGGGCCCCTGCCCTTCCACTTTGCCCAGTCCTTACTGACCACCGAGCGGCTCTCTGGGTCAGGCCTCCACCGGCCACTAAGCCGGACCCGCTCAGAGCCCCTGCCCCCAAGCGCCACCGCCCCCCCACCGCTGGGCCCCCTGCAGCCCCGCCTGGAACGGCTCAAACCTCACGTCCAGCTGATCAAGGTGAGGGGAACTGGCTAGGGGAGGTGATGAGGGGTTGCTTCCCTGGGCCTCTGGGGGCTGAAAAAAGGGAGGCTCAGGAAGGGCTGGGACCTGGAGGGCCAGAAAGAGGATATGGCTCCCAAGGGCCCAGAGCCGTGTGGCCACTGAAGTCCCAACAAGATGAGTGGCCACACAGCCCAGCCCACCACGGCCCACCGCACAGCTTGCGTCCCAGCATGGCTTCTCAGTGGGCATCTCCCTTCCCCAGAGGCCAGCCAAGCCCAGTGAGAAGCCCCGACTGCGGCAGATACCCTCCGCCGAGGACCTAGAGACAGATGGTGGGGGAGTGGGGCCAGTGGGGGATGACGGCCTGGAACACAGGGAGTCAGGCCACGGGCAGCATGAAGCCAGAGGCCCTGTTCCTCTCCAGCAGCACCAGCAGGTATGGCAGCACCCATGTCCCTGGAAAGGTGTAGTCGGGAGACCCTGGGGCCTAGCATAGATGGAAGGGAGGGAGCTAGCTCCTCAGTGCAGGAGGCGAGTCTGGGACCCAGGTTGCCCTACCAGATCCGTACCAAGGTGCAGACATGCCCCCGCCATGCACACGTGTGTGTACATGCACACACGCACACACATACACAGGCACACTCTGGCAGCCTGCCAGTCTTGGGGGAAGCCATGTCCCTTGTCTGGTGCTGAGGCTGGCCTCTCACCAAGCCGTGCACGTCCCTGCCCCAGCCCCTCTCCCCTGTGACCCGTTGTCTGCTGTCCAGGACGGGGGCTGGGACCAGAAATGGGACAGAGCCAGGTGTGGGCAGCACTCTCAGTGTGAGGCAAGTCATGGGGGCTGAGTTTGCTGGGGCTGCTGGGACAAGCACCACAGACCCAGCCCCTACAATGACAGAAGTACGTCATCTCACTGTTCTGGAGGCCGGAAGGCCAACACTGGGGTTTGTCTTTCCGAAGGCCATGAAGGAGGGGCTGCTCCTGCCTCTGTCCTCAGCTATAGATGGCCGTCTTCTCTCTGTGTCCTCACACCATCTTCTCCCTCTGCCTGCCTGGATCCAACTTTTCCCTTTTTATAAGGACAAAAGTCATACTGGATTAAGGCTCACCCTAATGACCTCATTTTAACTTGATTATTTCTGTAATTACCTGTCTCCAAATAAGGTCACATTCTGAGGTACTGGTGTGGGGCTTAGGACTTCATGAATGGGAAGTGGCAGGGACACAGCTCAGCCTACCGTGCCTGGCAACAGTCCACACATGTGCAGTGGCTCATGCACGTCCCTGTGTCCTTGGGCAGTTTGGCCTGAGACCCCTTACCTAGGTTCTGGCTTTGGAGTCCCAAAGGTCTGAGAAAGTCTGGTGGCACAGGGTGGTCATTCTGGGCTGCTGACTTCTGGGGGTAGTGCGGGGGGCCGAGGGTTCAGAGATCAAAGGCCAGAGCCCTGCCAGGAGGCAGGCCTAAAAATCTCTCCCAAAAGGGACCTGCCCAGAGGTTTCCAAGGCCCTGGGCAGCAGCAGATGGAACAGAATCCTGAGACCTGGAGACTGAGCCCCACTGTGTCCCTCAGGTGTTCCTCTGGGAGCAGCAGCGACTGGCTGGACGGCTCCCCCGGGGAGGAACTGGGGACTCTGTACTGCTTCCCCTGGCCCAGGGCAGTCACCGGCCCCTGTCCAGGGCTCAGTCATCCCCGGCTGCACCTGCCTCATTGCCAACTCCAGAGCCCGCCAGTCAGGCCCGTGTCCTGCCCAGCTCAGAGACCCCTGCCAGGAGCCTGCCCTTCACCACAGGTAAGGCCAAGATCAGGGTGGGACAGGAGAAGGGGCAGGGGGCCCACAGGGGCTCAGGCATAAGTCCATGTCTGGTCTTGCTGTCACTTGGGACATTGTTCGAGGCCACAGAGCACTTGCTTGGCCTTGTCACAGCCTCACAGTGTCCCATGAAGGAGGTGGAGTGGGTGGTGGTCCTCACTGTGCAGATGAGGACACCTGGGCTCAGAACTAAGGTGACAAGCTTGTGGTCAAAGAGCAAGCTGAGGGTCAAGCCAGGTTGAGGATCTGGGTCTCCTGACAACCCAGACCTCCCCTGACCTTTCAAAAATGATATTTATGGTGGTTGTTCTATTAGTAAAGGAAGAGCTCAAAAGTATTTTAGAAATTTTGAAAAACACCAAAAAACATAAGAATACAATAAAAATAGCTGACCGGTCTCCCACCACCCCAGAGCCACCTCTCCTAAGTGCTGCTGTGTAGTTCAGCACCACCTTTGTCCTAGAAAGCTGTGTATAGATACCACACACACTCATTGTGTGTTGAGCCCTGCTTTATTCTGTTAACATATTATGAATATGTCATGATAAAATTAACCTTTAAAAATGAGATTTTTATAGTATTTCATCACAGTATTTTTTTTTTTTTTGACGATTTCTTATTGGTGGGGCGGATAGGTGTCCACTCATTTTTCCCCATGAGAATTTCTTGTCCCTGAATCTTTGCTCATCCCTGGCATTGTTTCCCAAAGGCTGCTCTTAAGGAGTGGCCTCCCTGGGTCAAGTGGGGTGAGCATTTTGAAGATCCCAGTGTCCTGAGGCATGCTGAAAGTGACCTGTCAACCATGTGCAGGGCACTCTAGGTGGCCTGCTGGTCAACCCAAAACAGTCACTTCCCCAAAACAGCATCTGTCTTGTCACATGGCTCCGCGTCACTGTGAGCTTCCCAGCTCTTGGCTTGGGGCTTTCTGAGGAATTCTTTCTCCTCTCACACCCCTGTGGCAGCCTGGCTGGGTTGTGAACATCTAGCGTGAGACCCCAACCTTAGGCCCCCTTTGGTCAGGCTCAGAGCTCTCAAGGTCTTGCTGGCCACAGGAAGCCATGTGTGGAGAGTCAGGGTGGCAGGAAGTCAGGGGCTCTGTGGCGGAGGTGTTGGCTGGGGCACACCTGTGTGTGTGTGTGTGTGTGTGTGTGTGTGTGAAAGGCTGAGGGGCTGGATGGGGGAAGTGGGGCTGTGTGACTCTGGGGGCGATGGGATGTCAGGTCTGGCTCCATGTGGATGTGGTGTGTGTGGCCCTGGGGGGAAGAGGGGACCCCTGGGCTCTGGACCCTGAGTCCTGCTCTCGGCAGGGCTGGTCTACGATTCGGTCATGCTGAAACACCAGTGCTCCTGTGGGGACAACAGCAGGCACCCGGAGCACGCGGGCCGGATCCAGAGCATCTGGTCCCGGCTGCAGGAGCGGGGGCTCCGGAGCCAGTGCGAGGTGAGGAGGCAGGGGGTGGGAGATGAGGGGCCTGAGCGGGTGGTGGTCGTGGCAGGGAGGAAGCGTGCAGGGGCAGGGGTGGGGGGAGCCCGGGCTCAGGAGGTCTGTGGGCCCATCCTCAGTGTCTCCGGGGCCGGAAGGCCTCCCTGGAGGAGTTGCAGTCCGTGCACTCGGAGCGGCACGTGCTCCTCTATGGCACCAACCCGCTCAGCCGCCTCAAACTGGACAACGGGAAGCTGGCAGGTAGGGGCCCCAATGGCTCCCGGGATCCCTACGCTTCCCCTGACCCAGCCAGCTGCTGTCTTCTCTTGTCCCAGCCCCACACAGCCTGCCCCTCAGGCATCCTGGGAGTCCCCCTGCCACCTGCTGTTCCCCTTCCCCAACTCCTCGGCCCCAGCCCCCCTCAGGCCAGAGCTGAGAGGCTTCTGGGCTCACACACACTGGGCCTCTCCCCACAGGGCTCCTGGCACAGCGGATGTTTGTGATGCTGCCCTGTGGTGGGGTAGGGGTAAGTGTGCCCGGGGGGCTTGAGCGCCCATTGCCATGGGCTCTTGGAGCTCCTCCCTTCTGTTCTCCCAGGCCCAGCCCCTACCTGCTTGTTCTTGGGGTCCTTCCAGACCTGTTGGGCCAGGGGCTCTCCCATAATGCTCCTCTGCCGGCTAGAAGCTCCTTGTGGCCAGGTGTGTCCTCTACCCATCAGTGTCTCCTGAGCGGGGAGCCCTTTGCCTTGCACTCAGATGGTGTTCAGTAGATGTGGAGTGAGGCTCAAAGAGCAGGGGATTGTCTCCCTTCGTAAAGCCCTGGTGGTGGTCGGGATTCACCCTTCCACGCCGGCCTCCGGGCGGAGTCGGGCTGCTTGGCCGGAGCTGTGGGGATGCCTCCAGGGTGCTCGGTGACCCAGGCAATTTTCTCCCACAGCCCAGCTTCCCCTCCTCCCAGTTTACCCTGCTTAGCGGGCTCCTTGCCTCCTCTGGTGGCATCCCAGCCCGGAGTATGGAGGCAGGGGATGGAGGCCTAGTTCTGGAGGGAAGTGGGAGCTGTAGCTGGGGGGCTGTTGGGGAGCCAGTCAGCGCCCTGTTCACAACTTCCCATTTCTTGCCACTTTCTGATTTTTCCAACTGTTGTTGCTTCTGTTTTCTCCTCCCTCCTCTCCCTCTCTGTCTGTCTCTCTCTCTCTTTCTCCAGCCTCTTGCGACTCTCTCTGCCTTCCTCGCCTCTCTTGGTCCGCCTCGCCCTCCCCATCTCCCCATCATGCCCCCCGGCCCCTCCCTAGCCTTGAGGCCCAGGGACTGGGTTTGGGGGGCCTCCCAGCCTGGGCTAGGGGCCCTGAGTGGAAGACAGTGGTGCAGACGGCCCCTCGAGCTCCGACCGTCCCGCAGGGCCTGAGCAGAGTCAGCTGGGGCTTAAAACCCCCTCCCGGTCCAAACCCCAAGTCCCGCCCAGGTAACGCCATGCCCCCTCCTCTGACTGGGGAGGCAGGCGCGATGCTGCTGGCAGAGTGCTGGCCAGATACGGGCTGGTGATATGGACTGAAGCTGGGAAGGAGAAGTCATGCTGGGATTGGGGGACGCAGGAGGCCTTGCCTTTGGGTGGTGGGGCCCTGGGGAGGCAGCACTGTCTGCCCAGTTCCCTGCCCCTGGGGTCCTGGCCGTGGGGTGGGTACTGCCCAAGTGGGCCCTTCCTGTGGGGGCCTTGGATGATGCGGGCCCTGACTCTGGCCCCCACAGGTGGATACCGATACCATCTGGAACGAGCTGCATTCCTCCAACGCAGCCCGCTGGGCCGCTGGCAGCGTCACTGACCTCGCCTTCAAAGTAGCTTCCCGCGAGCTAAAGGTAGTAGCTGTGAGTGGAGAGTGGGTCAACCACAGAGAGGGTAGCAGGCTGGGGCAGTAGGGAAGGTCAAATCCAGAACTTCAGGCCTCTCACTCCTCTTAGATAGTGCCTCAGGGTTTTGGAAGGGAAATTGAGAGTTCTGGCGACAAAGCTGAGATTCGAACCTTATGCTCATGCTATTTGCTGGGGGTCAAGCCGCTGGTCTCTAAGAGACCCAGAGTCATAATTATTCAGGATCATTTCACACACAGACCTGCTGTGTGACCACCGGGCAGTTGCAGAGCGTCTCTGGACCTCTTCCGTCAGCAGATCGGTTCTTTGCCATCCGAGGTTTTATAGACTGGGTTGGTGCCTGAGCTTGTTCACTCTGGGCCGGGCACCTGACAGGGGCTTGTGCTGAGGCCCGAACCCCCTGCTGTTGAAGAACTCAGAGCCCAAGGGGGGCATGTGTCCGGTGTCCCGGCTGCTCCTCAGAGTGGTGTGCAATAAAGAGCTCAGTGCTGGGCTGTACCTTCTGGCTTCACCCTTGGACAAGCGGGCAACTTCCCACAAGCTTCAGATTCTCCTCAGCTGTGAACTAGAGAGAACCCTGTTTCTCTCATGGAGATGTTGTGAGGATTAGGCGACATTTACCTCAGGGAGCTGTCAGGATGAAGTCCCGCGTTTATGGAGTGCTGGGGCGTGGAGTTTCTGCCCGAAAAACAGTAGCTCTTGTTAAAAAGTGATGAGAGTCAGGACACACCAGGGTGGGGGGTGTTTACCGTCGCCCTAAAAGCACCCTCCAGGCCTCAGGGCACCTCAGATCCCGCCTGGCCGCGGTCAGATCTGCTGACAGTTGTTGTCCTACGGCCCCTTCTCAAGGCATGAGCCTGAGCTTGGGGCAGCTTCGTGGAGATGTGGGTCTGAGTGCAGGCCGTTTGGCTGACAAGCATTCTTTCTGTTTCCAGAATGGTTTTGCAGTGGTTCGGCCCCCAGGACACCATGCTGACCATTCCACAGCCATGTAAGGCTGGGGGGAGGTCAGGGAGGGGGTGAGATGGGGGGGGCATCCCCCCCCCATCCCCTGAGCCTTCTGGGGCCGGGCCGGACTGGGGCGGCCAGAGGAAACGGGAGAGGTGAAGACACAGGGGAAGAATGGCCGGGCAGAGCCTCTCTCTCTCTTCCTCCCAGGGGCTTCTGCTTCTTCAACTCCGTGGCCATCGCCTGCCGGCAGCTTCAGCAACAGGGCAAGGCCAGCAAGATCCTCATCATGGACTGGGTAGGTTCTGGTTCCTGGTTCCTGGCCCCTTCAGATCCGAGAGCCCTGTAGAAAGAGCCCCTAGCCTGGCAGCAAAGGATCTGTCTTCCTGTCCGAGTTCTGCATGAGCCTCCCGGGCCTCCGTGTCCCTCTGTATATAAAATGCGGGCAAAGATAAGAGCCACATCAGGGGGCTGCCAGGAGTCCCGGAGACAACCGTGTGTGGGAAGGCCCTCAGCCATCATGAACTCCCACGGCGGGAGGAGCCACTTGAGTGCTCTTTGGCCTCCAGTGGCTTCTTTCTGCAGGTGTCACTGCATTGCCCCTACAGTCACAGGGATAGCAGGTCAGCTCAATGTGCCCCTAATCACATCTAGACCCTGCAGTTTAACCTGTGATGGGTCGGAACCTGACTGGTACCTGGTTTCAGATGAGGAAGGTGAGCCCAGAGATGTTAAGTAATTCACACACAGTCACACGTCTGGTAAATCCTGAGACTGGGACTTGAACCCAGGCCAGTTAGCTCTGGAGTCCATGCACCTAAGCCAGACACTCTGCCTGAGTGTCTGTGAATGCGACATGCCTCTACAGCTGTTGACTGCAGAGGAAATTTCTACCCTTGTGCCCACACACGGTCCTGTGACTTTCCAAGTGTCAGACCATAGCTCTTCCTAGCAGTGGTGGCCCCGGGCCTCACCGACCTGCCCCTCCATAACTGAGCTTGGTTTCCGATCACCTTATCACTCCTCGACCACAGGCAAGATGCGTTAGTGAAGGTTTCTGACATGCGTAGGCCTGGACTTGCCCCTCTTCTGCCATACATGTCTTGTGCCCGCTGGCCAGTTGGCCCTTGGCATGCCTCCTCCCCTTCAGGGTCTCACGGTATACTCTCCCTGGTCCAGGGCTGTGTGCCCAGATGTGCGCACACGGAGAAGCACAGAGAGGACCGGAGGACTACTTGGGACGACTCAACAGTGTAGCTCTGGGAACCCCAGCCTCCTTACTCCCAGTCTAGGGTCCTGACCCTCAGACGAGGGACACTTGAAACCTCCATGAGCTGTGCCAGCCCCCATCGGCGTGCCTTCAGGCCTTCACTAATCCGTTGTCCATCCCCCTGCCCAGGATGTTCACCATGGCAACGGCACCCAGCAGACCTTCTATCAGGACCCCAGTGTGCTCTACATCTCCTTGCATCGCCATGATGACGGCAACTTCTTCCCAGGAAGCGGGGCCGTGGATGAGGTAACTGCATGCTCCCTTCCAGCCCCGTTGGCTCTGCCTGCAACCCAACTAGCTGTTGGGATCCCGAGCAGGTTGGTTGGCTTCTCTGATGTTCCGTTCCTCTATCTGGAAGTGAAAAGGCCAGTTGAGCTGGTCTCGCAGTGCTGGCGTCCTGGGGTTCCTCTCCTGGGACCCTGCTCTCCTCTGGTCTCTCTTGCCTCCTGTTTTCCAGGTGGGAGCTGGTAGCGGTGAGGGCTTCAATGTCAACGTGGCCTGGGCTGGAGGCCTGGACCCCCCGATGGGGGATCCTGAGTACCTGGCTGCCTTCAGGTGAGTGCTCTGGGGGCCCAGAGGAGGTCCAGTCAGCAAGGCCACTCTTTCGTGCCTCTTTTCCCAACAGTACCAGGCCAGAGGTGATGGGTTGGTTTGGCAGCCTGTCCTCATCCAGTTACTGGACATGATAAGCCAGTCCCAGGGTGGGCCTTTCAGACTGAGACAAATAAAAGGAAAGGCACTGTTACAGTGGCCTCTAGGAGCCTCCAGTCCCCATGAAAAGACGGGAGACACAGAATGAAAAAGTCAGGGGTACTTTATCAAGTCACGTGTTACCCAGAGCCAGTGTTGAACTGAGTGCCGGAAGATAGGCAGGGTGAAGTGAGCATAGCTGCCACATTCGGTCAAGCAAGGCTGCTTGGAGGAGGTGGGCTTTGCACGAGAGATAAGAAATTTAAATTATGGAGAAAGAAAGCAGATGATGTTCGTATTGAGGGAGTTGCTTAAGAAAGGGCCTTGGGCTCTGTTTAGGAGCCCTTATGTTTCCCTCTGGGGTGCCTATACTCCATTTGGGAAAAGAGAATCCTGGAAGTAGGTCTCAAATACTTTTCTGGAAATAGTCTCCATGAGAGCTAATTCTGGAGAAGTCCTGGACTGGGCTTCCTAGTGTCTGTGTGCCCTGAGCCCAGGGCTTCAAAACACATCAAAATGGACCCCAGAGTTGGGTGAGGGATGGAGGGAGGCAGCTGCGGGGGGCCGGCAGAGGCAGAGGATAAGGGAATGAATCTGGGTGGCCTAGGATGTCAACAGAGTTAGCTCTCAGGTGGCGAGAGGTGAGGTGTGGTCAACTCAGTCCGAAGTGAGTGGCAGCTGCGTCTCAGTAGTTTCAGTCCCCAAGGCTTAGTGACCTGCCCCCACTGTGGCCCTGCCCCACTGCACCCCACAGACACACACACACACAGGCGCGCCCAAGCACCCATGGACATACGCATGCTCTTCTTTCTTCTCCTTTGGGACCCCATCCCTAACTCCTTCCTGCCCCTTCCCTGTTAAGAGCTCTGGGTGGCTAAGTCCTTAGACTGTGCCAGGGATATGGGTGGCCAGCCAGGTCAGAGAGGCTAGATGGATCCATTTATCCTGCTGGGAGATTGGGTGATTTGGAGTCCCAAGAGCAGGGTACTCACAGTAAAGCTGATAGGAAGAGGCCCGTCCCCGGCAGCCCCACACAGAGTGCTGAGCCCCTGCGTCTGGCCCCCACACAGGATGGTCGTGATGCCCATCGCCCGAGAGTTCTCTCCGGACCTGGTCTTGGTGTCAGCTGGGTTTGATGCCGCCGAGGGTCACCCAGCCCCACTGGGTGGCTACCATGTTTCTGCTAAATGTAAGGAGGGCCCAGCTCAGGGGGAGAGGTAGGGAATGAGGGCTAGGCTGGGAGGAGAGTCCTGGGGACTGCCCCAGTCCTGGGGAAGGTGGCAGTGGCCAGCTCAGGACCATGAGTGAGGATGGGTGTGGCAGCTGGGCCTGATGCTCCCTGGGCCCCCCTCGCCTAGCCCTGCCCGGAGCCCTTTCTCATGACCAGGGCTGTCACCACAGGAGACCTCCACTACAACCTGGGGGTGACATCTGTTAGCCAAGAAGCTTGGCCTTGGGACTCCCCCCCCCAATGCACACCCCAGTTGTGCCATCCCCAGCTGAGTTGCCAGCTTCTCCTGGAGGTGGACGGGGAGGAGCCCACTCAGCCTGCTGGGCCCCAGGGCTTGGGGGACAGAAGGAGAAGATGGTGTGACTTAGTGGAAAAGACAGGCTGGAGTAGAAGCCCCAGGTTCCAGTCCACTTCCTGGCTGTGGGCCTCATGCAAGTCCCTTAAGCCCCGCAAGCCTTGACTGGGGCATATGAATAGGTCTGACACGGGGGACCCTGTGAAAGGCCTGGAAGGAGGAGAGATGTGTGCATCTGAGCATCATCTATAAAGAAGGACGCCAGCAGAGAAATTTCAGAGAGAGTCCACCTCTCCTCCAGGCCTGCCTCTTCTTTTCCTCCCCACCCAACTGTCTAGGTTTTGGGTACATGACACAGCAGCTGATGAGCTTGGCGGGAGGTGCAGTGGTGCTGGCCTTGGAAGGTGGCCATGACCTCACAGCCATCTGTGATGCGTCTGAGGCCTGTGTGGCTGCTCTTCTGGGCAACAAGGTGAGCTGCCCGCCCATCTGTATATCCACAGAGCAGGAAGTCCAGCCCCCTGAGGATGGTCCCAGCATGCAGGCAGATGGGGTGCCCCCCAGAGGGCTTGCAGATAGTGCTGGGGTGGCAGGCCTAGAACAAGGGGGACAGAGTGGGTACCCCTTCCCCAGGTCAGGTCTAAGACTAGCATTTCCAGCCTTGGGCAGAGCCGGGAACACGGGCATGTTTGTACCTGGAAAGCCAGGGCCATTGGGGTGGAAGATTCCTAGGCCTGTGGGTCCCTAATAGCTGACATGCTGTGTTTTCTCTTAAAGGTGGACCCTCTCTCAGAAGAGGGCTGGAAACAGAAACCCAACCTCAACGCCATCCGCTCTTTGGAAGCCGTGATCCGGGTGCACAGTGAGTACGGAGAAAGGGTACCCGCTGATCCCAGAACCTCAGGGGTCTCCTGCCCTCAGTAACCCATGCCCCATGACTCCCAGTGCCTGCCAGGCAAGGGGCTCTCTTGCTGTACTGGAGTGGGCTTCCTATGAATGACCCCAATAATAATGGTGGGACTGCCTCCCTCCCCGTGAATGGGTGCTCTCGGAGCCCTCCATGGATCCAGTGGAGACTGCCTGCCTCCTAAGGCAGGACAGGCCTTCCATCCCCAGCCACAATCCTAGGTCAGGGCCAGGCCAGTAGCAATAGGCCTTTTGCCAAAAGCGCTGGTTCTTCCTTGACCCTCAGTCCTGTCCACAGCGATTTTGGGAGCTCTGCCTGCTTTGGGGGCTGGTCTTAGAGTAAGATTATTAGTATTTGGGGGCGCCTGGGTGGCTCAGAGGCTTAAGCATCCAACTCTTGATTTTGGCTGAGGTTTTTGATCCTCGGGGTCATGAGTTCAAGCGCTACATTGGACTCCACACCCCATGTGGAGCCTACTTTAAAAAAAGAAGAAGAAGAACATTTGGGAGACAGCTTAAATTTTTACTTACAACTTAGCATCTATGGAACATTTTATGTGAAGACCGGGGTTCAATGCTAGGGATACAAAAATGAATAAAGTAGGTTTGCCCACATCCAGGGCCAGTAGAGGACGGGTGTAGAACAGTAAAGATGGTGCTGGTACTTCGTACAGAGTCTTCACCCTGGGCCAGCTTCTGGGCTGGGCGTGTGCCATGGACATTATCTTACAACAGCAGGCGGGATGCTCATGTCCGTGGCTTAGTGGGGGCAGTTGGAAGCCCAGGCAGTTAGGTGACCTGCTGACGGCCACCCAGAGTAGCCGTGGTGGTGGTCAGCTCTCTGTGTTGTGACCTTCCCCCCTCCCATGCCCCATCCTGTGTGCTGCGTGGAGGTACAGACCCTATCTAGGGAGGAATGGGCCCTACCGGAGCTCTTCAGAGCCCCACGCTATGGGAACGGGTCAGGGGTGGGGGAATGGCTGGGCATCTGCTAGGGCCCCCTGGTGGCCACAGCGAATCCGCTCCGCTCTCCCCGGCAGGCTGCGGTGGGGGGGACCATGAGGGAACCGAGGGTAGAACTGAGCGCACTGATCCCGGACTGAGGAGGCGCCCGCTCCTGTCTGCTGTCTGGCCCTTGGCCTGAGAGGTCCAGCCTTATATCAGTTTAGGACGCGTGGCGTGGCTGGGGGGTCGGGCCTGTTTCCCCAGCCCTTTCTGACTCTGCTTCTTGCCACAGGTAAATACTGGGGCTGCATGCAGCGCCTGGCTTCCTGTCCGGATTCCTGGGCACCCAGGGTGCCAGGGGCCGATGCAGAAGAGGTGGAGGCAGTGACCGCACTGGCATCCCTGTCCGTGGGCATCCTGGCTGAAGAGCGGTAAGGCCCCGCCCCTGGCCCGCAGCCACTCCACCCCTCGAACCCTCCGGGCTCGAGGACCCCAGCGCCCAGCACAGCCACCCCAGCCTTCTTACTCCCAGCAAGCTGGGCTGAGGCCCTCTGGCAGCCCCACCCTTGTCGCTCCCCACAGGCCCCCAGAACAGCTGGTGGAGGAGGAAGAACCAATGAATCTCTGAGGCTCCAAAAGAATGGACCTGCGCCCACCCTGCCCTTCGGACCTGGTTCTTGTCTAGCCTCTGGCAACCATACCCATTCCCGGGGTCTTCAGACAGCCTTCGGGCAGGTAGTCGGGGCCAGAGAACAGCCCCTTGCGGTCACCCCAAGGAGCCTGGGAAGGGCCCTGGGTCTAGGATAGGGACCAAAGAGGACCCGGAGAGGAGGCAGGCTGGGCAGCCAGCCAGGCCTCAGTAGCACTCTTCCAAAACAGAGTCTACCCCTTTGGGGTCCAGGCCCCGGGCTGGGCCCCCATTCCTCAGGACTGCACAGAGGAGGACTAGCTCATTCGGGCCCACCGATAACCACTATTCCTGGCTCTGTAGACCCTGGGCTTTGCACACAGCCCCAGGCTCCACACAGAAATGTGAACTTGGCCTCAGCCAGGGTGGTCCTTCCTAAGCTCTGAGGGCTGGGCTGGAGTGGGGAAAGGGGGACGGGTAGGAGGAGCCACGGGGTCCGCTGTCCCTGAGTGTGGGGGCATCCTTCTTGCCTGCTTCCTCAGATGACTCTGGAAGCTTCCTCTCCCCGCCCCCCCACCCCACCCCATCAATGGGCAGGGAGACAAAGCTCCTTCCGAGAGAGTAGTCATCGGCGGGCCTCCCATCTGGTCCCTGCCCCTGCCAGAGGCCGCCTACGTCAACCATCTCAGTGCCCTGGCGGAGCAGACAGGTGCTCTGGGAGTTCCATGCTTCCTGAGCCAACGGTGCCAAACTCTTCATCTCCCCTCAGTGGCACAGCATGGCCGCCAGGGGCCCCTGGGTCACTGCCCCCCTCCATGAGCCTTCTCTCTTTCTGGGGTCTCCCTCACTCAGCTCTGAATCCTGCCCTACATAGGACTAGCTTGGCTGAGGGGAAAGGGGGTGGGAGAGTGGACACAAGACATGGGGGAGGGGAGGCTGCCCTGGCAAAGTCTTCAAGGCTTCTGGGGTTCAGGCCTGGGGCCAAGAAGGAAAGTGTTTGTGTGTGTGAGAGAGAGAGAGGGAGAGTAAGAGTATGTATGTTTGTGAGTTAGAGAGTACGTGTGTGTATGTGTGTGTGTGTGTGTGTGTGTGTGTCTTCCCCAGGACCACCATACCCTGTGTATGTATGCATGTTTTTGTAAAAAAGAGAAAAAAAAAGAAAAAAAATGGAAAAAAAATCTGAACAATAAATGTTTTATTTGCTTTAACGGTGCCTGTGGAGGGGCCTCTGGGGATGAGGAGTGTACTGTGGGCATAGGGCTACGTGGGGGCTAGCGGCGGGCGTTCAGCCATACAGCACAGCATGCGTCCCATTTGATGTGGGGAAGGGACCAGGCTGGGCTGGGGGCCAGCTCCCCTCCAGCTCCTTGCCCTCCTGTGGGCAGCGCCCTTGCAGGAAGAATCCATTCTGAACACAACCCAGCTGGCCCCTGCTTGCCCCCCTTCAGGGTCGTAAAGGCAGCAGCTTTGGGCTGTGTCCAGAGATAGAAGGCCCACTGAGAGGGCAGGGGTATAGAGACGCAGCCCCAGAAGGCCTCCCTAGAGAGTGGTGAATCAGACCTCCCTGGGTTCAAGTCCCAGCTGGGAGCTCAGGTAAGTCACGTCACCTCCTGGGACCTCTGTTTATCAGTTAAAGGCTCCAGAAATAGACACTGTTTATGGTCCCTTCCCGTTCGAATGCACCATGACTCCTTAACAGGTAGTGAGCCCAGGAGAGATCATGCGCAAGGCAGCAGGCTGGGACAAGCTCATCCAGTCACCAGAGGAAAGTGCCAGGCTGCCAGCGCCGGTCTTTCTAGTTCGGAGCCGGTAGGAGTAGCAGCCTCATCACCTCAGACCTGGCCTCAAGCCCTCAGCTGGGGAGAGCATGAAGGGAAGCAGGTTCGCCCCCTTCCCGTCTGTCCTGGCCTCTTGGGTGACACACTAAATGTCACCAGTGGTGCTGTGCTGAGGCTGTGCCTCTGAGCACCGTTGCTCTGCCCGGCACGGCCTGAGAGTCAGGCTGCTGGGCTCTCCTATGCCGAGAGGGCCTCCAGCCCTAGTCAGTGATGCCCCCTCTGCCTTCCAGGGCACAAGGTGAGCTAAGGAGACGGTCTCCTGAGACACCTCGAGACTGGCCACCACCACCCTTCCCGCTGGCCACTCCCACAGCACCCGCCCTACCCCACCCCAACTCCCCAAAAGAGTACACCACAAGAAACCACCAGAGGCTGTTGGGTACAAATGGCCGCTGTATTTCTGCTAAAGTGACAGTGACACAGATAAGGCAAAAGAGCTGAAGGGCAGGACATATCGGGGGAAAAGGGCAGACCGTGCAAAATGGCAACCTAACATAAAAAGGGGTATGTAACAATAGTTCCCTCCTGAGTTAGTGAGCCCTTGTGCCCGTGTATAGGCAGAAAAGCAGATTTTGTCCTTCAGAAGGGAGATTTTCAAAGACGAGAGCTCTAGGCAAAGGGCCGTGAGTGGGGGAGTAGAGGACTATCTCGTGGCCAGGGGTGACGCACGTGAGAAGTGATGGAAATACAGGGCTGTGGGTGCATGGGCACAGATCTGCGGGGCTCCCTCCAGCCTGTGCCATGCTGCCCCCTTACCCGGAGCCCTTCTTGGGTCAGGGCACCTTCCCCAGACACCTAGTCTGGCCTTGTTCAGGGAGTCCTGCTTTGGGGTGTGTGGTGTGGTGAAGGAGATGACTGCCTCCAGCACACTCATGGGACACCAGCCCTGGGCCAGGAGAGGGACATTCAACTCTCCACTTAGGTCCCCAGGCCTTGGGAAAAGAGAGCCAAGTGTTACCATCCCTGGGACTGAGGGGTTAGGCTACCTGACTCTCAAAAGACAACAGGATGGGGGGTTGGGGTTGGGAGATCTCCTGTAGAGACCCCTTACTTGACTTGACTCCCAGGTTCTCAGCCTGGCCTGAGGGAGAGTGCCCCAAGGCAGAGGTCAAGGCTCACTGCCCTACCCCTCGACTCACTGCCCTGGCCCTGCTTACAAAGATTCCTCACTGAGTGTTAAGAAAATAGATCCATCTGAAAAGGTCTAAAGCTGCCCTCCAGCCAGGCGGATGAGGAGCAACATGGCAGGAAGGACCCCTTTCCACCACACCCAGGTGTCCCACAAAGGGGACAGGACAGCTTCCTAGGAGACCGCGGTCCTCTTGCAGTGTTTCTTCTGCCGCAGATCCAGGGTGTCCAGGGGGTGCGGCAGGCCTGCCCAGTGTCTCAGAGGCTGAGTCCAGGTCCTGAGGACTCCCAGGGTATAGAAGCCTCACCCCGTGGGTCAGAAATCGCTGAGGATGCTGATGTCGGCAAAGTCAGCCCGGTAGCGGTGGGCGTAAAGGCTGAGCAGGAAGGCCCACTTGAAGGAAATGAAGCTCCAGACACAGGAGAGGTAGTAGCTGTTGGGGTCCGTGAGGCCTGCAGGGGAGAGGAACCCCACAGTGACTTGAGAGGGCTTTGCCCTGGACCCCAGCCACCATGCCACAAGCCCAGGGCCACCCCTCCCCACCAGGAGAGGTGGAATGTGATAAGCACTTCTAGAGCATTTGGGGTTTGCAGGCAGGAGGCCGTGGGGCTGAGGGAAGGTCAGAGCTGGCCAATCCCGGCTCTGTATCACCTACTCTGACCTTCTACACTGACCCTGGGCCACTTGCACCCTGCTGGAAGCTTTAGACTTCTTAGGGGCAGGAAGGGCCTTAGCTTACTTGCTGGCCGCAGCCACCAGGGGGCGCTCCCATCCCAGAGCTGGGCAGAAGGACCAACCCCTAGAGCTAATAAAAACTGCCGGCTGGGCTGCCGACCTGCAGAGCCCACCCAGCTCAACACCTCCCACGCATTTCAGTGAATCCTTCCACCCCGAGGTGGGGGGTCGTCTAGGTACTGCTTTCCCCTCACTGAGAAAACCCAGGCATGGGCAGGTTAAGTGGGCTGCCCAAGCTCCCCGGACGTAAGCTTTGGAACCAGGACCAGAATCCTCCTAAGTCCCCCATGGGCCCTCCCACGCCCTTCCCTCCCTGACCGCCCTCACTCTGGTGTCGGGTGACAGCCAGCACAAGGAAGGTGCAGAAGGTGGCAACGGACACTGCCGAGAAGAGGACGCCCACGAAGAAGAAGCCACGCAGTCCCTTGAGCCAGGTCCTCCAGTAATCCTGCATGTACATCACATGCGTCACCAGCACCCACAGCGCCAGCACACCTGCGGGGACAGACCCATCAGCCAAGGGAGCCGCCCTTCCCCTGCCTCCTCACCCGGCCTCCAGCCTGGGGACCCCAAGGACCTCCCAGGACCCTTTGGCCCCAGAGGCCAGTGCTGTTTGCATAGTATTACTAAGGTAATGCTGGCTTTTCACTTTCATTGCTTTCTGACCCCTGAGTGGAATGTTCTGGAGGCTACAAGGCCTCTGGCATCACCAACTTGAATGCAAAAGTAGATAAGAGAATCTACCGCCTCCTGTTAAGCCAGATGTTAAAGTGATTTGCAAAGATAGGAAACCATGCCATTCTTTCCCCCTCATTTTTTTGTTTTAAAAAAACATGACTGGGGCGCCTGGGCGGCTCAGCGGGTTAAAGCCTCTGCCTTCGGCTCGGGTCATGGTCGCAGGGTCCTGGGATTGAGCCCCGCATTGGGCTCTCTGCTCAGCGGGAAGCCTGCTTCCTCTTCTCTCTCTGTCTGCCTCTCTGCCTACTTGTGATCTCTGTCTGTCAAATAAATAAATAAAATGCCTTAAAAAAAAAAGTATAAAAAAATTGACTATTTCTTACATAAATATATTATTTATGCTAACACAATGTTATTTTTCATATTACTTTAAAATGCTTGTAATGAGCACTGGGTATTATAGAAAACTGATGACTCACATACCTCTAACCCTGAAATAAATAATATATTATATGTTAATTAATGGAATTTAAATTTAAAAAATTTTTTTAAAAACATTATGAAACAAGCAGAAAAATTAGGACACTGGATATTTGATGACAATAAACAACAACTGAAATGTTTAGATTAAAAAAATAAATGCTTGCAAATGTGTCCTAATTTCTGGTATGGTATGCATCGAGACATATAACCCACAAACAAGATTTCTTTGGGGTGTTACTACTTTTCAAGCATGTGAAGAGGTCCGGACATCAGAAGGTTTGGGAATCACTGCAGTCAGGCCTGCTTTCCAGAACCTGCTACCACCTATCGAGGGCCCTCCCACCCCTCCAAGGCCTATGGCTGGGCTTGAGGCCTATGGGGCCCTTTCAGAACTCTGTGGATTGCTCCTGCAGAGTGAAGAGGCCCAGTAGTGAGACCCCCAAGGCCACCCAGCACCCAAGTGGCCCTCTTGCTCTTGACCCTGTCACTCCCTCTGGTTTGCTGAGAGGGCAGGCCAGATGCCCCCAGCCTCTCCAGGGCCTGCCCTCTGGGCCTGGCCGGGCACTTCCCCAGATGCCAGCTGCTACTCAGCAGATACAATGAGTACCCTCAGTGCCAGGCTGTGCCTGCCGGCACAGCCCCAGGAGTGGGACAACTATGTCGCACTGGCAAGTGCCCACAGCAGGGCCACAGGTCCCTGCGAGGAAGGAATGAGGAAAGAGGCAGAGCCACCGGGAGACGTTTCCAGCAGGCAGCCAGCTGCACACCCTACAGGCAGAGGAGCATCTGGGTGTCGGAAGGGCGGGCATCTGGTTGGGGAAAGTGGTTCTCTTGAGCAAGGGCCAGAAGGACGGGAAGTGGATGAGAGAAGCGGGCAGGAGCGTGATTTGACTGGGTCTGTAATATTTTATTTCTTAGACTGAGTGCTAAGTATAAGGGAGTTCATGAAATCCTCTAACCTTTTTTATATGCCCAAGATATTTCTCTCTCTCTCTCTTTTTGAAGTTAGGAGGGAAAAGAGGCTGGCAGGGGTGGAGGGCATGGTCACAGAACTAGGCTCTGGTTATCAGCTGGGCAGCTGTCACAATTTGGGCAGCCTGGCGTGGGACACAAAGCCACGGGACTGTGAGCCAGGAAGTCTGGGGCCTGGCACTGCTGTGCTGCTTGTGACCTCTCAGAGCCTTGGCGTTTCCCCATCTAGAAAATGGGTGAGCCCAAAGGTCCTGTCAGCCTGGAAACTCAGCCATTCCCACCCTAGTGAGGGCTCAGCCCTGCCAGCCGCCCAACCCCCACCTCCTGTCCCACCCTGTTTGACCCACGTTCTCCCAGTTCTGCCCCTCCTTCTGTGGGGGGCCTGGGGCCTGCAACATGGGTCCCGCCACTCCTGAGATCAGGGTGAACTGGGAACAAGTGTCTTTCCATCCCCGCCCAGACAGGAAGCCAGAGCAGGCCGGAGGTGGGCAGAAATATGATCTCCCGGCTTTTCCGCTTACACCTTACACGATCTAGAGCAGGTGCCCAGAAGCATTTCCCAGACCTCTCACGTGCATCCTAAGTGTTCATCTGGGGATGGTGTGTGAGTCCTTAAAGGGCCCCAGGAAGAAGGCATGTTGTTCCTGAGTGCATCCCAGGACAGTCAGATGGGCATTTGTCTGGGACAGCGCCACCCGCCCTCTGTCTGCTCAGTACTCCATGGAGGACCTGGAGTGGCATGGAGGGGCTGGACAGGATGAGCTCGGAGATCCTCCACCACCCGAAGATCCTGGAGCCAGCTTAGGAGAAAAATAAGGAGGGCAGAGTAATTCCTCTGTGACTCAGCAATTTCTGGGTTAGGAAATGCTGAAATGGGGGCCTGTGGAAATGCCATGTGTTGGTCCACTGGCCGGCTGCAGGAGTGTCCCCAGACACCCCCCCCACACCGCCATACACCCACATGCCAAAAAGGGTTAGGAAAAGGAAGATGGCCATTTTGGGTGTCCCACGTACTAGTTCTTTGTTAATAAGCAGGCCCAACCTTAACCACCTCTCACTTCCCCTGCGCATAGGCCTTGCCTCCAGATAAACACAAGCCACTTCTGCCAGTAGGTTTATTCTTACACACCCAGGCTCCCACCGCTGTCCTTGGACCAGGGAGCTCCCCCAAGGTGGGCAGTGAGGGAGCAGGACCCCCGACTGGTCCCCTCCCACACCTCAGGCAGGAAGCAATTGTCTCTCAGTTTTACTCTCTTCCTGAGGACACTCTGGGCAGGATGGTCAGTTCCCCAGGCCCACCCAGCTGCATACTCACCCTCGCCCCCCACCCCACCGCACCACTTCAATGAGCAGAGCCCTTGCTCCACTGGGGGCTCACAGCTGGCAGACCAAGGGCAAGGAAGGGTCAGAGCTGGCCAGTGAGAGTACCACCAGGGCCTGGGATGGAGATCAGGAGCTGGGAGGAGGACAGAGGGGCCCACAGAGAAACTCAGACAGGTGGGACCCTGGGGCCAGGGCCCCAGTCTGTTCATGCACCTCTGCCCTCTACGCCAGCCTGGGGAAAAGCCAGGCCCCGAGCCCCAGGGCTCCTCTCACTCCCAGGGTCATGTGGGAAGAACACAAAGCCATTTAGACTCCTGGGGCAACTTTTTCAATTCTTTTCCCCTTTCCTTGGTCTATTAGACCTGGAACGAGAGTCTGTGTTTCCCCAGGATTCCCAGGGCAAAACCATTTTCTCTGCAACTGCCTTTCCTCCAAGCCGCTTCTTGCCAGACACCCGCCAGGATGGGAGACAGTGCATCTCCGCCCATGGCCCCTGGGGCCCCAGGGCTGATACTCCCTTAGAAACCAGCACCCCCATCAGCCTGGTATGCAGGGGAGAAGGAGCCTGATGGGGCTGCCCTCTGGTGACTCAGCAGTTTCTGGGCTAGAAAATGCCGAGTCAGAAGTGGGGTGCTCACAAGTCCGTAAATCTGCTGATGCTTCCCCGCAAAAGAGGAAGAAGGCTGACTGGCTACAGACTTTCTCAGAACCCACTCGAGGTAGGGAGGGCTGGTGGCTCTGACCTGGCCAGCCCTCTGCCTGCCCGAAGACCCACCACTGCCAAGCGGCATGGCTCACCCTTTGCCACCTCCCTGTCGTCCACAAGCCCAGACTGCCTGGGAGGCGCCAGGCCCTGCTCCAGCTGCTGCTGCCCGTGCTTCTCTCCCTGCAGGCAGCTGCACAGCTGGCCTGCCTCAGAGGCTGAGGGAAGCCTTCGGGGAGGGAGAGAGGGCAGGGTTCAGGTCAGAGGGAAAGCCCACACTCCCTGGAGCCCAAGTTACAGGGCCTCTTCCACAGCCTCCTGAGAGGCAGCTGTGGGATGATCGCTGCAGATCATTCTAAACTGTCCCTGGAGGGGGTCCCCAAGATCACCTCTTTCAGTGGTGTCTCCTCCCACTTCTTACAGATGAGGAAACTGAGGCCCAGGAGGCCTCAGCTCCACTCAGCTCCACCGGGCTCAGCTCCTCTGGACCAGACTGTAACAGCACCAGCTCGGATCCCAGGGACAGCCCTCCCTCCTCCGACCCCACCAGCCCCTCCATCTCAGGTATCACTGTGGCCACAGGCCCTCGCTGGAAGACACCTCCTTCCCAGGAGCAAACACACAAAACTGCAAGGATAGAACCTTGAGGAACAGAGCAGCTGGACGGGGGGAGAGGGGAGCCAGGGGTCTGTAGAGAACTGAGCAATGCTGGGCTGGCTGCCTCCAGGGAGGGCAGGAACCCACGGGTGGGGGGTGGGGGGGATCTAGGCAGGCCTGAGAGCAGCCCAGCCAGGGTGCCCCCCAAGGACTCTATGGGGCATTGCTCAAGCTGCAGCTCTGTATGCCCCTCTATTAAGGCAGAAATCCCACCTCCCGTTCCTTCTCTACCCAGGGACAGCCCTCAGTAGGCTTGGTGGCAACGACTAAGTCTAGTTTCTTTCAGTGAGTACACCTACAGCTCTCTGGGGCAGAGGATTTTAGGAATGGAATAAGATCACCATACGTAAACGTAATATCATTACACGTACTTTTATCCCCAAAGTTCTTCCCCCCACACACTGTTTCATGTAGCTGTGTAGCCCCGGGCAAGCTATTTATTTACTCTTAGCCTCAGTTCAAGCCTTGTCTGTGAAATGGGCACAATAATAATGCCCACTGCATAGGACTAACATAAAGATGAAACAAGATGATGGAAACACTGCTTAACACGGTGACTGACACACGGAAAGTACTCAGAAAAAAATGTTGGTGAGTAGGAGTAATATGTTTTGTCTTCACACGGATTCTGCAACCCAGAGAGGTTCACTGGGTGTCCGCTGGTGCACAGTGAAGACACAGCATTGGTGAGGATCCTGTCTCCAGCAGCATCCTGACGCTCTCCCTCTAGCACTCGCCTCCCCTCTGCTCTTTAAAGTCCAGAAAAGGCACCAGCACAGGCTTCGGCAGACCTTGGCGGAGGAGCCACAGCGGAGGGGTGGCAGAGACACCGTGATGGGGAGAAAATGTCCACTTTCTGCCCGATTCCCTCGCGCGGTCCCCACTCCCTGGACTCGGCTGAGGGCTCTGCTGGAGGTGGGGTCCGCGCTGGCGGGAGAAGATGGGCTTCCCCAGGACCTCCCCGGCCCTCTCGGCTTACTCCTCCTCTGCCTCACCCAGCCCCCAGGGAAGGGGCGCGAGCGGAGGGTGGCAGGCCGGCGGGCACGCAGGGAGGACGCTGTCACCGGGCGGCTGGGCCGGCGGCGCGGCAGGCTGGTGCCAACGGCAGTGGCGGCGGGGGGCGGGAGGGCATCCTCTCCTGCAGGCGCCCGGGCCCGCGCGGGGCCTGCGCTTCCCACGGACGCTTTTGGATAAACAGCCTCCCCCGCCCCGGTCCCCGGGGAAGCGCCGCCCGCGAGGAGCCTCCCGGAGCAGCCGACAGCGCCTCCCGCCGCCGCGCGCCCGTAGCCGGGACCCCGCGCCCTCCCCGCCCATGCCAACCCCCGCGCGCCCCAGGGTACCTGCGAGCCCCCCCATGGCCGCCGTCCCCGGCTGTCTGTACACCACGGTCCAAACAAGGAAGATGGAGAAGCCGGCCGCGGAGCTGAGGCCGGAGTAGGCGGCGCGGAGGCCGAGCTGCAGGCGGGACGGGGCCATGGGGCTGCGGGCGCGGGACGGGGAGGGCGAGCGCCGCGACAGTCACAGGTGCAGGGCCAGAGCCGGGGCGGTGAGCCGGGAGCCGGGAGCCGCCGGCCGCCCCGCGCTCCGCCCCCGGCCCGCCCCCCGCGCCGCGGGCACAGCGCCCTCCCCGGCCGGAGGCCGCCCGCGCCCGGAACCCGCGCGGCGCGGCCGGAGCTTCTCCAAGTGAGGTGCTGGGGCCGCCCGGTTGTTTGGGGGTGCCTGGGAAAAAAAAAGTCACGTTCCCGGCCTCATCCTCAGACTTACCCTGTCGAGACATTAGGGGCTGGGCGAGGCCCGGAAATCTACATTTACACAAGTCAGGAGCGGCGAGGACTTCAAATTTTTTCTCTCTGATCACAATTCTCTTTTCAAATTTAAATTTCTCTTTAAAAATTAAGATGTAAAAATTGAGAAACATGCAAGTACACAGTGAATAGGATTCCCTCCACCCTGTCCCTTTCAACCAGGTGCCCTCCCCCAGACGTTGTGCGCATCTCAGAGGATTCTCCACACTGACATTTGAGAACCCCTGCACTGTGACCATCACCTCTTAACCTCAAACACTTGACGGGCGCTGACAGCTTCCCCTTCCTTTCACCGCCATAAGCTTCACTCCCACCCCAAATCCCTACCAAACATCACTCCCACTCTCAGAATCTATACAGGAGTATATTGAGCTTCCCCTGTGAGCCCGCTTCCTCCTGGGAGCTGGGAGGGAAAGTCGAAGACAACACAGAGCCTTCAAGCACATATAATCTGGTTGGGGAGGCCCATCATCACATCCCTGCACAAAATAAGTAGCCAGTATCCCTATTAGTTTCCTTTTGTGGCTCTAACAAATCATGACAAATCTAATGGCTTGAAGCAACAAATATTTATTCTCCCACAGTTGTGCAGGTGAGGAGTCCAACAGTAGGTCTCATTGGGTTAAAACCAAGGAGATGGTAGGGCTGCCCTGTTTCTGGAGGCTGGAGGGGAGAATCAGCTTCTTTTGCTTTTCCAGTTTCTATAACCACCTCATTCCTTGACTCATGGCCCTCCTCCTTCATCTTCAAAGCTGACAATCACATTACCCTGACCTCAGCTACTGTTGTCACACCTTCTCCACTGATGACTCTGCTCCCTCCCACTTTCCTCCTAAGGACACTTGTGACTAAGAATCTGGATGATCTGGGGCACCTGGGTGGCTCAGCTGGTTAAGCGTCAGACCCTTGGTTTCCGCTCAGGTCATGATCTCAGGTCAGGGTCTTGAGATTAAATCCCGAATGGGGCTCTGTGCTTGAGATCCTCTCTCCCTGCCCCACCCGGCCAAGTGCAGTCTCTCTCATATAAACAAACAAACAAACAAACAAACAAATAAAATCTTAAAAAAAAAAGAACCCAGATAATCCAAGCTAATTTTGCCACTTCCTTACCTTAATCACATCAGCAAAATTTCTTTTACCATTACAGCAACATATTCACAAATCTTGGAGATTAGGACATGGATATCTTAGGGAGGCATTATTCTGCCTACCACAACCTTCTAGAATGTAAACTCTGTGAATAAGGACTGTGCCATTTTCATTCACACAGACACCTAGAAGGGTGCCTGGCACCTAGTACCCCTTAATGAACATTGTGGAATAGGTGAAGGCAGCAAATGGGGTAAGCACTAAATAATGATAAAGGTGATCGTTATAAGAAGTCCAGGCAGGACAAGATGAATTGCCCGGGGAGTCATATAAAGCTGTGTGAACCACACTTGCTTCACTTCAGAATAGTCTGGGAGCTTCTCAAAGAAACAAACAAACCAACAAAAAACCCAGACTCCATCCATGGCTTCTTAAATTTGAATCTTGGAAGTGTATTTTTTATGCGGGCTCCATCCCCAGACCCTGGGATCATGACCTGAGCTGAAGGCAAATGCTTAACCAACTGAGCCACCCAGAGGTCCCTCGGAAGTGTGTTTTTGAATGAGAAGTAATTTTCATGTGATAAGCTCATTCACTCAGCCCGTCTTCGGGAGCCGGTGATGCAGTCAGAGAAGAGAGTGAGCCCCCTGGTTCAGAGTACCCTGCCACAGATGACTTTAGTGCTGGCTGGGCTGGGCTAACACTCCAGGTGATGGGAATGGCACGTGTGCAGCCCAGGGGGAAGAAATAACATGGCAGATTTGGGGAAACTGTAAAATAGTTTGTGGCCTGTGGGTGGAATAGTGGATTTTGAAGTTTGAAATATTCTGAACATAAAGGGCCATTGTGCTCTGCTAAGGGGAGGGAAGTAAGAGCTCTGTTCTAGAAATGTGGCCAGGGTAATAGCATGAGGACCAGCTGCGCATGAAAAGACTAGAAGCGAGCTCATTCAGACAAGTCCTTCCCCTTGCTGTGCCTTAGCAACCTCATCTGTAAAATGTGCACAGCAGGGATCTCGACTTCCGGTGTTGTGCCGAGGAGTCGGTGCTTAGAAGCGTGCCTAGCACATAGTAAGTTCTCAATAAGTATGATTAGCTACAGTACTGCAGCTGCTGCGGCAAGAGATGGGGGTGCTGAAAGGGGGTTCCGCTGAGAGAGTGACAAGGGAAAAGAGGGAACTGATTCAATAGATACTGAAGCTGGGGCACCTGGGTGTCTCAGTGGGTTAAAGCCTCTGCCTTAGGCTCAGGTCATGATCCCAGGGCCCTGGGATTGAGCCCCGCATTGAGCCCCGCATCGCATCGGGCTCTCTGCTCAGCAGGGAGCCTGCTTCCTCCCTCTCTCTCTGCCTGCCTCTCTGCCTACTTGTGATCTTGTGATCTCTCTGTCTGTCAAATAAATAAATAAAATCTTTTAAAAAAATAGATACTGAAGCTATTTGAACCTTAACAGTCATATAGGAATTAATTATCTGGGCGGACAGAAATGAGGGGAGTGAAAATATTCTGAGGGTACGTCGTGGGAGTATTGGAGAGCAGCAAGCAAAGGTGTCGCTCTGCAACAGGAGATCGTACAAGACATTAAGGAGAAATAATTACCTAACTGTAGCTGGCCCAGGTTGTCCAGAAAGGTTAGGAGCAAACTGAACCTTCTTCTTCTTCTTCTTCTTTTTTTTTTTTTTTTAAGATTTTTATTTACTTATTTGACAGAGAGAGAGAGAGATCACAAGCAAGCAGGGCAGCAGGCAGAGAGAAAGGGGAAAGCAGGCTTCCTGCTGAGCAGAGAGCCCAATGCAGGGCTTGATCCCAGGACCCTGAGACCATGACCTGAGCCGAAGGCAGAGGCCCAACCCTCTGAGCCACCCAGGCGCCCCATGAACCTTCTTCTTGATTGTGGAGGTAATATGGAGCCTTGGGAAGATTTTATACTCAGATGGGGTTGCCACTTACTCAACAGTGTGACCCTAGGCAAGTTCCCATAACTCAACAGAACTTTCTAACTTTCTGCCAAGAAACTACTCCAGGTCTGTGCTCTCCAAAATGGTACCTGCTACACAGGTGTGGCTACTGAGTACTTGGTACCGGGCTAGCGTGACAGAGGAGCTGAATGTTTAATTTTTAGTTTTTAATTTTAATTTAGATAGCCACAGGTGGCTAATGGCTACTGCGATAGCACAGGAAGCTCTAGGGACCCCTGTTGCTCTGCGTGTAAAATGGGAAGGATGATGACACTTAGTAGGCTTGTTATAACAATTGAGACATATAGACATACTGCAGTTAGAGCACTAAACCCAACTTGTCATCCAACAAGTTATTTTTGCCATTCTTAAGATGGTTATTATTGTCCTCATTGAACAGGAGTAGCAGGAAATAAGCCATGTCTTAGGAAGATTACTGAGACTGTGATGTCCAGGTTAGATCTGACAGGAAAAGACAATTGTAGAAGAGAAAGCATTCATGAGACTAGTCCAGTGGTAAGGTGTGGGACCACTAAGGTCCTATCTGGAGAAAGGCCACGACAATGGGAAAGAATGGACGGATTTCTGTTGTATTCTGCAAAGCACAGGAGTGTGCCCACATACACATCTTCCTACATCAGCTTTCTTTCCGAGGTGCTTTCAGAGAGCACATTCCCGTCCCAACCCAAGACAGACACCATAGCGCGATCCCCACCTTGAGATAGACAGCCCCTCTCCTTGCTCACTAATACTCACCATTAGGGACCCTTCTTCTGGCACATCACCCACTAAATTTGAACTTGGAACACTTCCCAGTGTCCTTGCAGTGAGACTGATGCCACAGGATTAAGTTCTGAACAATGGAATCAAAGTGGAAGCAATGTGTGTCTTTTCCTGGCCGGACCCATAAAAATCTTCTGCATACCCCCAATTCCCTATTTCCATTCTGTCAGGATTTCGGGGGCCAATGAAGGTGGTGGACCCACATGTTGAAAGGCGCTTGGGACCCTGAATGAATGGAACAAAACCACTCACTCTGTCCCCATGGAACTGTAATGCGAGTGTTGCGCTAAACCACTGAGATTTGCAGGTTGTTACAGCTAACCTGATTACCTTAAGACACCACCCCTCATCCCATTTCAGGTCATGTAAACAGATCCCATAAGGCTAACCCTGTCTGAACTACCCGGCCCTCAGGAGTCACTTTCAAATTGGGCCCCACCAATATTAAGACAGACTCTCCCACCCGCAGGCATCTTGCCTCCCAAGACATTCCTTCCTCACTGCCCCAAAGCAGGCACATTCCAGACACACATCTCCCCCAACACTACGTCAAGGATAACCCCACAGAGCTGTATTTGGGTTGACTGAGTTTATTGGACTCGCCAGGGCTTCCTCCTCTCTGCTCCTTACTCCCCACACAGAGGGATCTCGCATGCCTTCTGGGCATGTCCTTGTTTACTGTGGCTCCAGCCCAAAACCCCAGCATCATTTCTGAGTCCTCTCTTTCCTTCCTCCCCACATCCAATACATTATCATTCAGCGGGGTCTGCCCTGTCCTTCTTCACCTTCTCCCTGTCACCACCCTAGTCCAGCCACCACCATCCCCACCTGCCCACTGGCAAGAGTCACTGGCAAAGAAGCGGATGCGGGAAGATGTGTATGTGTGGGCACACTCCTGTGCTTTGCAGAACACAACAGAAATCCGTCCATTCTTTCTCATTGTCGTGGCCTTTCTCCAGATAGGACCTTAGTGGTCTCACTCCTTACCACTGAACTAGTCTCATGAATGCTTTCTCTTCTACAATTGTCTTTTCCTGTCAGATCTAACCTGGACATCACAGTCTCAGTAATCTTCCTAAGATTTAGGTCCTCTCGCTTCCAGCCCATTCTCCAGCCAGCAGCTGGCACAATCTTTTAACCATAACAAGCAGAACATGGCACTCTCCTGCTTAACCCCTCCGTGGGCTTCCCATCTCTCGTGGAGTAAACTGGTCGGGGCCTTGCCACTCCAACTACTCTGACTGGTCATCCCAATTCCGGCACACGGGCCTTCTCTCTGTTTCTCGAATGTGCCAAGCTTGTTCCTGCCCCAGGGTTTTTGGACTTCAGGCCTGGAAATCCCTTCTCTGAGTGCCTAGAAGATCAATTCCTCCTCCTCGTTCATCAGCTCAGACTCTACTTCCTCCGAGAGGCAATGCTGTCCTCCCTCTCTTGAGTACTGTCCGCCACCTGGTTTTATGTTTTTCATGGTACCCAACACTATGTGAAATTGTGTTTGTCTACCCTTGTGGGTCCCCACTTCTCCTACCCCTTTTGGAATATGACCTTCAGCGGCTTTATTTGATAGGGTCCGACTCCCCTTGGTTTGCCCAGGGCTGTCCTGGTTTTACCACTAGAAGTCCCACATCCCAGGAAGTCCCTTAGTCTAGGGCAAACCATGACAGTCACACTATTGCCTGCCTCGATTGCTTCTGTATTCCCAGGACCTAGTCTAAGGCCAGGTACCTAGGAAGAAACTCAGTAAACATTTGTACAATAAATTTAACAATGGATGGCTCTCCGTAAAGAATTCTTTGATCCTAGCTCTAGGGGGCAGCCTTCTCCAACCTTGCATCTTGAGGCCGGGCTTTTGGAAGTCGGGCTAAAAATCTCCTTGCTTGAATTTAGGTGGTGAGTTCCATAAGATTCTCCCCAGACACCGCATAGGCCCCCTTGGCCACCCTCCAGCTCTCGTGGAGTTCGAGGCTGAGGCCCTGAATAAGATCTCCATGTCCTTCCTGAAGCTTTGTCTTCCTGCTGAGGCCAGACAGAGGGACCAGAGCAGAAAGGACTGTTCTAAAAGGGGGAGCAGGGCGCTCACTGAAGGGAGGATCTGGGCCCATCATGAGCAACCCAGCTGTGCAGACTGTAGAAAAGCATCCTGAGCTGAGGACTCCCCACTTAGCCCCTTCCCCCCACCCCGGGCTCCTCCCAGGAGCTGTGGCTGCCTTCTGCCCCTAGAAGAGGGATGGCTTTGCTTCTTAGGGCGAGAGTGAAACTGCTCAGTCTGCCTTGTCACTGAGACCCCACTTCCTCTCCCTGCCCACTGACAGCCTAGAAGTCCACAGAGTGGGCAGGGTGCTGGGTGAGAGGATGCTGAGCATGGGCCGCAGGTCTTTGAAGTCAAGTGCTAAGTGAGCATTGGAGGCAAAGCCAGAGGCAGCTGGTGGGGAGTGTGTGTGTGTGTGTGTGTGTGTGTGTGTGAGAGAGAGAGAGAGAGAGAGAGTCTGTGTCAGAGAGAGAGAGAGAGATCATAGCCGCCATACCGTTTGGGAGGGCAGTGTGGGTCCCAGGCCTGCTCACCTCTCCTAGTATACCCTGGGGACCTCCACCTTCCGACCTGAACCCTCAACCGCAGGTACTGACTCTAACTCTCTTTCCCTTTCCCTATGGGCTTGCCGTTGGGTGGGGAGAGAGAGAGAGCCTGCCCTTCACCTCCACATGGGACTTACTCCCTGAGCTGTGGGAAGTGAGAGGACTGAGGGCAGGAGGGGAGAGGGCTAACATTTCCTGCAGGACAGAGCCTGGCTCAGGGAAGTGTAGAGCCTGCCCTGTTGATTCCAGTTTGGTGACTGGATTGATTGAATGAGAAAGTTACCCCAGAGGTTTAATCAATACATGTGGGTCCTGCCCTGGTCCAGCTGCAAGGACACTGGGAGAGGTAAAGGGACTAGAAATAAGGATGTCACCTGTGCTTGGTCCAGAGCACGGGAGAGCACGGGGACCCAAGAATAGGGGCCTGGAGGGTGGCCACATCTGAGGGTGCTTCGTGGAGGAGGGAGGGTGGGTTAGAGATGGCCTGCTGCAGGGGGAGGAGTGGAGAGTGGGCAAGAGCTGGGTGGAAAGGTACCAGGAAGGAAGACAGATCTGGGCCAGCCATGAGGGAGGTGAAAAGGACCCGTGCAGGAGAGGAGGAAGTTCATTTACCTGCTGAATTCAAGAAACCTCCCTTGAGGATCTTCTGTGCATGAGACCCTGACTGTGTGGGGTGTGTGGCCTTGACAGAGCAAAGCCCGGTCCTGCCATTTGGGAGATCATATTCCCTTGAAGGAAGAACCACAATCATAACTAGGAAGAGATTTCATGTTGGCTGTGGTGAGCACCAGGAGTGTGGCCTTGCAGGCCATGGGGGCAGCTGGCTCCGAGGGCCCCACTAAGTACCTGCTTTCAGCTGAGGCCTGAGGTGCCTGGGCTTAGGGAGAACCAAGGGCATCAGGGAAGATGAAATCAGGATTCAGGCCTCAAGAGGCCTCTGTGGAATGAGAACAGAAACTCAGAGGTGGGCTTGCTACCTGTCCCTGCACGGTGTTTAAGTGGAGTGCACTGACTCTCCATTTCTCTGGAGGAGGGGCCAAGGCCAAGGGCAGGAAGGACTTCCTGAGGCCCAGGCCTTGGGGGGAGGTCTGAGCCACTGGTGCTGTCTCCCCATCCTGGAGCTGTCACCAGGAACGGAGGGAGTGACCTATGACTCTCTCTCTCTCAGTCAGAATTGTAGACCCCTCTCTTTTCTGTTTCACTCTCTGGACCCCATCCCTGTAACCTCCCCTGGGCTTCTCCCAGGTCCTGTCAAGAGAGAGGAAATGGGTAGTGGTTCTGCTGCCAGGAAGTCTTTGGACTCATCAGTTTCCTCCCTGGCCCCAACTCTTCCTGACTGGGATCTGGGGGCAGGATTGAGGTCTGCTCTGAGGCGAGGACGGGGCTTCTCTCCCTGGCCTGCTTACCTGATTCCCCACATCCTTTTCCCTTCTCAGCCAGTGTTCTAGATCCAGAGAGAATGGAGCATCTCACGAGCAGCATCAGGGACCCTCCCAGGAGACACCCTCGGGCTCCGGCAGCTGCTCCTGCCAGGGTTCTAGAACATGAGGGTCAAGTGGGTGCAGAACAAAGGCCATGGGCCTAGGATGGGTTGGAAGACTGGAGTGCTTGAGACTACAGAAGGCGGGAATGCTGGAAAGAGGCAAGGGGGAGGAGGTCGAGTGGGTGGTCAGCCTCAGGGAATGGCTAGGAGTGGTGTGTGCTGGGGCAAAGGCAAGTGTAGGCTGGGAGTCCTGACAGAGCTGCAGGGGTGAGGGGGAAGGAGAGGTGATCAGAGCCTGAGGGGCCGTGGCTACAACTGGCCTGGAGTGGCTGCTTCCCTACACTGATCACTCAAGGTCAGATACATGTCTCCTGGGTATTTGGGATACACACACACACACACACACACACACACACACACAGCCCTTGAGAAGTAGCAGCTTGAAAGAAAGCAGCTCCTACTTTATGCACATTCATAGAACAGCACATTTGCCTGCTAGGCAGGCCTGTTCCCTCCCACGCAGCTCCAGACCTGTCCCTGCCTTCCCTCCTGCTCTCCCGGCCTCTCCTCACCCTCCGGCCACTACCGTCACCACCACCCGCCTGCTCAGTGATTGTTTCCTTGCCCCCGCCACACATGACTAGCTTGAGCACCAGCCAGGAGAATATGCCTCCAGGAAATGATGGGGTCCCTGTTGTTGCCTCGGTCAGATCGCCCCGGTCCCCAGCCCCGTCCAGCCTTCCCTCCCAGCTTGCCAGGAGCCCTTTGCTCTTCTCCTCCTACTCCACTGCTGTCAAAGTGGCCCATGAGCGCCGGGCTGGAACCTGCTGGTCCTGAGTAGGTTTGGCTCCATGCCCATTAAGTGTTCCAGCTCCGGGCCTCAGCCCCCCACCCCAGGAATGGGCAGGGAGGGGAGGTGGGAACTGAACTGAAACCACCTTCAGAGCAAGGTACCTGGGCAGGTCTGGGAGGACTTGAAACCTTCCAGGGCCAGGAGGCAGAGCCGCCACAAGGGTATTGGGCTCAAGTTCCTCTCCCTTGTCAATCGGCCACAGCCCAGGTAGAATCCCAGCGATGCAGAGGGAGGCTGCAGCAGGCCCAGGTTCCCAGACAGAGCCCTTCCATCCCCTGGTTTCCAACCTGGCCCTTTCCTGCAGTCCCACGGAGGGCCATTAGTTAAAACTTCCTCTAACCTCCCGCTGCCCATCCCCCCCACCAACCCCAGATGACAGAGCTGAGCCTGTGAGCGAAGTCTGCTGCACAGGACAGGAGGACAGAGTAGATGGCAGGGAAGAAGTGAGGAGGGAGGGAGATGGAACTAGATGCCCCGGAAGCTAGACCACTGGCAGGGGGGAAAAGCAGCCCCTCCCCCTGCCCTGGCCCCAGGGATTGGGGGTGAGTACAGGCCCTTGGTGGGCACCAGCTGGTCTCCCACAGTTCCCATTCACTTCATTTCCACTGCTAATCTCTACATCAGATACTGTGCTGGGCGAGGGAGGCCTGACCAGATGGGTGTGTTAAGGAGATAAAGAAAATTCCACTTGGCCCTGTGCCCCCACAGCCCCGGGGCCTTGTGCCCTGCAGCCTGGGGTCTGCTCCCTTCTGGGTTCCTAGTTTAGAGCAGCGTTCCTGGCCCTTGGGTAAATGTGGCAGAATGAACTGAGGATTTGCAGCCAGGCACAGGACAGTGAGGAGGGCGAGGCTGAGAGCCACAGTGGGGAGGCAGTCCCCAAGAGTGGTGGAGTGAGCGCTTGGCAATCTGGCTGCCTGGGTCTGGCTCTACCTAACGAACTCTGCTGTGGGGCTGCAGGTGGCTTACTGCACCTCTCTCAGTGTCCTCAGTGTCCTCACTTGCAAGTAGAAAGTGCTCTAGGGATGAAAAGTGACCTAGCACCCTGCACGTAGTGAGTGCTGGAAGAGGCCACTCTGGGCCAGAGCACTAGTAGCAGGCCTCAGGGCATAAGGGCTGAATGTAACAGAGTAGTCTTCCCTTGGCTCAGCCAGAGCTGGTGGCATGGCTGATTGGATGTGGAAGCAGAGAGGGAGGAATCTAGTTGGTGGCTTAGGCAGTGGTGGGGCTCCTGGAGCAGGGAGCTATGGGGGGAGATGCAGAGCAGGATGAAGGAGTCCAGACATGCCTACCATGAGGCACCTGGGAAGATCCAGGAAGCTGTGGGCTTGGAGAGTAGACAGCTCAGCAGAGAGACCTCGGTGGATGGGAGAGAGCCAAGTCCAAACCAGGGGGCCAGAAGCTCTCCTGACCCGTGCACCGTCCTCCATTATTCCTGGGGGCCTCTGCAGCCCTCTGCCATCCTCCTGAAGGGAACCGGGGCAGAGCTGGAGGAGGCTCAGACCCCGGAGGAGAGTTCCTTATATGGGGAGACTGCAACAAGGGGCCTGCCCTTCAGCTTCCATCATATGCCTCTCCTTCCCCTTCCCTCTGGAGCCCATGCACCCAGCTATGTGGGGAGTGACTCTGGGTAAAGGCTTTTCCCCCATTGTGGGAACTGGCAATGTATTTGAGAGGCAGGATTGCAGAATGACAGAGCATACAGGACTCCTGCTGGCTTGGGTAGAACCCACTGCTCTCCATTTTCCTAGTCAGGGTGGAGCTTGGGTAGGCCATCTAACCTTCTTGTGTCTCAACTTCCTCATCTGTGAAATGGGATGACAATAAGACCTATCTCATAGGACTGTTGTAATGATTAAAAACGTGCATGTATATAATGGATCAAGAGCAGGGCCTGAGGTAGGGCAACTGTTATCATTTATCTGTCCTAACACACCTCCAGGCATCTGATGACAGTCAGGGGAGGGTGAAGGCTGCCCCGGGGTGGGGCACGATGGTTCCCCAAGATGTCTCACTGTCTGTCTTGGGATGTCTTCCTCAGACACACTCCCCTTGTCCCCTGCCCCCTGCAGGCCTCAGTCCTGATTAAACATCTGTTGAATGGTCATTCTACTAGGCAGCCCTCACTCAGGAATCCGGAGAAGGAAAAACCAGGAAAAACCTGGGCTCATCAGTTGCCTGGGGGTGGGGCAGGAGGGGGCAGGAGGCTTTGCCTTCAGGTAATGAGAATGGGACCAGTGGGAGGTCCAGTGAACAGGCAATCACTCCAGCCATCCTCTAGGTCTCCCAGGAGAGGGGAAATGAGAAAGAACCCAGAGAAAAGAAAAACAAGGAAAGAGTAGTGTTGAAGGAGAACGTAGCTAGGGGGAAAGTGGGTCTGAGACACTTCCATTTGCATCCATCTGAATGACTTTCTTTGGACCTCTCATCCCCCACCCCAAGTCCTGCAGACATGCTCAATTTCTCCTTCCATAGCTTTCTCTTTTAGGCATAGAGTCCAGATTAGGAGAACGAATATGATGGATACACAATGCAGAACAACATGGGGGTCACGTGGGTCCTGGCAACCTGGATTGAAGCCCCAGCTCATCATTTGCTAGCTGTGTCACCTTGGCCAGTCACTTAATAACTCGGAGCCTCAGTTTCCCCATGCATATAAAGTGGGAATAAGGGTAGTGTGAGTTCATAGGGTAGCGAGTGGCAGAGATTACGTACATGAAGCACTTGGAAGGCTTCCAGGCACCTACAGGCTCTCATGGCTTCCTGAAAGGTCTGCAGCTACGTAGATGTCCGGCTCCGCTTCCCAGCTCCTTTTCCACCTGCCCATATAAGGGCAGGTATAAAGACAAAATGGGGGACCCCTTTCTGACCCCACTGCCAGTCCCTTGGAACTCCTCTGTAAGACCTTCTAGATCAGGTCACTAGCCCCAGCAACCTAAAACTTCCACTCCCCTCAACTCACTTCAGCATGCACCCCTGTTCCCCCCGCCTGTTATTCTTTCCTGCCAACAGCTAAGCTGTTCTCCCTTCTCTCAAATTCCCAGAACATGGCGGGGACGCCCGGGGTGGTGGTGGTGGTGGTGGTGGTGGTGGCTGGGTTTCAGTGTGGGGCAAAACTTATTCTCAGGCTCCCCACATCTCCTGAAAAACTCCACCATCATTTCTGAAAATGTGAACCCAGCAGACAACCTTGGGGTATTTGCTCAAAATACAGATTTTCCACTTCATGCCAATAGAACGGAATCTGAATGGGGAGGAGGTGGGGAGGATAAAACTTACATTTTGATAAGCTCCTGGGTGGATTTTAAAATACATATTAAAATTGAGATTTTAATCACCATTATAAACTGTATTCGAGAAAATAATCGCGGGTGGGAGATGGGAGCTCAGCGTTCCAAGCAGGAGGGATGGCTAGCGTCTTCCCCAATTCAGGCAGGCTCAGCAGCCAAGTGCAAAGGACAGAGACTGGGCCAAAAACGTGAGTCCTAGGAGGCTGGGGGCGGGGTGTGCGACTCCTTTCAAAACCCTCTTCCCTGTCCTGACCAATTACTGGGCGCTGCGGGTGTCGCGGTGAGGGGCCACTGTCTCCCCTCCCTCTCCGAAGCTGGAGTGGGCCGAAGAGGGCGGCTCTGGGCCATCTGCGCGGTGGTGCACACTGAAGCCCAGGAAGGCGACGGGCTTTAGTCCAGAGCCTGCAGAGGACTCTGGAATCCCGAGGCTCAGCCTCCAGCCGCCCGGCAGCCGGGGAGCGCGCTGCGGGCGTGGTTCTCGCAGATCCCCTCTTTTCCACAGCTCCGCCACACCTCCGGGCCCCCATCCCTCCTGGAGAGCAGCCCTTCTTCTCCCGCCTCAATTTCCCCACCCGCGTCCGTGCGTGTGTGTGCGTGTGTGTGTCTTGGGGAGGGGAGGCTCGGCAGCGGGATTCCCCCACGGGAAAGCAGCCCAGTCCCTCCCCCGGGCTGTTCGAGACCCTGAACCGAAACAGGAGGCAGGACGCCCCTGGCCGGGAAGCGGCCCCAGCCCGGATTTCCCTCCCGGGTGGGGCCGCAATGACTCACCCCCCTCCCCCTTCACCCCGGTTTCCTTGTTTGCATTTCTCCTCCCGGCCACGTGGCGGCCGGTGCCGCCACTCACGACCCGTACCCGGACACCGCGGCCGCGGCGGCCCTGGCACACAATCCCGGGCCGCTCCTGCCCCCTGGGGTTTCTCGGGTCTCTGGCTGGCCCCCGCCCTACTACCCCCGAGTCCCGACTCCACCCCCGGCCCATGCCCGCCCCCTTTCCTGCACCCTCCCCCACCGTCAGGCCCGGCGCCTCCTCCCTGCCCTCTCAGCCGGTCCGGGGGAGGGGAAGGGGGCGGGGAGCGCAGGGGGGTGTGACAGCTCCCGCCCGGACCAGTGCCAGCTGCAGCCTCGCTTCAGTGCCCGGTGCCAGCTGGCTCATTCGTCTGGGACGGAGGTGGAGGTTTGGGGCTCCTTGACGCAGGGGGGGCTCCCCCCCACGCCCCCTGCCCTCTACGCACCTAAAAGGAGCTTCTCCTCCCCGCCAGTTGCCCTGGCGGCGGGTCCAGCTAGGAATTACCCTGGTCACTTTGCCTGGGGCTTCCAACCCACACCCTTGTAGGAGCAATCGGGGTCTCGCTGAGGGTCTCCCCCCGCCCCAGCCTTTCGCTAGAGCCTGCAGGGCTGTGCGAGCTTGAGCAGGAACATGAAGGTGGGTAAGGTGGGGGTCAGGGTGGGGAGGAACAGAAGAGGAAGCTGACAGGGTGCGTGGGGTGTTTGGGTGGGAGAGAGAGGGCTGGCCAGGGGTGAAGGAGAAGGGGAGAAGAAGGGTTTGAGCTAGAGCTGTGTTTCTGGGGGATCCAGTGAGTCCGTAGCCTCATACTGGGAGGTGGCAGAGATCCCTTCAGGGCCATGGGCTGTGGGGTGGGGCAGAAGTCCAAAGGAGACAGGGAAGAAAGGCCTGATCTCCGGCCGCCAGCTGGAGACCCCAAAGCGCGCCAGACCGGCAGGCCCCAGTGAAGGTCTTCCTGTCCCTCCCCCGGCTTCTGGCAGGGTTGCAGCACCTCCGCCTGACCAGTCCAGAGGACTCAAAGGAAGTGGTTCTGCCTGGGGCAGTTGCGCCCTGGTCCAGCTGCCCCGGTCCCAGCCCCAGTCCCATGGCTCTCTGCCTTCCTCCCTGCGTCACAGGTGGGCTGGCCAGGTGAGAGCCGCTGGCAGGTGGGCCTGGCTGTGGACGACACCCCCTCTCTAGGAGCGGCACAGGTGGGAGGCCTCCCGGACGTGGTGCCGGAGGGGACCCTGTTCAACATGGTGCTGAAGAGGGTGCACCGGCCCCGAAGCTGTTCTTACCAGCTGCTGCTGGAGCACCAGCGTCCCAGCCGCATCCAGGGGCTCCGCTGGGTGAGTGCCTATCAGCTGCTGAGCTAGGGCCGGGCGGTGGGACCGGAGGGCCTGGACTGCGAGAAGGAGTACGCCACTGGGGGTGGAGGGGCCGCTGCCGGGCTGCACGGTGCGGTGAGCAGCTGGGCTGCTGTGCGTGTGGGTGGCGTACACAGCCGCCCTATGTGTGTCTGCATGCGAGTGGTACTCACCCCTGCCCGTGCTGGCGTGGCGGAAGGGGATTTGTCATCGACCTGTCACTTCTGTGCACCCCGAGTTAGGCAGCTCGTGTGTTCCCCAGGTGGTGGTGGGAGGCATGTGGGAGATGGGGGCAGGTCAAGGGGGAGGGTTAGGTAAGCTTCGTTGCTCTTCTGGATCTCTCACCGCGGCAATATTCTCCTACGGCGAAACGCCGAACTGCGCCAATTCTGCTGGATCTTGGGGTGAAGTGGTCATGTGAGCACTGCCTGGCGTCTGGCTCTGGGGGTCTCAAGGGAGGCTTTGGTGAAGTTTGGAGACAGGACCCGGAGTCTGCCTTTGCCAAGGAGCCTCCTGGAGCTGTGAGAATGAAGGAGAGGGCAGGAGTGGGCAGAGCTGTGGGGCGCAGGGTGGGCGACGGGATTCAGATCAGCAGAGAAGCTCTCTCCAGCTCTCTCCGGCCACCCAGAGTCCCTAGAGATCCTTCCCCTGAGATTTCGCGTGTGTCTATTGTGTGGGTCATGGGACAGCTTTGGTGGGGGGTGTGGGATGCCAGGAGGGTAACCTGGGCAAAGGGGTAGAGGGAAAGCAGGAGCAGGTGACAGAATTGGGAGAGCTTGTCACCTATGTCTTTTATCAGCAAGTCCCTTTGAGTAGGATGACCACCACCTTCTGCCTCTTTTCCTCCTACCACTTGCCCAACTGCCACTTATATTTATCAAAATATGAGGCTGAGTGAGAAAAAATGAGGTCTGCCAAGGTGATGGGACCTCCTACCCCAAAACGGAATTGAGAGGATAATCTAGGTGCCAGTCCCTAGCTCTCCCCCAACCCCTCCCTCCCCCCTGGGTCTTCCTGATCAGTTGTCTCTTGGGCCTGGGTCCAGGTCAAGCTGGGGCTCCAGAGGGAGCAGGGGAGCGGCCCCTTCTGGGCTAAGCCGCCTCCCCACCCCTCCAGGTCACTGGCGGTAGCTAAGGCTTGGAGCCTGAGGGCTAGAACCCTCCCTCCTTCCTTCTCAGGCTATAATTACTTGTGCATTTCCGGTCCCTTTCCCAGCTAGTAGAGGCAAGATGGGGAGTGGGGGAAAGGGCAGGTGCCGGGGACAGTGAGGTCACTGGAGGATCCCTGGGGACTCAAAGACTCAGGAGGGGGAATGGGGGGGGCAGGGGAAGTGGAAGAGGCCACAGGCTGTCTCCTGACTCTCCCAGCCCCCAGAATTGAAGAACTGGGGTGTGTGGGGAGGCCAGAAGGGTGGTGTGAGGGTTGCTGGAGTAGAAATGGGGTGAAAGTCACTGAAACACAGCCCCCACCTCCCACCGCCAGGTGTGTGGGGGGTAGGTGGGAATGGGTGATTAAAGGGAACTTAGATTTTTAGGGCTGGGGCAAGGGCTACACCCTCTCCTGATGACTGCCTCTGGGCAATGGGGGGATGGTTGTCTCAGCCCACTGCCGCTGTGTTTAAGAAGCCACACCTCTCACCTGTAGATGATGCATTTGGCCTAGGAGGGGCTCACCTGAAGGAACCAGGGGCTGCGCACAGTGGGTAAAGGGTGGATGTTTTAAAGGAGTGGAGGCTAAGATGACAGTGCTGGCAGTCATTCAGGCCGTGACAGCCTCTTAGAAAACCAGGGGGAAACCCATCAACCTCCCTTGGCCTGAAGAGAGCACTTTGTGTTGTGACAAAATCAGGACAAGAGAAAATAAAAGCAAGTTACAGCAGGACGGCCTGAGGTTAGATAGAGAACAGACTTACCAACTATCGCGAAAGTGACACTGGAATGAGATGGAAGGACATCTCCTTTGGAACACTGGAAAGGGAGAAGAGATCTTGTCTGATGTCTGGGAGCCAGAGAAGGATCAATTTATCTAGAGGCAGGGGCAAGGTCAGGATACATCTGGTGGGTCTCACAAGCTCAGAGAAGCCTGGGATGCTTCCCTTTGAGTGGTTGTTTTGGGGGAGGTGGCTCTGTTCTCTAATTCCGAAAACATGCTTTCATCCAACCTGTCCAAACAATGGTAGTAGCTAATAGTTGTTTAATACTTAGGTCCCAGGCACTATTTTTTTTTTTTTTAAAGATCTTATTTATTTGTTTGAGAGAGAGAGGAAGCACAAGCCAGGGGGAGAGGCAGAGGGAGAAGCCATCTCCCTGCTGAGCAGGAGGAGCCCAATGTGGGGCTCTATCCCAAGATCCTGGGATCATGACCTGAGCCGAAGACAGAGGCTTCACCGACTGAACCACCCAGGTGCCCAGGTCCCAGGCACTATTATAAGAGCTTTCCCTTATCATATCAGATAATCTGACAATAGCCCTGCGAGACAGATACTAATGTCGTCATCTCATTTTATAGACGAGAAAACAGAGGCACGGGGTGGCTAAGTGACAAATCCAAGAGGCTCGGATTCATCTCTGCTAAGAGACAAAGTGAGGCTTCTGTCCCAGGTGGTCTGGCTATGATGGCCGAGTACATGGCATGCTTTCTTTGGCTACAGATGGTAACACTGACCCCCAAAGCATCACCCCTCCCCTTGCGTCCTCTCCCTGTCCCAACACACACAGCCCTGGCCTGAGACCCTAGCCATGGCCTAAGGGAACTGGTCTGACAGGTCCCCACGAGGCTCTCTGGCTCAGTGCCGGCCTCTCCAGTGTGGCTCTGACACCAAGTGACAGGGAGGGAGGGTGGAGCTGGCTTGTGGTGCTGGTGCCCGGAAGCTCCTCTTCTACCCTAAGTCCCTCCTGTCTGGGGAGGAGGGTATGCCGTGGGCAAGGGCCTTCACCCCTACTTCTTTCCAACTGAGAACCCCTATGGTGACACTCAGGGTTATCGTATCAGGGACAGGGTCGGCCAAGGTACACAATATTTTTTGCATTGTGTCCGGGTAATAGGCGCCCATCGTGAAATAATGGTTTAATCAAGTTACTTAACACTTACTAAGCAGTTACCACAAGCCAAGCATCACTTCGAGTGTTTTATGTTATTAACTCATTTGACCCTCATAATTCCCTTATAAGATGGGTACTATTATCACAAACTCGATTTACAGATGAGGAACCTAAAGCCCACAGAGCTGAATAAGCAGCCAAGGTCACACAACTGGCTGGTACTGGGGACCCGAGATTTGACCTGGGCGTCTAAATTGGGAGACCCTAGCCTTAATCGTATCTCCTGAATAGTACCGCCGCTACCCCACACCCATCCTAAGTCGTTCCCAGAGCACAGGCACAGGGTAGGGACCCAGAGGGACTATGATAACAAACCCGGGCAACTTCATTTAACGCAAGGTTTTCTAAACTTACTTGCCCGTGGAACATTGCTGAGGGCCGAATTTATCTGTCCATAACATGAGGTGGGGGAAGCCCCAGGCCGTGGAGGTGCCTGGGAGACAGTGGTGTGGAGGTGGTGTGGAGGGGCTGAGGACCTGTGCTTTGGAACCAGACAAGCACAGCGTGAATCCCGGAGCCCCTCTTCACCAACTCTCAAGTGAGGTTGTGTCACCTCTGAGCCTCCTCCTCCCCAGCTGCGAAGCAGGAGACAGACACCTCCCTCCAGGCTCAGCTCGGCTGTTCAGTATGCTCTTGAATTTCTGAGCAGCTGTGAGGGTCCATCACCTCATCTCTCTGAGCTCCTGTTGTCCCTGGCAGACTGAGAGGGAGGTCTTCAGGAGCCTTCCTCAGCTCTGATGGGCCAGAGCCCACTTCCCCTGACCCTCATGCTTATTCCCTGAGGCTGGGCTGGAAATGGCTTCAACAAGGCCTGGGGATCTGGGATCTGGGGTGTGCCCTGCCTGGCCCTACAGGAGCGGACACGTCCCTTCCTAATGTGCCCTCCAGGGTCAGAATAATACCAGGAAGGGAGCACAGGCTAGGGCACAGAGGAGAGCTGGGGCAGGGACAGGGCCACCTGGGCATTTTGACATGAACAACAACAAGTCATTAGCACTCGGCACTGTTTGTTCTGACACAGGGGGGTGGCTTGGTAGCATTCCTGCCCTTCCTCCTTCCCCGACTCCTCCTCCTCCTCCTCCTCCTCCTCCTCCTCATTTCCTGTTGCTAAGTCTCCAAGGCTCTGTGTCTGGCACCAGGCTGGCCCCATGACCCGGGCAGGGATACCCTAGGGACACCTAGCGACTTCCACCCAGCCCCAGGCCAGACGCCTGTGCTTGCCAGACCTCGGGCCTCTGCGTGGCACACAGTGGGAAGATGCCAGGACCAGGCCAGGGGGTTCTGGCCCTGGGCCTGCTTGATCCCCAGCTCCCCAGCCAGGTCCTTTTCAGGGTCCTGAGGGCATCTGGGAAAGCAGGAGACAGAGCTGGTGAGAAGGGGGAAGAGGGGAAGGGGAAGGAGCTAGGCAGGTGCGGTGGGTGGGGTGAGACCAAGAATGTGCGCACTTTGGAGCTTATGCGTGGCTGTCTGGCTAAGTAGTCACTCATACTTGAGTGACTGAGTTACACCGGCTCTTCACCCCGACTTCCTAAGTCAGAGAGGACAGACCATCCCTGCTCCGCCTACTTTCCGTCTGGTCCTCTTCTGTATAGGGTCAGAGGAAATCATGAAGCAAGACGTGCCTTGTAAACTGCAAAGTATTCTGCCTTTGGGAGGGCCCATGGAGGGTCAGGAATCCTGTCCAGAGATGTCCACAAATTCCAGTTTTCCCTCTGACAGAGAAAGAAGGGTTGTAAGGGGCTGTTGTAGCCCACGTCCCGGGACCTATGGGCCCTGGGGTCCTGGATGGCTCAGGTGATACCAAGGGCATGGAAGCCTTGTTAACCAGTGTCTCTACATAAATCCCGTCTTCCAGAGCCGGTGGGGCTCCGCCAAGACTTCCTCCCTCTTGCAGGGTTATGGGCTAGCAGCCGCATCTCAGAGAGCACAGGGCCTTCCCAGCAAGCAGCCCGCCCTCTGCTTCACAGATGAGTAATAATAGCCAACATGTACGTACAGCTCTGTGCGAAGCTGGGCTTCAAACATTCAACCCACACTAACTCACAGGACCCTGCCCAGAGCCTCTGTACTGCTATTATGAGTGTTTCATAGGTTTTATAGACAAGGAAACCGAGGCAGGGAGAGGTCAGGCCATATATTTAGGGTCACACTGCTAGTACACTGAGGAGCAGGGATTTGAATCCAGGAGTCCCCAGGTCTTGCGGCCGGGGACGAACCCCGGCTCGGGATTAGGCTTGTGTGACCCCAGGCTAGGAGCAAAGATGCTCACTTCCTGACCTGTCATGGGCCTTTCTTCCCTCCCATCCTCATGCTCTCTCAGCAATGTCCCCTACACGGGTGTGGTTCACCTGGGAGCCTGGGCATACCTGGGCCCTGCGTAAGCAGAACAGGGATCACATCTCTTGGGGTGCAGTGCTCGTGTCGAGAAGGAAGACAAGGGTCTGGTTGTAGGGTGGGGAGAGGTGGATGCCTGGTGGACGCGGGTGGCCGAGTAGCTCAGGTGCATGTGTTTGGAGCTGGGGATGGCGCAAGGGGTGCGAGAGAAATGGGGAGGGCTGAGGTCCATGAGCTGGCATTGACACGCAGACCCTCCCCCCTGCCCTTAGACGCCGCTCACCGACAGTGAGGAGTCCCTGGATTTCAGCGTGAGCCTGGAGCAGGTACCAGCCGCAGGGGGTGGAGCCGGGAGGGGACAGCAAGCCAGGGCTTCAGTGCCTGAGCCAGCTGTGGCCCTCCCCGTCCTAGGCGTCCACGGAACGGGTGCTCAGGGCTGGGAAGCAGCTGCATCGACATCTCCTCGCCACCTGCCCAACCCTTATCCGAGACCGAAAGTACCACCTTCGGCTCTATCGGTGAGTGGAGGCCTGGGCTGCCTCCTTGCCCGCCCACCGTGTCTCTCCCTGTTACTCTGTTTCAGGCCTCTGGGCCTCACCCTGCTGCCAGCCTAGTTCCCCCTTCTGCCCTCTACCCTCCTGCCTTTTCATTCTCCCTCTTCCTGTCCCCTTACCTCTCATAGGCAATGCTGCTCCGGCCGGGAGCTGGTGGATGGCATTTTGGCCCTGGGCCTGGGGGTCCAATCCCGGAGCCAAGCCGTGGGAATCTGCCAGGTGCTGCTGGATGAAGGTGCCCTTTGCCATGGTGAGCCTGAACCCAGGGTGGGGCCCTCCGGGCTAGGCAGTCCTGGGGGGCAAGCATCTGGGGGCGGAGCCTCGGCGGGCCTTACTGTGGGGGCCTCTTACCCACGCGGTCTCTATTTGTTGCCTCCCTCACACCTGGGCCTCTGCCCTGCAGTGAAACACGACTGGACCTTCCAGGACCGAGATACCCAATTCTACCGTTTCCCCGGGCCGGAGCCAGAGCCCGCAGGTGTCCGGGAGCTGGAAGAGGAGCTGGTGGAGGCCGTGGCCCTGCTGTCCCAGCGGGGGCCTGACGCCCTGCTCACTGTGGCACTCCGCAAGCCGTGAGTCGGGTGCCCTGCCGCCCGCACCCCCCGGCCTTGCATGGCTCTAAGACTCTTTAGTCTTTCCATTTCATCTCTGAGAGGTTCCCTTTCCTTTCGCTGTGTGATCTGGAGCCCCCCTTCTCCACCTCTGAACCTGTTTCTTCCTTTGTAGCTGGGGTGGGAGGCATGGGGTCTACAAGGAGCAGGTGTGCTCAGGGGCAGTGGTGGCTGGGAGGGGGTGGGCAGGCAGGTCCTGGTTCAGGTTCCAGTTCCGCGGGCGACTTTCTGGGTAGCCTTGGACCTCTCCATGCCGGCTTCCTCCTCTGTCAAAGGAGGAGCGCCGTGCCCACATCACAGGGTTGTCACGAGGGCAGGTGGGATTGACACGTGCGAAGCACTTGCCCCTTGTCCAGCATGTGGTGCACACGCAGTAGTGGCCGGCCTGGTCCGGTCACCACCACGGCTGCGGCCAGCTGGCCCCGGGCCCGAGCATGGTGGGCGGAGTGGCTCCCATGCCCTGAGGCCCGCAGTCCATTGTTTGCTTCTCTACCATCTTATGCCTGCAGCCCTGGTCAGCGCACAGACGAGGAGCTGGACCTCATCTTTGAGGAGCTCCTGCACATCAAGGCTGTGGCCCACCTCTCCAACTCGGTCAGTCCGCCTGCCTCCACCCTTCCCCCAGGACCTCCTCTCCCTGCAAACCCCTGTGGCCCCTATGGCTGGGCCAGCAGGTGCTTCCCTCCCCTTCAGCCTCTGGCTTGGAAATGTCCATCAAATTTCTGGCTCCCAACATCCTTGTCCAAAAATCCCTCTGCCCCTCCTGGCTTGTTTCCTTCCCTTGCGTTGTCTCCTGCTGAATCCCCGGCACCTGACCTAGCCCCATCTCTGCCCCCAGGCGCTTGTGTCCTTGAACCTAACCTCCCCGCTAACCTGGCCCTTCTTACCCTGGACTTGCTCCACTGACCCTCCTCTCTCCGCCTCACAGGTAAAGCGGGAATTAGCAGCAGTTCTTCTCTTTGAACCACACAGCAAAGCGGGGACCGTGTGTAAGTCAGACGGGGTGTAGGACACTGGGCACCAGGGGTCTGGACGTGGCAGAGGCCATGGAGAAGTGGAGGGTGACCCCAGGTATGTCTAATGGTTTCTTCTCTCAGTGTTCAGCCAAGGAGACAAGGGCACCTCGTGGTACATTATCTGGAAAGGATCTGTCAATGTGGTGACCCATGGCAAGGTGAGTTCTCCCTCTCTCTCCAGCCTCCTTGGTGGTATCTGCTTCCCTGGCCCTAGCCTCGAGGCAGGACCTTGAATGGACCCAAGATTACCAATCTCCCAGGTCTCCTCCTGCCCAGGGGTTCTCCCACCATGGATCTGCTCTGACAAGGGCTGGGGCGGGGGCTGGCTGCAGGGGCTGGTGACCACACTGCACGAGGGAGATGACTTTGGACAGCTGGCACTGGTCAATGACGCACCCCGGGCAGCCACTATCATCCTGAGAGAAGACAACTGTCATTTTCTCCGTGTGGACAAGCAGGACTTCAACCGTATCATCAAGGTGCCGTTATTGGGGGTGGTAAGGGCAGGGGACGTGGCAAGGACCCTCCTCTGGAGCAGTGGTAGGGGGTAAGGGGCAGGGACCAGAGAAGGCCTATAAGGAGCATGGAGAGGTAGGAGCTGGAGAAGCTTAGAGGTGATGGCTGGTGCATGGGAGAGGTCCATAGCACGCTGAGGAGGCTCAGTGAAACTGGAGAACCCCAGCTCAGTGTGGGAGACTGTGGGGGTGGGTGGCTACAGAGAGGTGGCAGGGCACAGAAGGGTGGGAGACTAGGGCATGAGGGGAGGCAGCGTAATGGTGAGTGGGAGCCACAGAAGGAGGTGGGGGAGGGAAGGGTGGAAGAGGTGGCTCAGGCTGCATGATGAGGACTGGGAGTAGGGAAGATCCAAGGTCATGGGCATTGAATGGGGTGGGAGAAGGGCTGAATGACCTTGTGGGAGCCTTGTGGGGCCCGGGGAGGTGGAGGGAGATGTCCTGGAACAGGGGAAAGGACCTGCGGTGTGTACTGAGCACTGGGTGTGGCTTGTTCTCCAGGATGTAGAGGCGAAGACCATGAGGCTAGAAGAACATGGCAAAGTGGTGTTGGTCCTGGAGAGAGCCTCTCAGGGAGCTGGCCCTTCTCGCCCTCCAACCCCAGGCAGGAACCGGTAACACACCTACCACACTCCTTCGGCACAACTTCTCTCTTGCCCACCTTCTCTCCTTCCGTTTTCCAGGCTTTACTCCCTTCCCCCATGTCTTACCCCTGCTCGCTGGCCTCCCCGGGGTGGGAGGGGCGGGGCATTCGGGGATCAGATGCACCCCCAGAGCCAGCTTTCCCTTAAACCCCAAGGTGGGCCAGAGCTGGCGGATAGGGAAAGGTGATGTGATTCTTGATGTCTGTCCAGATGTGGGAAGTGCTATGGATTGGCTGTTTCCGCTAGGTATACCGTGATGTCTGGCACCCCAGAGAAGATCCTAGAACTACTGTTGGAGGCCATGCGACCTGATTCCAGCGCTCATGACCCAACAGGTAGGGGCAAGAGATGCCCCGTCTACTGTGTGACTCATCGGGTGGTCAGCGTTGTCTGGGAGAGGGCCAGGCACCCTGAGTGTGATGTCAGTGGGTGCTGGGTTGGCCCATTTGGCCAGTTGGCAGGAAGTCCTCATTCCTGTGCTCTTGGCTTGGGTGGGGAGTGCCGTCACAGGGGCTGGGCCTTGCTGGGACACTGCCGCTATGGGACTAGGAGAAGGGAACCCCAGTTCTGTCTGTATCTGTGCTTGGCAGACTTGATATCTGAGGTTCCTCCTGTTCCCCTGTTCCTGCCCTACAGAGACTTTCCTCAGTGACTTCCTCCTGACCTACAGCGTCTTCATGCCCAGTGCCCAGCTCTGTGCCGCCCTCCTGCACCAATATCCTTCCAGCCCCGGGGGGATAAGGAGGTTGTGCAGAACAGGGAGAAGGGGTCTTTCCCCACAGGGCTGCGCTGAGCTCTCCGAAGGACCAGGCTGGTGCCGAGGCCAGCTTGTCTGTGGGCCCCGGGCGTCCTTGCCCGTCCTTTGCCTGAGCTGTGGTGGGTGGCCTGGCCGGCCGTTGTGGTTCCCTTGACTGGCAGCCACCTTCCATGCGGAGCCCTCGGGGGGCAGTGAGCAGGAGCACAGCACCTACATCTGTAACAAGAGGCAGCAGATCCTGCGGCTGGTCAGCCAATGGATGGCCCTGTATGGCCCCATGCTCCATGCGGACCCGGTGGCCACCAGCTTTCTCCAGGTACCTGGGGGTGAGGCAGAGCCAGACTGGGCAGCCAGGGGGAGGCGAGACTACCTCTGAGCCAATGCATCTTGGCTCCTCCCAGAAACTCTCAGACCTGGTGAGCAGAGACACGCGGCTTTGCCTCCTGCTGCGGGAGCAGTGGCCGGAGAGGCGGCGACACCACAGGTGATGCTCAGGCTCTAAGTGAACTTTCCACATATGTGGCGGGTGGTGCATGGGGGATGGAGAACCCCACGCTGATTCTGGACACTGACACAAACACGTCGTTTGCCATCCAGGCTGCACTGCTTGTGGCTCTGCTGTTCTAGGCATGGTCCCCATCTCAGGGCTTTGGGCTCTCGTCCCTAACACCGGGATGGCGCCCATCTCCTGAGGATGGCATGTTCCCATGCCTTAGCTGAGCAGCACCTGCAGGTGCTGTGAGCCCTGGGAGTGTCAGCTGGGATTGCTGATTTGACTCCTTATTACAGTTAGCCCTTCCTACCAGTCGCTTGCTGTTCACCCTCACGCCATGCCTGCACATCCTCCCTCGCGCCTTCTCCCGAGTGCACCTGCCATTCCCACTTCCTCCATTCTGCACGTACTTACCCCAGAGCATCCTCAGTGTCCGGTCCTGCCGGCCCCACCCGGTGCATTTCCTAGAGCTTCTCTTGGCCTTCCCAGACATTCCCGTGGGACCAGGTGAGGTTTAGGGAGGGCTCACCTGCCCAGATGGACCCCTGGGGCACATTGCTTCCTGGAACTCTCTTTCCTTCCTGTGCTAGCCTGCGAAAATCCCAGCATACAGGGGCTGAGTTTCAAGCCCTGGCTTTGCCCCCTCTGGCTGGAACTTAGCAAGTCTGCAAAGCTCTGAGCCTCTGCTGAGGGCAGATGGAATCCAGAGCCAGGCCCCCTACCCCCACTCCTTGCCCCTACCCTCCTGTCTCGCCCACAGGGGTCTGTTGCTCTGTCCCTCGCTGCATCTCACTGCCCTTCTCACTTGCTCCCCAGGTTGGAAAATGGCTGTGGGAATGCATCTCCTCAGATGAAGGTGTCTGCATGGACCAGCTCCTCTCACCTCTGTCTGGCCCCAGCTTCTTCCCTCTGCCCCTCCTTCAGCCCCCACCCCAGGGGCTCAGCCTGGGAAGGATTCTCATGCACAGACACACCCCTGGGGCCGGGATAGGTGTTCACAGAGCAGGAACTCCCCAACAGGCCTGGGGAGACACAGAGGTCTAGGGTCACCCCTCCACCCCTACCTCACCCCAAGGGGTTTCTGTTGCATTTGGGAGGTAATCCGTGTTCATAGAACCAGTTAGCAGTTCCCGGGATGGGGGGATGATGCCTGAAGGCAGCCTCTGAAGTGTGAGGGTTCCTGGGAATCAGAGGTGGCCAGTGCCATCCCTGGCAGGGGACCACAAGCAGCAAAGGGGGATGAGAACGTGTGGCTGGAGCTGAGATTTCTTGAAGAATAGTAGGAGAAAGGGCTGGAAAGGTAGGATGGGGCCGGTTATAGGGAGTGCTGCCCTGGGAAAATAAACACCAGGCTCTCTGTGCCCGGTGGCCTGTCTGCCCCCTACCCCCAGACTCTCACAGGCTCCTTCTCTACTATAGGCAAAGTTTGTTTCTACCTCAGGGCCTGGAAATTTTTATCTCTGGCTCTGGGCCCACCTAGATCCTTATCTTTATGATCTCAGCAAAAATGTTGGGTTCTCAGAGAGGCCCACCCATCTCCTTATTCAGAGCACCCCCACCCTCTCCCCTGCCAAGGTGTCTTCTGTGATTCTCCTCAAAGCCTTAGCACCATGTGGGGTACTTCTTTATCATCTGTTAGTGCCCGTCCCACCAAGCTGGAGTGCTGGCTTCGAGAGTGAGGGGCCCGGACCTCTGCTTCCCCAGGGCTCCCAGGCTGCCTTGCTCATGGCGGGTGCTCAGGAACTAGTGTGGAATTGCCCTCACAGGCCCTCTGCTAGGTGCTGTTGCTGCAGAAGTGGAGGCAAGACACCCCCGGCCATGTGGGGCTCACATCACAGACAGGCGAGGGACAGAGCGGCTGAACAGTGTCGTGATGCCTAATGGCAAAAGCAGGAGTCTCTGGAGACAGAGAAGGGACGGGCTGACTCGGGGTCAGAATCGGGGAGCGTGACCACAGGAGCTGAGAGCTACAGAGCAGGAGGGTCAAGGCAGAAGAGGCCCCACAGTCTGGTTCGACGGGGAGGGAAATCTACCTGTTTGGGACCCTACAGGAGGGAGTGTGAGAGGGAGACACCAGAGGAGGCCATGCTGAGGGGTTTGGTCCTTGTCCTCTGAACAGTGTGATGCCTTGGAGGTGTGGGAACCATGGGTTGACAAGGTCAAGTGTGTGTTTTGAGTAGGTCAGCTAAAGAGCTGGTGATTTATCCAGCAGACAGTGATGGCCTTGAAGCTGCATTAGGAAGCTTGATCTGGCTCTGGTCAGGCAGACGGGTTGGGGGGGTGGGTGGGGCTGTGGGGGGAGGGGCAGGAGGCACCCAAGGGCTGATGGGGGGGAATATTCTGGCCACTGTAGCACATGAGGAGGGAGGCAACTGAGCAGGTGGATCTGAGGTTTGGCCTGGGCAGGGAGGAGGGGCTCAGAGGAACCCCCAGAACAAGATGATAAGCTTTAGGGAAACCAGAGTGGGGCGGCAGGTCAGGGGCTGGAGAAAGGTTGGGAGGCAGGATGAGAGCGTCTGGGGGGATGGAGCACAGATATGGAAGGATCCAGGAGGTGTTGGAAGAGAAGGTGATGCTAGAGGCTGCGACCTCCCCATGCAGGTGGTGTGAGACTGTGGAACTCTGGGGAGAGCTCTGAGACGTGAAACATAGAGAAGACCCGCGGGCCAGGGTCTGAGCTCAGAGGATTGGCCCCATTCAGAGCTGGGAGGGGAAGAGTCAGTACAGGAGTGGGAAGAACATTCTGGTGGACAGAGGCACTGTGTGGTGGAGGCCTCCACTCCTTGCCCTGTGCTGGGGCCGCATGAAGAAGGGCTGTGGGGCCTGATGGGGCAGTAGCGTGTGGGGAGGTAACAGCGCAAAGGGAGGGAGGAGCAGGTTAGGATTCTGGCTGTGCTACTTAGCAGCTCTGTGGCCTTGGGCCCGTTATTAATCTCTCTGAGCCTCATTTCTACTACCTATAAAATGGCAATAATATGAATATTTTTCTTAAAGGGCTATTGTGACTATTTAGATACTTAGAATAATCCTGTCCTTAGCGTGGCACACAGCAAACAGCCAGCTAGCAAACGGTAGCCAGAGGAGGAAGAGGAGGAGAAAACCAGGGCCAAGGGCTGAGGTGTGCTCGTATTAGGATCACTCAGGGCCCATTTGGCAAAAGGGGTGACACGCAGGCACAGGAGCACTGACTTGTCTCTCCTCGGGGAGCCTTGGTGCCTCATGCCTACCCGGCTCAGGTCCACGCAGCAAGCCTGCCGGTGGTGTGCGCCCAGTGCAGGTCTCACGCTCCCGGGGACAGAAGCCTCTGCTCTGCCTGTTCTCCCCTGTGCCCCCTGTGCCCCAGGGCTTACTTTCTCTCCCTCTCAGACCAGGAACATGCCCGTTTGGCTCCCCGGCCAGGACCAGCCCCTCCCCAGCAGGAACTGTGCCATTCGAGCTGGGGACAAAGGTTGGTGGACCCTGCCAGCCTGCACCCTGCTATCGTTATCCTTGACCTTAGTATGCCTGTCCGAGGAGGGCACACTGTACTCCTCAGGGTCTCTGTTCCAGGCTGCCAGACAGGGTGTGTCCCCCCAACTCAGGACCTCCCTCCCCCCTCCCCGCCCAGGGCAGCATATCCACCCAGGCTTCCCCTCACCACCCACCCTGCCTCCTCGGGACCCTCCCACTGCTGCATCTGCTGCGTGCTCACTTCTGGCTGGGGGGACCAAGAAGCCTCTTCCTCCAGCTCAGCCTGGTCTTCCTCTCCAGTCCCCTATGACATTTGCCGACCAGACCACTCCGTGCTGACCCTGAAGCTGCCTGTGACGGCCTCCGTGAGAGAGGTGATGGCAGCGTTGGCCCAGGAGGATGGCTGGACCAAGGGGCAGGTGCTGGTGAAGGTCAACTCTGCCGGTGGTGAGTTTGTGGCTCTGAGCGGGATGGCCCTGAGGGAGGGACCCCTCCATCTGTGCCTGCCCAGATTCCCGCCCTTGAATTAAGATCATCATTTTGATCGCCTTCATCAGTGTTAGTGATGGTTAGCATTTAAGGGCGGTTTATTAGGTCTCCAAAGGGCTTTGCGTGTCATGCTTTGAGAGCATGTGCTTGGGGCTGGCTGTCTGCAGTTGAGCCCAGCCCTTTAGCTCCCTATCTGTGTGTCCTTGGGCAGGATTCTTCTTGATCTTTCTGTGCTCTTTTCAGCATCTGTATAATGGGGCTGATAGGAGTGCCGACTTCACAGAGGAACTGTGAGGACTGAATGAGCCTATCTATTTTAGGGTTTAGAACGGTGGCTGGCCCAGCACTTTGTACATTAATTTTATTATTATCGTCCTCATATATTCATGGAATTCTAATAACCACCTTATGAGATAGGTACTTTCATCCTATTTTCATTCAAGGAAACTGAAGCTCAAGGGGATGAGGCAATTTCCCCGAGTCATTGAGAGTGTCTGGCTTTTGAATTTAGGTAGTCTTCATTCATTATGTCAGTTGGCGCATGTATTTGAGAGGCAGCTATGGGGCAGCAATGTGTTAGGAGCTGGAGGCAGCGTGGCAGGTGAGACAGAGAAGCTTGGCGGTTAAGAGCATCCACAGAACCCCTGGGCCTGTGTTGGGACCCCAGGACCCACTGCCGACGAACTGTGTGATCCTGATCTGAACAGAGTGCTTAACCTCTCTGAGCCTCTGATTCCTCACCTGTCCCATGAGCTCTAAAACTGTACCCATCACACAGGACGGCTGTGGCCATTAAACGAGGTCACATTAAGAAAACACTTAGCCCGGGGCTGGCACAAAGTTAGTGCTTAGAACATGGAAGCGTGAGATTTACTTAGACCTCCTTTCAGGGACCTTGGGCCATCAGAAACCCCTCTTCAGTCTCTGTGAAGGACACAGCCCGGGCCTGACATCTGGAGTCTAGAATAGACAAGAATTAGGGGCACCCAGGGAATAATGGCAAGGAGTGGGGGCCAGAAAAGCAAACACTTCTCCCCCTTCAGGAAGTGGGGCTTCAGGATGAAGTCCCGCGCACCTGTGTTCTGCTCTGGGAAGCACCTCCCCCTGGTGGCGACTCAGAGAGTTGCAGCTGCCCCGGAACCAGAGACCCTACTATGTGACAGGAACTGTTCAGAGCACTAACCTTCCTTCAGATCGTTTAGATCCCCTCCCATGTCAGTAAACGCTATTTTTACTACAAACCCGCTGTTATCTGTGTATTTGCTCAGAAGTCATATACATATACTCCCACACTAACATTATATAATTCTAAAGCTACCCACAAAGTAAAACTGCAAAACAGATGAGAAACATAAATATAAGGAGAAGAGTTGATATTTTTTGGACACATGATGGTCTTACTTTGGAGGCTACCGGCCTAGAGAGTGGGGATTCACACATGACTAAGAACACGGGCTCGTTCAGTAGTTGCTGATGAAAATCAACACTAAGTAAGGCCCACTTGCCACTTTTCAAAGGCCATTACATGCCTCATCTCCTTATTGCCATTGCTTACATAAATTAACTTGTTGGACCTGTGAGTTGTCAGGGTTGGTCTTACTGTCTCCATTTGACAACAGAGGAAACTCTCGGAGACTTCAGTGTTGCCCGAATATTGCCTGTGTCACTGACAATCCTTTCTTATCTTCCTCGGTGTGCTGACCTGTCCACAACCTGGGCAGTGTGGATGTTGTGGGCAAGAGCACCTGCCCAGGACTCTAGCCTGGCCACTGGGAGAAGGGGCCTCCCAGCCTCCCAGCTGGGGCCCCGGACACTGCCTTTGGTGGCTCCCAGGCTTCCGTCTTTGTCCACCACTTCCCCACCCCCCAGCCCAGCCTCTGCTTTCTTTGCAGATGCCATTGGCCTGCAGCCAGAGGCCCGTGGTGTGGCCACATCCCTGGGGCTCAATGAGCGGCTCTTTGTTGTCAACCCACAGGAAGTGCACGAGCTGGTAGGAACAGGCAGGGGGCCAGGGAGGAGCTGGGTTTTGGGAGTGGCAGAGATGGGTGCAGGGGAGGGTCACAAAGAGGGGAGACGAGGCCCTGGCTCTGACTGCTGCTGGGTCTTAAGGATGAAGTGGAAGGAGTGGGTCTCAGCTGATGGAAGGTTCCAGAAGCTGGGGAAGGGAGAGAGCTGGTTGAGAGCTTTCAAGGAGAAAGAAGACCTCCCACTGGAGATTACCCAGGAGATAGGAGCCCTACAAGGAGTGGGGGGGTCTCAGCACTGGGGAGCTGGCAGGAGGATAGACGTCTCCTTGGGAAGCCTTATCCTTCAGAGGCCTACTCCTGGTAGCACCCTTCTCCTCCCCGACATCCCTTTGACCATAGGCATGGAGTCTCTGCCCCAAACTCTCTCCTCCTACCCCGCATCTGTCCCCTGGATTCCCCTCCTGAGCTCTCTTGCACCCACAGACCCCACACCCCGAGCAGCTGGGGCCTACTGTGGGCTCTGCGGAGGGGCTGGACCTGGTGAGTGCCAAGGACCTGGCGGGCCAGCTGACAGACCACGACTGGAGCCTCTTCAACAGTATCCACCAGGTGTGGGGAGCAGAGCTGAGGGGAGGCATGCAGCCGGCCGGCAGGGGCACCCCACCTTGTGTGGGCTCATCTCTCCTGCTCTCTCCTCCCCAGGTAGAGCTGATCCACTACGTGCTGGGCCCCCAGCACCTGCGGGACGTCACCACGGCCAACCTGGAGCGTTTCATGCGCCGCTTCAACGAGCTCCAGTATTGGGTGGCCACGGAGCTGTGTCTCTGCCCTGTGCCGGGCCTGCGGGCCCAGCTGCTCAGGAAATTCATCAAGCTGGCTGCCCAGTGAGTGTCTGTGGGCTGGAGCGGGGGTGTGTGTGGCTGAGTCCTGAGGCGTCTCTGTCCCCAGTTGCCTAATCTGCCATCCCCTTGCTTCCCTGGGTCTCCTAGAGTCTTTGCCTCCCCACCCCGTTTGGCCCCAGGCCCCACAGAGGCAGCGCTGGCCTGGCCTGGCCTGATCCTGGGCCCCAGGCCTGCTGTTGTCTGGGTAGGAACTTTGTGGGCGTGGCTGTTTCCCCTGAGATCTCTGGATCTTCTATCCATAGCCTCAAGGAGCAAAAGAATCTCAATTCCTTCTTTGCCGTCATGTTTGGCCTCAGCAACTCGGCCATCAGCCGCCTGGCCCACACCTGGGAGGTAGGTGTGATCTGGAGGGCCCGTGCCCATCCTGGGAGTGTGGGTTGGGGCTAGGGCTCCCATCCCGGAGCAGTGAGAGCTCCATCTGCCTCTCCTCTACAGCGGCTGCCCCACAAAGTCCGGAAGCTGTACTCGGCCCTCGAGAGGTTGCTGGTGAGTGCTGGGCCTTGGCTCCTCTTTCCAGAAATCCTGATTCTGGGCTTCCCAGCAGTCCCTCTACCTTTCCCTGGCCACTTCTAGAGTTCCCAGCCCTGGGCCAGAGTCGGATTCCTTCTGGGCTGTGTGTTTGGGGTGCTGGCTGCGGCATGAAGTGTTAGCAGAATGAGGGGGGCACAGAGCGTGTTGTATCCCGTGTGGCAGGGGTGGGAACCTTAGCTGTGGCCGTGAGGTCCTGTGTGAGGACCAGGACAGGACACATGTGGTGTCTGGCTTTGGGCTCCGAAGTGCCAGGGGAACATCAGGGGAACATGGGTCTCCTGCCGACCTTCCCCAGGCCCAGGAAGCAGGTCCTGGCACCAGACCCATGGTGGGCCAGAGTCTGTCAGTGGCCCCTCAGGAGATGCTAGAGGAGGCCATAGATGAGGGAAGAGTTGAGGAGCTGGCTGCCCTTACCAGCCCCCTGCCAGGAACTGTTGACGGTTAAGAGGTCTTGGGAGTGTTCAAGAGAGCTCACACAAAGGGTTTTTATCAGCCTGGCTATGAGCTCTCAAGAAAAAAATGTACCTTGCGGCCTCAAGAGATTCAGAGGAATTTACCCACTAGAGAGGGACAGACAGAGACAAAACAAGAGGAGGGACAGAGAGAGAGAGAGGGTTTTCCATAAAACCCCTGGGCCCCTGAAGTGTGTTTGGGGGGGCTAAGACCAGGAAGCCTCACACACAGATGACCTGTGGTGCTTCAGGTCCCCTCCCTCCTGCTGTGGAGCCCGCCTGGGGGAGACCTGGGGCCCAGAGGAAGCTGAGCTCCGAGCAGGTGGTGTTTGGTTGTGTCATGGTGTGTGGTGGTCAGGTCCCTCCCTCACTGAAGCTTCTCCCCTCTCAGGACCCTTCATGGAACCACCGAGTCTATCGCTTGGCCCTCACCAAGCTCTCCCCTCCCATCATCCCCTTCATGCCTCTTCTTCTCAAAGGTAATTGGACCAGTGCTTACCTTCTCACCTCCACCCATCCGTTCCTGCGTCTGTCCGCGTCTGTCTGTATGTCCACCTGACCCTTGGGGTGCTGACACCTTGGGGGACACAGATGAATCAGGAGTTCTCAGGCTAGAAGCAGCGTTGAGACAAGTGCTGGTGACATCAGATGGCCTCTGATACGAGGCCTGAGAGATACAAGGAAATTGCTCCGAGGGGTCAGAGGAAGAGGGCAGTGTGGGGCTGGGACAGGCCCAAGGTTCCCATGATTGGCCCGTCACCTTTCCTGGGCTGTAGGAGGGGGGAAGAGTTTGGGGATCTTAAAGCAAAACCCATCTCTCTGCAGACATGACCTTCATCCATGAAGGAAACCACACATTGGTAGAGAATCTCATTAACTTTGAAAAGATGGTGAGTTCAAGGAGAGTCGGCATCTGCTCCTAGAGTGAGTTTGAGATATGGCTGTGTCCTTGGAAGGGAGTGGGGGGCGGGAGGTGACCTAAAGTCGTTATTAATAATACAAAGATGAATACTTCTTTTGACGTATTCACTCCCTTTCGTGCTGGGGAAGACAGCCTTAATGACCTCACCCGGCAAACACAGCCCGAAGCCCTCCCTGATCTCTGTTCTTTCTCCCACTGCCTGGTTACCTGGCAGTTAGGGTTACGGTCAGGGCAAAGCAGATACAGCCCCATCTAGTTCCTAGGAGCACCCCCACCAAAGGGGTCTTGGTTTGCAGCCGCCCCACAGGCCATGCCAGGGTCCTGCCCCTCAGGCCTGGTCTTGTGTCCTTACTCTGCCCACAGAGAATGATGGCCAGAGCCGTGCGGATGTTGCAACACTGCCGAAGCCACAGCAATGGTGAGGGGCTGGTCCCCTGCCCCCGCCCCTCTGGAATCCACATTCCCACCCCCCACCCCCACCCCTGCCCCTCCAGGCTCTGGTTGGGCCCTGTCTCCCTGACTCCTGCCTCTCGCCCCGCCCAGTGCCACTGTCGCCACTCAGAAGCCGAGTATCCCACCTCCACGAGGACAGCCAGGTGGCGAGGATGTCCACGTGTAAGTGGGGCAGGGCTGGGCGCTGATAGGGCAGCCTTGGCTGGCGTTTCCCTGCACCTGCATGTAGGATGCTGTGAACTCTTCACCCCACCACTCTGAGGAAGCTAGAACCTTCTCCCAACTTAAAGACACATGAACAGGCTTGAGTCCTGAAGTCACCTGTGGAATGCTGGGGCAGAGTGATAGAGCTGGGCCCCAGACCAGGGGTCCGCTTACCCCAGACCCGATTTTTTTTTTAATTGGTCTGCAGTCGCGTGAGGTGGGATTAATTAGAGTCCACGGTTTATCCAGCGCTGTCATTGTTGGCCCTTTATTTTACGTATGTATCTATTGGGATCATAGAACGAACACTGCTGGACCCATGCCAAGCGTGTGCACAGACGATAGCTCCCTCTCCCTGCGTACTCCTCTGTCCTCGTGGGACGCCATAATACAGTGACACAGCTAAATTTATATGGACAGACACACATACACCTAGAGCTTTTAAAATGCTTCATATATTTATGATGACCACAAAATTCTTCAGTTGCCATTGCTTTTGAATTCAGTGAAAGGGGTGTTATGCAGTACGAAATCTTGGGGACCTGTTTTTCGGAGTCTGAGCCCTTCCCCACACCTCTGCTCCAGACCGGAGGGTAGACTGGCCACTAGCTGGGCTGTGGGAACTGGCAGGGTGGGGGGCGGAGGGCGGCAAGGCTCATCTGCTCCTTTTTGCCGGGGTGGGGTTGGGGTGGGGGTGGGGGGGTGGGCAGGCATGGGCGCTACAAAGCGGCGGCTGTCCTCCCCTGACCACTCTCCCTCCCACCTCCCCGGCAGGCTCTGAGCAGTCCCTGAGCACCCGCAGTCCGGCCAGCCCCTGGGCTTACGTCCAGCAGCTGAAGGTCATCGACAACCAGCGGGAACTGTCCCGCCTCTCCCGGGAGCTGGAGCCGTGAGGCGGCTGGGGCTGGAGCAGGCACTTCCGGTCAGGAAAGCCAGGGCCCGCCCGGGGCCAGGAGGCCCGCAGGCCGGTGGCAGCTGGGCAGGGCTCTCCCGAGTGGACTCACGGCCCTGGAGTGGGCGGCATGGAGGCGGCTGTCCCCCGTGATGACAGACGGCCAAGGAGGACCTCGGAGTGGAATGAGCTGGGGCCCAAGGCCAAGGAATGGGGGGCAGAGAGGCCCTGGAGCGGGCGGGAGAGCAGAGCAGGCGCTGGAACTTGGTTCAATAGAGAGCTCTCCACACCACGTTTTTCCCAGATTCTGTGCGTCTGTGGCTTTGTCCTCAGGCCATCTCCAGTCGCTTTGTTTTCATGGTGGACAGAGGGAGCAGGTCCCATCTGTGTGGCGGGTGTGCAGGCCGGGGCAGGGCCGGTGTGGCCCAGGGAGGGGTGAGGGAGGAGGGCCCCTGCTGGTCTTCCCAGAGCACTGGAACAGGAGATAAACAGTTGGGTGTGGCCTGGCCTGTTTGTATGGGAAGGGTGGCCCCTGAGGAGCCTTACCGTTAACAGAAATGACCGGGGATGCTGTGTTCCGAGGCCAGCCCTGTGGGGTGTGTCAGTGAAGTCTGAAACCCTCCCAACCCCAAGAGCTGGGGCGGAGGTGTTGTCTCGGGAGTGGACCCAGGGAGGCTGACAAGCGTTCCCACTGCTGTAGGGGGCTCTGGGAACCAGGCGGAGCGCCAAGACCGCTGACGGCCGGCCCCTGGCCGCAGCAGCTGCTGGGGCCTGGAGCCGCCGTCAGTGGCCAGCAGGGGTGACCCTCGGTTCTCCACCGTGGCCTGAGAGCTCCATTACAGACCAGCCGCCACTGGCTCCTTCCACCCTCCCCTCCTGGCTGCGCTTGCTATCCCTCTGCCTGCAGCACGCCTCAGCCTGGTGGGTGGTCCTCTCCACAAACCCGTGGCCTCTAAGAAATGGCCACTTTGTGGATGGTGAGAGAAAGAGCACTGAGGCGGAGGCCTCTGAGGGGAGCCATCCCTTTCTCAGGCCTAGCAGGCTCCCAGGAAATCCAGTTCTTGAGAATGGTCCCAGCCAGCTCTGCCCACATTCAGTCCTTCCTCCCCTGCCCCTTCAGCACTCCTGTCCCACCCAGGGAGCTCCTCTGATGAAGTCCCAGGCAGGGCTTCCCTCCTCTCTCAGCTTCCTGTGGCCCTGAACGTGGTAGGGGGAGGTTCACTGTCTGGTCTAGAGAGAGGGAAACCTCTTGGTCTTGGGGAATGACCTCAGAGTAGGCACTGAGCGGCAGGGCCTGAGGGCTTCTGGAGGAAGTGGGCCCCTTCCTGGAGGCCAAGGAGGCAGCTGGTGTGACCCCGTACCGGCTCAAGTCCACCTCCTCTAACCCCTGCTTTGCCAGACCTCTTATCCTAGTGGTCAGGGACACACATGCAAACTGTTCCCAGAGAGAATTAGAGCCTTTTGCAGGAAGCAGCACAGCTGGGATTACACCTCAGGTTTCTGAGAGAATCCCAGCAAGTTAAGGAACAGTTCCCTGCCTCCATTTCTCCATCTGTAGAATGGGTATGATGATCTCAGTCCAGCCCTTTGTGACAAATTGAACCATAGCTCGGCCTCCAGAGCCACGGAGACAGCCTTGGCAGTCTGGTGTCCTCGGCCTGTCGGGGTGGGTAGAGAGCACCCAAACCCAGCCTTGAGTGAAGCTGGGCAGAACCCACTCCTCCAGGGAGAGCCTGAGTAGAGCAGATGACAGGGTAACCAAGCCAGTTCCCTAGCCTATGGGTGGAGATGCAAGACCACGGGGCACAGAAGCTTCCAGAGCTGAGCAATCATGACATGAGGCCCAAGCCTTGGTGAGTCAGGACTCCCAGGGGCTCTCTTCCATCTGAAACCCATTGTCTGATGAGGTTTTGGCCAAGAGCAGACCAGCCCGCCGGCCATAGCCCTTCACCATCCTTTCAGACTCCAGAGTGAGACATGCCTTCCAACAATAAAATGGAAGCCAAGCGTGGTCAGGACCGGTATCCTCCGTCAGCATTTCCATTTTCCTTCTCTGTGGTCACACCTATGTTCTGAAGGAACTTTGGCAGCACACACACCTTCCTTGTGCCTTGGACCGCCCTACAACCTCCCAGCTGCCTCAGTCTCTGGGGTACACCTTCTGAGCCTACTGGGAGAGGCCGGGCCAGGAAAACAGTGCCCAGGACGGGCAGGAGGACACAGGTTGGGCACTGGAGACGCTGCTGACTGGGCTGGGTCACCACAGAGGAGGGAAAGGTTCTGGGTCATGGTGGCTTCTTGCTCTGAGGGCCACGTCAGCTTCTATCTGCCTGACAGCCGAGGCATGGGGTGGATGGGAGGCATCTTCCCATGCCATGTCCCAGCAGCCCAGGCTGCCTGTAGGGGACTCCCAGTTAGTGTCCCAACTTCAGGACAGCTGTGACGGGAGAAGGAACTCATGGCACTGCTGGGAGAAGAAAGTGTAAGATGAGGCCTTAAGTAAGTCTCTTACCTAAAAGGAGGGAAAGCAGGGAAGAAAGTGTGTGTGTGTGTGTGCGTGAGTGTGCGTGGGTACCTGTGCCCCACGTACGAGGGAGAACAGAATGGTGATTCCTCCTCTCAGATACACACACATACTTACCCATCCCTCCTCCCCTACCCCTTGTCCCTAGCTTCCCTGGGAAAGCCAGGACGCTAATTGTGAGGTAGACACCAGGGAGGGTCATGCCTCTCCAGCAGGCTGAGCAGGATCTGGTGAGAGGGGAGGGCAGCCTGGGAGCCCGACTGTCTGACCCTCTGGCTGCCCGAGCTCTCTCCTCCCTGGGAGCCAGCCTCCCCCACCAGCCCTGGGCCTCTGGCCGCCAGGCTTCCCAAGCTGCAAAGATTAGTCTTTTTAATATTGCTGTTATTCATAGTACTTATCATGTTGATAGGCTTAGATGTGAATAGTTTCCATCCTTTCCAGCATACTTCAGCCTCTATTATTTTTATATGGAGAGTAGCGCACATATTTTTACCCCCGCCCCCATTTTATAGTCAAACTGAGGCCCAAAATGATTGGCCTGAGGTGGCGTAGCTGGCTAATAAGCAGGTGGACTGGTGAGGACTGGGGTGTGTATCCGCTGGTCCCGTGCTGCGGTCCTTTGCTCACCCCTGCCCTTTCCTCGTGCCCCCGGTGCCCCAGGTGCAATCTCCCCGAACCCAGGCATTTTCTTCTCTTAGAGAAATAGGTCCAGGCATGTACATTCCCTGCACACCCCCACAACTTCATTCTCAAAATCTTATGTAGTAGGGGCTCTGTGAATGGGACAGGCGGTCCTGGCCTTCCTGGAGCAGACCTCCCCGCCTCACAGACAGATCCCGAGCGAGGCTGTCAGAGGGAGCGGATGCCGCAGAGGGCAAGCCCAGGGAGGAGTGGATCCCCACGGGGTCTTACTGCTCACCCCTAAACATTTAGGCACCGCTCTGCCTCCCGGTGTTGGGACTGCTCTCCCCTCAGCAGGGATGCAAGTCCCCTGAGGATCCTGAGTATCAGACAGCTAGCGTGGCCGGCGGCTGGGAAGACTCTGACCGGGCAGTTGACTTCCCCTTCCCTTCCATGGACGGATAGGCCAGAGCGTAAATGCATTTCCAAAATGTATCCTGGTACCCTGCCCCGTACAGGAGTGCTAGGCTTCTCACACAGCGGCCAGGGCCGGGGGCTGGACCCAAGGTCCCAGCCTGTCCAGTTGCCCTGTACCTTCGCCCCACCCAATCCAGGCACCCCTCTCTGAGATTCTGAACTCCCCAAGCCCCAAGCCTCGCTGGACTGGGCACCTGAGGTCAAAGGGGCTTGTAGCCCCGGTGTTGAGTGACTATCGGTTCCTCCCAGTGATGATGAAAGCTGATCCTCTGAAAAGCCGTCTGACTCAGCTGTGCTTTGAGAGTATCTTCTTGGCCATGCTGGGGGCCTTCCTGGAGCAGGTGGCCTTGCCGGGGCCAGAAGGACTGTTGTTGCTGGTGGTAGGTGGCACACTGGTGGCACCAGTAGGTGGCACATGGACCCAGTGACCCCCAGAGGAAGAGGAAGTCTGGGCTCAGAGCCCAGATCCACTTTCTATTGGAAAGTGTGGAATTTCAGTTGTTCGTTCAGTTGTTCAGCCTTTGACCCATGTGGACCCTGGGTGAAGAGCCCTACGCTTACGGCCTCGTCTGACTCTGCCTCACACCTTCTTGGCCCTTGGGGAGAACTCAGGGCCTCTGTTTTCTTGCTGGGGTGTGAGTCGTGGGCAGACAGAGCCTTCTCTGGGTTGCCAAGGGGAGGAGAATGCAGGCTTTTCTGGCACTGAGGGGGACTGTAGCAAGCAGGGGGTGGAGAGAGGGTGACTTTTTGCTGGGGTCATGATGGCAAGGCATTTTTAGCTTACTCGGCCTCCCAGAAAAGCGCCCTATCAAGTCGAGTGGGAGGCGTGCAGGTGTGGGTCAGGGTCGTCCTCTGTGAGGGGCAGTGGGTCGAGCCCCCAGGAGCCTGGGCCTCAGCAGCCACATGGCCTCGACCTCGGGCAAGCCTCTTCCTCAAGGGTTTGGGGTGTTCTCCCACTCTCAGTGTCTTGGCTTAAGCTGCTCAAGTCAACCAAAGAGAGGAGGGGGCACCGACCTCTCTCGGTCATAAAGCTGCTGACCCTCGGAGCATCTTCCCAGGGGTGGCCTCCGGCCAGGACCTCCTGAAGGAGGGAGCGCCAGCTACAAGTCATTTTATTAGAAGGATTTCCAGGGAGTCCCTTACCCCTAAATATTACAGCCTACAGCCTCCCTGAATTCTAGTTGTCTCTACGCAGTCCTGTTATGTAAGCACGTACCTTGGGAAGATGCTAATGGTCTCATGGCCAAGATCCTCATCCTTCTAATGGCCACTTTAAGGGAGAAAAAGGAAAGGAAAAGCTCGAGGCAATGCATTAGGGGAATTTTGTTCCTCACTGAGGCTCCTAGCTCCCCTCTAGATCTGGCTTAGTCCTCTAGGCGGTGCCCCCACCCACCAAAAATAAGTGGTCCCCTTTGGTAACCAAACCCGGTGAGCCAGACAGTGTGACTCACTGAGAGTCATCCCCCCAAACTGGGAAATACTCAAAAGTGAAATGCTTGAACATACTCAGAAGCACATTATATTCTTAAAATACAAATTTGGTTTTGTACTTATAAAAAGGAATCACATTATGAAGAGTTTAGAGAAACTGCCACTTTCTCATCCTTTGTGTTTGTCTTAAATGTCATTTTTTCACAGAGGCTTCCCTAACCATCCTATCCAAATTAGGTCTTTAGTGGCCCTGCCTTTTTATTTTTAATTGAAGTATAATTAACGTAGAGGGTTATATTAGTTTCAAGTGCACAGTATGATTCAGCAGTTCTATACATTACTCAGTGCTCATGATGGCAAATGTGCTCTTGAGTCCCCATCCTCCACTCTCCCCTTTGCCCCACCCACCTCCCCTCTGGTAACCATCAGTTTGTTCTCTGTATTTAAGAGTCTGGTTTTTTTTGTTTGTCTCTTTTTCTTTTGTTTGTTCATTTGCTTTGTTTCTTAAATTCCACCCATGAGTGAAATCATATGGTATTTGTCTTTCTCTGACTTATTTCACTTAACATTAGAGCCTCTAGATCTATCCATGTTGTTGCAAATGGCAGGATTTCATTCTTTTTTCTTTTATGGCTGAGTAATAGTCCACTACAAACATATATGTATGTTTATATATGTATATATGTGAGTACTGTATATATATATATATTAGCCCTGCTTCTTTCTTTATGCATTCATCTCTCAATGGACACTTAGGTTGCTTCCATATGTTGACTATTAAAAACAATACTCCAATAAGCATAAGGGTGCATATATCTTTTTGGGCTAGTTTTTGTTTTCTTTGGGTAGGTACCTCTAGTAGTGGAGCTACTAGAGCACATGGCAATTTTATTTTAAAAATTCTGAAAATGCTCCACATTGTTTTCCATAGCAACCGCCCCAGATTGCATTCCTACCAACGGTGTACGAAGGTTCCTTTTCCTCCACGATCTTCACCAACACTTATTTCTGGTCATTTTGAGTCTAGACATTCTGACAAGTGTGAGATGATATGTCATTGTGATTTCAGTACGCACTTCCTTGATGATGAGTGATGCTAAGCGTCTTTTCATGTGCCTGTTGGCCATTTTTGTGTCTTCTTTGAAAATATGTCTATTCGGGCTCTGCCTATTTTTTTAGTTGGGTTTTTTTTTTTTTTTTAACAGTATCAAGTTGTAGAAGTTCTTTATATAGTTTGGATGTTAACCCTTTATCAGACATATCCCTTGCACATGTCTTCTCTAATGGTTTCCTTCACTCTGCAAAATCTTTTTATTTTGGTGTAGTCCCAACAGTGTAATTTTGCTTTTGAATCCTTACCGAGGTCTGGAAAAATGTTCCTATGGCGGATGTCAAAGAGATCACTGCCTGTGTTTTCTTCTAAGAATTTTATGGTTTTAGGTCTCACATTTAGGTCCTTAACCCATGTTTTAATTTATTTTTGTGTATGGTGTAAGTAGTTCAGTTTCATTCTTTTGCATGTAGCTGACCCGTTTGTCCCAATACCATTTATTGAAGAGATGGTCTATTCCCCATTGTATATTCTTAGCTCCTTTGTCATAGATTAACTGACCATGGATTTCTGGTTCTCTATTCCTTTCCATTATGTGTCTATTTTGATTACCACAGCTTTGTAGTATATCTTGAAATCCGGGAGTGTGGTACCTCCAGCTTTGATCTTCTTTCTCAAGATTGTCTTGGCTGGCCCTGTTTTGTTTTGTTTTTTTTTTTTAAACACACAGTATTCTGTTCTTGTTATGTGCCGGGAACTGTTCTAAGAGCTTCACAAGTATTACCTCATTCAATTTTCACAAGAGCCTTGTCAGGTACTCTTACTTGCTCTATTTTACAGTGATGGGGGAAACCAAGGCCCAGAGAGATCAGAAAACCTGCCCGGGGTTGTATAGCTGGTGAGTGGTAGAATTGGGATTCAAACTCAGTAGTCTCAGCATTGGGTTCTGCTCCCCCAATCCCAGCTCTCCCTATGCTTTGTCCATTGTCTCCCTCCCCCTTTGGAGGCTGAATTTCTTGTCCTCACATCCATTCTGCTTAGCAAAGTCAGGCGAATGAATAAAGACTGAGAAAGAGGGAAATTGGCCATAAGCCAACTACCTTAGACACTAATTACGACAGTTTTGAAAGATGGTAGATCTTCACACACTGGGTAGGAACCGCTCCTGCCAGTTCCACTGTTGTCTTTGGGAGGCCAGAGCAGCCACAGCTGTGCCGACACACCTGGGGCAAGAGGCTGGTGGGGTGCCTGGTGCCAGTGCCCGGCTCCTGCTCGGCGGTTCCCGGCCCTCCCTCCTGACCTTGCCCTTGCTCACTCCCTCGCTGTCTCTCTGAACCTCCTTATCTTGGTCTGCCTGTCTCATCTGCTGCTCTTTGTTCCCAGCTGTGCCTCCAGAGCCTCCCCCAAAACTATTGGGGTTTGAGGACGCGAGACAGAAACTTTATTTTATAAACACCATTGGGTAGTGTAAAACAAACATTAGTACAGCAGCCAAAGGGGGGAAAAGTGTAGGCAGGTGGTTACTTTGGGATCCTAAAAAGTGGGATAAGGTTGAGTTATCTGTTACATTGTGGATTCAGAAGCTGCTGGAGTCCTAGGTCCTGTCTGATCCCTGTGTTGGCTGCCCCTAGCCATGGTGATGCCAAGGGGTGGCTTGGGGGGAAGGGCATTAGATTTCTATGAGTTCCAAGCAAACCTGCAATATTGCCACAAATGGTGTGTTGGCTATGAAAACATTACACAATGAGTCCCTAGACCCCATTTCCACCCACTGCCCATAAGGCCCCCGCGGAAGCTTCCAGATCTCAAAGAAGGCCCCGTCTGCTCTCTCTGGCTCACCATCTTCCGTCAAGACTTTGTAACAAGTGGGGCTGAAAGGCTCAGTTTGCTCCTTCATTCATTCTTGGCCCCTTGTCCGTGTTGGTGGTTATTTAACAACCTTCAATGAAAATACAAGAAAGTAGAGGGGACCCAGGAAGCAGAGGTGAAGAAGCAGCCTGTATGGATAAAAAGTTAAATGGCAGTGCGGGGGTTAACCAGTGCCATGCTGGCCACACCACCGGAGGGGCTGGGATATCTCAATGGCGCCCAGGACAAATATCAAGAACTGAGTCCACAGGCAGGAGCGATTCCTCTGGTTGGAGGGCAGAAGTCCGGCTTCGAGGGAGGGTGGGTTTGCCCTGGGCCTGGAGGAGAGTAGGAGGGGGACAGCCCAGGGGAAGGCAATGCAGGCAGAGGACTTCCCTGTGGTTTGGCCAGCAGAACCAGAAGCACAGCCCGGGACTCTGGTGAGTGCCCTCAGTGGCACACGTCTGTCTGACTCATGCATCCACGGGACTTGGGGGGGGGCGGTGAGTGTGACACTGAGTATCAGGGCTGCCACAAACTTAAAAAGAAAGTCCTGGAAACCCAACGGTGGGACACAACCTACAAGCCAGTGTGAAAGCAAACCCCGCGTGAAGCTATTCTAGAACATGTTCAGCGAGAGGCGACTTCAGACTGAGCTGGGTCACAAGTGACCAGATGTGGGTGACTGTCCAGGTCTCTATCCTGGGGCACTTCCCGGGCCACAGTGGGATGGAGCCTGGAGGTCTAGCATCTTCAGGGGCCAGGGGTCTGCTTCGGAGGGGTCTCTAGGCCTCTCCTGAGCTGGGCTAGCTGCAGAACCCATCCACTTCTGGTCTTGTGCTGAAGTGACTGAGCCTTGGTTTCACGGAGGACAAGGCTGACCTTGGGGTATGTCCCCTGGGCCATAGCCTCTGGGTCCTGATGACCCCTCACCACCCCGGTAGCCCAGAGATGTGTGGGATCTAGTTCCAACAGCCATCTAATGCTGAGGCTTCTCTGTGCTCTGTCCCACGGGAAACCAATAGGTTCTAAGAGCCCGTTTTCCAGCCTGGCCTGAATCCTGCCGGTCCGGGAACAGCACAGCACGGGCACCCTAGTGAGTGCTCAGCAAATATTTGCTCATGGAATTCCCATTCCCTACACTGCTGACCGCCTGACCTGCCTGCCTCCTGGATCCTTGCCCACGTGCCTTCACCCTCCGCACCTGGCCTCACTTCCTGATAAGGCATCTCTCTGCGTGCTCTCGCCATGGGAATACCATCCACCGTTCACCTGTCACCATACCCTCCAGGCCCGAGTCTCCAGGACCCCACCTCCTATGACTCCCACCTTGCTGGCTGGCCCCCTGGGAAGAGCTTTTAATGGAGGGTGGAAAGCCCATGTGAGAACCTAACTGGGGGAGAACTTGGAAAGCCAGCCAGGCCAGCCAGCCGCCTGGAACACCCTTTCCTGCATTTATCTCTATATACACATATGTAATCTGATATGCGCATCTCTACATCCGCATAGATAAATCGAATTTATCTATGAGGCATCTTTGCAGGAGTGTACAGAGGTGTGTTCATACACTGGCTTGCTGGATTTTTCCCAACTGTCCTATCTACTTTCCTCCACGTCAGCATGCATTGGCTTATACAGTCCCGGGGTTGCCCGAGAGGCACAGAGGCATCTGAGTGGAGGCAGGACAGCCCCTTAGGATTGTGCCAGGCTTGCAACTTCATAGGAGGAGTGGAGCCACATGGCTGCTGAGGTCCCTTTCATTCCACGTAATCTGAGTGCAGACCACTGTGCTTTGTAACCCAGACGTGGTTAAGTGGTGTTGATGTATTCTGCGAGACAATGTGGCATCAGTGCCCATTAGGACGGCGTCTGGTTGGAAGTCCTGCTGCATAACTTACCGATGTGCTCCTGGGGATACCTGCCAACCTTTCTGTGCCTCAGTTTCCTCCCCCATGAATGAGGATAACAATAATACTCTGAAGGGTTGTAGAAGAGGGAAGGATGGAGTGCATAGGAGGTTCTGGCATGGGAGTCCCCGGCACGTGCTCAGTCAGTGTTGGCCGTTGTCCTTAAAGCTGACATTGTGGTTCTTGTTTCAGACCTGGGTCCTCAGATGGGCCCTCTGGCTCTATGGGGTCAGTGTCAACCATCCCTAAGCTCCCAGCCTTGCTCCTGCCCTAAAATTCCCGTGTTGGAGGGAGGAGGTGCTCCTGCCTGGAAGTTCCTTCTGACAGGCTGCTCAGCTGGACGGTAGGGCCGCCCGGGCCGGACGGACTCCACACCGTCAGTCTCTGTGGGGTGCCTCCAGCCAGGCCCTTGGAAGGCACCGTCCACCCCAAATTCTGAGGGGTTGTTCTCCTGGCCCAGCCAGTGACCATCTCCTTTATTCCCTAAACTAACCAGAGTCTGAAATCCAGGTGTGTGACGCCACCTGGCACAACTGCTGGCCGTGGTCGCAGCCCGCTCTCTACTTGGACTTGGACTTGACCGCTGGAGCAGTCCAGGCAGACTTTCTGCTTCTACTCCCTCAACCACCTTCCCTGCTCCATGAAAGGGCCAGGCTGATGTGTCAGCTGTGCTTCTGCTGTGAGTCTCTTGCAAGGCAGCTTGTCACAGGCTGTCCTGTTCCCCCCTGAGCGCCACGTGGGGTCTCATCTCCGCACTGAGAGCGGGGGGAGGATTCTCCCCACCCCACCACAGCGGCCCACCCTGGGTGTGGGAGGGAAGCCCCGAAATGACCTTGGCAGGGCTCATCAGGTTCAACCCTGTCATTCCAGAGATGGGGAAACTGAGGTCAGAGGGAGGAAGCATCCCATATTTCCAGCATGCTGGCAGAGGAGGACGTGTCCCCTTACTTCACCCCTGGAGAAAAGTCACTATAGAATAGTCTGATGGTTCATCAGTTTTGCCTTCTTACATGAGGCTTTTCTTTTATTAAGAGGGCAGCATCTCCATGCAACACTGTAAAGAACAATTTACTGAACAGATTTTGCCTTTAATAGGAGGGGGAACTTGGCAGTCCCACATTGCTGCTCCTGGGACTTGGGGAGGAAGGACTTGGAGAAACCTCACCTCCCTGGGGAGGGCCCATGGGAAGAGAGTGTAAGTAGGGGATGAAAGGAGTGAGCTCCTGGGCCCCCAGGAGAGGAAGATGGGTCCTCTGTCTGTCTCTGAACCTCTTGCCCACCGCTGACCTCGTAAAGCTGGAACCTGTGAGAACCTGAACTGTGAGAAGTTGAGGTGCTGACTCAGTCAGAGTTAGAGACTATTTGCATATTATTTCTGGGGTTCTTGGGCTACGTGTGGTTTGATGCTAATAAGAGCAGCCCTTATTTCTGACCCACACCTCCTGTATCTCTCCTTGGACTGACCCTAACACTTCCTTGAGCTTCACTGCTGGTCAAATTTGGAATAATCATCTCACTAGGTTTCTCATATTAGCATCAGGAACTCAAAGATGAAGCCAGCCTGTAGCTCCTTGGAAGGCCAGGACAGTGGCTTGCCAGTAGGTGGGTGTTTGGAGGGTATCAGCCACGGACCAGGCCATCAGTCTCCCACTTGGGATGGAGAACCGCACCCTCCCTTCCCCCAAACTAGGCCCATCTTGCTGTGTCTGCTTACATGACCCATTTTCTGGCCACAGCTAGTATTACCTGTTCTAAACATCTGGAATTACCTGCCTGCTTAGTCACCTTCCCTCTGGCTTCAAACAGCTGTCAGGCCCCACCCCCTCTCCACCTCTTATCCATCTAGGGTCCTTCCCTCCCCTTTTTCTTCCTGGAAGGATCTGGAGGTACCAGATCCACAAGTTCTGATGTCTTTAAAAGGATCAGCCTGGGCAATAAGGCTCATTTGAGAGCTGTGACATTCACCTTGACTCTAGTGAAAGTCCAACAGCCCATCCCCTTTTGGCTTCCAACTGGGCACCATGAGGGCCTGTGTGCCCCTGATAGTGGCCATACTCTTCAGCCTGGCCTGGGCTGGTAAGTCATTATCTGGTGGGGGTGCAACGGTCCTGCGTAAAGAAGCAGAGAGTTGGGGAACTTGGTAGAGGTATGAGCAGAGTGGGACGAGGGAAGGTCAGCTCTGTCCTAGAGCCATGTAGCATGCCTTAGAATCCATCCCTGTCAGAGTATAGGAGTTGTCTTTGGGGTGGAGGGGACTGAGGAGCAGGGCTGAGGGACAAATGTCATGGAAACCCCTTCATGAGTCCTTGGAGGACCAGACCCAGACATCCCTTGCTCCAGTCTGACTTTTGATCTCACCAAGGTTTGTCTGCAGGACTGCTGTGTGATGTAAAACTTGCTGGGTTTGAGTGGCCTGGCTGCCCTTGGTCACTCTCTCCACTGCCTGTGGGTGGGTGAGGTTGTTTGGGGTAGGACCCTGCTCTGGGTAAAACCTCAGGAGATGGGCAGGCTCAGCAGGAAACTGGAAAAGGCCCTGGTCCAGAGGTGGGCCATGTGCTCTCTAGGCTATACAAATGGTCAATGGAATGGGCCTCCGACCCAGTGACTGAAGATCTAGAGCATGGAACTGGCCTATAGTTACTAGCGGTGCAGGGAATGGGACCGGCAGAAGGACAGCAATGTTTTCCTTGGTAGCTGGGCAGAGTGCTGGTGCTGATGTGTTCATTGGCAGTTGGTTAATGGGTGCGGAGGAACGGCGGCCAAGGGAGGGGCCTGAGCTGAGAGGTGTGGGGAGAACCCTCCTCTGCCCAGAGGAGAAAGAATCAGAGCTTGATGCCCAGTCCACCCGACCCAGGACTGTCGTAAGGATGAAATAAGATACTGTATAAAAAGCACCTTATGTGGAGTGAGAGCTCAACCAGCTGAGGTTTGGGTTATGAGTATGCTTGTACCTATTCCTGGCAGAAACCCTCGTTTCCAGTCAGGTTATATATGGAGACCCATGATGGGATTCCCAAACAGAAAACATTTGGAGGAGAAAGCTGCTCCCAGGCCCCCCTGCACCGGGAGGGATGGGGGACCTCTACTCTGGCACCCGTGGCAGAGCAGCTGGGAATCAGTTCTGTCGGAGGCCCTGGGTGGTGGACAGCCAGTGGGGAGTACATGAGAACTTCTAGCTTAGTGTGAGCCAGTGGCCGCTTGGTTAGCCCATCCCAGTCTCAGAAGAGGAGAGCGACTTTAGACATTGGGTCCCTGGGCAGCCATCCTCGAGGACAGAGGCCACAGTGGCTTTAGAAACGCAGGTGGAGCCCTTGCTTCTGGGGGAGGAGGGCAATCTGATCTGGATGTGGGATGGACGGGGAGGTGTGAGTCCAATAGGCAATGCTGCCTTCTTTCCTAAGGTGGGCAGGAAGGGGCTCGGCTCTCATCCTTCCTACTTCCTACATCTCAGAACTTAGATGCAAGACAATGAATCATATGGAGGAGTCACCATCAGTCTTAGGAGCCTGGTTGTTTTGGGTGAACTGGGGCAGGAAGCTGGTCCTGGAAACCAATCTTCTTGGTTGGCTAGGTCTCCAGGGAAACAGCCTCTGGGGCTCCTGGACAGGCACGGATGGAGGATGATGTCCCGATCCTCAGAGCAGCTAAGTGCTGGTGTAATAGTGACACCCAGGTTTGGGACCAGACTCTCTGGGTAGGCAGCAAGGATAGGGAGTGGAACTTCTGGCATATTGAAGTTTTGGAGAGTTCAGAGGAATTTAGCATCTCATGAGACAGGGGAGGCCCTAAGCCCTTCCAGGGGAATGGAGGGAAAGTCTGGGTCTGAGACAGACAAGGCCAGTGTGAAAAAGGCTGTGGCTCAGAGAGATGAGGCAAAAGGGCAAGGGGCTGATGGCTGCCGAAGCAGTGACTCAGGGCCTGGCCAGGGAATGAGGCTCGCACAGGGCCCTGTGTGGCCCGCAGGCACAGGGTGAGGACACTGGAGTGAGGAGTCGGAGTGACTCGGTCCATTGAGTGTCCCCAGGACAGCCCAGCGAGGTACCTATGAGGAAAAGAAGTCCCTGCTACCTCTCCTCTCCCCCCTCAAATCCCAGGGTCGTCTCAAAGCAGACCAAGTTTATGGGGAAGGGAGTTCTCACTGGGGACAAAGTTCTCGAACAGAGATGACAAAGTCCACTCGGCCAGGGCCGTGGGGGGTGTTCTCCTGAGCTCCAGATTGCTGACTAGTCACGTGGAGCCCTTCTCAGCCTGTGCCAGCTGCTGGAATGAAGTGAATTCTTTCCTGGGACTCTGCTGATCGGGCCCATTGTGAATGTTGCCTTGATTTGTCTGAATTTTCTCCCTTTGGACTGTGGGTGTTCTGCCAGGCTGACTGGGCAGGCAGCTGACTGAGCCTTCCTCCTGCCTAAAAATTTCTCCTTAAGGTCTTTGCATTTAGGTTCCAAGGGAGCAACATTTAAGATTCAGAAAGAGTTCCACTGAGCCTGAAAGGACAAGTGGCCTTGGGCCTGGTTGTTTTCAAGGACAGTCCACTGGATCAAAGGCCTGCCACATGGGAGGCCCTGGATCCAACTTGAGGCTGCCTCAGGACATGGTTAACCTTGACCTGACACCTCTTTGATGTAGAGAATACAGGCTCACAGCAATGACGTCAGCTAGGAAACTGTCAGCGACATAAATGCACGGACACCCTGGTCCAAGGGCTGGCCCAGCTGAAAGCCAGGGAGGGAGTCAGCTAGATGACGTGCATCCACAGGGAAGACTGCTCTAGCCAGTCTGAGCACTTGCCACATTGGAGCTGGGCGTGGAGTATTATCGCTGTTTATTTATCTAAGCAGCCCATGTTGCTAGTAAGGATAATGTACTGTACTAAATGCTTTACAAATATCAACTCATTTAATGGTTATAAATATTCTATGAGATGGACTCCATTGTCATGACACTTTCACAGATAAGGAAACCGGGGCACAGAAGGTCAAATAACTTGCCCAAGAGCTTATAGCTCGAAAGCAGCCGAGCCAGAATTCCAACCCCATGAAGTTTTGGCCCCAGAGTCCAGGTCAAGTTCTTTGCTCTGCCACCCGCATGAACACCATATAAACCCTAATCCCAGAATCCAAAGTAGTAAATAAACCCACAACCTTCATATTCACCTCCCACCCAATCCAGGCTTAAATCGAGATACGGTACCTATGTGGAGTCACCACTAGAACCAAACCCCAAATCTAATCTAAGGCAAAAGTGGGATAATTTCTCTTCTAGTCTCGACACACTCTTCAACCCTGGAGTGGCATTAAACCTATCCCCTCATTCCTCGGCCAAACAGCAATACAAATCTGTTACTTCATCGATAAATGTAACTCAAGTCCAAATCCTGATCGTAGCTTTTAATCCGAACCTAATGCACCGTAAATCTGGTCCAAATTAGGTTTCGGTTTCCACATTATACAAATTCCGATGCTAATGGCGACTCTGACCCTGATCTTGACATCCTTCCTCGCCCACAGCCGGGCCCCTAAACCCAGCATTCACGAAATCCAAACCTCAGGAACCTCAAGTGGAAACAAAGACCCTGTAATTACCCTTAAGTCTCAGAATGGAAGGAAAGGGCCCCCGAAGCCAGCTGTCACCAAAGACACCTCCCGACACTGTCTTTGCTGGGGTGGGCATGGCGGGGGTTGTGTTTTTAAGAGTGGTAGTGGGCTTGTACCATTTCTTTCAAAATTTTTTGTCTATGCCCCTTGTGACCAAAAATTTGCTTCTGCAGGCCATGTGGCTGGAGTAAAGGATGTGGTCTGTGGTTACACAGCGGATCCTGTTCCAGAATCCAATTCTGAAGTATACTTGTTCCCCACATGAGCATAAACTAATTCAAAACCTTTCCAAAGACTAGAAGAAACCGAAAGACGGGACCTGGGAGAAACAGGGTGCAGGGGAGACCAGGTGAAGGGGAGCAAAGAACAAAGGAGCAGAAGACTTAAAAGGGGCAGGATGAGAGGAGGGAGATGCCTGGGGAGAGGGCAGGTGAGATCACTGGAGCAGTAGTGACCACCTTCACCTATGTGACAGGTGAATGATGACCTGTGGGTCATGACCAGTCCACAGATCTCTTTCGTTGGTCTGTGGAAATTTTTTTAAAATTGGAAAACTTCACATGAAAAGGAAGGCTTCTCTTAAAAAACTAGAGGCTCTGGCAGCATTGAGCCTGCACCCCGACATGGCAGAAGGGGCTGGAGCTGGGAGTGGCTGTCAATTTCAGGCCGAGCGTCAGTTCCAAGTTTGTTATGGTCCCCACCGATTCCTACTGCCTCCTTGCTTCTCTTAGAGGTCTAGCCTCGTTCAGCATTCAAGTCTGTGATCCTCATGTATATTATGAGCCCTTCAATACGGGTGGGTGGCGGGTGGTGGGGATGAGGCTTCTGCCGGTGCGTGGGAGGCTGCCCATGTATTTCTCTGCAGCAGATGGCAATGATCTTCCCTGCTAGGTGGGCCCCATGCCCCTGTCTGCAAACCCTACCGCAGGGGGCACCTTGAGAGGGAGAATACGACCCTCACAGAGCTGAGTTTGTGACCTTTACTGCCCGTAGGAAAATTAGAGTCCTGTGCATCTCGCTGTAATGAGAAATTTCACATGGACGCTGCCTGCCAGTGTGACCGCCAGTGTCCCCGGCATGGGGACTGCTGTGAAGACTATGAGCACGTGTGTACTGGTGAGGCTCCTTGTCGGGGGAAGGGTCTGGGAGGCACAGTGGGCCAGGCCATGCACACACCAAGACTGCCTGCAGGGGCGCTGGCTCAGGTGTCCGGCAGTTCAGAGCTGGGATCCGTGATGGATGACAGGGCTCCAGGAGCCCAAATGAGGACATTGATGAGCAGTGCAAGTCGGGATTTGTCAACTGCTTGTCCCAGCTATTCTAGGCTGTCTCCAGTCTAAAACCGCAGCTTAATAGATGTTATTTATCTGGAATATCTATCTGAACTATCAGGATTAGCAATACTATTTTGGAAGTTTAAGTAATTCGAAATGCAGAAGAACAGTAACAAACATTAACATAGCATGTATCTCATGACCAACTGTAATTCAACACTTTGCATCACCAAAGTGTAAAAAGGGAGTCGAACTCTCCAACCTCCATGCCCCCAGGGAGCCTGTGTGGTGTCACTGTGACTGTTGGGATTCACACACACCACTCTCCTGGTAATGAGTGGACCGAGCGGCTGGAATACCTTCAATCTGTCATTCCCTGTCCAGTGATTAAATGGGACACACACTACTCTCAGAGGCCAATTGTTTCTCTGTTACTCTAATATAGTTTTAAAGGTCATTTGAAAAAAATTATTTTGAATAATCCCCTTGTTTGGATGCTTCCAGTGTTTTAGACCGCCAGATAAATGGTCTTCTGCTTTAGGACACGAAGCCTCATTAAGTTCACTGTCAAACCAGGTGCCCTGACTCTCAGTTTGGAAAACATGATCTCTAGAGCCATGGTAGGTAATGGCTAGCAAGACCATGGCATACGGTTGTGCAGGTTGTACACTGCACAGGGGGACCTGGCTGAGAAGCCAAGGTGACCAAAATTGAGTCCATTCTTGCTAACCCATGTGCCTTTCTTGGTGAAGAGCTGTGTCTGCTGAGAGAAAGGAGTACCTTTTCCTAATTTTCCCAAAGGGGGTATCTGCTGACCCAGCCATGTGCCCATTGAGCTGCTTCTACCAGAAAGAACCCTCATTCCATTTACATGAAAACACCATCTATACCAGCAGGAGTTCTGTTGATCAAGCCCAGGGAGGGAAACCCAGGTCCAGAGCTCAGTGCCAGAATCAGAGCCTGCCCCTTTCCCCTAGTCTTGTGCCCTATTCAGCAGACACAGGAGAGCCCATTCAACTTGGACCATCGGGCTGGCATTTCACAGCACAGACAAGACTTAGCTTGGGAGCAAGTCCATCTCCAAGCCTCTGATTTGCACTTCAGAATCCTTTTCCCATAGAAAAATTATGGATGACGTTTGAGACCCTAAATCAGCCCTTGAAAGTCTGTTTAGCATAACATTGGCGGAGTTAAGAACTGGTGGATGGTCAGGACTTAGAACACAGCCTGTCACCAAGGAAGTGATCAGAACACGTGTGTTGGCTGAACACATAGTCTGGCCTGCGGTTCTGATAACACAACACCATCCAGCAAGCTCACTAACGGATTCCGAATCACTTTGTAACAGTGTTTCTTCTCTGGGGGAAATTACCCCCACCATGTGCTGGAGAGGAGCTCCGAGTCCCCAGGAGCATCCTTCCTCTTCCTCCCCACCCCCACTCCACCAAGCCTGCAGGCCAAGGGAACAGAGAGGCAATATGAACGTCCTTTTCTGAACTCACCTCCCCCACCCCCTTCTCTGTGGCCATTGCCAAGTGTTGTAAAGAAAGAAGGGAAGTTGGTATCTCAGGAAACAGTTCTTAGAGTTCTTAGTCCCGGAGGGCCTGGGTGGAGTTCACCCTTGACTGTGACTGGGAGTTATTATAGTAAGGGATGTTCCTAAGCGAGGCCTTATCATTTGGAGAGGGGCAAGCCTGTCCTCTATCAACGTATCTTGAAGAAAAGTCAAACCCGAATCAGGGTTTTCAATCCAGAGGGCACCCCTTCCTGCCTCCCCTCCTCTATGTATAGATGAACACACTGAGCGCCAGAATGCTGAAGTGGCAAGGAGCGTTGTCACCTGGGGAAATATTTTTCACTTTTTAGAACAGTTTCCAGTCATCTGTCCCCTTCTGTATTCCGTTTTTATTTATTTATTTAGGGCACTTTAAAAGCACTGCATTTATTTCCATATTAATCAAACTGTCTTCCGTTTTTAGTTTGTCTCCTTGTTCATTGTGCCTCAGCCCCTGTTTCATATTTTCTTCCATTGCACGGCTTGTCCTGGAGGCTGGGGGAACTGGGAATCGGACATAAGGGAAAGGGAGCCCTTGGGGGTGGCTGGTGACTCTACTTCTCTGACCTACAGGAGAAGAGGGCCCCGAAGAGCCAGAGCCATTCCTGGAGCTGGAGGAAGAGCCGGTGGAGGCCTCAGCTGGCCGTGAGTCTGCCTTTCTAAAGGGGAGCCTGCAGGCTAAAGGCGGGGAGGGACACGAGAGGTGACAAGGAGGAGGCAGCCATCCCAGCGGCAGCAGGCACAGTCCTGAGCTAGAGGGACCCCAAACCCAGCACCCGGAGGTGGAATGAGGGCTGGCCTCTGCAACCTGGGGTTTAGGCAGGAAAGGGAGCCTGAGGGCTATGGAGGGAAGTGGAAGAGATTTTATTTTTAGGGTGGGAAGATTATAAAAACAACAGGCCAGAAAGTAGAGTTTGGCCTCTCCGCAAGGCAAGGGCTTCCTGACCGTGGAGGGTGTGTACCAATTCAGCCCGTTTGTTTTCCTTCCCTGGAGATCTTCAATAGGAGTTCCGAGTGGGAGGCTGGGGGGGGGGGGTGTCGGGCTGGCCCGGAGTGACCTCTAAGGGTCTGCCACCCACACACCTCTCCCTGTGCTCTCAGACCTGTACTCAGCACCCAGCTCCTGCCGGGACCGCTGCCACGAGGCCTTCGACAGGCACCAACCATGCCACTGCAATGCCCGCTGCCCAGAGTTTGGGAACTGCTGCATGGATTTCGAGAGCCTGTGTGGCCACGGTCAGTCTCCTGCTCCCTTTAGCACAGCCCCGAGATGGAGGAACTCTCCAGAGCGATAGTTCTGCAGGTGTGCTCGCTGGAGCAGCGTATCAGTATCCTCTGGGCATAGATTAGAAAGGGAGACTCTAGGAATTCCCACCAGACCCACTGATTGGACACTCTGGGGGCAGGGCCCCCAAAACTGTTTTAACAAGCCCTCCAGGTGATTCTGGGGCATGCCCACATTTGAGAACTTCCCAGAGGTGGGGGCAGTGTGGGCATTTTGCAGGCAATGCTATGTGCCTATTTTAAGGAGCCTTTGGGCCCGAGGTCCCTGCCTTCCAACCACTAGGGTGATGGACTGCAGCTTCCTTCCCTGGCTGTCTGCTTCTGGAAGGTGCCCAGGGGAGGCCCCGGGCCTTCCTTGGGCTGAGAACCCCCTCCCCACTCCTCCTAGAGGGCTTCTCCTACAGCAGTGATGCCATAACCAAGGAGGAGCTACAGAGCATCTCTGAGAAGATCTACAGGGTAGATGTCAACAAAGCCCAGAAGGAAGACATCATTCTCAACAGCCAAAACCGCATTTCGCCCTCGGAGACCAGAGACCAAGTGGACCGCTGCCCAGAGCCGTGAGTCCCCTTCACTCTCCCTGCACAGTGTCCCCCCCACCCCCGGCTTCGCTTCTTTGCCTGCCTCAGCTCTTTTCTCCTCAGGCGGGATGGAAGTGAGAGAAGGAAATAGGTCTCCAGGGACAAAGAAAACCATCTTGAGGGGCTGTGGGTATCCACTTGGGAGGATTTCTGTGACTGACTGGGCTGAGAAGAGAGCTGAGCTTCCAAGAGCTGGAGTGGGAGAAGAGAGCCGCCTCATGCACACCCTTCAAGAGGAGCTGAGGTCCTGACTCTGCTCCGGACCTCCACCTTCTCGTGCCTGCCCTGACCTGTCTGGCTGTCTGGCTGCCCCTGTAGGGGCCGGGTGGGGGTGGTCCTGCCCCATGTTCAGGCCTCCCTAGCGCCTCCCTCCACCTCCCGCAGGCTCTTCACCTACGTCAATGAGAAGCTGTTCTCCAAGCCCACCTACGCGGCCTTCATTAACCTCCTCAACAACTACCAGCGGGCCACGGGCCGTGGGGAGCACTTCAGTGCCCAGCAGCTGGCTGAGCAGGACGCCTTCCTCAGAGAGGTCATGAGGACGGCGGTCATGAAGGAACTCTATGGCTTCCTCCGTCACCAGAGTGAGTGAGCGACCCCAAGCCCCACAAGGCAGTGCTCAGGACAGGAGAGCCTGGCAGCCCTGGGCCTCCATGGTGGGGAGGTGAAGCGAGCAGGGGCAGAGTTGTGTAATGGCCAGCAGGCCTCTGGGAGGGCCAGGAGGGGCCCTGGGCCTAAGTAGTGGAAGCAATCTCTGTCTGGCTCGCAAGTCACCTCTGCTCTGATTTATTCTGAGCGGCCTCGTGGACGCCCGCCACGCACTGTTCCAGTCTCAGGCTCTCTGCAAGCCGGGGAGTCATCCCTGCACCTCACCCAACTCAGCTGATCCCACAGGCACTTTGGGTCCCTGATTCTCCTTCCTCCTGCTCCAGGTCCAGGAAGGCTTGTTGGCTTGTCCCACATTTTTGCTGGGGAAACAGCAACAGAAAATCACCAAAAGCTTCTACCGGGAGGGGTTCTGGCTAGCTCCCTTCCGGATAGGGACACATTTGAATCAGACCAAAAAAGGTTTGAGCCGCAGGAGTTCTTGGCAGGGGGCTGTGTCGGTTCGAGTCCTGCAGATTCCTCTCCTGAACTCCAGGCAGCTGGGCTGGGCCTCATGGGCAGCTCTGTCCGGGTCTCCCCTCTGCTCACAGCGGCTGCCTTCCATCCGCTCGCCTTCCCTTACGTGTGAGTCACCCACGGCTTTTAGGTGAAGCGGGTGACGCCCGAGCACCCGGGTGAAGAGGGCGCGATCCCGCACCGCCCCCTGGCGGTCCTCTGCCGCAAACACGAGTGAGAGTCTTGGCAGTCAGGGCAGCCCTCCAGCTTTCCAAGAGAGAAGCTGGGGGCCCACAACAGGCTGATGACTTGTATGAGCCGGGCGAAGTCGTGAGCAGAGCCCCGTCTGGGACCCAGGGATCCCATACTGAGGCCGGGCTGTTCCATCACGTCTCTCCCTGTCCAAACCCAGATTGTCCTTCAAGTTGCAGCTCACATCCCACAAGGCTGGGTCTGCACCTGCCCTAGCTCCCCGCTGCCTTTCAGCATCTCCGCAGCATGTCTTCAGAGGTCAAGGGTTGGGGGGGTGGGTAGCCCAAAATAGCTTTGGGCCCGAGGGGGCCACTTGTTAGTGGTGCAATCCTGGGCAAATGACCTTACCTGTCAGAGCCTTATCTGTGAAATGGGATCTTTGCGGATTAACGCACGTTAAGCACTGGGGAAGTGGTATGAGCCATTCAGCCTGTGAACCCATTCTCTGTTATTGTGTGTACATTTTGTCTCATTTTCTGACTGTGTTTTAAGTTCTAGAAAGGCTAGCAGATGTCTGGTGTCTCTTTGGTGTCCTCCACACACAGTTCTGAGCGGCAGTCGGTATCTGATGGCTCCCTGAATTAGAGCTCCAGCCCCGGCCTTCCCACTGGGGCCCAGCTGCCTCGTTTCTAAACTGGGCATAATTGGTATCAACTCTATGTGAAGATTCAGTGTGAGGACTGAAAGCACTTAAAACAGTTGAGGTCCATAGAATGTAGACAGTAAATTGAAATATTTTTGTATTGTTACTTTTTGACTGATGCCCAACTCTCTGGCCATGGCTTGTGAGGCCTGGTGGCTGCCTACCTCTTGGACCTCCTGTCCGACCCCTCCCCACTACGCTCACTGTGCTCCAGCCACCCTGCCTTTCCCTTAGCTCATTGAATACAGAGCCCAGGTTGTCTTAGAGCCTTGCCCTTGTTGTCCCTTCCACATGGAAGACCATTTCCCCCAGATTTATCCTGCAGGTCTCTGATTAGGACTACCTTCTCAGAAAGGTCTTTTTGATCTTCCTTTCTAGAAGAGCCCAACCCCATCCCAACCCCACCTCCAGCCGTCATGGGACACTCTGCTTTATTTTCTTCATAGCGCTTATCCGCAATCATATTGTTTATTATTTGTCTTTTCCGCTGGAATGAAACTGTGAAAGCAGGGATCTTGTCCTTGCTATTCCTTGCTGACTCCTCAGCCTGCGGATCGGGCTTGGCACAGAACAGGTGCACTGTGGGTAGTTACGGAATGGACAACTGAATATCTTTGTTGGTTGAACCCCTATGTCTCTTAATGTGCTGGAGCAGGTGGCTCTTCCCCGCTTCCCAGGACCTGGTCCCGCCGTCCCCTCTCTTAGGTCCTCTGTGTTCCTCCCCGCAGACCGCTATGGCTCCGAACAAGAGTTTGTCGATGACTTGAAGAACATGTGGTTTGGGCTCTATTCAAGAGGCAATGAAGAGGAGGACTCGAGTGGCTTTGAACATGTTTTCTCAGGTGGGATCATTATGCCTGGAAAGAAAGAGTTGGAGGAACGAAGAGAGACTGCTTCCCTCAGGAGGAGGGCAGCATCAGGCACTGAAGAACTTGCAGCCAAGCCTGTTAGCAGGGATGGACCTGTTCACCCCCAAGCCAAGAGGAAGGGGTCTGAGGAGCTGTTTTTGAGGGATAGTCTCCCATGGAGTATCTAAAGGGGAAAGAAGACCAGACACTAGGGCTCCCAAGGGCACACATAGGAAAGGGGCTGGGTTCAGGGGCAGGGCTGGCTACTTCTGAATCGTCCTCTGCTTTCCAAGAGGTCCATGGTCTTTCTCCCCACTGTCCCACCCCATAAAGCTCCCACCAAGTTTGGCTTGCTACTGGAGAAATGGCTGAGAGGAGATTGGTCGCCCAGGCCAACCAGGAGGAGGAATTCTCCCAAGGCCTTTCTGAAGGGGGCAGGGAGGGCTTTCTTGGGTGAGAGTTAGGGATGTGTGGCATGCTGGGGAGTGTGGGCAAGGGGCTAAGCAGGTGTGCATTCTATGAGCCAAAGTCTCAAGAAGGGGGACAGCCTTGGCAGGGAAGGGGTGCAAGAGGTTGGAGGGGAGGCCCAGATCACCCACCTTGAACTCTTCATTATAGGTGAAATCAAAAAAGGCAAGGTCACTGGCTTCCATAACTGGATCCGCTTCTATATGCAGGAGAAGGAGGGCCTGGTTGACTATTACAGTCACATCTACGACGGCCCGGTGAGTACTGGGTGCTGACCCGTGGGCTGGAGAAGCTTATTAGTATCCAGTCTTCCTGCCCTCACTCTGTGCTCCCAGCAGCCAGACAGGCCTCTCGCCCTGCCTCTCGTTGGCTGCCTAGCAGGGATGGTGAAGATGACTTCCTGATCTGGTGGCCAGTGGGTTTAGGCAGCGAGGACCCTGAGATTCCCTTCCAAACAGTGAAGGCTCCAGACCTGCAGAGGGCAGGAGGCAGAGAGCACTATCCCTGGATGGGAGGCTGGGGGCAGGGGAAGATCTTCAGAGGGGAACAAGTCTCAAAGGTATGTAATGACCTCCTACCTGAACTTCTTTAGAATGTGGCCTTGGCTGGAAATTTCAGCCTGGCTAGTCGGAGTTCAACTCCTTACATTTCAGAAAAAAGAAACCTTTGCTGCCCTGTGCCGGGAAATAATTGGGGGACAATAAATTGTCTTTCTCCTCCACATGTGATAGCTACAAAGGAAGCATTATGGTCCCCGCTACCCTGGCGTCAGTCACAGGAAAGCGGGCTCTGGCCTCTTCGGGAGACTCATGCTGGCAGCTCCGGACAGTGGGTCCAAGTAGGGCTCAGACCCCTTAGCCGGGGAGACTGTTTCCTTGGTTGACGTAAAGAATCCAGCCTCCCCAGAAAACTCATGCAGGCCCCTCCTGGGGGCTGCTACCATGTGCCACCTGTCTGGCAGACTCCACTCATGGTATTTACCAGGTCTCCTTTATTACTCTCTGCAGTGGGATTCTTACCCCGACGTGTTAGCCATGCAGTTCAACTGGGACGGCTACTACAAGGAGGTGGGCTCAGCTTTCATCGGCAGCAGCCCTGAATTTGAGTTTGCGCTCTACTCCCTGTGCTTCATTGCGAGGCCTGGCAAAGCGTAAGTACTGGGCCAGCCAGGCCTGGGCAGCAGGCTGGAGCCACAGGCTGTCCTCAGCCAGGACAATCGTGAGAGCTGGATTCTGCAACTCCGTGGCTTGGATAGACCACCCCTCTGCACCTCAAGTTTTCTCACTTGGGAAATGAGGTTGTTAGATAAGGCTGGTCGTTGCCAACCTTTACCTCAGTGGCAGAACCATCACCTGGAATCTTATGCAGAACCGTCATAGGTCAAACAGTTAGAGATGCACTTGCCCTGATGCTCCAGGCCTCTCTCTTCAGTCCCCAAGGCTGCTAGGGGGAACCCCGGAGCCCCAGAGAGTATAGCTTGAAACCACTGGGCTTCATCTCTTCTAACATTTGAGGACTTTGGGTCCTACTATGTCTGAAACCCTAAGCAGACATTTAATTTCTGGGGGTTTAGCTCTAGAATCTGAGATTTTAGATTACTGCTCTGGGAAAAAGGAGCCCTTCTGAAGGGCTGCCTGTGCATGGGTAGTGGGAGGTAATGGCTGAAGAAAGCTGGGGCAGTTCTCTGCATGGATTGGGCTTGACCTCGCTAGTCAGGGGATGGGCATGGGGAGACGTGATGGGCCCCTATGACTTGGCCATCTTTCCTCCACAGATGCCAGTTAAGCCTGGGTGGCTATCCCTTGGCCATCCAGACCTATCCCTGGGACAAGTCCACCTATGGAAATGGCAAGAAATACATCGCCACGGCCTATGTGGTATCTTCTACTCGATAGAGCTTGGAGCCCTATGGGGCATGAGAGCAGTGAGAGTTTCTGCAGGATGCAGGGGCTATCTGCTCTGGGCTGGAGGAGGCTAGAGGAGACTGAAAGGGATTCCCAAGTCTAGAAATGCCCTTATGGTTAACAGAGAAAAGTACAAATAAGAAAAATGGAGAGGAACAGTCAAATCTTTGTGCTCCAGCATTTTGGAAAAAGAGTCCAGACAGAGAAGATGGGAGCCCTCTGTGGCCCTTGGCCCTGATGGGAGGTGAAACCATAGACAAGTCCTTGACCTCTCTAGGCCTCATGTTTCCTTTGAATGTAAAGGGAAGGGGTTTGCCCCCTTTCTTCTTTTTGGAGTTGGTGAGAGGGCAAACCTGATGATATCATTACTGTGAAGGTGTTCTCAATTGTTCCTAAAAAGAACAGCAGATAAGAATTCAAGGTCACTATAATGGCTGTTGTCATACACAGCTTTGCAAACTGCAATTCAGTCCTATGTTGGGGCCTCAAAGAACTCTGACCATGGAAATCAAGCAGTGGGTAGTTGGTCTTTTCTTGGGTTATAGCCTCTCAGGACAGGGTCTGGGAGAACTCTGATGCTTGATGGAGAGGAGAGTGGGTTGACGCAGTGAGTGAGCTTGGGAGGGAGTGAAATTCTCCAGGCTAGCTCAGCAACTGCATCAAGAAGCTTTCTACTTGTAGATGTTAGTGTGGTACAGAGGTGTATTTTGATCCCACATAGTTTGTGAGAGAGTTCCCCAAATAGGAGGAAGAAAGGAACTTGGAGCTTGGTGACATTAACAATTATTTTAAGGCTAATCCAGTAGCCATAATTTGCTGGAATTACTCCAGATTTAAAGACCAAGGAGAGTGGAGCTCCCTGTTCCAACCTCAATTATGCATTTCTCCTCCTGTGGCCTTAGGGAGAACCAGACACAGTCCCACAGAACTAGGCTTGAACTATGGTTTACAGGGTTCGAGTCTCCAATTAAAGTCATTAAGAAAAGTTGAAATCAATCTCCTCTTTGTATATGACCCCCCCCTCAACTGTCTGTCCCCCTCCCTGCCTTTTCCCCGGAGTGGAGAGTGATGTTGCTGGCTTCTGTGGCTCTTCAGGATGGTGTGGAGAATGTGGTATCTCAAATCCCGGAGGACTGACTCGTCAAGTCTCTCTAGCCAAGAGAGGAAGAAAAGCCTCCCGGTTGATTTGTAACGTGAAGAGTAGAAGGAGGGAGGGCACTTACGGACTTCTGGTTCCACATATAAGGAGCTTGGAAGTCACTATTCCATCCTAACAGCAAGTGAAAAACTGAACAGACTGAAAAATCAACAACTCTTCTTGGATCTGTAGGAGAAGAGAGGACTCAAGCAAACCAGGGCCCTCAAGATTAGAAAGTCAGGCAACTATAGATTGGAATAAGCTTGGAAAGATAAGCTTACTGGAGCAGAGACTCTCCTGCAGAAAGGCATTGCAGAAACCAGTGCCAGGATGGGAAAATGTGAAAGGGAATAGATGAATTTGAAGGAGAGGCAGTGCAGACTACTCTGAGTTCAAAACCCCAGATGAGCCAGGGTTAGGGGAATGCCACAGGATTGTGAGATTTACCTCTGGGAGCTCCGCCAGGTTCCCATAGTGTGTACCAGAGAAAAACCCTCCCGGGCTTCTGGCACAGGGAGGAGAAGTGGAACCATTTTGAAATAGCAATAGCACTCTGTCCTTGTTAACAAAGCCTGCCCTTGGGGGAGACTTGTTAGCTGTTGGCTGACCTGCTAGAATATTACCAGAGTTTAACTCACCAGGGGAAGGGAAAAACCCAACTCCACCCATGTTAGCCATCCTCTTCCACACAAAGGGGGCAAAAACCTGAGAAACGCTTGTGAAGTTCGTAATCCAGAGGTATAGGCTCACTAAAACACTGAGACCCAAACACAGGACTGTAGAATGCTACTGCCCCCCACCCCCAACATTACCAAAGGCCGATTTACCATGCCTGGCAATCGAGAAAAAATTACAAAGCATATCAAAAGGTAAAATAAGATAATTTCAAGAGCTAGAGCAAACATCAGAAACAGACATGGCAGGGATGTTGTAATTTTCAGATAGGAAATTAAAGCAACTATTATCAATATGTTAAGGGCTATAATGAGTAAAGTAGATAGCATGTAAGAACTGATGGGCAATGTAAGCAGAGAGATGGAAATCCCAAGAAGAACCAAAAAGAAATGCTAGAGATGAAAACACTGTAACAGAAATGAAGAATACTTCGATGGGCTTATTAGTAGACTGGACACATTTGAGGAGAGAATCTCTGAGCTTGAGGATATCTCAATAGAATCCTCAAAAAACAAAAATCAAAGAGAATAAAGACCACAAAACAATGAAAACAGAATAGCCAAAGACTGTGGGACAACTACAAAAGTATAATATACACATAATGAGAATGCCAGAAGGAGAAGAAAGGGAGAAAGGAACAGAAGAAATATTTGAAACTATGATGACTGAGAATTTCCCCAAATTAATGTCAGACATCAAACCAGAGATCCAGGAAACTCGGAAAACACCAAGCAGAATAAATGTCAAAAAACCCCACTATATTTTGATGTATCATTTTCAAATTACCGAAAATCAAAGATAAAGAATAATTGTGAAAGAAGCCAGAGTTGTGTGTGGGGGGAATCTTACCTACAGAGGAGCAAAGAAAAGAAATACATCTGACTTCTCCTCATAAACCATGCAAGCAAGAAGAGAATGGCACGAAATATTTAAAATGTTAAAAGAGGGCCCCTGGGTGGCTCAGTTAGTTGAATGTCCAACTCTTGATTTCAGCTCAGGTCATGATCTTGGGGTCATGAGATTGAACCCTGCATCAGGCTCTGTGCTAAGCACAGAGTTGTATACTAATATGTATTATGGACATATACATATATATTTATTCTCATATATAAGTGAAATGAATAGCAGGTACAAGGGATGAGAGAGAGGAATTAGGATTATTTTGTTATTATAAGTCACTCACATTACCCTTGATGTGGTAGAGTGTTATCTGAAAGTGGACATGGACTGATGTTGTAAATGTGTATTGCAAACTCTAGGGCAATGACTAAAAAAAGTAAAAAGTATAACGGATTTGCTAAGAAAGGAGAAAAAAGGAATCATATGAAATCCTCAATTAAAAACAGAAAAGCCAGAAAAAGAAGGGAAGACAAAAATAGGAACAAAGACCTAGGGCAATAAATAGAAAACAGTAATGAGTATGACAGATATTAATTCAACTATCTCAATAGTTACTTTGAATGTCAATGGTCTAAATGCAAAAAATGAAAAAGAGATTGTCATAATGGATCAAAACCAAGAACCAACTATATGTTGTCTACAAGAAACGCACTTTAAATATAAAGACACACATAGATGAAAAGTAAATGGACAGAGAAAAACACACCATGCTAGCACTAATCAAAAGAAAGCAGGTAGAGCTTCACTTTCAGAGAGACCAGACTTCAAAGTAAGGAAAGTTATCAGGGAAGAAGAAGGGCATTACATAATGTTAAATGGGTCAATTGTCCAAGAAGATGTAACAATTCTTAATGTGTATGCATCTAACAGCACAGCATGAAACTACATGAGACAAAAACTGATAAAACAGAAAGAAGAAATAGATGAATCCGCTATCATAGTTGGAGATGCCAATATCCTTTTCTCAGAAATGGATCCGGTAGGCAGAAAATCAGTGAGGATACAGTTAAACTCAGCCACATCATCAATCAACTGAATATAATTGACATTTGTAGACTGTTTCATCGAATAAGATAGATTGCACATTTTTCTCAAAGTCATATGGATCATTCACCAAGATAGACCACATTCTGGGCCACAAAATACCCCTTAACAAATCCCAAAGAATAGAATCCTATAATGTCTGCTCTCAGCTCACAGTGGAGTTAAACTAGACATCAGTAACAAAAGATAATTGGAAAACCATAAAATACATGGACATTAAACAATACACTTCTAAATAACATGAGTCAAGGAAAAAATATCTCAAGACAAATTTTAATATATTTTGAACTAAATGAAAATTAAAATATAACTTATCAAAATTTGTGATATACATTGTTTAGAGGAAAATTTATAGCACTGAATGTATATATTAGAAAAGGAGAAGAATCTAAAATCAATCATCTAAGTTTCTACCTTAGGAAACTAGAAAAAGCAGAGAAAAATAAAACCTAAGTAGAAGAAAATAAATAATAAGAATTAGAGCATAAATGAATGAAGTTGAAAACAGGAAATCAATAGAGAAAATCAACGAAAGTAAAAACTAGTTCTTTGAAAAGATGAATAAAGTTGATATGCCTCTAGTCAAGCTAACTAAGAAAACAGGAGAGGACACAAATTACTTACATCAAAATGAAAGAAGAACAGCACTGCAGACTCTATGGCAGTTAACAGGATAATAAAAGAATACTGTGAACAACTCTATGCTCATAAACTTGATAACCTAGATGAATGAATTCCTTGAATGACACAAGAGGAAATAGGTGATCTGGATAGGCCTATATCTATTAAAGAAATAAGTAATATTAATAACCGTCTAAAAGAGAAAACACCAGTCCCAGATGGGTTCCCTGGTAAATTCTACCAAATAGTTAGGAAGAAATTTAACCAATTTTCTACAATCTCTTTTAGAGGATAGAAAAAGAGGGAATGCTTCGTAACTAATTTTATTAGGTCAGCATTATGCTAATACCGAAACTAGACAAAGGCATTACAAGAAAAGAAAACTACAGACCAATAGATCTCATGAACATAGATGTAAAAATCCTAAACAAAATTTTGGTAAATAGCATCCAAAAAGGTATAAAAAGAATCACGTACCCCAGCCAAATGGGATTTATGCTAGGTCTGCAAAGCTGGCTCGCTATGCAAAAATCAATTAATATAATCTAGCACATCAACAGACTAAAAACAAGAAACTGCACAATCATATCAATAAATGCAGAAAAAGCATTTGACAAAAGTCCAACACCCATTCATAATAAAAACTCTCAGTAAACATAAGAACAGAAAGAAACTTCCAAAGAATACTTATGAAGGCCTGTGGTCGAAGTGACTGGTTTCCCTTCAATACCTGCTCTCCCCTTGTTTTCCCTTAATCATTGAATTCTTAGTTTTCGGATGAGCACAATGACTTCCAAGAGTAAAAACCTCCCCTGCAGCCAGGAGTGCCCATGTGTCTAAGTCCTGGCCAGTGGCAGGCAAAAGGGAGTTCTTAAAGGCCAGGGGGTACATTACAGACAACTTACATCCTACTCTGCCCCCTCCTGCTTTCTGGATTGAAGACAAGATTGGTGGGAGCTCGAGCATCCAGCCACCAGGGAAGCCAGGTGCTGAAGATGGTGGGAACAGCAAGGTAGAAGGGGCCTGGGTCTGACCCTGGAATGATCATACCAACCCTGGACTGCTTATAGTCAGTCTTCTTTTACTTGAAAGAGAAATATTATTCTTTCACGTTGAAGCCACTCTTATACTGGGGTTTATCTTAATGCCATCAAACCTCACACAGTTTGTAACAGGAAGTCCCAAGGTACATAAATGTTCTTGCTAAATAAAGCTACTTAGCTCATATTCCCTTTCTTAAGATTCATATTAACTGCCAGAATGTTCCCTTATTTAGCTGCTTGAAAGATCTCAATAATTGTTTGGGACATTAACACAAAATTAACATCATTCAGAATCATTAATTGCAGCATTTTACCCTTGCGATGATATCATTCACATATATTTCCACTCTGAGAAGACATATATTTTCAACAGTGACTATAGAGATACTAACAATAAATGCAAATGAGATGACTGGAGTTTATTCACACTAAGAGAATAAATTAATAAAAGAGACATAAAAGAAAGGCACAATTTATCAATCTTGGTGAGAACTATTTGAAGATGTGTCAACGGAAGTGGGAAGGTCTGTAATCCAGAAAAGAATGGCCCGTGTCTGAGCTCACAAGAGCGAAGGCTATCATTGAAGCATAGTTTTTGTTTTTTGGTTTTTTTTTTTTTTTTAGAACAATGCAAGTCTCAGAATTAAGTAACAATGGCCATCAAGACCATTCAACTAAGTCCTTTCACTTTGCTTCTGAACTTACACTAAGAAACTATCTATTATGTGACTTAAGAGGGAGACAGAGAAGGGAGAATTCACCCAAGCGTCTATGAGGTCTTACCAGAGCAGCTGGCTGCCCCCTTCTCTCTCATCTCAACTGACTCTGACAGAATTCATTAAAAAAATATATATAGTTGCGGGCGCCTGGGTGGCTCAGTTGGTTGAGCAACTGCCTTCGGCTCAGGTCATGATCCCGGACTTCCAGGATCGAGTCCCACATCGGGCTCCCAGTTTCCTGGGGAGTCTGCTTCTCCCTCTGATCTTCTCCTCTCTCATGCTCTCTCTCACTCATTCTCCCTCAAATAAATAAATAAAATCCTTAAAAAAAATACAGTTGCTTTTGTTAAGAACATCCATAAATATCTGTTTTAAAATTATTATTAATTTTAAACCACAAAATAACTCTGAAAATTCAGTTTTCCAACACAAAACCAAAAAAGGCATTCCTATGCCTCATATACCTAATGATTTGACTACTATGATGTTAAAATACAAAGATACCGTATAATTTTATAGTTGGAAAGATGACCTAATAATATGCCCTTGTAAGAGAGGACCCCAGGGTGTTTTTTCATTGACCATTAACTGGATTAGTGATTCCCAGCTTCAAAGGCACAGTTGTATCTTTGTGCTTTAAAATTAATGATGCCTAGGCTGCACTAATGAAATCAGAATCTTTAGGGACAAAACCTAGACATCAGTATTTTTTTAAAAGATTTATTTATTTATCTTGGCGAGAGAGAGAGAGAGAGAGAGAGAGAAGGAAAGCATGCAGGAGGGAAAGGCAGAGGGAGAGAGAGAGAATCCCAAGCAGACTCCCTGCTGAGCATGGGGCCTAACTGGGGCTCCATCCCAGGACCCCAAGGTCATGACCTGAGCTGAAAACAGAGGCAGGAGCCTTAATGGACTGAGTTGCCCAGGTGCTCCTATTTTATCTTTTTCGATGTTACACAGATGATTCCAAAGTTCAGCCAAGACTGAGAGTCACTGAACTGGATTTTGGGGCTAATGTTTGAGATCATTGAGTTGTTTCAAACTGACAGGTTCGTTTGCTTCTATTTGTTTTCATGGACTGTTGACATTGTTTTTGTTTTACAGTTTTATTTTTTTTTTTGGTAAAGATTTTATTTATTTATTTGAGAGAGAGAGAGCATGAGAGGGGAGAGATCAGAGGAAGAAGCAGATTCCCCTCCAAGCAGGGAGCCTGATGTGGGACACGACAGGACTCCAGGATCATGACCTGAGCCAAAGGCAGTTGCTTAACTAACTGAGCCACCCAGGCGCCCTATTTTACAATTTTAGCGTTGTCATGAAAAGGAAAGAAAGCTCACTCATACGGTAAGCGGAAGCAAGCACTAAAAACTTCACATTCTTTCTTCTTTGTAAGCCAGGGCATTTCTAAAGACAGACCTTAATACTGACACACGTCCAAGAAAGACTCAGATGTAGATACACTTAGAAAAAGGAGAGTTTACTTGCAAAGGGGAAAAGAGACAGAAGAACTGATTTGCCAAATAAGAACTGATTTGCCAAGTACTTAAAGGAAAAGAAAAAAAAAAAACCTTCATAATTGTCAGAGTTCCAAGATTACACAGTCTGTTTGAAACAGTACCTTTCTGAGATGATCATGCTTACACAGGTCGTGACCTAGAGAAACGACCCGCAAGGAAATTATTCGGGCCAAAATTGTTCTGAGAGGATTCCTAGTTAACACTCAAGGCGTTATTATTTTGGAAATCAGAACGAGTCAGGATGACTCTGCAGCTTTGGGTTGTCTCCTGTGAAGTTTAGCCATATTGGAAGCAGGCAAGGCGTCAGATTTGGCTTTAATACACCTGTCAATTCTCTAATTGTTCCCCCAGAAGAGGGGCGCACCTTATCTGCGCTTCTGCGCACGCTCCGCCCGGACGCCAAGGGGCGGGGCGAGGGCACGCGGGGACTTGTGGGAAAGCTCGGGAAGGCGGGGCTCGGCGTGAGACGCCGCGGGCTTGCGGTCCGGCCCTGCGGGCAGTAACGGCCTAGTGAGGTGAGCCGGCTTTACCTTTATCGCTGGCTGCAGTAGCCGTCGAGGCTTTGGGGGTGGCCTGGCGCAAAGAGGGCGCGCGGCCGTGGGCCCCGGGGGAGGCGAGGGCAGGAAGGCGTGAGCGGGGAGGCGAGGACGCGGCGGCACGGCGGTGTCCAGGGTAGCGGCGTCCCGGGTGAGCGTTCCGTTCCGGAAGGGGCTCGCCCTGCGCGCCCAGGTATGGAGGATCTGCTCCGCCGACCGTCCCTCCACCCCGGCTGCCGGGGGTATTGGGCAGATTCGCGGTGATTCGATTGCAGATCCACCCTCCTTGGAGAACTGCGGGGCGCCCGCCCCCTTTCGGCGTGGGGGTGCTGTGTTCGCCCGGATACCGAGGGTGAAAGCGATACCCCCCGGCACTGGAAGTTTCTGGTTCCCTGCTCGGACTCTATCCCCGTCGTAGGTTCCGTGGGACCAGTTGTACCTTTCGGAGCAGAAGAGGTGATGAGTGAAATGGAAAAGGGGTTCGACCCTTTGCAGCATCTCAGGGGCTTGCTGCGTTTATTCCTATTTTTGAGTTCCCAGCAAAGTACTTCACTGATTTCGTTTATTGAGATACACATGTGTGATCAAACTTGGGCACTTTCTGAAAAGAAGGTTAAAGTTAGGTTGTAAGTCAAAGCAAGGGTTCAGAAGACCTATCTGCATTTGCAACCATTAGGAAAGTGATGTTTCTAATTTCCGCTCTCTCTCCCGTGCTACTCCCCCACTCCTCTTAAGCGTTGAGTCCCTTCCCACCTTTTTGCGGACTTTTCCCCATCAGTCATCCCTTTAACTAGATCTTCTTTTACCTTGATTCTCTTCGTCCTCTTCCGCCAGACTCTACTCGTCAGTAATCTTAGATTATTAAAGACAGAATTATGCTAATCCCCATATAATCTCATTTACTCCGTAGCTCATTTTATGTCCATCCTTTTCTTAAATCTCATCGAAACTCTCAATAAATCTTTATATGTCTAAGTACAGTGCACCTTCTTTCCCCTTATGCTACCTATGTGTCATTAGGCATTGCCAACCTTTGTTCAAAGTGAGAACTCTTTTTTGGAAATTCTTTTCTGTGGCAGTACGCTGCAGGTTTTCCTCCAAGCTCTCTAGATGTTGCTGCCTAGTTTTCCTGTATTGGCATCTCCTCCTCAGTTTGTTCACTAAATGGTAGTGTTTTGCAGGCTCCACCCCCTCCCTACCCAACCCAGTAGTCACAGTGATGAAGCAGGTCCATATCCCTGATTGTAATTTCCACCTTTATGCTACTGACACCCAAATTTATAAATTTATAGCTCTATCCTATGTAACTACCTACTGGATATGTCGTCCTCATATCCCAGAAGTACCCAATTCAGCATAGCCCAAACTGCAATATTTGTCTTTCTTCTTGTCCTCCAATTCTGAAATGTCTTTTTCTTTCCTTTTCAAAAAAAAGGTGTTTTTTTATTTATTTTTTATTTTTTTAAAGTAATCTCTATGCCCAACCTGGGGCTTGAACTCATAACCCCAGATTAAGAGTGGCACTTTTCACCTGACTGACTGAGCCGGCCAGGTGCTCCCCTCTTTTCTTTTTAAAATTGTGACTCTGACTCAAATAGCACTACTAATTTCTCCAGGCTTCCAAGGTGGGCATCTAAGACTGGTTAGGTCCTTCTCTGGTCCCCTGCTCCTCAACTGAATCAGTCATCAGGTACTTTTTATTTTACCTCCAGGATACTTTTCATAGCTTTCAGACCTCACGGCTTGGTGTCTTGAGATCTGTCCATAGCCACCTCAGCCATCTCTTCCATCATCTCTTTCTTAGTCCTTTGGTGTGCGTGCCCACTCCTCCATGGTTAATCACTTTGGCTGGCCACTTTGAAACTTGGCTAGTTATAGCACCTCTGGAGACTCTTTCCTGGAACCCACCACCCTTTCCACCATCTGATTTATGCCTGTCATTTGTGGTCAGCCCCACAGCATCTGTATGTGCCTCTAGCACATTTGTTCTCAACCAGGAGTTAATATGCCTTCTAGGTCACATTTGACAATGTCTGGAGACATTTTTTTTTTTTTTAAAGATTTTATTTATTTATTTGAGAGAGAGGCAGTGAGAGAGAGCATGAGCGAGGAGAAGGTCAGAGGGAGAAGCGGACTCCACATGGAGCTGGGAGCCCGATGCGGGACTCGATCCCGGGACTCCGGGATCATGACCTGAGCCGAAGGCAGTCGTCGAACCAACTGAGCCACCCAGGCGTCCCTGGAGACATTTTTGATGGTCACAGTCTGGAGGGGAGGAAGAATACTGCCATGTAGTTGGAACACACCGGGGGTGTTGCCAACTAGCTTACAGTGCATAGGACAGACCCTCTACCACAAAGAATTAATCTGGCCCAAAATGTTAATAGTCCAAAGGCTGAAAAACCCCGTCTAGCATATTTTGTGGCTCAGTACTTGATTATTTTGTTTCCTTCTCCACTAGACCTGGGACCTTGTCTTACTTGTGTGTGAGTGTGTGTTTTAAACATATAAGTATTATTTGTTTCATCAGTCCTACACAATTCACAGCACTCACCATAGCACATACCCTCCCCAGTGTCCATCACCCAGCCATACCTTTCCTCCCACCCCCACCTCTCCAGACACCCCCAATCTGTTTCCTGAGATTGAGAGTCTCTTATGGTTTGTCTCCCCCTCTTACTTGCTTTTACATGGCCTGCCACATAGCAGAAGTTCATTAAATTTTGAAAAGGAGTAAAGGAGATAATTCGGATTAATTTATAAACGGGAGATGAGCAGAGTCTGCTACCATAGGCTACTAGCAAATTTTAGGGATTTCCCCCTCATTGCCTTTCATTGATATTGCATTGCAGTGATGCCCAGACTTGTCTGTTTATTTTTCATTTGTTCATTCAGCAAACATTGACTCATTTAAATAATAACCTGATGTTTTCTTTCTTCATCATCACTTTAGGCTCCCCCCCATGCATGTGTTTTTGCCATTTATGAAGTGGTAAAAACTCATTAATTAGCTGTGCTTCAAAAACAAATAATTCTTTTCATTCATGTCAGAGATTGGTTGGCCAAAACTCTGCAGGCCACAATGACTTCGACAAATAAAGCAATTGAATTACAGCTACAAGTGAAACAAAATGCAGAAGAATTACAGGACTTTATGAGGGATTTAGAAAACTGGGAAAAAGATATTAAACAGAAGGATATGGAACTAAGAAGACAGAATGGTGTTCCTGAAGAGGTAAGTTTCTTAATCAAGTCCTCCTTCAGAATCCAGCAAAACTATTTAAAATAAAGCACAATCTTTTAAAATGTTCTGAAAATACTGAAACTGAAGTGATTTGCCAGCTGTCAACATTTTGAAAAATTCTGCTTCTTAAGTCTTTGTAATAATTGTATTAACTCTATTAAGACATTTTAAGGCTTAGCCAATAGTTACAGAAAGGAAGTTCATGTGATAATTCTTAATTTGATATTTAAGTATATATATGATACAGATCATGTATAGTTATATATTTAATGATATCTTAACATACAGTATTAACATAACATGTAGATTACTTACCTAGGTTCAACCAAACATTTATCTTAAGACTGCATTTAAATATGGATAATTTTTTCATACTGATGATGTAGAGGCAGTTCAATTTGCTGTTGCACTGCTGCTAATTCATTGTAGTAAGGCTGAAAATCAGGCAATTTTGGAAGTGTGAATTTAGGTTTGCAAATTAAATGTATAATTAAAATTTCTAGATAATACTTTCCTTGTGACTAAACAATATTCAACATTTGTCAAAGAATGAATTAAACTTTTCAAGCATGAATTAAGTGAAGATGGTAAATTGGTATATTTAAGCCCTTAAAAAATAAAAGTACTTCTTGAAAATATAATTTAGTGAGAATTTTTTTTTTTTTTTTAAGATTTTATTTATTTGTCAGAGAGAGAGGGAGAGAGAGCGAGCACAGGCAGACAGAATGGCAGGCAGAGGCAGAGGGAGAAGCAGGCTCCCTGCAGAGCAAGGAGCCCGATGCGGGACTCGATCCCAGGAGGCTGGGATCATGACCTGAGCCGAAGGCAGCTGCTTAACCAACTGAGCCACCCAGGCGTCCCAATTTAGTGAGAATTTTAAACATTGGTAGTTATAGGGGCATCTGGGTGGCTCAGTTAGTTAAAGCCTCTGCCTTTGGCTCAGCCCCATATTGGGCTCTCTGTTCGGCAGGGAGCCTGCTTCCTCCTCTCTCTCTCTCTCTCTGCCTGCCTCTCTGCCTACTGTGATCTCTGTCTGTCAAATAAATAAATAAAAATCTTAAAAAAAAACAAAACAAAACATTGGTAGTTATACAGAAAAGTAATAGTAAAGCAGTGCTCAAACATTGTGTGTTTATTTTTTTTCCCATCCCTAGAATTTACCTCCTATTCGAAATGGGAATTTTAGGAAAAAGAAGAAAGGCAAGCCTAAAGAGTCTTCTAAAAAAACCAAAGATGAAAACACAAAAAACAGGATAAAATCTTATGATTATGAGGCATGGGCAAAACTTGATGTGGTGAGTTAATCTCCTTATGTGCTTAGTATTTGAATAAAATTGTCTTGAAGTTAGGTAAGAGTGATGGGTTAAATGAAAAGTAAAGTTCTTACCTTTGTGTCTTTCACTTAAAGATTATTTTATGTGAATCCAAATTTAACTATAGTGCTTTTCAGTTAACTAGATTATTTTTTCTCCTGAAGCCCTCTTTCAATGAGTTGGCTAAAACAGCCAGGATTCCTTTCTTTTTTTTCTATTTTTTCTTTCTTTTTTGTTTTTGCAAAAATAGTACGTGGAGGTCCAGCATACTCCCCGCCCAGTTTACTCCAGTGGTTATATCTTCCTTAATTATAGTATAGTGTCAAAACCAGGAAATTGATAATGGTACAGTATATGTATAGTTCGATGCCATTTTTTAACATGTAGATTTGGGTAACCACCGTTGCATACAGAGTTCAAAAATACTGCATCCCCATCCCATCTTTTCTTCCCTCTACTCCCATAGCTAACCACTCTTCTGATTTTTATGTTTATTTGGACTTTTTTGTTTTAAAATTTTTATTTGAAGTTCTTAAACACATACAGTAAAGTGCAAAAATCTTAAGTGTATAGCTTCCTGAATTTTTTTCTCCTGTATATACCTGAGAATCCACCATCTGCATCAAGATAGAAGACATTTCCAGCATCCCAGAAGCCTTCCTTTTCATTTGATTACCTCTCAAAGGTAGCCACTATTGTGATCTCTCATAGATCAGTTTTGTCAGTTTTGGAATTTCATATAAATGTATCATACAGTATGCACTCTTTTGTGTTTGGTTTTTTTGCTAGCATTGTCTGAGGTTGATCCATATTATTAAGTAGCAATAATTTGTTCTTTTTCCTTGCTGATCGGAATTCCATTGTGTGAATATATCACAATTTGTGTGTTCATTCTCCTATTAACATACATTTGGGTTGTTTCCAGTTTGGGGCTATTATGAACAAACCTGCTACGAACATTCTTTGTCTTTTGATGGATATAAGCACCTGGGAGGGAATTTGCCAGGTCATAGTTTATATATACATTTAGTTTTAGAAGACACTGCTCAAAGTTTTCCAGATGAGTTGTATTTTTCTTAATGAAGCCAAAGCTAATTGACTTAAGTTAGAGCTGGGACTACTAACTAAATAGCTTGCCATCTGCTTCAGTATTGTTGCGATATAAGAGAAGTATGATTTTAGTCTTGGATTTATTGCTGTGGGAAATGATACTTTCTGAACATATTTTTTCTGCTGAGTGTTATGTAGTCTACCTTCATTTTTTTGTGACCTTATCCCTCATTATACAGCTTTTTCCTTTTCTTAAGGTGGTATCTTCCTATAATGCTTTTTCCTGAGAGCCATCGTCCTTAGATCATTTCTGAGAGAGGTGCTTTCTACACAGTCATTTACTCATTCAACAGATACCGATTGAACTCCTTTGTGTGGCCAGTGCCTTCATGATGTACTGCATTGCTTGATGTCATTTTCATTTATCTATACAAGATGTAGGTGTTTACTTACCTTTCCACTCGAGTTGAGATCTGAGCAACTGCTTTAGTGTGCTGCTGCTGCTAGTGGTCTACACATGCAAGCATAACAGCGTTGGATAATCTTGGCTCTTTAATGTCGGGAGGCTGGTGGGATTTGTAGAATCTTCATGCTAAAACACTTAGCTGAGTTTCAGTCTCTTAATGTTCATTCAGTGAAACTAAGCATAGATTTTATTTTATTTTTCAGTTTACCAATGATTTGGGGTTTTTTGACATGAAGTAGTATGGTATTAAATGCAAGAAATTTTGTTTATATAATCAAGGTTTTTGTTTAAATGAGTTTTAATGAACTTTTTACACTTACTGGTTTTAAAGTCTCTTACTAAAAACCATTCTTTTATCATATATGATAAACATGATTTAAAAATCCTGATGGGGATTATGAGATGATTCATTACCATGAGAGGAATATGTGATCCAAAAGAGATTGGGAATTGTTGGATTAGTATATTATGTATTTTCTTTGATAGAGTCAGCTGGAATTTTGGAATTCATTGAGAGACAATATAACATAGTCACTGAGAGCTCTTCAGAGGATGCAGATTTGCCTCGATTCAAATCCTGACTTGGCCACTCATTAGCCGAGTGTTCTTGAGTTAACAAACCTCTGTGTCTCGGTTCCTTTCAGTAAAAAAAAAACATGGGGAATTATACTTACCTTGTAGGTTTTTGTGACGATTAGGAGTTAATGTGCTTTACAGGCAGTTTTTCATGTTTTGAGAATAAGGAAGAAAAAAGGTTTTTAGTAAAAACCCTTTCTTGGCTATTGGTTCTTTATTACATTAGTTTGGGGTTATTTCCAGACTTTGTGTATGTTAAGCCATAAACACCTCACTACCAATAGTTTGTAATTTAGGGGTGGTATAGACTCTGTTGACTTAGATATTACTTTATGACTTCAAAGCTAGATTCTTCAAGTGGTTTGGATCTTGGTTTTCTAAACAAGGGTACATTTTTCTCTGGAGATAATCCTAACATTAGAGGCTACTTGGATTGAAAGCAACTGTAGGCCTTCAGGTCCTTAGATCATTACAACCTAAGTTCTGTTGAGTCTACTTTTTCTTTTTTTAATGGTCATGTAATTATGAGCACTGTTCTCCTTATAATTTCAGGACAGTATCCTTGATGAGCTTGATAAAGAAGAAAATACCCATGATTCTGTGTCTCAAGAATCAGAGTCAGAAGAAGATGGGATTCACGTAGATTCCCAAAAGGCTCTTGCTCTAAAAGAAAAGGTATTCCTTAGGCTAGCATTAGTTTCCTTCGTGTAAGCAGGATATGTAGAGAATTACGTGGATCTCAATATCTCTTCAATGTAGTTTAGGGGGTGTTCAAACTTGTTACTGGCTGTATCTATATCAAGAGGCAGTATAACTTGTTGGTTATGAGTATATGCTCTGAAACCAGATTGTATGGGTTCAGATCCTGTGACAAGTTCTTTAATTACCTGTACTTCAGTTTTCTTAACTGTAAAAATAAGATTAATAGTATTACTAAACTTCAGTGGATTGTTATGAATGTTAAATGAATTATATGTAAAATGCATGGACTGTACGAGTCCTTTTAGGTTTTTGTTTTTTTTTTTTTTGTAGTAGACTAAAGTAACTTAAAATCGGAGTGTGAATCTTGACATGAATATTAAATTCCACTCCTCCATATCACAGGTCATCTTTGGTTACTTTTTAGAAATGTTAAACATCCCTCTTTAGAAAGCCTCATTATAAAACTATATTGCTTTTCAAGAAGGTGGAATTCTTTACAGATTAAACTTCATCTTAATGTCTTTCTTTTGTTACATTTCTGTGGGTTATTGTCAAATCAAAAGTGCATAATGCTAGGTATGTTACTCATTTTTCTGCCAAGGCTTTTTTGGCTTATGCTCACACAGTGACTAGTGAATTTCAGCATTTGTTGAAAGACCATTCTGCTTAATTTTCTTTTCTTACCTATTAACCTTGAACACAGAGCTAATGAGTTAGAAAGAGATGCTTAATATTGAAAGAAAATGGTTCTGCAATTCTTTGCTGGTATATATCTGATCCCATATGCTTTTTCAGGGCAATAAATACTTCAAACAAGGAAAATATGATGAAGCAATTGAATGCTACACCAAAGGCATGGATGCGGATCCGTATAATCCTGTGTTGCCAACAAACAGAGCGTCAGCATACTTTAGGTTGAAAAAGTAAGGGATTCCCATAATGTGTGTGACTCTTTTAACTGTTATGGAGGCTGATTTTTAAAAAAAAAATCTTTCAGACATCCAGGCAGCGACGTAATATTGAGCGATAAAAAGGCCTCAGTTACTAAGCCCTGAAAGGTCATGAAGGAACCTTAGATGCATATTTCTTCTCTGTCTTTTTTTAGTGTTACTTTTTATTCTCATAACTAAGCCTAGTAAAACAAACATATGGTCATTTGCTGTCATTATAATTTCTTGAACAAAAGGCTGTTTGGCAGTATTATTTTTTATTTTTATTTTTTAAAAAGATTTTATTTATTTATTTGACAGAGAGAGACACAGCGAGAGAGGGAACAATAGCAGGGAGAGTGGGAGAGGAAGAAGCAGGCTTCCTGCCGAGCAGGCAGCCCAATGTGGGGCTCGATCCCAGGACCCTGGGATCATGACCTAAGCTGAAGGCAGATGTTTAATGACTGAGCCACCCTGGTGTCCCTGGAAAGGTCTTTTAATGAAATCATTTGACATTTTAAGAATTTACTGTATGGCCTGTCTTTTCCCAGTTTTCATCATAACGTAGTAAAAACTTGTCCCAAATTCTGGAACTTGCCTGCAGACTAGCATTTGGGAATCATAAATCATAAAAAGATTATTTCTTCTTTTCTTGAAAATGGAGGTAGAATCTTCATTTTTTTCCCCTCCAAATTGTTATTTAAATTCCAGTTAACACACAGTGTAATACTAGTTTCAGGTGTAAAATTTAGTGATTCATTGCTTACATGCAAGACTTAGTGCTTATCACAAGTGCCCTCCTTAATATGCATCACTTAACCCATTCCCTCGCCTACCTCCTCTCCAATAAACCTCAGTTTGTGTCTATAGTTAAGAGTCTGCTTCTTGGTTTGTTCCCCCCTGCCCCCCGGCCCATGTTCATTTGTGTTGTTTCTTGAATTCCACATGAGTGAAGTCCTGTGGTATTTGTCTTTCTGACTGATTTTGTTTAGCATAATACACTCTAGCTCCACTTGCATCATTGCAAATGGCAAGGTTTCATTCTTGATGGCTGAGTAATATTCTGTTGTGTATATACTACATCTTCTTTACCCATTTTACGGTGGACTTTTGGACTCTTTTCCATAATGGCTATTGTTGGTATGCTATAAGCATCGGGATGCATGTACCCTTTGAATCAGTATTTTTGTAACCTTTAGGTAACTAGCTAATACTGCAGTTGCTGGAATGTAGGGTAGTTCTGTTTTTAACTTTTTGAGGAACCTCCATACTGTTTTCCAGAGTAGCTGCACCAGTTTGCATTTCCACCGTCAGAGTAAGAGGGTTCCCTTTTCTGCCCATCCTCAATCAATACCTGTTATTTCCTGTGTTGTTAATTTTAGCCATTCTGACAGGTGTGAGGTGCTATCTCATTGTAGTTTTAATGTGTGATGATGAGTGATGTTGAGCATCTTGTCATGTGTCTATTGGCCATTTGTATGTCTTCTTTGGTGAAATGTCTACTCATATCTTCTGCCCATTTCTTAACTGGATTATGTGCTTTATGCGTTTTATAAGTTCGTTATAGATTTTTGGATACCATTCCTTTATCAGATGTGTCATTTGCAAATATCTTCTCCCATTCTTTGGGTTGCCTTTTAGTTTTGTTGATGGCCTCTTTTGCTGTGCAGAAGCTTTTTATTTTGATGAAGTCCCTGTAGTTTATTTTTGCTTTTGTTTTGCTTGCCTCTGGAGACATATCTAGTAAGAAGTTGCTACAGCCAATGTCAGAGAGGTTACTGCATGTGTTCTCCTCTAGGAATTTGGTGGTTTCCTGTCTCACATTTAGGTCTTTTGTCCATTTGACTTTTATTTTTGTGTATGGTGTAAGAAAGTGGTCCAGTTGCTTTTTTTTTCCATGTTACTGTCCCATTTTCCCAATACCATTTGTTGAAGAGACTATCTTTTTCCATTGGATATTCTTTCCTGGTTTGTCAGAGATTAATTGACCATAGAATTGTGGATCCATTTCTGAGTTTTCTGTTCTATTACATTCATCTATATGACTGTTTTTATGCCAGTGTCATACTGTCTTGAAGACTGTAGCTTTGAAATATAGCTTGAAGTCTGGAATTGTGATGCCTCCAGCCTTATTGTTCTTTTTCAAGATTTCCTTGGCTCTTTGGTTTTTGTGATTCCACACAGATTTTAGGATTGTTTTAGCTCTGTGAAAAATGCTGTTGGTATTTTGATAGGGATTGTGTTAAATGTGTGAATTGCTTTGGGTGGTGTAGATATTTTAACAATATTTGTTTTTCCAATCCATGAATGTAGAATGTTTTTCCCTTCTTTGTGTCCTCTTCAGTTTCTTTTTTAAGTGTTCAACAGTTTTCAGAGTACAGATCTTTCACCTCTTTGGTTATTAGGTTTATTCCCAGGTATCTTAACGGTTTTTGGTGCAATTGTAAATGCGATTAATTCCTTGATTTCTCTTTCTGCTGCTTCATTATTGATGTATGGGAATGCAGCAGTATTCTGTACATTGATTTTTGTATCCTGTAACTTTACTGAAATTGTGTGTCAGTTCTAGCAATTTTTTGGTAGAGTTGTTTAGGTTTTCTATATAGTGTATCATGTCATATGCATAAGTGAATGTTTGACTTCTTCCTTGCTGATTTGGATCCTGTTTATTTCTTTTTGTAGTCTTGATTGTTGAGGCTAGGACTTCTAGTACTATGTTACATAACTGGTGAGAGTGAACATCCCTGACTTCTTCCTGACTGTAGAGGAAAAGCTCTCAGTGTTTTCCCATGGAGGATGTTAGCTGTGGGTTTTTCATAGATGGCCTTTGTGATGTTGAGGTAGGTTTCCTCTATTCTCACTTTGTTGAGGGATTTTATCATGAATGGATGTTGTGCTTTGTCAAATGTTTTTCTGCATCTTTTGAGAGGATCATGTTTCTTATCCTTTCTTTTATTAATGTGGTATATCATGTTGATTGATTTGCAAATACGGAAATATTTGCAGACTAGGAATAAATCCCACTTGGTTGTGGTGAGTGACTCTTTTAATGTACTGTTAGATTTGATTTGGTAGTATTTTGTTGAGAATTTTTGCATCCATATTCTTCAGGGTTATTGGCCTGTAGTTCTCTTTTTTAGTGGACTTTTTGGTTTTGGAATCAGGGTAATGCTGGCTTTGTAGAATGAATTTGGAAGTTTTCCTTCCATTGCTATTTTTTTTGGAAGAGTTTGAAAAGAGTAGGTATTAACTCTTCTTTATATGTTTGGTAGAATTCCTCTGGGAAGCTGTCTGGTCCTGGACTTTTGTTGGGAGATTTTTGATTATTGATTCTGTTTCTTTGCTGGTTATCAGTCTGTTCAAGTTTTTTGTTTCTTCCTGTTTCAGTTTTGGTAGTTTATATGTTTCTGTGAAATTTACCCATTTCTTCCTGGTTGTCCAATTTGTTGGCATGTAAGTTTTCATAATGTTTTCTTATAATTGTATTTCTGTGGTCTTGCTTGTTAATGTCTCCTTGCTCTTTTGTAATTTTATTTATTTGGGTCCTTTCTCTTTTCTTTTTTGATAAGTCTGGCCAGGGGTTTATCGATTTTATTAATTCTTTCAAAGAACCAGCTCCTGGTTTCATTGATCTGTTCTACTGTTTTTGTTGTTGTTTCTGTATCATTTATTCCTTCTCTGATCTTTATTATTTCCCTTCTTCTGACTTTAAGCTTTGTTTGTTGTTCTTTTTCTAGCTCCTTTCTAGGTGTAAGGTTAGGTAGTATAGTTGAGATTTTTCTTGCTTTTTAAGGTAGGCCTGCATAGCTGAATACTTCCCTTTTAGGACCGCTTTTGCTGTATCCCACAGCTTTTGAACCATCATGTTTTCATTTTCATTTGTTTCCTTGTATTCTCTTATTTCTTCAGTGATATCCTGGTTGATCCATTCAGTCTTTACTAGGGTGTTGTTCATAACATCCATGTATTTGTGCTCCTTCGTTTTCTTGTGGTTGACTTCAAGGTTAATAGTGTTGTGGTCAGAAAATATGTATGATACGATCTCAGTCTTTTTGTACTTGTTGAGGCCTGATTTGTGACGTAGTATGTGATCTCTTCTGGAGAATGTCCCCTGTGCCCTTGTAAAAAACATGTATTCTGCTGCTTTAGGATGAAATGTTCTGCATATATCTATTAAGTCCATCTGGTTCTGTGTGTCATTCAAAGCCATTGTTTCCTTGTTGATTTTCTGCTTAGGTGATCTGTCCATTGCTGTAAGTGCTGTGTTAAAAGTCCTCCACTATTATTGTATTATTATTGAGTTCCTTTATGTTATTAATTATTTTATATTTTTGGGTGCTCCCACATTGGGGACATAAATATTTAATAGTTGTTAGATCTCCTTTTTGGATAGTTCACTTTATTATAATATAGTGCCCTTCTTCATCTCTTATTGCAGTCTTTGATGTGAAATGTAGTTTGTCTGATATAAGTGTTGCTATTCCAGCTTTCTTTTGACTTCTATTTGCATGATAGATGGTTGTCCATCCCCTCACTTTCCCCAATCTTTCAATCAGGTGTCTTTAGGTCTAAAATGAATCTCTTGTAAGCTGCATATAGATGGGTCTTTTTTTTTTTTTTAATGCATTCTGACACCCTATGTCTTTTGATTGGAGCATTTAGTCCATTTACATTCAGAGTACTTACTGATAGATATGAATTTCGTGTCATTTTATTACTTCTTTTGTTGTTTCTGGAGATTTTCTCTGTTACTTTTTAGTCTTTGTCACTTTTGGTCTTTTTTTCCCACTCAGAGGTCCACTTAATATCTCTTGCAAGGCTGGTTTAGTGGTCATGAACTCCTTTAGTTTTTGTTTGTGTGGGAAACTCTTTAATCTCTCCTTCAATTCTGAATGACGGCCTTGCTGTATAGAATATTCTTGGTTGCGTATTTTTCCAGTTCAGCACGTTGAATGTATCTATCATTCCATACCCTTTTGGCTTGCCAGGTTTTTGTGGCGAGATCTCCACTTAGCCTTATGGGTCTCCTGTGTAAGTTAGGTGCTTCTTTTGTTCTGCCTGCTTTTAGGATTTTTTCTTTCTCACTAGGTTTTGCACATTTAACTGCAATATGTCTTGGTGTTGGCCTATTTCATTTGATTTTGGTGGGAGTTCTTTGTGCCTTCTGGGTTCTGATGTCTGCTTCCTTCCCCAGATTGGGAAAGTTTTCAGTGATTATTTACTGAAATAAATCTGCCTCCTTTTCTCTCTTTTCTTCATCTAGGACTCCTATGGTATGAATGTTATGTGTGATGGAGTCACTGAGTTCCCTAAGTCTATTCTTGTGATCCATAATTCTTTTCTTTTGTTCAGCTTCTTTATTTTCCGTTATTCTATCTTCTGTGTCACTTATTTGTTTTTCTGCATCTTCCGTCTCTGGGGTCATTCATTACATCCAGTCTGTTTCTAATCTCAGTTACTACATTTTTTTTTTTTAAGATTTTATTTATTTATTTGACAGAGAGATCACAAGCAGGCAGAGAGGCAGGCAGAGAGAGGAGGAAGCAGGCTTCCTGCTGAGCAGAGAGCCCGATGCAGGGCTCGATCCCAGGACTCTGAGATCATGACCTGAGCCGAAGGCAGCGGCTTAACCCACTGAGCCACCCAGGCGCCCCACTACATTTTTTATTCTGATTGTTTTTTAACTCTAATCTCTGTGGCAAGGGTCTCCCTGATGTCTTCTATACTTTTCTCAAGCCCAGTGAGTATCCTTGATTGTTGCTTTATATTCTCCATCAGGCATATTACTTATCTGTTTTGATTAGATCTCTGGCCATGACCTTTTCTCATTCTCTTTTGGGATGAATTCCTCTGTGTTGGCATTTTGTCTGAGTCTCTGTCTTCTGTATTTTAGAAAAGCCTGTGATGTTTCCTAGCTTTCTGGAGAAGAGGTCATATAGTGTCCAGGGCGTGGTGCTCCGGGAGTGTCCGGTGTGTGCTGCGTGGACTCTGCTGCTGTGTTTGGCTCTTCTGTCAGGTATCAGCAGAGGTTCTTCTTGCCTGCTGTGGGCAGTATTTGAACCTTGGCCAGAGTATGGCAAGTTTTAAGTAGGTGTGCTCTGGTCTGCTTGTTAAATGAGACCTACTGCTGCTACTACCACTAGAACTGAAACCTTGCAGAAAACTCTCTGGTCAGTAGACGTGGTGCATGTGGGGGTTTCTGCTGGTGGTCTGGGGAAAGGGCCTGCTGCGCTGGGACTTAGGCACACTTGCCTGAGAAAAGCCATACCAGTGGGGCGCAGGAGGCTGGGACTTGGTGTAATAAGCAGGTTAGGCAGCCAGTATTGGTGCTGTGCTATTGACTAAAGTTGGTTTATGTTAAGGGGTTTGGAGGGATGGTTCCTTTGTACCCAGAGAGGGGTCTCCACTTGCTGCTCTCAGGGAAACACTCCCAGAAGAGCAGTTTCCCAGGTGTTCAGGTCGTTGTTTCCAGGCTGTGTGTCTCCTGGTTGCTTTCCTGCTGGAAACAGTGCAGCGTACTTTGCATTCTGTCCTAGCCAAGCCTGCTGACTTCTAAAACTCTAAACTTTAAAGGATACCTGAGCTGGTCTTCTGGGGGAGGCTCTTGCTGCGCAGGGACGAATGCAGGTTTGACCAAGAAGGGCAGTGGTGCCACAGCGCAGGGGTGTGGGATTTGCAGCAAAGCCAGCCAAACAGCCAGTGTATCTGGACTAGCCGGGTTAGCTGCCCTCGGCAGGTGTCTCTGCACCTCTGCTGGGGGGCAGGGGTGGGAAATGGCACCTGCTGGCTTTTTCGTCCCTCAAAAGGTGTCTTTGTGGGGCGCCTGGGTGGCTCAGTGGGTTAAAGCCTCTGCCTTCAGCTCAGGTCATGATCTCAGGGTCCTGGGATCAAGTCCCGCATCGGGCTCTCTGCTCGGTGGGGAGCCTGCTTCCTCCTCTCTCTGCTTTCCTCTCTGCCTACTTGTGATCTGTCTCTGTCAAAGAAATAAATAAAATCTTTAAAAAAAAAAAAAAAAAAAAAGGTGTCTTTGTGGATGCTACCTCTCCAAGAAGAGTGCTCCAAGAAGAGTCAACAGTCTTCCCGTGTGCCATAGGCGAACCTCAGATCACTTCTTCTGCCCCCAGGTAGCTTGCCTGCCTTCTCCCCAGGAGCAGGGCAGCAGCCTCAGGGCTCTATCCCAGCCAAGTCCAACCTCTAAAACTCCAGTTGTCAAGTCCTACTGGCTGCAAAAACTGAAAATCAGCTGCTCTCATTTTCCAAGCCAGTGACTTTAGGGACTTGCTGTGCCTGTCCCTGAGCACTCTACTCTATCACCGTTCTTCTCAATCAGGATCAGGGCTCCCTCCACTCCACAGCACCTGAGATCCGTTTCTCTCCCAAACCACATTTCTGCACTCTCTACCTTCCTTGATAGGGTCTCCTCTCCCTCGAGTTGTACAGTTCGTTTTGTAGTCCTCAGGTCAAGTACTTGGCTATTTAGAATGATTTGATATTTGATATTTATCTAGCTGAGTTGGAGGAATGAGGCAAGCCTACAGTCTTCTGCTACACCACCATCTTAGATCCCCTTTAAGATGCATATTTCTGTGTGAAAGAAACTAATCTGAAAAATCTATATGCTGTATGATTTCATACTTTTCAACTCTGTGACATTCTGGAAAAGGCAAAACGATGGAGACCATAAAAACATAAGTGGTTATCAGGGGTTGGGGGTGGTGGAGGAATGAATAGGCAGCGCACAGGAGATTTTTAGGGCAATGAAAATACTCTGTAATAATGTAATGATAGATAAATGCCATTTTATATTTTTCAAAACCATAGACTGTTCAGCACCGAGAATAAGCTGTAATGTAAACTGTGGACTTTGGAGGATAATGGTGTGCCATTGTGGGTTCATCTCTTGTCCAGATGTACCACTCTCATGTGGGATACTGATCATGATAGCCCTGCATGTGTGGAGGCAGGGAGTGTACAGATGAGAAGTGTCTGTACCTTCCCCTCAGTACCGCTCTGAGCCTAAAACTGCTCTAGAAAATTTGTCTTAATAAAAAAAATTAGAATAAAAAAAATCTTTCGTGATAAAGTGTCTGTGAAGAGATGAAACCCGTACTATATTTCTTTTTAGCTGTAAATTCTTACGGCTCGCTTCTTTTTATTGAGTTATTTTATTCAAACCATTTTAAATGGTTTAAATGGTTTCAGATGTTCAGACCATGCTCCTGTAGTTCACATTACCAAGGCGTTCCTCCAATAAAAATTTGAGTAATGCCATCTTTACCCAATTCACAAAAGAAAGTTAGCTGGGTACATATTGTATAGAAATTAATATCCTTATTTTGAAAAATCATTTATCCACACTTTAAGCTAGAGACCTTTCATTATGGAAAACTTAAAATATGTTCTAATCTTTATCTTTAAGTCATACTGACCCTTTAAAAATACATATTTATGTTGAAGAACATGAATGTATTATAGTTTTATCATAAGCAGAGAATGGACTTATGTAAGAATTTAAAAAAAGACAAATACCATCAAGATATTTCTTGAATATTAAAAATTTTAACTGTTAAATAATTATTTGGAAATACAAATTATATGGGTATCTGAGTTTTTTAATAGCTTAAATGGCATATTTAGGTCTCTGAAACTTGTTAATAGCCTGTCAAATTATAATATTTACATTTTATAATATAACTATAATTTAGTATGTGTAAGTTATGGAAAATAATTTTACATAAACCCACATGCACGCAGTGTTCCTTGGGGGTGGGTCACAGGATGTATATATGTTCAACTTTGCATGGTGATGACCAATTGTATAAGTAGTACAAAGGTGGTTGTATGAATTTGTATTCCCGTTAGGAGCATGTAAGAATGCTTGCTCCATTATCTTTACCAGCACTGGTAGAATCGGGCCTCTTAATTGTTTTCAATCTAGTGGATGTAAAATGGTAATTCACTGTGGTCTTAATTTGTATTCCCACAGTTGCTAGTAATGTGGAACATTGTCTTATATATTTATTTACCACTTGTATTTTTTATCCCCCTGTGAAATGCCCGTTTTGTCTTTGGGCCACTTTTCTGTTAGGCTGTTTTTCTGTTGATTTTTAAAAATTCTTTATTTTGGATACTAATCCTTCAGTGTTTTTTTATAATTATTTTCTCCTAATTTGCTTTTTTAATTTTCTCCCAATTTGCTTTTTTTCTTTCTCTATGAAGTCTCAGTGAACAGAAATTCTTAATTTTAGTATATTTCAATTTATTGACTTTTTTTTTAAAGGTTAGCACTTCTAAAAATATGATTTGTTAAAAAAAAAAAGTAGTTTCCTTCCCTGAGCTCATATAGTCTTCTGTATTTTCTTTCAAAAGGTTTTATGTTCTGCTTTTCACGTTTAAGTCTTAATATATGCTGAAGGTAGAATTCCAGTTTCATATCTTTTCATATGAATATTTCAATCATTTAGTCTTATTTATTGACTCCATGCTTTTTCCATGGATCTGCAATGCCACCATTATTCTGTGTCAAGTTTGTACTGATGATCTCTTTTATGTCACTGTATTTTCCAGTTGATCTGCTGCTTATCCTTCTCCCCGTTCCATACCATCTTTAACTGCTGTAGTATTATAAGTCTTGGTATATGGCATTGGGCATGTTTTCTTACCTTATTTTTGAGGAATGTCTTTGGTATTCTTGGACTTTTGCTTATCAGTGTGAATATTAGAATCATCTTGTCAAATTCCTTAAAAAATTATGTTGGGGTTTTGATTATAATTGCTTTGGATTTAGAGCTCAGTTTGGAGAGAATTATATTGCCATGTGTCTGTGACTTATTATAGATCATGAATGTGCTATATCTCCACTTACATCTCCTTTAATGTTTTTCAAGACAGTCTTCAAATTTTCTGCATATGGGTCTTTAAATATCTTTTGTTAGATTTATTTCTGTTCTTTGTTGCTTATCTCTAGTAAAGCAGCCACCTTGCAAACTTTGATTATTTCTAACAGAGTCTCTAGATTGTTTTGAGTGATTTAGGTAGACCATCATATCATGTGAGAATGTCAGTTTTATTCGTTTATTTTCCAGTCTTTTTATCTATTTTTCTTCCTTATGAAACTGTGTTAGTCAGGACCTCTAGTACAATAATGACAAAAAGTGGTGATAGTGGGCATTCTTGTTCCTTGCTTTAAAGGGAACATTACTTACATCTCACCATCACGAATTAATGCTTTTCAGTAGCCTTAAGTAAATAAAAGAAGGTGGGAAACACACCTTTAATTGTGAACTAAATCCCCTTCTTGGGGATTTCAGGAACAAATTTTGAAGTTTGGGTTAACAAATGAATTTTATTAACCTTAATTTTTTTAAATTGCAGATTTGCTGTTGCTGAGTCTGATTGTAATTTAGCAATTGCCTTGAATAGAAGTTATACAAAGGCTTATGCAAGGCGAGGTGCTGCTCGAGTTGCTTTGCAAAAATTAGAGGATGCCAAGAAAGGTATTAATGTATTTCAGTTCCTTAATATCTAAAAAATTCCTTAATGATTTAATTTAGCAGATGCTGTACAAAGAATACTAGACAGTCACAGTTCTTACCTCTGGAGAGCATTCTGTATTTGAATAAAGCTCATTTTTGCTTTTTTAAAAGAATCTTGATACTTGGGAAAGAATGCATTATTTGCCTCCAATTAGACTTTGGTTCAAATTCTCATTCCACTAATGTGGAGTGAGACACCGATCACATTAGGTGGGTGACCAAAGGGAAGGTTATGGATGGATCTCCTATGATTTTCAGTTTATCTGTAAAGTAAGGATTAAAACATCTTGTTGGATAATTTGAGGCAGAGGCACTACATATAAAATTCTTTTTTTTTTAAAGATTTTATTTATTTATTTGACAGAGATCACAAGTAGGCAGATAGGCAGGCAGAGAGAGAAGGGGGAGAAGCAGGCTCCCCGCTGAGCAGAGATCCTGATGTGGGGCTCGATCCCAGGACCCTGGGATCGTCACCTGAGCCGAAGGCAGAGGCTTTAACCCACTGAGCCACCCAGGCGCCCCTGCATATAAAATTCTTAACACATTTTTCTTTATTTGTAAATTCTAGGGCTTGTATTAGTCCATAAAATAGGTTTATGTACTATAAATAACAAAATCTGAATAAAGTTGATAATATGATAATTCTGCTGCTCCTTGGTTTTATGATATACAACTTAATGATAGCAAGTATCCTTTCTGGGGTTGGTGGAAGAAGGTGATTTGTCACGGGATTCTCTCAGGGTTTTGTCTTAGGGGAGGGAGAATGGAGAAAGTCTAGTAGCCTGCTGTTGTTAATATTTCTTACTCTTAATTTTGCTGCAGAACACTTGCCTGTTTGTCACATGTAGCAAATGATTATTGTTTTGTAGAATTTTTAAAATATCCTGTCTTTCAAATATTAATCTTCTAATTTACCTAGATTATGAAAAAGTATTAGAACTGGAACCAAATAACTTTGAAGCAACGAATGAACTCAGGAGAATTAATCAGGTAAATCCTAGTTACTTAAATTAAGTGCATTACTTACCTTTATTTGATGAAGTGTAAAGGTTTTGGCATAGTCTTTGTACTGTAAATTACTTAATATAGACTTTTTCTGATTTTTGTTCTTTGTACTGTATAGTTTTACTAAACAGATTTGCAAGCTAGAGGAAGTAGAATGAATGTTATTTAAAGATCCGTAGGAGTCATCATCTTAAAAAGTTGTCTGAGGGGCACCTGGCTGGCTTAGTCGGTAGAGCACGCGACTCTTGATCTCAGGGTTGTGAGTTTGAGCCCCATATTGGGTGTGGCGATTACTTAAAATAAAATCTTAAAAAAAAAAAAGTTACCTGATGTCTGTGAACCACCGCTGCTTTTTTCTTTCCCAGATGATTGAATTACTTCTCCTTATCCCACTAATTATTCTTTATTGGCTTGTGCTTTGACTTCTATATTAAACTTCTGCATATTTCTTTGATATAGGCTCCATCCTTATAGTTTATATTTTAGCAAAAACAATACTAGTTTTTTAACAGTGAGAAAATAGTTATTACTTAGCTAAAAAATTTGCTTTCAAATGATATTGCACAGTTATATATTCCTTTCATTATGCTGTTCAGTCAGTTACAGTTATTGTGCCATATGTTAAAACTTGGAGGAAAAAGTGGGGAAAATCTGCTTTTATTTATTTTTTATTTTTTATTTATTTTTAAAGATTTTATTTATTTGACAGAGTGAGACACAGCAAGAGAGGGAACACAAGTAGGGGGAGTGGGAGAAGGAAAAGCAGGCTTACCGCCAAGCAGGGAGCCTGATATGGGGCTTGATCCCAGGACCCCAGGATCATGACCTGAGCTAAAGGCAGATGCTTAACGACTAAGCCACCCAGGTGCCCCAAAAATCTGCTTTTAAATATTGCTATTACTTATTGCTCATAATCTGATAAATTTATCAACTTGCTTATAATTGTGAATTATGTTATATATTTTTGTATTTTGTCTGAGGTTAAATAATGACTGAATATTAAATATGAGAAATTTGGATGTGTGGTCTTAATTATCTATTTTATTTTTGAAGATAGTTCCTAGAATGGTGCCTGGCCTGTGTAGAAATTCAATAAATATTTCTTGAATAAATAAATGAACAACTACTATTAGTGGATATGGCTTATTTTCATTGGAATAAGATGTATATTAAATTCACTATTTTGTTTTTTAATTTGAATTAGACGTTGGATTAGAGTAAAAACTATTATTTCAATATTAATTTGAAATGTGTCAAAAATTCTAATACATCTAATACATCTAATACAAAAATTCTAATACATCTAATAGTGATTTACTATTTTAAAGTCAAATATACATGTATCTTGCATTACTTGTTTTATTTTAGCTGACTACTGTGTCTCCTAGGCTTTAACATCCAAAGAAAATTCATATCCAAAGGGAGCTGATACAATGATTAAATCATCTGAAGGAGAGAAGAAACAAATTGAAGAGCAACAGAATAAGCAGCAAGCCATTTCAGAGAAAGATCTGGTAATCCAGAGGGATTTTAACATATATATGTTTTGCTGAGTTTACTCTTCGTTTCTTGTGTATTTGTTTCTGTCTTCTCTAACGTTAAAATTCTTCAATAAGAGCTGAAAATTATACTAAAAAACCCCTGGAGCTTACTAATTCAGAATTTGAGTAATTGATGACTTAGTACATAATTAAAAATATAACATAGTTTAGGGAGCAAACTACTTTTGAGGATTTTAACATACTTATGTATAGGTGGTTATACATTTAACATAGAGATAAGTTACAATTCATTCTTAGAATTTTTTTTCATTAATTCATACTGGACTGTTTCTAATCAAAATTCCTTTAGAATCTTGAGTTGAGATTAGTTTAACATATTTGTAGCTTTTTTTGGAAAAATACTTATGGAATGATAAATACATATGGAATGATATTGATTGTGAGAAACCTGACTGATTATAAATAAGTTTGCTTATAGTGATGTCTGGTATATACATTCCAGTATGGTTTAATTTATCCTGTGTTTAGACATGTTAGTGTTACCAAAGAATGAGGTATACAATTCTGGTACTCTGTTCTTTCACAAAAATTATTTGAGTTAATAAAATTCTATTGTACAGCTTCTAATATTGAAGAGTATAATATTTGGGCCTCTATTTATTAAAGTGTTTTTTTTAGATTTAAGTTTTGTGTAATATTTAACTAGTAGAATAATGGTTAATGGTGTAAAGTAGCATAGTAGTATACTTTTTTCTTTTTAGTACTGAAAAGAGAATAATGCCACTACAAAACATAACCTAAACTAACAGATTCTAGAACATGTATCATGGATTGGATATTTAACATTAACATATACTTTAATAACTGATAGAGTATTGATGAGTATTCTCATAGTGTTTACTTAAGATTTGAATTCAGCTAATTTTTTATTCTTTTTGCATATTTTGCATTTTTTTTTTTAATTCTTCTTTATACTTCTCTCCAAAATGATAGGGGAATGGATTTTTCAAAGAAGGGAAATATGAAAGAGCAATTGAATGCTATACTCGGGGGATAGCAGCAGATGGCACTAATGCCCTTCTTCCAGCTAACAGAGCAATGGCCTATCTGAAGATTCTGAAGTAAGGATTGGTTATACTTAATACTTTTCAGGATGAAAAAGAAATTTACCATAAATTGGCACATTAGATAAATAGTAATAAAATAAAATTTATTTATTCTTGAACGTTAAATTTAAATGAGAGAGATTGAGTGTGTATCAGTACATATTCAGAAAATGTTTGCTCTTATTATTTTCCCACTTGAAATAGTGTGGCATTACACAATTTAACATTTCTTTGTTTTATGCATGTTATTCTGAATTAGTGATTTAAAAATTATTTTTAACCTCAGAACCTTTTGGGCAAGTTCTTATCTGGCAGTGTTTTATACATAAGAGAATTGTTGCCATTGAGATCATCTGATTGATTATATATACGGCAAAAACTTGGTCCTGTGATACTAACAGTTATTTCTGGATGCACTCAGGTGTTCCAAGTTGAACAATCAGGAGGATAATATCTGCTGGTAGAAACTGTCTCATAGTTCTTTATATCTGTTGTAATCACCTTTTATACTTTAGTGACAGAATTTAAGAAAAAACCTGTGAATACTTAAAATGGGGATTCTGAAGTTTTTTTGGTACCGTGGACCCATTTGGCTGCATGGGGAACCTTTCTCAGAATATTTTTGAATGCATAAGTATACATTTGAGGTTACAAAGGCATCCAATTATATTGAAATATAGTTTTTAAAATACTGCGATTTTTGACATAGTGGTATATATACTTTTCTATTGACACAACGAAATAAACTACATTAAAAATATAGGCAGATATAAAGCAAAAATTTGTTTTGAAGACATAATATGAAAATTTAAATTTGGGCTGATCTGTGACATCTTCCACATACTGATGAACTAATAAGTGTGAATAGGAAATAAAAAAGTAACACAAATGATTATGTTACCAGTGTGGTAACATGAGACTTTGCTCTTTGGTATCTGATGACTACTAAGGGCAGAGTTCTTAGTTGCCTACTAGTTGGCCACTTGGGTCCTAGGAGCATTTATAGACCAGGATGCCGTGGTCACATACAAATAGGTTTAATTACTACTGTAATTCTGAAACAGTGGTGAACATAAGTAATACTTGGAGATATCTGTAACAGTTGTAATGTGATATGAAAGTATCTATGATATTTACTGAGGCAAAGTTAAAGCTACTGCTTTTGCTATTGTGGTTTCTTGTTTATAGTCATAATTGAAAAAAAAGCCAAATCCCATATAAAAGTTAGTGAAAATAAGGATGTAATATTTTTCCCATCCCACTTTTCAGATCTTTCAAAGGACCTCAGGTTAGGAAACTCCTGTCATAGAAGTAAATTTTGTTTGTATATTTATTGTCATTTAAACCAATAGACACAATTAGAGATACATTATTTGGTTAGAGTAAGTGAGGTGAAAAACAGGTTGAGTGTCCCAGTACAGGTTTAAAGGCATGAGAGTGAAAAAGTTAATGTAACTTCCAGAAAGGGCAAGTGGTCCATATTATGGCTGTTAACATAGCTGGAGAGTCAGGCAGGCCTTACTTTGCTCTTTAAAGTACCTTACCCTGAAAACTGGGGTGGGGGGAACAAGGGGGTATGCATGTGTCTGAATGAGAGAATGATACAATCAGCAAAGTAGAGAATATATTAGTGGGCCATGGGCACATGCACTTGCATAGACACAGACATATTCTTTCTTCCGTTGAAAAGTGAAGTAAAGAACTAGAAGATATTTAAGTTCACTCAAAATTTTGATTGTGTTTTTATGAGGTCTTGTTTCAAGGGTAGGATGGCATTCATTTTAGGCTTTGGGGAGAATGTCATTGCAGGAGATTTTCTTTTTTTGGAATTTTTTATTATGAAACTTCTACAGATTTCATGTAAGTAATATAATAAATCCCATGTACCAAATCATCTAGGGTTAACAAACCATACCTTTGTCATTATATTTAGTTAGCTTTTTTTCCCTCTGAATTATTATAAAACAAATTAGAGACATTATGACATCTTATCCCTAAAGGATCTTTTATACATAATTGCAATGCCATTATCTTGCCAAATAAATTCACAGTAATTCATTAATGTCATTTTGACATATACGAGGTCTTCAGTTTTTCTGTTCTTTTTTGTTTTGTTTTGTTTTTAGCTCTCCTTAACTTTTTGTTTTTTAGAGCACTACCCAGTCTGACTGAATTGATGGCCAGTTGCATGGTTGAGTAGAGTTTAGGAAAGGTGTTAGATGATATGCCATCACACATGTAACAGGTCCTGAGTTTTGCGTAGATTAGTTTTCCTTAGGTGATGTATAACTTAGGTGATCCTTCGGTGGGTAAATACTAAGTTTTATTAGAAAATGAATGCCAGTTTTAATTGTCAGTGTAGTACCTGTGTGTATTGAGTATTGGCAGGGTGCAGGGTGGGTTCCAGCCAGTGTATTCTTTTGTCTGCTTGGCTTGTATTTTACCACCATTTTTTACATTCTTCCGGCACTTTCTATCCTGACTTTCCTTTAACCTTGTACCTTTTCCCTCCTTCCTAGATGTTTCCAAGATTCAGTGAGAGTGAACAATTAAAAAAAAATAGTCTTTCCTCTGAAAGATAGATTTGGAAGTTTTTTTTTGTTTTTGTTTTTTGTTTTTTGTTTTTTTTAAAGATTTTATTTATTTATTTGACAGAGATTACAAGTAGACAGAGAGGCAGGCAGAGAGAGAGAGAGGAGGAACAGGCTCCCTGCTGAGCAGAGAGCCCGATGCGGGGCTCGATCCCAGGACCCTGAGATCATGACCTGAGCCGAAGGCAGAGGCTTAACCCACTGAGCCACCCAGGCGCCCCCAGATTTGGAAGTTTTTAATTAAAATAAATATGCCTGCATTTTACATTAGAAACTCAGTTTATGTTAAGTTTTACCTATAAGCCGCATTTTTCAGTTGGTAATTTTGTCATATTAAATAGATATGAAGAAGCCGAAAAAGACTGCACACAAGCTATTTTATTAGATGGCTCATACTCTAAAGCTTTTGCCAGAAGAGGAACGGCAAGAACATTTTTGGGAAAGTTAAATGAGGCCAAACAAGGTATGACTATCTTTCTAACAACTATCACTCACTCATTCTTATGAGACTCCCATGTTATAGAAGCAGAGATTTGTGTAGCTTTTCCAGTGTTCAAGGGTACAGAACTTACAGAAGTAAATTTTCTTTCACAGTTCAGATCGTGAATAGTTTGCAGATTTGAAGGAATGCAGCTTTCATAGTGGACCAGATTATCTTTTACTCTAATAGTGTCCAGTCTGATCTGGCTAATTGCCAATCATAGTTAATTAATAATTTGAATTATAGGTGAGAAGGAAAAGGCAAAAAGAAAGGGAATCAGCTGTTAAAAGTTAGAGGATAATGTGAGATCTGCAGTGATGCTCCTTTTTATTCTTGGTACTAGTTATTTTGTTTTTCCAGGATCTTTTAAGTATTCAGTCTGTTAGCTTTCTTGAAGAACTAACTTGGTTTTATAGCATATGTTTTCTGTTTCACATATTTCTGCTCTTTCTTTCCTTCGATTTTGTTTAGGCTTATGTTATTTTATTTTAAAGATTTTATTTACTTGAGAGAGGGCGGCCTTGAGTGGGGAAGGGGCAGAAGGAGAGGGAGAAGCAGGCCCCCCTGCTGCTCAGGGAGCCTGATGCAGGCTTGATCCTGGGATCTGGGGATCCCAGGATCATGACCTGAGCTGAAGGCAGACACTTAACAGACTGAGCCACCCAGGTCCCCCTATTTTGTTTAGGTTTCATTTGCTGTTTTTCTAATATCTTGACATCAATACTTAGATTATTGATTTTCAACCTGCCTTCTTTTCTGGTATGTGCATTTAAATCTGACAGTTTTTCTCTAAGCCTGGCTTCAGCTGTAGCTCATGAATTTAAAAAATGGTAGTAAAATATACATAACATAAAATTTACCATCTTAATTATTTTTAAGTGTACGATTCAGTGGCATTAAGTACATTCACATTGTTGAGCAGCCATCACCATCACCACCAAACATCTTCAGCGCTCTTTCATCATCCAGTCCTGAAAATCTACCCATTAACAAAAACTCCCCATTCCTTCCTCCTTTAGCCCCTGGTAACTATCATTCTACTTTCTGTCTCTATGAATTTGATTGTTCTAGGTACCTCATATAA